>NC_091125.1:36605311-37230311 GCF_040183065.1 Periplaneta americana
GTGCTTGTGTGTGTGTTTGCATAGGCTAACTGCTACAGGTACGGATGGAAAACCTATTCGTATGTAATATTCATTCATTGAAACAAAGAAACAAAGCGGGATTCGAAACCACGTTCGGACACAGTCTCAGATCAGGGGACCAGAGTCCATCACTGTGGAGTAATGGTTAGCATGACTGGCCGTGAAACGAGCGGGTCCGGGGTTCCGGGTTCAAATCCCGGTTAAGGCAAGTTACATGATTGAGCTTTTTCCGAGATTTTCCCTTATCCCATTAAGATCAAAAGATGGGTAACTTTTGACGTTGGACCCTGGCCTCATTTCGCTGGCATTACCATCTTCATTTCACTCAGACGTTAGACAGCCAATGCAGTTGATAAATGGTCGTAAAATAAATAAATAGGAGACCAGCCTCACTACTGAACTACGCCGATGCCTCATTTGTGTTGTACCGTTTTATTTATCTTTATTGATGAACAAATTCATATTTTACATTTAATGAATTTACTACTAAGTACGCAGCACCTGGAATCAAGTTTTTTTTTTTTTTTACAACCGATGTAATTTGCACGTAGGATATTTTCTTTTGCCTAAGGATATTACAGCTTTGTCGGGATTAAATCCAAGTACGATTAGTTCAGAGGCAAATTTGGTAACCACTTGAACAGTGATGCCAACGTTTCAATTTTGAAGTTTGGCCTATATTAATGTTTCAGTCGTATGTGATGAAGTTCATCCGCTGACATTTGGATATCTTTTTTTTTTTTGTCTCTTAAATAGTAAGTTCATCGTCTGTAGATATTGGGTTACTAAAATTTAAATTATTTGTTTTGATTCGTTGGTTTACATTAAACAATATTTATAGGCATAATAGTCCCTAGAAGGAAGATGAATTGAAGGTATTCTGATTACTTTAAAACTGTGAAGAGAAAACGAATCAGGAAAGTACTACCTCTCGCCGTGTGAAGACTGTTACCTGTCTGTATGGTACATAGGCGCGAGGTGTCCGATGTGTTTGGCACGGGCGGTAGAGTAGTCCGTCCCCTTGCGAGAAGCTGATCTTGTCAGCGGCCGGCTGGCTGGCCGGGCGGGCGGGCGGGCAGGCACGCATCATTATTCTGGAATGCCTGCCTGTTAACCCCGCACTACTCCTCCTCCTCCTCACGACGGTCGGCTGACCAGCTCACACTCAGCACTCCGTACCGGCCCCCCAATAATCGGATAGCAACATCTCTTCTTGATGGTCAGAACGAGCAACAGTCTTGATACATAGTTGCCACATCGTCAAAACATTGGGCGTTTACTTTGAAAAACCCCTCAAACGACGACTATCATAACAGGGGTGGACATAACTAAAACTGACAATAACAAATGATGAGCTTAATTACCACTCTCTATCATTCAACACACATGTAGAACACTAAAACACAAAGAATTAGGTTCGAATCCCGCCTTAGATATGATGTTTTCCGTTGTCATTGTTATAATCTGCAATATCGTGGGTAGATGTAGTGAAAAATCAAGCCATGATATAATATTCATAATGCTTATGTTTCCTCAGCTGGCACCCAGAAAAAATTTGGTGTTATATGACATACTTTTTCTTTATAAATGCACGCGTTTCGCTACAATTAACATATTTTATCATGTTGCAATGATGCCTTTATTTATTGCACATTTTCTTCAAATATCGATCAAAAGATATATGCCTATAACAATCATCTGCTCAATCATTCAAAGACTTCGCCTTGTCGCTTCTACCACATTTCTCTCTTCTCTGCCGTTCAATAGTTGCAGTTCTACCTAATTGATGTATTTTCTTCGGGCTTGGTCTTCATTTCTTGCCAAGAATTTTTTTCCTTCAAATATATTAACTAAAATAAGTGTTACATTTGATTGGTCAATTAATTTTATTTTTCTCTTCTTTAATTTCTTCATCAATGTTCTAATTTTATTTAGCTTCCTTGAAATTCCAATATTGACATTTTTCTTCAGCTTATGTTTAACATTCTGCGCCAGATCCATACTTCCGTCACTTCTAAACGATTATTTTATTGGACTATAAAAAAAGTCAAACATTCACAAAAAAAAAATAATTATTTTGCATCGTTCCTTTCACCCAATGCCTATGATTCCACTTATCTTACAAAATATTTCGGTGAAGTATTTTAAGCCTTAAAATTTATATCCCACATATTCTACAAAATTATCTGCTAGAGTTATAATTCTGTAAACAATTTTAACAAAAAAAAAAAAAAAAGTATTTTTTTTCTCTCTCTATTTCAGTAACGACTTTACATTATTCAATTTTGAAAGATTATTCACGCAAATAGCTTAAAACAATTAAATTTTTCTCTGAAAGAGTTTTCCAATGGAGACATAATTATATAACTATTTCTCAGACAAAATTACTTTTGGGGAACATATTCTCTGTACCATTTCATTTATCGCATGATGTTATATCCATCCTATTCATCCGAGGCTTCGTATGAGACTTGAAAGCAATATAAAATGAACGCCTAATGGGATGCTAGTCCAGAAGAGTTTAATTGGTGGGGTACCCGGTCGCAAACAAAATTTCCTTAAACAACAAATGAATAGAAAGCGTTCATGTTTCCCAGATATCTCGAAGTGTCATTGGTCATGAAACACTGTCAAAAAGTCTTCCAGTTTTCTTCCTGATTAGTCGAAGTGAAGATTATTATGAGTTAACTAGAGTTCAAAAAACTTCAAAAGATCCCAGTGTTGCTCTCATAAATTTCATTTCACAGGCCATTATTCTTCTGATATCCGTACTTTTCTCTTTGTCCATGCTTCACTTCTGTAATATACAGGTCTAGCTAAGGCTTTATACAAACGTATTCTTGTGTGTCGCTGTACTAGGGAAGGCTTCATAATTTTGTTTATTTATTTATTTATTTAATAATAACATATACATAAAAACGTTACATTAAAATACCCCGAAAGAGCAAAGCTCGTGTTCGGGGACAGTTCCGTTACATAGATACACATACTTTGTAGACAAAATACTTAAGAAAAAAGCTCACATAAAGATTGTAATAAAATTAGTAAATAATAATACTAATAATAACTGAGTGAAAAAAGAGACGATGTTTAGATTGATGGATTAATATTAAATTATTATTAGTAGTATAATTAGTGCAGGTCATGTTGATATAGTAACCAAGATAAAATAGAAAAATACACTTAGGATAGAAATAAACTTGTTTTACAATACATGGTACATAATATATATACAGGGAAGTCTGTCATATAAATTTTTTAATTCTGGATCTGAAAATTTCATTGCTTAAAGTAGTCAATTCTGGATGAAATTTTATTATCGAATTATATAGCCGTGGACCATAATTTGTACTGTGTAGTAAAGCAGCAGATGTGAAATATTTAGGTTCAACTAATTTAAGAATTTCATTTCGTCTCGTATTATGAGCATGTGGCTGAGCTACAAATTTCGTTCTATTTTTATGATAGAATTTCATTAAAGAGTATTTATAAATTTGGTCAATTCTAAAAACATTCAATTCAGAATGGATCAAATTTGTTGGATAATCCAGTCGCCTTTTCAAACAAATTTTGATTATACGTTTTTGCAACATAATTAGAGGAAAAAGAGCAGTTTTTGTAATGCCTCCCCATCCAATTATACCATATTGGATAACAGATTCAACTAGAGCCAAATAAACCAAACGTAATACATGAGTAGGCAAGTAATGGCGAAGGTTTACAAATTTGTAAATTGTTTTACGTATCCTGTTACATAAAAAGGTGATTTGTCTATCCCATTTCAAGTGCTGATCAACAATAATTCCCAGGTATTTCACATCTACAGATTCTTTCAGGCAAGGGCATTTACAGGTTGTAGAGAGTTTACAAAATGAGTTGTGGATTATTAATTTTAAATGAGAAAGTGATTTCAATTTGTTCAATCCAGAGACTGTTAAAGAAAATGGCACCAAAGTAGTTTTAGTTATATTTAGAGATAGCAAATTTGCATCAAGCCAGTTTTTGATCAAATTTATACCTACATTGGCATGTTTATAAGTGTCCTCCCAAGTTAAACCACTGAAAATCACCACCGTATCATCAGCGTAAGAATAACAGGAGCCATTATGTACTTTCAAATCAATGTTTAATAAATCATTAATATATATTAAAAATAGAATAGGACCTAAAATTGTTCCCTGAGGGACACCTATATCAATATTTACATTTTCACTGATATTATCATCAATTTTGGTTACCTGAGTTCTTTTGTTTAAGTATGATTGAAATAACTTATGCGCAATACCCCTGACTCCTATATCAAATAATTTGTCCAGAAGTAAACGATGGTTCACCGTGTCAAAAGCTTTCCTTAAATCTAAGAAAATCCCTAAACATTTAGAACCGTTATCCAACTCCTGCATAATTTTACCAGTGACTTCAATAATTGCGCCATCCGTAGATAATTTATTTCTGAAGCCATACTGATGTTTGGAGAGAATTTCATTTTTCTCTAAGTAATTTACTAATCTGTTTTTTAAACATTTTTCTAATATCTTTGAGAAGCTAGAGAGCAAGGATATAGGTCTATAGTTATTCAGACTTTTTCTTTCCCCCGACTTATGGACCGGTACAACTACAGCATTTTTCAGAGATTCTGGGAAAACTCCTTGGGTGAGACATAGATTGAATACATAAACAAGCGGTTTTAATATATGTTTAATG
The DNA here is from genome assembly GCF_040183065.1 of Periplaneta americana. Taxonomy (NCBI): domain Eukaryota; kingdom Metazoa; phylum Arthropoda; class Insecta; order Blattodea; family Blattidae; genus Periplaneta; species Periplaneta americana. The sequence goes on from NC_091125.1 coordinate 36,610,037, forward strand.
ATAATCTTTAATGTGTTATTTGTAATTTTGTCGATTCCCGGTGAGACATTATTTTTTAAGGATTTAACAATATTATAAATTTCTTCTTCGGTTACTGGTGATAAAAACATGGAGGAAGATGCGTGCTTATTATGGCCACTGCAATAATTTTTCGTGTTAAATGCCGATTTGCTGATGTTCGATGCAATGCTATGTCCTACTTTTGAGAAATATTTATTAAATTCATTAGCTATGTCTTTTTTGTTTTTAAATATTTCTCCCTCTTCATTTAAAATCTCTGATATGATACTATTTTGGTTCACATTTACGTCTGTGGCTTCATTAATAGTTTGCCAAAATTTCCTAGGATTATTTCGATACTTCTGAAATTGAGATTGATAATACTGAGTTTTCATGTTTCTTATAATAAGAGTTAAGGTATTTCTGTATTTTTTGTAATAATTTATTAGATTTATATTATCAGGTTCTTTTTTTTTAATATTTCTGGCTAATTTGTCTCTTATACGGATTGACTTAATGATACCTGTGGTGATCCAGGGTTTTATTTTTCTTAATTTAGAAGATACTTTAAAGTAAGATACATCTGTGCTTATGTCTATATAATTAGATATTAAATTTTGGAATACTTGAAAGCATAATTCAGCATTTTCACAGTTAAGCACGGAATCCCAATTTTCTTTTTCTATAAGCGAAATTAGCTTATTGTAATTTATGTTTCTTTTTATATGGAGAGGATACTGAGATGTATTAGAGTTTTTAATTCCAATTTCGAATAATGCAATAACTGCATAGTGGTCGGTAATAGCACTACACAAAACAGCAGGTACAAATTTCCAGTTACTCTTTGTTTTAAAAAAATATGTGATCAAGGCAAGACTTAGAATCAGGCCGAGTGATAGAGTGTAAAAATTTGACAAAACCATATTCGTGTAAGATATTCATGTACCTATTGCCAGTACTATCTAATTTGTCTTCTAGAATTTGTATGTTAATGTCTCCAACAATGATTTGATTGCTTGTGTCTTTAGAATTAAACAAAAATAGTTCAAAATTGTCTAAAAATTCATTTATACAATTGTTTGGGGATCTATATATCGCCACAATGGAGAATGGAGTATTATTACATATAAAATTAAGATGAATAGAATTACATTGTGGGATATCTACATGTACTATTGTGACATCAATATTATTTTTGCAGTAGACAACTAAACTATCGCATTTATTATATTTATTCGTTTTGACAAACTTTTTATAACCTGGTAAATCATAACTTCCATTGTTTTATTGCAGTTGCAAATTTTAGAAGTTATATGTGTTTCACCAAAAAATGTTAAATTATAGCTAAGATACTGTACGTAAACTCATTTACGCGTTCTATCAATTTGTTGGATACATGTTTATACGAACTTTTTACTCGGAATAGCGTATATTACCATCCTTTAAAATATTTAGGCCTACTATTTCTCCTGGATCACTCTGTATTATAAACTGTCAATTGAGAAACTGTAAAATAACGATCACAATACGAAACACTTAAGGGTGTTGCTTTAATGCTATTGACGAGGATTCGATTCCCACTTAGGGTATAGCGATTCTCGATGTCTATATGCTATTTTTATTGTCATAATTACCTCACGTCAAGGCAGTCACGTTTTTTCTGCTTGTCATCAGGTCAAGGAAAAACAAAATATATAAAGTTATGGACATGGGTTCGAATTCCAACTAGGACATTTTCTCCTCCTTAAAGTAACATCCAGTGTCACATGCCGTCGTGCCAAAAAAAAAAAAGTCAAAATATGGCGTATTCCCAAGAACTGCAGCGTCGTGATGTCAGAGGGGTAGTATTATAATGACGGTAAACCTTGTTATAAACTTACACCAAAGAGGAAAACAAAGTAAGATCAATATTTATAAATTGTTTAACATTTTTTTTTTCCATGAGTTATTTCACGAACATCTGTAATTATTCTTCGGGCTTTCTTTTGTAAAACAAATTATGTTTACCTCCAGATGAGTTACCTCAAAATAATAATCCATATTTCAGTATAAAATGAAAGTATGGAAAATATAACGTTTAAGGATGTTTATGTCGCTAATAGAAAATAAGGATCTTAATGCATAACAGACAGAACTCAATTTAAGAGTAGAATTGTATATTTTCCAATTCAAGTGAGTAACGAATTACAAGCCAAGACACTTTCTGCTTCTGCGAGTAGATTCTTTTGAAATCATTTACATTTAATCTAATATTCTAGGAAAATTGAGCAATGTGCATTAAATTTTATTACTCTGGCCTTTATCAACATAAGAGTTAGTTTATTTGCACTAAAGTAGACTAAGCCATTCGTATTTTCATTAGATTTAACAACTTACTAGAAATGTTCATAAAGTGATCATACTGTTTAGGCCTGCTTGAGATAATCACACTTGTATCATCTGCAAATAAGATTACCTGAGAAATTATTTAAGGCTGAGGCTAAGTCATTAATTTAAACAAGAAGCAAAACTGATCTCTGGGAAACTCGTGTATTATTCATAAAGAGTAACTCTGTGACTATTTAGTATAGATTCCCATTAAATTTCTACTTTTTGTATTCTATTTAATAAGTAAATTACAAACCTATGTAAAGGACAAATTTTATACCATAAAACTCTAATTTGTTTATCAATATGCTGTGCTCTACACAGTCAACTGCTTTAGTCAAATCACAAAATATATAAATTGAGTAAAATAAAAATAAGTATTTTTTTCTGTAAAAATGTCACCTATAGGAAGTAGCCTACTGTTACAATCGCCTACTTCTCGTCGAGAAATAATTTGAAAGCTAGATAGGACCATTCGCGGACAGTCTTTGCAAAAAGATTAGCCATCGTTCACTAGTTAGAAAAAGGCCACCTTGATACAGTGACAACAAAAACTTTTTTTTAAATTTTTATAGTACCTTGTTATTTGACTATACCATTCAGGCTTTGCTTAATAATGTATAGTTACCGTGGTAATATTTTACACTGCATAGGTACAATCAGGACATAGTTAAAAATGCAAGGAAAAAGTTTTTGATGACACTTTATATGCATACGATTGTCCAAATTAGCGTTTACTGAACAACTTACACAGTTTACTTTAAAACACTATTGGTCATCTGACCTGTACCTACACTTACAATTATTTCATTCAAAATGATTAATATACTGAATTTGTATATTTGTAGCATTTTTAAATATGTCTCCATATATAAACACCTTAAATCATAATCTCTGGAGCACTCCTATAATTAGCATATTTTAGTCATTCATTCATTTAGTGCTCTGCCCAAGGGCAGGTTTTCACTGCAAACCCAGCTTTCTCCAATCTTTCAAATTTTCTGCCTTCCTCTTTGTCTTCTTATATGATCCATACCTATATCTTAATTTCGTCTATCATCTGATATTTCCTTCTGCCCCAAACTCTTCTCTTGTTCACCATTCCTTCTAGTGCATCCTTCAGTCAGTCACCCAAAAATTCCTTTTCCTCTTCCTGATCAGTTTCAGCATCATTCTTTCTTCACCCATTCTTTCCAATACCAGCTTCATTTCATATTCTGTTTTTCCACTTCACACGTTCCATTCTTTTCCATATCCACATTCCAAATGCTTCTATTCGCTTCTCTTCACTTCGTCGTATTGTCCATGTTTCTGCCCCATACAATGCCACTCTCCATAAAAAGCACTTCGCTAGTATCTTCTTTAGTTCTTTTTCCAGAGGTCCGCAAAAGGTGCTTCTTTTTCTATTAAAAGCTTTTTTTGGCCATTGCTATCCTCTTTTTGACTTCCTGGCAGCAGCTCATGTTACTGCTTATAGTACACCCCAAGTATTTGAAGTTGTCCACTTGCTCTACTGCCTCATTTAGAAATCTCAAGTTTATCTTCTTTATTTTTCTTCCGACAACCATGGTCTTCGTTTTATTTACATTTATCTTCATCCCATACTGCGTACAGCTGTCATTTAGCGCCAGTAGATATCCTTTAGTATCATCTCCTCTTCTGCTAACAACGTCATATCATCAGCAAATCTTATGCACTTTATTCTTCTTCCGCCTACTATCACTCCTCCCATGTTATGAAAACAGTTCTTTACTAAGTCCTCCAAGTAGATGTTGAACAGAGGAGGTGATAAAGGGCATCATAGGTTTATTAAATAAGTTATATTAAAATACTATTTTGATGATTTTATTAAGTATATTTTCGTAACTTTAAATGCCTATTTTTATTAATTCATTGCCTATTTCCTGAATTTTAAGTGTTTATTTGCCTGCCTATTTTAGTCAAAATAAATGCCTCAACGTCCGGGTTCTACTCATCAGCATCATGTTTTCATTAAGTATCGCCTATTGGGGGAAATAGCGGTGAATCTGGCAGTGAATTTTGAAATACTGTGGACCATTACCGAGAACCTGAGTTCTGCATGTTGAGAATGAGGTAAATTTCATAGCACTATTATAAGACCGCATGTTTAGCACGAAGTTCTTATCAGATAACATTAATTTTCTAACTTCTTCGTTAATTCGTTAACCCTTGGATTTTCAGAGTAAACTAAACCAGGTTTCTCAAACTTTTTTGAAGTGTGGACCGCTTTTTTAAGTCAGAGAAGTTCCGCGGACCACTTTTCTCTTGTTCCCTTCGAAAGCAAATTCATCATTTTTGTAGCATATTTTAATTTCAGTATATTTTATATTTTAAAACAGAATTAATTAATTACAATACTTTTCTAATTATATTTTTGTAGCCAATCACAAGTAACTTATAACAAATTCTGTGCATTGTTGATTCATCGCTTGCCTAATAGTAGTTAGTTGTTTGAAATTCTTCTTCTGTGATACACGCTAGTAGTTGCCCATGTCTCCGTTAAATAGTGGCCATTATGAACAAGGAAAACTGACTTCGATCCGGATCTTTGAAAAGAAAGAAACATGATGATACGCTTCATTTATGCAGCGCTAATAGTACAGAAGCTGTGTGTGAATAAATATATTACATCTGTGATTATAGTGCCATTAAAGATATATCTAGTCCTAGTGGTAGCTATTCAAAGAAAAAATACTTTCGTAAATATGACAAGAGTTATTTGGAACTTGGATTTACTTGGTGTGGCAATGAGAGTGAAGCAAAACCTCGGTGCGTTGTTTGTTACGAAGTGCTTTCAAACGAGTGTATGAAACCCGCGAAATTGAAACGGCACTTAGACACGAAACACACAAGTGTAAAAAAGTAAATCTGTCGGATTTTAAAATAGGCGGAGTCAAAAATTTCTTATATCGTTATCTGAAAAAACAAATAAAAAATAATGCAGAAACATGCCCGATTTTCAACAAGTAAAGATGCAATTTGGCACGTTCTATTATTGGTGTACGACATACAGTACATGTCCATTTCAATGTGCAATGTGGGTGTCGGAAAAATTATTAAGAAAGTCATCAATACAAGAAAAGGTTTGGCACTTTGTTCCTCTGTTACGAATTCGGGTGTTCCTTGGCTGGGTTGCAGGCTCGGCGCCAGATATGCAGAGAAAAGATAGCGAGGAACGCCACGTTCATAGTGCTTAAAATTTCTCTTTTGTTGCTGAGAGTAGAGTGGGAAGTGGGTAGACGGCTAGGGTAAGAAATTTCATAAATATTAGTACTGGGAGAAAAAAATGAAAGGCGATTTCCATATGTCATTTCTAAACGCCGAGATTTTCAGCTATAGTGTGATACGCAATTCCTTTGAATTTTATTTTTTCTTCTGTTTTTTTTAAGGACCACAAGAGCAGAACTCGAGGACTACAGGTGGTCCGCGGACCACAGTTTGAGAAACGCTGAACTAAACCATTGTGGCTACACGACGTGTAGTGTTCCGATGTTTTCCCAGCCACGAAATGTAGCGCCTGACAGTGCGTGATTGCACACATTGCCTAAGGTATAAGGGAAAATGTCATTTTCATCTAGGCTATTATCACGGGTAGCTGTTCGTTCTATGCTGGTACCATTCACTCTAAATAAAACATACGAACACGAAAATGTTAGTTCCTCGCAATTACCCATTGTATTACCAAAGTCTAGTATATACAGTCACGAAGCTCAATACGTAGGAAATATGCATCCATAGATAGTTGCTAACTACTAGGATCGCTACTATCGCCTCATCACAGACAATGCGAAATACTACCGGCACAATCTATTGTTCCTAGTACCCTCACAACTCAAGCTTCGTGACTGTATATACTGTATACTCGGTAGCGGCTCAGAGGCTTGTCTGCAGCAAGCATACCTAGCCGTTGTTAATACAGTACAATGTAACAAACTTGTTGTTGGTCCTGTTGTTGTTTTCACTTTATCGATGCCCTACCAGACTTGTTAAACAAAATTCTCTCACATACACAACCTTGGTATTGCAGAAAGTCATCCTGCTTATGGTTTTTTCGTGATTTTGTCTAAGGCACTAAGACAAATATCAGGATGAGTCCTAAAAGAAATTGGGTCACGGACCTACATCCTCCTACTCACAACATTTTGGCATTTTTTTTTTCCAAACAAGCGTCTTCGAAAAAGGAATCTTGAATTGGATTTCGCATATTACGCCTGATATAGTAGAGGAGGCAAGAACTTGTAGCTCGTTCGGTTAAAGCGCTTGCCTGCCGATTCAGAGTTGCGCTCGGGCCAATTATCTGGTTAGGTTTTTTCCTAGGTTTTCCCTAACCGTAAGGCAAATATACGGTAATATATGGCGAATCCTCGGCCTCATCTCGCTAAAATACCATATCGCTATCATCAATCCCATCGATGCTAAATAACCTGGTAGTTGATAGAGCGTTGTTAAATAACCAAGTTAAGAAAAGATCTGTCCTTTGATCTTATCACGTGCTGTGGCTATATCACCGATGGGTCTGGAGGGGGAAGATAGGCTCTACTTTGAGATGAACTTCCTGAACTTCCGTATCGGTAAATTCGTATAATATGAATCATCATGACAAAAAAAACTGCTTTCTGATAGTCCATTCTTTCCCTTCTCGCACAGCTCACATGTCAGGTCTCGCCTCTTCATCTATACTTGGGCTTCTTACTCGTCTTCCACTAGCACTGAGAAAGGACGCGACCTTCCAATGTGCAGGATTACACATTCCGGCGTTTCTTCTTCCGATGCTTCTGTCATGCTCCTCACTTCCCCACGTTTTATGTGGTAACTATTAGCTTACGTCCATTTTCGACATCCCCTTCAACATTTTTTTAGAGTTTCTTCAGTGGAACAGCCAAATTCGGAGTGAGACAAGTGGCCAACAGGTCTGGAGCTCACATATTCAGTTTTTCTAAGCCCCGATCTCCCTTGCAAATATGTGTTTCCGCGTAATATTTCTCCCCGCTTTTTCCCTTTAATTTATTCATTAATTTATTGCAGAAAGTTCATATTCTGGAACAGTTGATCGCTATTGCCAAAATCGCGCTTCATAATTATGTTTAGAACTGCTATATGGATAATACACGGTGGGAGAGCTACATATAGGCCTAACCGAAACAATCACTCGCCCATGGAAATCAATATTTAAGGTTGACAGTCAATATCTGACCTTTTTAAGTTTTGTGGATATGTATGCATAAACACTGAAATGAGAGAAAATGTGCTAATAAAAAAGTACATGAAAGTAATATGTTAAATTGTCCAAATAAACAGAACCCGCCGAACAAACTAATGCATGGCTTTCTGCATTAAACACATACCTATAGTATATTAATCTAGCAGTTGAAAACCGTAGACTCATAACGAATAAAACCAGTTAGCTCAGAGCCGCGAAATCACCACCATCGAATGGATTACAAAAGTAGTGCTCGTCCAGAATTCTTACCGAAATTGTAGCTCAACGGTCAAGTGTTTGAATGTTTATTTATTTTCCCACTGTCTTGAGAACTTAAGCTTTAAAATGAGTGGTAAAGCATCACGGTCGAAGCTTCCATATGCTTACAGTTTCGTTAACAGGACTAGAACTTGCAGGGTTTAATACAGGCTTGAAGAACTGGGCGACAATTGTGGCGTTGCATCACTCATCGGATACGTCACTCACCCCTTCCTTCCATCCCCGCGTCATTGACTTGGTAGGGGAGGGGATTTGTATTCAGTGTCTGTCTTATGTGATTGCGTACGGGCCACAGATACGTCATTCAACGCCGGTGGACTGTGGACGGAGAAGCAACGCTTTCCCCATTTTTTCCACCCCTCTCTCTCCAGTTCTGTATCCCTGGTTTAATAAGTTACATGATAAGCATGAAGTACCATACTTTCGTATTCAGATCACCAACAAAAACAATTTGAAGATAATAGGTATGTACATTTTTAGTTATTTCACGGAAAAATATCATTGAGAACGTAAATTTCAATATACATATAGGCCTACATGTAATTATAATAGACGGAAATTGTATATTTACTAAAACAAAACAGAGGTTTTTTTTTTTGCTCGCTCATTAGTATACGTGGTTAACATAAGACGATACAGCCAACTAGTCGAGATACGTAGTTATAACTACATGCTGCAAGACAGTCTGCCATTTTTCTGGTTAGGTAAAGGATTACTCATATCTAACCCGATACAATTTTTGACAATAGTGATTTGTTATGTCTGTGGTACCATCTCTTGGAGAAGTTGTGTGACTATAGCCAACAACTTTGGCTTGCTCTAAATACAAGTTAAATTAATAATGGAACGATTTAATATCAATCCTTTAAATGTCACTTAAGCAACGCTCTATATTTAGTGGTCCATTAACTTTAAAGATTCGATAACTAATGACAGAATAAACTAACTGTGGATGTGTTTGTTAACTATAGCATCATTCTAAGAGGGTGATTACCAAACTTTTTGAAGGCGTGACCCACTTTTGGGCAAGATTTCTGTATTACCGAACTGGTAGGGTACTTAACCCCAAAATCCCTTTAAAATTCAAAAGAACGACTTTACACAAAATTAGCTAAGAAAGACCAAAAGAGAGAGAGAAGAAAAACATAGTGCAAAAATGACACATAATATTACGTGAACCTCGTAGTAGTCTACTTTGCTGATATTTTCGAATGCTTAAAACACTTTGAATTGTACGAGTTTGCAAGGCCAAGATGTTAACTTATCAGCCAGGAATAAAAGCAAAAGATTTTACATCACTTGAAAAAAAGGAATATGATGCATTCCAGTCCATTAAAGAACTCTTAGAAATTTAGCTACGTATGATAGGCAAAATAATAATGAGTTTATTTTTGCGAACATGCAATTAAGTTAGCACAATCCTAACAAGTTTTTCAGTATTTTCCGGGCACTCAAAAGAATACGACAGCCACAGATATCCATTTTTAGACAGTTTCGTTCAACTGGCTAAATAAATAAATACATTATTATTATTATTATCATTATTATTATTATTATTATTATTATTATTATTATTATTATTATTATTATTATTATTATTATGAGTTTTATTCAGCTTCCTCCAAGTGAAGGCTGCCTAGAAGACAAGCTTACCAAAAATTGTTGTTTTTTTGGGTAAATGGTAGGTACACAATTATAATGAAAAAAAAGCAATGGAGAAGGAAAAGAAAAAGAAATAACACAATAAAATTATAAATAATTGAAGACAATTAAACAAAAGATCATTAATTCCAGAAAAAAAAAACATAAAATTTCCTAGTACGGTATCTATTTGCTATTAGGTGATCATGGTCGTCTATTTAGCACTAGTTGCAAGACCCAACTTAAGTGAGCAGATCGCCATAGGAAAGAGATCAATCTATCTACGTGTAGAGATGATTTCTTAGGATTTTTATAGATCCCTTCACTGCAGACAGAGATATTTCAGTCACAAGAGTTTGTCCTGGACCAAACTGCTTCCAAAAATGCGCGAATCTTTTTGTGATGGTCCCTCTAGCCCCAATCAGTAATCCAATAACTTCGATCGATGTTAGATAATATTTTTCCTTATAATATGGTATGGTGGGGTCGTGTATGTCACATTTTTCCTGATGTACCTCAGTAGGTTGATTTTCATATGTTTTCAACCTTACAGTTGGATCAATTATCAATCCGCTTGTTGATCTTGTCGGGATGGCGATGATGTCAATGCGCCTTGTAGATCCATTTGTGGACAAACCATGGACCTCCTCCTCTACTTGGTAGTCTTTTCCTCGTAGGGCCGATGCTAAGAGAGAATCTTGTGGTGACGACTATTTCTCAGTAGTTCTCCATGAGGACAGGCTCCCAGAATGTGAGCAAGTGTTTCTTTCTCACTCCGACAATGTCGGCAGTGGGTTCCATTCTGAGACCTACCTGGTAGAGCACGTACTGGGCATACATGGCAGTCATCTTAATAGCGTCCTTCCATTCGCTGCTGGTCAATCCATTCGGTTTAGATAGCCATAAACAAACAAACAAACAAACAAATAAAGAGATAAATAAAAAGAAATAAAAAATAAATAAATAGAAAATAAATAAATAAAAATAAATAAAAAATAAAAATAAATAAATAAAAGGAAAAGCATTTAAATGTGTGTACGTATCAACTAATGTAATATTGAAGGTAGACTTTTTCGCAGAGTTTAGACCTGTTGCCAGCTGTGGATCGAAAGAATGCATGAATATCCCAAGCTTACAAAAGAAGCACCTAAATCGTTTGTAACATTTGCAACCTCATATGCATGCAAAATAAGCTTCTCGTCATGATTTCAATCAAAACAAAGACGAGAAATCTCATTTAACTTGAAAATGATATCACTATAGGCCTATGCATACCGAGTAGAGTCAGATTAGAGAGCTACTTTCTGAAAAAAAAAAAAAACAGGTATAGCCTACCTGTCACAATAATAAAATTATATTTTACTTTAGTGTATAACTGTATTTTATTTATAAGAATATTATTTTGTATTAATTTTGTTCCTGAAACTTTGATTTATTATATAAAATACTGATTATTTTCTGAACACACAGTAAGTTTAGTCTATGTTAATAAGGCGTTTTGTGTTTTATTTTATAAATCGTCTCGCGACTCCCTTCACCTCATTAGACGACCCCAGTTTGCGAACCACTGGTCTAAGAAATGAAATATTACAGATAATAACGGAAATAAGTTTTCCAACTCTGGTAAAAAGTAACGACATACAACGTAGAAGTTACAACGAAGATAAACTAATTGTCGCTATACACTGAAAATGTCGCATTAAAGGAAAATAATTTATATATCAGAATTACGTTAATTGTAAAAAATAATTCGGGTATATTTTTTAAACTGTAGAAGTGCATCAGGAACATTTTCAATTGGACTCGTAATTTTTCAGATAATAATTTCCTTTTCAGAAACAAGTTCTTGAAAAGATTAGTGTATAGTCTTACTGTCTGATTTATCATTATTTATAAATTCGAATAGATTTTGAGGAAATTGTCATTCTGTATATATATATATATATATTTTTTTTTTGCAAAAAATACTTCAAATATTTTAATACTCCTTATGAAGTGAAAATTATTGTAATCCGTATGTGTGTGTGCGTGCGTGCGTGTGTGTCGTTTCCCTCACCCCCACCAAAATTGACTCATAGGGAATGGATAAAATCGGAGAAATTTACAGACTTGCAGAAATACGAAAGCGGAAAAACATACTTCTTCGGTATGAGGAAATCGACTCTTTACAGTATCACAGCACTACAGTATTTATACAGTGTATAAAGAGAAAGTAAAAACTAGGGATCGGACATAATTTGGTTCAAAAACCTGCAAGGAAAAGGTATACTAATTGAGAAGACCGAAATAGGGAAGAGAGATTAACATCTGGATGAATATGAGGGATATGGGCTGTGAGAACATGAAATGCCTCCACTTCACATTGAACGGCCTCAGCGGTGAGCTTATCTGAGGGCGGCAATATGCGTAGGTCCTATATTCAGGTTGCGTGAGAAACTGAGACTTCCTGATCGAATCAAAAGTTCCACAGTCAGTCACAGTAGTTAGTATAGACGGACGCATTGCGGAATTCCTGTTACGCGGAATCACTATTCTGCGAACATATTAATGATTCATTCAGGTGGGAATATTGTTTCACAAATTACGGTAATTTTCAATAATAATATAACAAGTAACGTTGATCAGAAAAAATATACAGATAAATGTCCACAGTTGAAAAGTTCAAAATAGACTCTGTCCAAGTTTATAAGTCATCAACTTTAAACTTATTTTCAACCTCTTACGAACGTCTTTTTCCGCAAAGACAGTACGATCAGTATATCCACCTTGCGGTTCAAAATGTCACAGTTGATATGCTGAGGAATACCTGGAAAGAAGTGAAAAACAGGATCGGAAGCTGCCGTGCTATATATGGTAGTCATGTTGAAGTGTATTGAAATCGCTACTCTTTAGGTATTAGAAAATGTTAACAGTTTCAATTAAATAAATTTTTCATTAGAGCTATGGGCTTTTATTTTCTTTGTGTTTTAAGCGGGACGCGGTGTATTTCAAACAAAAATGTATAATGCAATTTTGCTCGTTTTTACTTCCTTTCCGGGGGGGGGGGGGGGGGGGGGGAATAAAAAAATAAAAAATATATATAAAAAAATAAATCTGTTTTATATGAAATATTTCGTTGCGTGTTTTGTGAATCCCATTGATTTAATTCCCGATATGCTCAGTCAATGTAGGACAGCAGTGTATTATGATAATAAATGATTGAAAGAATTTTAGTTTTTCCCTTTAAATGTACAGAAATTTGATCCGAACAAATATAACATTTTAAAATTCCTTTACAGAACGAAAAGTTACATTTGTTCGGATCGAATTTTTGTACATTTGAAGGACAAAACCATATATATTGTAGTAGAGGAAAGGAGCTGGCCACGCTACCTCATTATATCCTGGCTTAGTTGTATCATAAGCGATGCCTTATTGGTGTCATTTATGAGGTTCAAACCTGTTTTCGGACAATTGACTAAACAATAACAATATTGTAGTCAACGTACTTGAAAAGGTTTCAATTGATGCAATTATTGTTATTTCCAATTCTGTCTGTTTTGTTATGTATCGATTTCATCACATATAGGCCTACTTAAAGTGATTTGTTCTGAAATTTTCCTTCGTAAATTATTGCATCCTTCTTTGTATATAAAAACATAATATGATATTCTGAAATTACAATTCTCACATACTTGATTTAACTTAAACACTATGTCTTATTTTCTTGAGTTATTAACCCATAATCCTCAATAATAAGTACAATATTTCAATTACTTCTTGTTAGTTTCTCTTAAAATGACACAGTAGACATTCAAATTGCATAGTAAAAACGTAAATTTTCTGTGTTTTCTCTTATGCACAACCATTTATTGAAATTTCTGTTCATTGCTTTCCAATCTGCGTTCAATTTAATAACTAACATCCCAAGCATCTAAGGAAGCTTGTTATGTTAGGCTATGTATCACTATCTTGGTTCTTCTAGGCTGTTTTTTCTTCAGCGTGTATTAGCCTACATTGGTTTGGCTGGTAGAAATACCCATGTTATAAAAAAATGTAGTAAGCTTACCCTACAACATTTTGTTGCAAGAGACTTTCAATGTTTACTAACAACAGATGGTCATCTGGCAAAGGAATAATATTATAACATTGAATGTTATTTCCTACTGTCTTTGATCGCCTCAGTAGTAAACATTTTATACCAAATTATATTGTAACAAAATTCCTTACAGGATACCTACCTATAATCTTTTCATCTTGAATCACCAGATGGTTATGTGTGCAAATGTGAGAACTCTGAAGAAACAGTGTTCTGTTACTGCTCCAGTGTGAAAGACAAAATATATAAACTATTGGACACCTCTCACCTCTTCCGTTCATTTCTATCTTCCCAGTCACCATCCTGTTACCCTCTTGCTTCCATCATTCCAGTAACAGCCTCCAGGCATATTTTCTTGGTCTTCCACTTCTTTTCCTCCCAGTCGGGATTCATTCTAAATTCCACTTTGGTAACCTACTTGCATCCATCTTTTTTATGTCAAAATCACTGTAAGGTGTGATTGTTTGATTTCCACAAAGTGTATAATGGAATTTTTAAAGTTCATCTTTTACCTATATTATTCTTCATTTCCATTTCTACATAGTTTAGTACTTTAGTGCACCGTATTGATCCTCTTAAAATGCATTTCTGTAGACTGCAATTTTGATTTTAATTTTGAATTCATATCCCATGTTTCTGCCCATAAGTTATTAAACTTCTCAGTATTGATTTATAAATAATTTATCTCCAAAAAATTCGTCCAGTATTGTTTGCAGAACGACTCTTAATTATCCCATTTCTTATTTCAGAATAATCATTCTTTTTCTTTTGTAATTTCAACTTCTAAATAATAATTCTATGTTATAACAAATGTCAATACGTACATCTTTCGACGTATTCTAGCTTCTGACCACTCTCGCCAATTACTATACGAAGTCCGCCAAAAAATGTATACACTCTTTAAGGAACGAAAACTATTTAATATGTGTTTGTTTTACATTTAAATACTGATCACACGTGTAGTACTGTCTTCAGTTAAACACAAGGTAACTTTAGATGTTCAAAATATTCGCCGTTCGCGGCCAGACACATAAGGCAAAGATAAGCGGTCGTCGCAGCTACGTTGTCAATGTTTCAATAGAGATTGCTGCACATGCCGCTGTAATCTCCTGGCGAAAGTCCTCCAGCGTGCGCGGCTTACGTCGATAGACTTGATCTTTCACAGTTCCCCACAAGTAAAAATCTATAGGGGTTAGATCTGGTGACTGTGGGAGGAAACTCAATGGGTCCGCTTCGTCCAATCCAATGTTCCTGCAGATTGTCATTCAGGAAAGCTCGTACGGCTAGGTGGTAGTGTGGTGGCGCCCCGTCCTTTGATTGAAGACCTCATCATCAACACTATAAAGCGCACATACACCTGGTAAAACTGATGTGCGTAACATTTAGAGGTACACTCTCCAGCGACAGTACCATCAAAGAAAAAGAGTCTTACTAAGCCCCTAGATGATAATTCACACCTCACATGAACCCTTGGTAGATTGACCGCCTTATCCATATGAACATGAGGATTTTCCGGTGCCCAGTAGACGCTGTTATGCCGATTCACTGTTCCATTAAGTTTAAACTGGGTCTTATCAGACCACACTACTTTCGTCACAAATTGTTCGTCTTCAGTTGCCATTCGCTGATACCGTTCGCAAAATTGCATTCGACGATCAGTATCGTCATCATTAATCCCGTGTAGTAATCGTGGGGTGTAAACTTTCCACTTAGCAGCTTTCAGAATTCGTCGTACATTTGTACTGCTAATCTCCACTTCACGTGCACATTGCGTAGCAGACTTCTGTGGAGAAGTAACAACCCTTTCCAACACGAGAGCCGACTTTTAGCTGTACGCCGTCTTTCCGATCTTCCTTTGTGAATATCACAAATCGTTACATGCGCCTCAAACTTGTCAATAATATGTTTAATTGTTAGGCGGGTTGGGGTTCTGTTTCGTACTCCCGCCTCCACTGACGCTGCACTGCAAAGGCATTATCAAACCTCATAAACCACTTCAGAATGCATTTTCGCTGCTCGAACATCAAACGTGCTCCAGCCATTTTGGTTTCTCACTATCGTGATGAAAATACCGACATCTGTTGAGCGAAAGACCATACTACAACATACTCGTAATTCAAATCAATTGACAATATCAATATTCCGATACAGTCTGACAAAGAGTGTGTACATTTTTTGGCTGACTCTGTATATTATACAGATTCGTCACAAGAATATCAATTATTGCGACGTTTAAAATTTTGGTAACCTATATCTTTAAGTAATAATTTACAATTATTCATCCAGGAGAAATATATGTTTTGTAATCCTATAAAAGTAAAAAGAAAACAATGGAAATATTTTGCAATACTATACAAATAAAAACAATGGAAATGTTTTGCAATATTATAAAAACAAAAACCAAGAAAATGTTCTGCGATACTATCAAAATAAAACCATGGACATATTTTTCAATGCTATAAAAATAAAAAAAAATAAGGAAATGTTTTGCAACATTATCAAAATACAAACCATGGAAATGTTTTGAGATACTATAAAAATAGAAACTATGGAAATGTTTTGGGATGCTAGAAAAAATAAAAATTATGGGAACGTTTTGCAATACTATCAAAATAAAAACCACTAAAATGTTTTGCGATACCGTAAAATTAAAGCCGCTTTACGTTACTATAACAAAAGAAAAAAAAACTACAGAGACGATTTAAACTATAAAAATAAAAACCATGGAAAGATTTCACGATACTGTACAAATAAAATCAGGGTAATGTTTTACGATAGTATACAAATAAAATCATGTAAATGTTTCAGAATACAGTACTATACAAATGAAACTAAGGAAATGTTTTATTACACTATACAAATAAAATTATGGAAATATATTATGACACTATACAAATAAAACTATTGAAATGTTTCATGAGACTACACAAATGAAACCATGGACATATTTTACGATACTATACAAATGAAACCATGGAAATATTTCACGATACTAGGCCTATACAAATGAAACTATGTAAATATTTTAGGATACTATACAAATTAAACTATGGAAATATTTCACGATACTAAAAAATAAAATCATGGAAATGTTTTGCAATACTACAAAAATAAAACCTATGAAAATATTTGCGGTATTATAGAAGTAAATACCATGGAAAAGTTTCGAAGGGATATCGTGTATCATACAATCCTGTGACAAAGGTGTATTATGTGACCTATAGTCCTGTCACGAATCAGACACATGACGACTAATTTGTGACAAATCAACCCTTATTCCCTTTAAAACTTACTATCGTAAGCTTTACATAAATAGAAAAAAGTAATAGGCCTAAATGTAGCGGTAAATTAAAAGCTATGCAGTTTTCAAAAATCTGTTACAACCAAAACTATATGATCTACTGTTGATTTACTACTCCTGAATCCAACTTGTTCTTCGCCTTCCATATTTTGATATTGCATGTCTAAAAATTGCTTTTAAGGTTTCTTAAGGAAACAAATGATAACTTACAAACCAGAAAGGAAGGACAACCTGGGAAGATAAAATTTATGGATGATCAAAATATGAGTATTTATGGAACCCGAACAGACAGTCATGCCTTTTTCTTATCGTTGCTTCTAGTCTTTCTTTACTTCTTGTGCCATGCTAAGTAGTTAGTTTTGAATCTCAAATGATGGTTCAGAATCCTCCATAAGAGAGGGCGGAACAAACTGACGGGCCCAAAACTTGAAAGATGATGTTCAAATGCAATTACACGGATGCCACTTATTGCAATTATAAAGATCTCTGATCACCCCTGAATTATGTTAAGGTCAGAGCTTGGAGAGCTACAGGAACAACGGCGTGTTTTTCTGTTCAAGTTTTATTAGAGTTTCGCTAAAGCTCCATCTATTGTCACTAAAAACGAGGGACTCGCACTTCGCCCATGCAGTCGATAAAAGACAGCCTAGGATATCGTCAAAGCGCCATCAAAACGTCAAGCAGTTTTAAAAATACGACCGGTACACGGTTCGAGCACGGTGTTTGGAGCTTGTTCCACAGCGACGTTTGCGGTTGTTTCTGGGTGTTGCCAGCCCATGCAGCGATCGATGCACCCAATCCAATAGAATAAAAAGTCCATTTAAATGATCAACCTGCACTGTGATGAAGTCACAGCCGTTATCTCAACAAACATTCTCTCGAATTTTTCAATTGTCCCTATATGTAACAATATCGTAAAACAAGTAATGTATTTAAATCTATTACTTGCAATGCCTATTACTTGTAACAAGGCACACAACTAATCTTTATATTTCAAAGACAAATTTATAATAGAAACTGAAACATAATTACCTAACTGGGCAATGGAAATTGTCTCTATATACATATATTTAATTTCTCGCAAAATGTAAAAATTGTTACGCATCAATTTATTCTTTTAGTCGAAACATTTATAGCACTACTTACTAATGTTTACATATAGGCCATATATTCTGCAGTGCTTAGTAAAAGTGACATAAGTCAGTTTCCACGAACTTTTTTGGTAATTTATTGACAACTTACGCTTGGAAAAATATACATAAGTATTTCTCCCATTACAATAATTCATACAGAAAAAAAACAGATCGACATAAACCAGTGTAAGTTGTCAATAAATTATCAAAAAACGTTTGTGACAACTGACTTATGCCACCTCTTCTAGCTAGAAGAAATGAGTTTAAATAGAATCTACACTTGTATGAAACTTGCGTTCTTTATATAGTTTTTATTTAACTACCTCTTTTGATCTCATTATGTAATCGTATCTTTATGTAATTTCTTAAATCCGATTCAATTGCATGTTCAACTAAGTAAGTTTTAATCCTGGTTGAGTGTAAGAGAAGGCCCTACGGCCGTAACTCTGCCAAGTTAAATAAAACCATTATTATTATTATTATTATTATTATTATTATTATTATTATTATTATTACTATATTAATAATAATTTATTTATTGGAAATAGGTCTACCAAAGTGTGATCTTTTCTATTTAGATAACATGTTTTTTTTTTTTTTTTTTTATTTTAGTAAGTTATCAATATCTTAGGTACGTTCATAGACATCTATGACGTAGTGCAGAGGGCGGCCACCAGAGGGAATCCAAGAGGTGAAACTGAAACTGAGAGGATTCGATCCGACACCGGGATGGGAATCCGGTATAGCTTAGTGAATAAAGCATCAGCACGTAGAGCTGAAAACCCGGGTTCAGATCCCGGTGCTGGAGAGAGTTTTTCTCTGTTTCACTACTCTTTCATCGTACGATGACGCAGAATATCTGTATGGAAACATCATATGTACTTCGGTACATTAAAATAATAATATATATAAAAAAATTTAATAAAATAATAACATCTTAGGTTATTTAGCGTCTGAATGACATGAAGGTGATAATGCCGGTGAAATGAGTCCGGGGTCCGACACCGAAAGTTACCCAGCATTTTCTCATATTGGGTTGAGGGAAAACCCCGGAAAAACCCTCAACCAGATAACTTGCCCTGACCGGGAATCGATCCCGGGCCACCTGGTTCCGCGGCTAGACGCGTTAACCGTTACTCCACAGGTGTGGACACATTTTTTGTTTGTCATACTTATGGAATAGGTCTATGACAATGTTCTGTACTTATTTATATGTGACTTATAGCCTACTTCTGTAAATCTACAAAAATGTGTACATAATAGGCCTACTCTTTTAGAACTGGATTTACTGTAACTTATTTGAAGTACAACTATCGAAATGGTCCCACATCTTGGCTGCGTGAACTAACGTTACGGATTGAACTGGTTCAAGTCTTCACGGTGGAAGAAACGTTCTCATAAATTTCGACCAGTGTATGGTGCCCACCCAGCATGGTGATGAAATTGGGAAGCCACAGTGAGTAGCGAAATCCGGTTTCGCAGACCAGCTACTATAATGGCTGAAGGGGATCAGCGTTCTAAAGACACGTTACCCAACTACTGGTTAGATGAATGCTGATCTCTGTCCAAACATTTGGACGTAAGATCAGTAATCGGCGGTCTGCCTTGGTCTTAAGGTGCGTACACCCGTAGCGAACGAACAACGAACGAATGCATTCGCTAACTCAATTCAGAACATGTGGATGGTCCAGCGAATGCGAACTGATCGTTTGGTTTGTCTTCGTAAGTGATCCGTCGCTTGTCGGTACACCAAAGGAAGCCCACATTTGATGTGGACGGGATTTGTCACTTGTTCGTAGTTCGTTGTACATAGTAGGAGAGCGCAGCGGATAATAAAATTTCACCAACCGGTACTAGGCATGTCAAAACTGGAGTGGACTGTAAAAACTGACATCAACCCAGGGCCATATTAATTTACACATGGGCTGTGGCCCTGGGTGGCAAATTTTTGGAAATAGTACCGTACTCGAACTGTGATAATCTGAGAAACTTTATACACGCGCGCATTTGAGGCGCTCGATATCAAAATGGACTATAGCCTATCATAAAAAATAAATTTTAAGAAAACAGTAAAAATTTCCTACATCTCATACAAGATTAATACCAATGCGGAAATGCATCTAATTGATGAAGACGGCGATAGTAAACATGCCTACCATGTTCATTCAAATCATGGTGTCCAAATATTTGTTTTTCAAGAAAATTAAATTCATGATATCCCATTTTGATGCATTTATTTTGAAATTCGTTACTCTAATTTTACATTAATTGATATAATGATGCTTTTGAACATAATGTTTTTAAATAAAGACTTGAAATTGTTTTATTTTATTCATAATACCACTATTTCCAAATCAGTTACAAAACAAGTACAAAACTAGAAGTCTTTAGTAAATTATTATAGTAATTACAACAAAAACACTCTTCAAATATGTAGACAAAAAATCTTTATCAAGACAAAAGCACGTACCAAGGCTATTTGCTAGTTCAAAAATCTGAAAAATTACGATGAGCTATAACAAATTCTGAATGGATTCTGAAGGCTTAATAAGAGTGATAAATAAAAAGCAGATATAGGCATATTTACGGACACTCCTGGAAATAAAAAAAACTGTTCAAGTAGAGCTCTAAATATGATATAGACCAGTCTCGGAATTTTATAATTATAAGTAAACTTGTATTTCAGTTTCACAGTCTTCCTAAATGCATAAAAACTCAACCCCCCTGGATAAATTATATTTTTCTATAGATATAGCTAAAAACAATGTAAGTTATATTATAGCTTCCGAAATTAGATTTCTGAAACAGAGATAAGCGAGCTATTTTAGTTCACAACAATACAAACCACATGTTTGTCGGTTTGAAAACTGAGAAGTATTTTTGTCCGCAATCCGTAGAGAGATCCAAAATTGTGTTGAAAATGTGGAGTATTTTGTAGTCTCTTAAAAGGATTGTTTCAGCTGGCGCAATTCAATATCGTGTCCAGTGACCCGCATCGATTGTCAATCTCATCCGTCGAGGTAAAGATAGAATTAACTCAGCCACGTGGCTGGGTCCAATATTGACTTCACAAAGTGGTACAGAATGTAATTCTAAGTGGATATTCAAATACGTTCGATAATAAAGGTATAGCGCAAATATTTTAACGTATTCACTAAAATTCGATATTGTAAATACATTTTTCCACTAGTAAACTATATTATTATTATTATTATTATTATTATTATTATTATTATTATTATTATTATTTAAGCTTGTTTATATACACTTTAACATATAGGTTATGCCGCGTGTTTAGTAACCCTACATCAGTAGGACGTGTTAAGATTCTGTTTCTGCTGTATGTTGTATATGGATTGTATTCATTTAAAATTATTTAAATTTTATTAACGCTTATGACTTTTGTAGGTTATGATTATAACAATATAAATACTCTTTAAAAAATAGAAAAAGCACACGTCTGAGATGAGAAAAATAGTAAAATATACTGAAATTAGAAGGTTTTGGGTTTTTCGTATCCAGCAATGCGGTGGAGAACAATAGTCATTAAGTACGATGTATGAATAAATATGAATATGAATATATGAATAATGATGATTAAGGCGGTGATGAATCACTGTATGTAAATTTCCAATTCGGCATTTGCCTTTCTAACTTAGGGAAACCATGAAAAACCTCCGTCAGATTGGCCAGCCACGGGGTTTGAACCCGTGACCTCCCGAATGCAAGTCTAGTGTGCTACAACTGAGTCATTTCGTTCGGTGGTTATTATTATTATTATTATTATTATTATTATTATTATTATTATCTCCTCGCCTCGTTTCCTCATAAGTGGTGCCTTGTTGGTATCACTTGTAAGGTTCAGACCTGTCTTCGGATAATTGGCTAAACAACAACACTAATACAGTATGTATACTATTTTGTAACTGAAAAGAAAGAAAATTAAGCTATAAAAACATATTTTTTATTTGATATATATTTGTTCTGGTATTCGTCTATCTTACCATTCAAATTGAATATAGTCAGTTTTCTCCTGATGTCTGTACTACGCTGTTTATCTGTTTGTTGTATCCCACAACTAACCTAAAAATAGCATCTCTAAGACCTCAATTTTATGTTTGACTTTTTCTTAGTGTCCAACATTCTGACCCATAGAGAAGAACTGACGCTGCCAAAACTTCACAAAATTTTAAGGCCTTTTCTTTCCTAGTTTTACTTAAAAGAATCCTTTTTGTAGTTCCAAATATATAACTAAAATGTTCGAGTTTCCTTTCAAGGTCCAATCCTTTTCTATTTCCTACTTCATAGCTTAAAAATTTAGTCGTTTATTTAATGAAGCTGTATCAACTACTAGGTTATTTGGCGTCGATGGAATTTGTGATACTGAGATGGTATTGAGCGAGATGAGGCCTAGGATTCGCCATAGATTACCTAACATTCACCTTGCGTTTGAAAAACCTCATAAAACCTCAACCAGGTAAATAACCCAAGTGGGAATCGAGCCCACTCCCAAGCGCAACTCTGGATCAGTAAGCAAACGCGCCTACCGACTGAGCTAGCTGTATATGTTGATATTTCTGCTGCTCATCCTTGGTTCTTCTCAGATTAGATCCTTGAGATTACTATTTTCATCTCTAAATTACAATCAGCAATCTGCTCTACAAAGCTTCCGTACAGCCGACACAACTCTGTATGTGTCACGGATTTGTTATCGTAGCATACGGACGTCCATTATTTGAACATCACGAAACTATTTCGATTGTTATGTTATTTATTTTACTTTTCACCTCTGTTTACTCATAAAATATTCGGGCGGAAAAAAAAAACAATTCATCACCGCTAATATTTAACTTACAATGACACATAATAATACAAATACTATATTATGGGGGAAAATTAATTAAATTCGATATTTAATTGAGAAGTTATTAGTGATGCACAGCAAAAACTAATTTTACGTATGAATAAATATTTACAAAAATGAGAGCAAACAAATTTCAATAAAGAAATTAGCCCTTTCATTACAGCGGCAACACTGAAATGTTGGCTGCAAGAGGTGGTTTCCTTTCAAAACAAATCTAAAAATGTTTTGGTTTCTTAGTTGTGAAAGTTGCGTTGTCAGAATGCAAGCTGTTCAGGCAGAATGGCTCTGACAAGGGGATTCAAGACAGGTGGGAAATGTTGTGTTCATCCCATCCCAATGACTTCCACCGCACACAATATCCAGGTCCATTAAAGCAGAACACGATTAATATAAAGCAGGCTTTTCATATAGACGTACAATTGACTTGAATAACCTTTATGTGTAACAAATGTCTCGAACTTGCAGAAGCGCTGCGTCAGTGTCCGGTGGTACCCGAATTCATGGTGGTCCGCAACTTCCTCCGCTTCATTTCATTCGTTCTGCACGCTTCCGGAAATGATGTAGTCAATTAGCATAATCTAAACAAATATAAATAAAGGCTACACTGCAAGCAATTAAGCTTTTACAGATGATGTCAGAAATTTACGTAGATAAAATTAAAAAAAAAAAAAAAAACATAACTATTTATCCCCTCATCACCATCGCCATCATCTTTGTCAGCACCATAATTTACTCTCATGAGTCGTGACCCAACATTAGATGTTAATAAGTAATGGGACTCAATGGTCATGTGGTCGACATGGCGCAACTTTACCGCTTATGACGACATATGACAGACGCTAGTCAAGGATATATAGCCTAGTCCCTATGGAAAGGAGACCTGACTTTTTTTCATTAAGTTTGTTATTTAACGACGCTGTATCAACTACGAGGTTATTTAGCGTCGATGAGATTGGTGACAGCGAGATGATATTTCGCGAGAGGATTTGCCATAGATTACCTGGCATTCACCTTACGGTTGGAGAAAACCTCGGAAAAAAACCAACCAGGTAATCAGCCCAAGCAAGGATCGGACCCGCGCCCGAGCGCAACTTCAGATCGGCAGGCAAGCGCCTTAACCGACTGAGCCACGCCGGTGGCTGTGACGTGACTTTTAGGTAAGAAATCAGATGAGAGTTTCACGATAATGGTAGCCCTGATCGTGACACGGTTAATCTCTAATTTGATCCCTCTGAATGTTACGATCTCGTCCCCATGTAGATGAACCAAGGAAATATAATTAACACTACTCGTACCAGAAAGAAATGACCAGGATTTATTAACAAATCTGTAAAATAATAGACAAGTTTGACAGCAACATTTACTTTTCGTCGTGCAAGTATTCGCTCGCCATAATGCTCGCGATTATAATGGTCTTTATTCTCTGTTATGACCCTGCCATCAGACTCGCTTATAACACAACTTAATTATGGCTTAGGAACTCGGAAGTTCACATAAGCTTGCCATCGGTCCCTATCCTGAGCAAGATTAATTCAGTCTCTGCAATCAAACCCCACCTCCCTCAAATCCATTTCAATATCATCCTCACATCTGCGTCTCGGCCTCCCCAAAGGTCTTTTTCTCTCCGGCCTCCCAACTAACACTCTATATGCATTTCTGGATTCGCCCATACGTGCTACATGCCCTGTCAATCTCAAACGTCTGGATTTAATGTTCCTAATTGTCAGGGAAAGAATACACTGCGTGCAGTTCTGCGTTGTGTAACTTTCTCCATTCTCCTGTAACTTCATACCTCTTAGCCCCAAATATATTTCTAAGCACCTTATTCTCAAACACCTTTAACCTCTGTTCCTCCTCAAAGTGAGAGTCCAAGTTTCACAACAATACAGAAAAACCGATAATATAACTGTTTCATGAAAGCTTTTTGACAGCAGACTGCATCACAAAAGCTTCTCAACCGAATAATAACAAGCATTTCCCATATTTATTCTGCGTTTAATTTCTTCCCGAATGTCATTTATATTTGCTGAACATTATCAACTTCGGGACGAGATATTTTCACGTAAAGCACAAACATTACCAACTTCAGGACGAGCCGTGATCACGAAAAAGCTGAACACGACAAACTCTGGGATGAGCCTTGCTCACGGAAAAGCTGAATATTACCAACTTCGGGACGAGTCGTGTTCACGGAAAAGGTAAACATTACAAACTTCGGGACAAGCCGTGTTCATGGAAAAGCTGAACATTACCAACCTCAGGACGAGCAGTGCTCACGGAAAAGCTAAACATTACCAACTTCTGGACGACCCGTGCTCACAAAAAAGCTAAACATTACCAACTTCTGGACAACCCGTGCTCACGGAAAAGCTGAACATTACCAACTATGAGAAGAGCCGTGTTCACGGAAAAGCTAAACATTACCAACCTCTGGACGACCCGTGCTCACGGAAAAGCTGAACATTACCAACCTCAGGACGAGCCGTGCTCACGGAAAAGCTAAACATTACCAACTTCTGGACGACCCGTGCTCACGGAAAAGCTGAACATTAACAACTATGAGAAGAGCCGTGTTCACGGAAAAGCTAAATATTACCAACCTCTGGACGACCCGTGCTCACGGAAAAGCTGAACATTATCAACTTCTGGACGACCCGTGCTCACGGAAAAGCTGAACATTACCAACTATGAGACGAGCCGTGTTCAGGGAAAAGCTAAACATTACCAACTTCTGGACGACCCGTGCTCACGGAAAAGCTGAACATTACCAACTATGAGACGAGCCGTGTTCACGGAAGAGGTAAACATTACCAACTTCGGGACGACCCGTGCTCACGGAAAAGCTGAACATTACCAACTATGAGACGAGCCGTGTTCACGTAAAAGCTAAACATTACCAACTTCTGGACGACCCGTGCTCACGGAAAAGCTGAACTTTACCAACTATGAGACGAGCCGTGTTCACGGAAGAGGTAAACATTACCAACTTCTGGACGACCCGTGCTCACGGAAAAGCTGAACATACCAACTTCTGGACGACCCGTACTCACGGAAAAGCTGAACTTTACCAACTATGAGACGAGCCGTGTTCACGGAAGAGGTAAACATTACCAACTTCTGGACGACCCGTGCTCACGGAAAAGCTGAACATACCAACTTCTGGACGACCCGTGCTCACGGAAAAGCTGAACATTACCAACTATGAGACGAGCCGTGTTCACGGAAGAGGTAAACATTACCAACTTCTGGACGACCCGTGCTCACGGAAAAGCTGAACATACCAACTTCTGGACGATCCGTGCTCACGGAAAAGCTGAACATTACCAACTATGAGACGAGCCGTGTTCACGGAAAAGGTAAACATTACCAACTTCGGGACGAGTCTGTTCACAGAAAAGGTAAACATTACGAACCTTGGGACGTGTTCTATTGTCTATTTCTATATCTCCTTACTTGTGACGAGCTGTGTAATGCCGGTAACCCGCAATCTATATGGAAATGAGTTTATGGAGCAAACAGCAGGTAACCAATTGAATTTAACTGCATTTCGAGAGGGGGGCACCACGACGTAGCACTGTGACCTTTCAAATATATTCCACTTACTTTCAAGCTAGGCGAATTCCCAAAACCAAATTGGCTGACTGCACTGAAGTTTACTGCAGACCCAGGTTTCGAGCAGGGAAACCCCCCCCCTTTCACTAGGCCATCCGGTGTTCGACGAATGCTATAGAATGATGACAAAATGGAGAGTTGTTGACAGAATGATGCAGATGTTATAGGGAAATAGGAGAACACCGAGAAAAATCTAAATGAGGCCTTGTCTATCACAAGTGTCACTATGGATTTTTCAATGGAAAGCAATCCCAGGGCTGACCGGAACTCGAACCCGAATCGCCTACGTGAGACAAAGTTTGACCAGTCAGCCACCACAGGGGTAGGTTACCAATAGTCGACACAAAACTTTTAGATCTATCATACTAGAAGTTATAAGCAATGGAACATTGGGAGATGGATACGTTCAAATGAAAATTATAGTCAATTATATACAAGAAATGGATAGACCTTACAAAGCACCATTTAAAGCCTATTATTAATCATAGATGTATAGCTTTCTTTGACGTTTATTTAACAACGTAGTATTAACTACCAGATTGTCTAACGTCGATGCAACTAGTGACATGGAGATATTAAAAATAGTATAGTATGGTAACTTATGTGAAGAGGTGAGTTCGAGGAATTGTCATGAAATTAACTGACACCTTCCTTACAATTGGAGAGAACTTCGGAAAAACCAAAAGTAAAGCCCAAGTGGGACTCGAACCCACGTCCGAGCGCAGCCATAGATCACGAGTCAAGTCCGCCGCCACATGAACTATGACGGTTCCTATAACCGATCGTACGTCGTCAAAAAATATATATAGTTAAAAAAAATAGGCCTAGAAGTGATCTAAGATTCAGAGACCGTATCACTAATTAAAATACCGGTGAAATCAGGTATTCCCCCCCCTTTTTTTTTCAAATTTTATTGAAGAAAACTGTAGACCATTACTGCCATTAAGACACGTTTGCATCGGTAAAGACGTACAAGTACATAAATTAAATATGGGTGTAATAGAGTGAATGAAGCACGAACACTTGTAAGTTAATTAATTTAAACAGTGTTTTAATAGTTGGTTTAGCCCAGGGCTGGGCATCGAGAGCGGAACCAGTCACTAAGCGGGGACGCTTAATATTCATCCGTCACTGAATCAACGCTGCGCGGTGTTCGGCGGGGAAGAAAGGGGATGAAGAGAAATCATATGGCTCCCCGTGAGAGAGTAGAATCCGCTCTTGCTGCCCAGCCCTGGTTTAGCCCTTACTTTGATGATATGGCAAAGGCGACACTTCCAACTGTAATTAATTTTATTACTTTGATGACATTGCAAAGGCGACGCGTCCACACCTGTGGAGTAACGGTCAGCGCGTCTGGCTGCGAAACCAGGTGGCCCGGGTTCCAATCCCGGTCGGGGCAAGTTACCTGGTTGAGGTTTTTTCCGGGGTTTTCCCTCAACCCAATACGAGCAAATGCTGGGTAATTTTCGGTGATGGACCCCGGATTCATTTCACCGCCATTATCACCTTCATTTCACTCAGACGCTAAATAACCTGAGATGTTGATACAGCGTCGTAAAATAACCCAAAGGCGACGCCTCTGCTATTTGCTTAGGCATGTGATGAGGTGAGCCAGAGTGATATACACAAGGTGCACTGGATCGTTCGATGATGTAAACAGACACGCAAGGTCACATTCTTTTTATCTCCCCGAGTGATTGGCTCATAGGAAGAGGAAAGAGGCTGCTACTTGTTTACATTCTCCAGCAATCTACTGCACTGTCTGTGCATATTACTCGGTTTTCTCTTGTCTTGTTATGTGGTGTATGCATACACCAATTTTCAGTCAGTCCGTATTCTCTGAACATTCGCTGTGTTGTGTGCTGGTGCAGAGCTGCGTTTGTGGTTCAGTGCTAGCGCTCTGGTTTTCAATACGGGCGGCCCAGGTTGGTGATTAAATTTGTACAATACAATACAATACAATACAATACAATTAATTAAATTTGTACAGTCTTACTAATAAACCGTGTATAGTTTTTATACGAGACTTATGCAGAGTTGAGAGAGAAAACGTTACTAATAAACCGTGAATAAGCTATGGATGTATAAACAGGCTGTAACTATACAATGGGAATTGCTTTGCAGTAGTTATATACACGAAACCCCTTGTTTAAGCGTTGTATATAGGGAAAAAATGGCAGCC
This sequence comes from Periplaneta americana, assembly GCF_040183065.1. NCBI lineage: Eukaryota > Metazoa > Arthropoda > Insecta > Blattodea > Blattidae > Periplaneta > Periplaneta americana. Next base: position 36,638,715 of record NC_091125.1, read on the forward strand.
CCTCTAACAGCTGTTCGTATCGACGTCATTTTATAATGATGTTTACCTTGTAACCACAGAAGAACAAGCGCTCTACCGGATGCAGTAGAGAACCTCAGATATTCTATTACCTTTCGTAACGAAGTAATGACGAAACTATGACGTAGCTGTGTAACAGTTGTACTGTTATACACGACGTATGTAGTGATTATTAGTAAGGAATTTACACACGACTTATAAAGGAGCTACTCATTGTATAAGACAGTTAAACGTCTGTATATAGAGTTTTTATTAGTAAGACCGGTAGTGGATAAAGCAGGCGTTGTAAAGGTTTTCCCGGGGTATTCCCATTTTATTTTATCATTCCACCAAAACACTCCATCCTTAGAGGAGTACCTGATAAGCAAAAGGGCCCGGAGCCCCAAGATTTTCCTAAATCAGTATCAGAAAGCCGTACTAACCACAAGAATTCATCCAAACTTATTTTTAAATATTTCAGATGATAGGGCCTAGATGAAATGAGGGATAGATCGAGATTGTTGACGGAACGATAGAAGGAAAATGAGTACCCTGAGAAAATCAGACTGAAACATCTACTTTGTATACCAAAATATCCACCAGGAACTAGTCGTGGATAAAAACCGTGACGCGCAGCGCACTACCACTTGAACTACAGACGTGGCCGCTAACAAGCCATGTGCTGGTTAAAATGGGACTGATATTGTGATTACCACACAACATCCAACGTAATAATGTGTGTAATAATCTACAAGGTGGGCAAAAGAAACGGGAGATTTTAATTTTGTTGTTGGTAGTACATATATTATTTTAAGAGGCTTAGATTCATTGTCATTGTTTAGCATAATTCTTGCAATTTATTATACATGAAGCATTGGACTGGTGAGCAACGAGGATTAGCTGCAAAATCTTATTATCTAAATGGTCAATGCGCAGAAGCTGCTCGTAGGGAGTTTCGCCGCCACTTTCAACTCCATCCTCATGATCCTGTGCCCTCTTCACATGCGATTAAAACCTGGATTCGCAATTTAGAAGAAACAGGCTCAGCACTAAAGAAGAAACCTCCAGATAAAGAAAAAAACTACCAATGGTCGTGCGCAAACTGTTATTACAGCTCGTTATGTGATAATGATCAAAATCTTTTTTTAAGTGGTCAATTCAGAAAAGGAAATTTTCGTATCAACAGATCAATTTGGTTTCAGCAAGATGGTGCAAAAGCAGCCACCTTTATGACGGAAATGCGAAATTTGTTTGGGAATCATGTCATGTCGAGAAATGGAGAAATTCACTGGTCTGCACGATCCCCCGATTTAAGTGCATATGGATTTGGGGGTATTTAAAAAGTATGGTATACGTAAAAAACCGCGAAACATTGAACAACTGAAAACAGCAATTCGTGAAAATATTTCAAACATCACAGTCCAAATTTTGCAAAGTGTAATGAGAAACTTCAAAGAACAAATTACAAGAATGTATGCACATTGGTGGATGGCATTTGAAGGATGTCACTTTCAAGAAGTATTGGTGACATGCAAATGACATACTATATTCTATATTTTCATATAATGAAAGTTAATTTAATATAATATCTAAAGTTTCATTTAACTATTTAAAAAACTCCCGTTTCTTTGGCCCACTCTGTACATTATTTTGTTGTCACCGCAGCATAGCGATAGGCTATTGCAAGATGATACATTGTTAGAAATAGTTCTAAAAAGTTGCTTTCCAGTTTCTTTATAAAGAATTATTATCCATAGTACATTCTTACGTTACTTAATTTTTATAATTCCTCTTTGACTCTTGATCTTTATCGATATCTATGTGATTCTAAAATCGTCGTCTTCCTGTCAGAGGAATTAGGACTAGTGACCTGTCCCGCTCTCATGCGATCTTTTCTCAGATATTCCCAAGGTTGAATTCGGTATGTTCAATCCATTCTTTTCTATAATTTTGAACATTAACTTTCAAATTGTTCAATATGTCTACAAGAAATCTAAAAATACCGGTAAGCAATACAGATATCCGAAGTATTTTACCGGTGTCACAAAATAAATTCTTAATCATTACGTTTTTACAAAAGTAAAGGTGTATGTGAAGTTGGTATTATATCTAACGATATTTTTATATCTGATAAGATTTTTGTGTTCGAATTAAAACACTTTGGCGGTGGTGTTGACATCGACGACGGCGACAATGATGATGATGATGATGATGATGATGATGATGATGATGATGATGGTGACGACGGCGGCGGCGGCGTTAGTGGTGGTGGTTATATGACGATGAATATGGTGTTAGTGATGGCTTTTGTAATGGCAATAATGTTTATGACGATACTGATTATGAAATAAATACAAATTTAATAGTAACGAAGAAAATAATAGTTCATGAAAATAGCCTATAGACAATATTTTGATAATGCAATAAAAATTAAAATTATACAAAAAAAAGTTCAAAAGATTACATCCTAATCACGAAAGTTGCAATATTAATGATTTAGAATAATAATTGATAGACAACTTAGTAGGTTGATAATTATGATCTCATGACAGGTACTTTAAAGATTTCACAAGGGAAAATAAACTGTTAACATTACTTGACGTACACTTTGATTATTTCTCAAATGAATACTTCATAAATCATTATGTACATTCCGCCGGCTTCCATTCTTATTCCGAGAACATACACATGTTTGCGGTAGCAATTAACGAGTAAGGGAGAAGTGTAATCAACTTATGATTACAAATTACTGCTCACAGTATAGAATATTAATTCGAAATATCTTTATGAGAAATAAAGAATAATATATGCAACTTAAATTATAATTACACTTAGATATATGAAAGTTTCTATGGTTTTACTTACAGATGGCGAGTGATGGCAAACATCTGGTTACATTTACGGATATAGTGACGAGTCTTACCTGAAAACAAAATAAAAATATCATCACTTTTAGAACTCATATATGGGTCAGAATGATTATGATTAATCACAATAAAATTGTAACTACATAGTATCAGTTCCTAAATAAATAGCTATAATTAATTTTAGTCGATAATTAGATCTATTCACAAACAGTCCCCACCAACATACTCGTAGTTCATCATAAAAATTGTGCTCTTACATACTTTCTCATTTGATTTATATGAGGAATAAGAATAAGCATTTCACATTCATAAATATGCAGCTGAACTCTCTAATTCAGTGGTCAGCAAGGCACAAGAATGGACGCTTAAGATGGCACACGACAACACATAAACATAGAGATAGGTATCTAGATTCTTTGAACAGAAGGAAGGAAAGAAGAAAAAAGAAAGAAAGGAAAAAAGAAAGAGAGAAATTACAAAAGAAGGAAAGAGAGACAACATATTCTTTACCGGGAATCTATTCCTCATTCACTAACGCTTCAACCATAGTCGAAAAAAAGCCGCCAAGCTCCGTTGGCAGAGTGATGGTTACGGTGACAGCGGACACGAGTTCGAATCTCGATGAAAGCGAAGTTGTATTTGTGGTGCACAAAGCCAAGGTTGTCAGGGTTTTTACTTTTCGTGTTCTTCCGTTCTCCTCATCATTCCACCAATACACACTACATTTCCACTTTCATTATCATTCTGTCTCGAAAAATGGGCAACTCCTCTGTTTACGTGACACCAAATCTGCAATCCGTCATGGTGAGTGTTCCTCACAGTTTGTCCAAGTATTGCTAGGCAGTAATGGTGGTGGATTATATATACGACTCATAGATCTGCACCGGCACCGGTGCCCCCCCCCACCTCAAGTTCGTCATTGTTTGACAGGGACATAACGAGTCATGTAGAGCTCTTACGTACGGCAGGCACCACCAGAGATATGGTGTATGGATTTGATGGCTGGAGAAAAATTCATACTGTGACGGATGCTAGAGTCGGCTTAGTCTGGTAGCACAATCGGCACACAACTCATTCCATCACGCGTGCACATAAAGCCTACTTAGTCTAAAGTGCTAGGGATGTTCTACTTTCTGCCTGAAAAGCATCTCTATAAGTTTATACATATAAAGTCGACAAGTACTGGTTAGGTTTATAACTTGAGTATAAAATGGTGATCTGAAAGTTGAAAAATTTACATATTGGATCTAAGTTCTTGCAATGAAATAGGTAGCAGACTATGCTTATAACTCTTATAAGCGAGTTAGGCTTGTCTTCAGCACTCCTTAATATTAAATACATTAACACTGTTATAGAATTACGTACTTTTTCTCAGCTTGTAATGATTTTATAGAAACTTAGCAACGATGATAGAAAGAAATATTTTTATTTCCACGGTGTGAACATCCGAAACTGCTGCAGCCTCAAACCGATGCAGGAGAGCTGAAGAAAAAACAGCCGGTAATTATAACCTGGATCCCATTAATTCAGAAACATGGTCTTCCTATGTGCTGTAAGACAATATGCTATATGGAACATCTGGCTTCATTTTCTTCCATAGAAATTCCTAATAGGGATTTTTATCCCCTTAAAAAAATTGTCACCGCCAACCAAGTCAAGGGCGCACACACGTAGCTGTAGCACGAATGAGGCTATGGTAGCATACCACCAGATTCTCAGTGCCTCTGCTGGAAAGTCATTGTACTGCGTGCATTAGTCTTCTGGTGGAGTCGAAAAATCTATACACATGGGTACCTCAGAAATTAAATATCTCGATTCTCAGTGCGAAAAACTATTACTGTTTCAAAATTACAACACTCACATAAAATGTTTGTTATTCCAGTAGTTGCTACAGGTCTTAAGGTTTAGCATAAGAAACATTATAACAATAAGTAGACCTATAGTACGAACTATGAAAATATCGCAGGAAAATCGTAACTTACTCTATTAAAGCAACTGAGAGTCAAATGTTCTGAAGTAAGTAACCATGAAATGTTTTGAAATTCATGTTAACATGGATTTAACGTATAATTTCTATAATGAAACTACAACATCGGAAAAGACTACGAGTATTTGGAGGATAATAATAAGGAATGCTGGTCGGAGGTGGTTAATTATTAAATACTCGCATCATATATAGAAGCTTCATAATATTCCATTTAAAGGCGAGGATTACAGTAAAATGTGTATCAGAATAATTGTGACTAAAATATTTGTCCTTCAGAATAATCAAAGTCCGATTCAATTTGCTTATCGTAAAATACTGTTCCAATAAACGAATATACGAAATCGCATGAAATACTGAATGTGAATAGACGAAGGTTAAAAAATAAAATATCCTATAGCCTATTCACTTGCAGTGATCAAAAAAATTAAATGTATAAAAATTCGATCTCTCTTAAGTTACAGGATAACTACTCGTTTCTATTTTCGTTTACAGAATTAGAAACAGAAAAGTAAGCAGTGAATTAGTTCAATAAAAATATGATTATCTTTAATTAGGTTCTGAAAATAACCATAATTCGTGTGGCATTAAAAAAATATTTAACCCTGCGTTACTCATGTTATAAATATTCTCACCATTGCTCAGGTGGGGTTTCACAAACCCCATTTTAAATAACTAATATATTTTTCCGCAAGTTTCAGAAATCAGATAAACGTAATTAAATATACTATTCTTAGTTCACTTAAACAATTTCTTAAGTGAACCCTTCTGGATGTGATTGAAAAGTATACAGATGCACAGAGTACACACTAGCTCCATCTCTTAGATTTTCGTTGAAATATACGCACCGGGGTTTACCACACCCCACCTGAGTAATGCAGGGTTAAAAGAGGCAGTTGACTATTTTCATTTGAGGTCCATATATTCTGAACGCCATCACAAAAAGCGGCAACACTTTTAAATGGCTGCATATACATAACCTACTTTATTAATTTTGATGTGTTGCAATTCTTGGAACCTGAGCTTTTTTGTGTCTGAAAGCGACATCATATAGCGGCACATTCAGCAAACAAAGCAATCAAAAGGGGTATAAAATTGAACATCATGTGCTTTGTGTGAAAAGATTTAACAGAGCTGGAAGTGTGATTATAGTGCAACGAGTATTTATAGTTCGATTTGATTGCAGATAAGCTTCAAAACGACCATCACAAGATTAGTGAAATATTTTGAGGAAACTACAGTAGTTCCATTAGGGAAATTAGAAACAACATTGTGTGCAGCTGAAAACATTGCACGATAGAAGTTAGCGCTTAGGATAAACAAAAAAAAAAACGGTTCATTAAACGATTAACTCAGCAATTTTAATTAAATCCGACACCCACACCCAACAATGTTTGATATGGGATCCGACCCCGCATAAAATTTGAAGCGGTGAGATCAATAACCATACAAGTCCATTTACACAAGTTTCGAGAAAAATGCAAATTTTTTTTTTTTATTTCCTACTTAATTATTATTTTTGCACGTAATATTTCTGGTTGTTTTAGAGATCAAGACAAAGTAGTATACCAACTTTTAAAGTCGTAACATTTGTGGAAATATCCAAAATTTAATTTAAAATTTCCAAAAAAAATGAATGGCCAGAACTGAACTTGAATGGTTATTGATCTCACCGCTTCAATTATTCTACGATGGACATGAACATGAACAAGTAATGTTTTTCACGAACATCACGAAGTGATAACTTACGGTTCTCAAATTAATAAAATGTTCGCCAAAGAAGCCATACCAACAAACAGCACAGACTACCCCACGAATTCATTGAAATGCCGCTGAATTCTCAGAAATTCCTGGTGCTGAGCGCTATCTTTTCGGTTGATATTATTAATCAATCTTCTAGGATAGTTTAACCAATGCAGCTCTTAACAGTATGGTTTAATTAACGCAGCTCTTAAAAGATTTGCTGTTCCTACTCTGGTATGGGGTTAGACATGGAGGAGGCATATTTTCAACAAGGTGGCAAAATCAAGTGTGCTTTTGAGACAAACTGTTTTCAACGTGGTGTAAGAATTTGTTGTTTTTTTTTTTTGCACCATTTCGTAGATGCAGAAACACCTAAAAATTTGAAGCTACTGGTACCGTATCGGCTGCTCCATACAAGGAAAGCTCTTGGTAACGCATCCAATGTATGTATTTTCCTTTCTCTTGCTTTCCTTGATGATGGACCCGATACGAAGTTCCAAAACATTCCATGTTTCTACATCTATGATACAGTGCACAAACCCGAAAGACACCACACTCAGAAAAAAATACTGTCGATTTCCTGAATAAGCACAACCATGGCGGACCTATTTGTGTACAAAACAATTCAGAAACTTGAATAGACCTGCAACCTGCTTTCACCAATCTGAAATCTTAATTATCTTTATTGCGAAGATTTCTGAAGAAACTAGTATGTATTCCGAAATAATCATCAAACACTGAGACTTCAAAATCAATATCCTAGCTGCAGACAGTAGCTATTTGTAATAAAGCTATAGAAGAAGTGACAATCACGTCCGTATATTTTTATAAACTGTGCCGGCTGATCAAGAATCTGATACTAAAGATATTCTTCCTCGCTTCAAACTCTCAGTTTCCAAGAATGTAGACTATTCATTCATTCACAGTTTTCTGTTGAAGGACACGTCCTTCACTGCAAACGCAGCATTCTACAATTGTTCCTATTTTCCGCCTTCCTCTTATCTCCCCATACTTTCCATATAGCTTAATGTTATCTATCATCTGATAACTTCTTCTGCCCCGAACATTTTCCCCATTCACTACTTCCTCCAGTACAGATACAGAAATATAATTTTGAGCTCTCTTATTGGTTTCGATTATAACACACTGCGCATGTGTAGTAAACAAGAGCCCCTGTATATGTGCTACTTGTGGACAGTCGTGCGAAACTGTTGCCTATATGCAGGTGGACTTCCATCAAGACTCACTCTAAATTTTAATTTCGAGTCAGTACATCCCTCAGTAGGCAATTTCTTCTTAGCCAGGGATCAAGCCAATTTCTTTTTCTCTTCCTGATCAGTTTCAGCATTAATCTTTCTTCGTCCACTCTTTCTAGCATAACTTCTATTTCTTTTTCTGTCTGTCTATTTCACACAATCTATTTTTCTCTATATCCACATTTCAAATTATTTAGTTGTTTCTCTTCACTACGTTATAATGTCCATGTTTCTGCCCCTTACAATGCCACACTTCACACAAAGCACTTCACTAGGAATAGTAACAAAAGATAAACTAATGTGCAAAAAATAAAACTAAGATTTATGAGAAAATGCAAAGCGACAGCGTAATTGTATCGTTCACAAATTAATCTAAAACAAATGTAAATGCAATTTGTCAAGAATTTAAAACACACAGCTGCCGAAAATAGCCTAAAAACTATGCGCTGCATCAGAGATACACAGGCACGTAGAATACGTCACCAATTTCAGGAATGAAATTACAGTTATGTTGGTTTGGATGTTTCATTTTTGTTTCGGTTTACAAATGGAGAGTATGAATAAATGATAAGAAAAGTAGTTAGTGAAGGGTATGCAATATATTTTCTCTTCATATGAAGCGACATTCCGAAATTAGTACCAGGTGACAACAAATGTTTCTCTATGGTTCACTCAAAGTACGTCTATGTGTCTATCATCACTTTAGTATTGCATAACTCACAATTAAAAATGAAACGAGTGGTCGCACAGGTAGGCCTATGTCGCTGTTCTCGATGCCGAGATATTACTGAGAGAGAGGTCACGCGGTACGGCTATTTTATACTCATCTTCGGCGCTCTCATGCCCATAACGAGGGGAGATGGCGTCATTGGGCATGGTCACACAAATTATAGCGCATGCATTATGTCCAGACACTCCCCCACTCTTCCTACAGAGGTGCGCACGAGATCGGATGAGTCTACTTACGGATTATAGGGGAATGGGTTAGCCTTTGCCTTGAACTCGGTAGACACACGCCCGACTTTCCCTTCTACTCCTACCCCCTCCACACAAACGTTGTGCCCATGCTGCACATCGCGAGTGTCTTGACAAAATGCATGAGCTGTACAATGGTTAATGGCCTAACTACTAATAACAATAACATTCGACTGTGGCTCATAATCTTGTGACTGTAAGCATTAGAAATTTTGACTTTTGTGTTCCACCATAGATCCCGGAACAAGTGCTCATATTTGGTGTGGAGAAAGATGTATTGTACGCGAAAATACGGAAAAAGCAACAAAGAAGTCTAGTATATTATCTCAAAGACCTTCGAATAAGAATATTATGAACTTCGTCTGGTGGTGAAAAAGAAGAACTCGTAATCCCTATAATCCAGTGGCGTATACTGGTTTAAGGGCCTGGGCTACCACTGACCCTATTATTACACAAAATATATTTTAAAGTCCCTATAATAAAATTCCTTACCTATTTATATATGAATTCCAGACGTCTTGATTGGGACGAAAATACTTTGATGACTTCGTCATTGAAATTACATTTGGGCCGCTTGCGAAGTTTCTGTAGAAATGACTTTCAATGGACATCAGTGCCAAGCCGGATAAACGTTCTTGTGTATGAGTTGATCTACAGTAGGATTTTATTCTCTTCAACGCAGAAAATGTTCTTTCTACTGATGCTGACGTAGCTGGTATTGTCATAATTAATGTTGCCAATTTAAGGACTTCAGGAATAACCTGGTTCAGCTGGTTTTCATATATGGCAGATAATATTTCATGGATAGGTTTGTTCGAAAAATCAAAGACTTCTGCTGAATATATTACACTTAATTCATTTTTCAAACGTACTTGATCAAAGTGACTGTTATAGGACTGAAATAATTTGTTTAGTGCCTCATTCGGGAAGTTTTCTCTATAAGCAGAACATTTTTGAGAATCTAGAAGATATGTGAACTGAAGCTTTCCATAATCAGAAAATCTGTCAGTAATTTCCATGTGCATACGATCTAGTATACTGTAGTACAGCTGCCTGTATTTCAATTCATAATCTCCTCTTCTTCGCTTTAATGGTGGTTCCATTGTATTGGCTGAAGAATTTTCATTTTCCATATTACTCCATATGGACGGAAACCCACTACGTCTGAACTCGAATATAGTATTTTTTAACTTTGATACCTCTTGCAAGCAGTATGCTATGTCTAGACTTTTTGTCTGAAGAATATTGTAGAGCACATCTGTATGTGCGAACACTCTAGCATAGACTTCAAGAAGAAATATATTCTGAAACTGTGTGAAAAAAATACAAATATCCTTGAGCCTGCACAATTACATCATCAACCCAGTTTTCTTCAGAGTCATTACAAATGATATTTTCAAAGATAGCAGTCAGTTGTTCTCTGTATTCCTTTACTGTATTTACAAGCCGAGATGTAAAATTGCATCTAGTTGGTGCTACTTTTGGGAGTTTCTTTTTCATAAATTCTTGAGTTTTTCTGATCTTTTAGGAGATGATGAGAAAAATGCAGCTAAACCCGACAGTGTTTTGAAAAAAAATGCGGCATTCTGGAATGGATGAAGTAGTTTGTTGCAAAACTAAATTGAGAACATGGCTGTAACAATGGACAAATATTGCTTGAGGATACTTTCCTTGAACTTTTGTTTTTAAGCCATTAATATTTCCCGCCATAACTGAAGCACAATCGTATGTCTGTGCAATTAACTTATTGCCGACATTGTATTCTGCTGTAACACCTTCCACATGCTGAAACCAAGCAGCAGCAGTTTTGCCCGAAATGACATTTGTGAATCCTATAAACCGTTCATGAACATTGGCAGTACTATCGACGTATCTTAAAACAGTGGACAATTGACTCTGATTAGAGCAGTAACTTGTTTCATCAACAACAATGGCCGCTAAAGGTGCTTCCTCTATTTCAGATTTGATGTTCTTTATCATAACCCCACTTATAGCAAATATTAAGTCACTATGAATTGCGGGAAAAGTACCACGAAATACTCTTGAACTCTCAAGATGATTGGCCAGTAAATGGTCAAATTCACTTAAGGAACTTAAATATTCAATATAATTTCCTCTATTGTCTGATTCCACACTCTCATTATGATCCCGAAAAGCCAATTCTTGTTTTCCTAGAAAGCAGACTGCGTTAATAAGACGCAGTAAAATCTCCCGATTTTTTTTCCACAGGAGCATTGTGTTGGTTGATATGTAGAGCTTTTTGCTTATCTAGCTGTAAATCTATTCTTGTCTTCCCAAAGTTTGCAAAGTTCATGCTACTACAAATATGAGCTTTTGATTTGTCGTGTTTTAGGACTGCCGTTCGAAGGGAGTTGATATCAGAAAACCCTCTTTTGACCACACATTAGTTTCGCGGCTAAATAACAAACATGGCCAGCAAAATAGTTTAGACAGTTTAGAACTACCACACAACCAATTTCACTTACCATATGATGTTGAAGTGAAATGGCGTGTGTACTCACGCTGTTTTTCTTTTACGTCCATGGACAAATTTAACTAAGGAGTTGGTCTTTCCATTTTCACAATTTCAACTTCCTCGTTGTATGTACGACGGTTAAAAGGCACTTTTAATAAACCTTCTATTACACAGTCATTTTCAACACAAACCTCTCCAGAAACTTGTTCTGCCATATTTTTCACAATATCACTTAATTGGGAAATTAAAAACTTAATAATTCACAATTAATATAACTCTTAGACACTCGAACAAATCACAAATTTAAAATACTGCACTGCAAGAACACAATTACATTCATGAGCTAGCGTGCTAAGCGTATTGTTGCTTCGCGCCTGCGAAGAAACCGATCACGAGAGCGGCAACTCACCCGGCCTACAGTGCACGATGGAAACAGAAGAGAGCGGGGGGGGGGGATGGGCAGTTATGCGACAGGACAGTGTGCGCGGTACGGTCACAGGTTACCTCACGTAGCAAGCGGTTTCTCCAGCGATGCCGCCTTGATAACTTGTTTCTTTTCGAGAGCAGAGAGTGCATATAAATCTAACAATTACTTTAATTTTAATTACTGTGGTAAAACTAATAATACAAAATTATTACATTATGTTATATTATAAACTTTTTCTTTTGTAATTTCCTTGGGCTACCGCCGGTAGTCCCGGTAGTCCGCAAAATACGCCCCTGCTATAATCCCAATGCTACTGATAATGATGCTAAATTTATTAATAATTCTATTATCATCACTAACAAGATAATAGTGATCATGTTGATAGCAGCCACCGGCGTGGCTCAGTCGGTTAAGGCGCTTGTCTGCCGGTCTGAAGTTGCGCTCGGAGGCGGGTTCGATCACCGCTTAGGCCGATCACCTGGTTGGTTTTTTCCGAGGTTTTCCCCAACTGTAACGTGAATACCAGGTAATCTATGGCGAATCCTCGGCCTCATCTCGCGAAATATCATTTCGCTATCACCAATCCCATCGACGCTATACTGGTTGGCGAGTTGGTATAGTGCTGGCCTTCTATGCCCAAGGTTGCGGGTTCGATCCCGGGCCAGGTCGATGGCATTTAAGTGTGCTTAAATGCGACAGGCTCATGTCAGTAGATTTACTGGCATGTAAAAGAACTCCTGCGGGACAAAATTCCGGCACATCCGGCAACGCTGATATAACCTCTGCAGTTGCGAGCGTCGTTAAATAAAACATAACATTCGACGCTATATAATGTCGTAGTTGATACAGCGTCGTTAAATAACCAACTAAAAATTAAAAAAAAATGTTGATAGTGATAATTATTAAGACCTACCTTATGAATGATGTTGATAATGATGGTGACTATAATGGCACTGGTGGTGATAATGACAGTACTGTTAGTGGAGTGATGATCGTGTTATGGGATGGTGATAATAGTAATAGTGGTGATGGTGATTATGATGATGTAATGGTGATGAGAGTGTTAATGACAATGATGGTGTTTTTGATGTTGATGATGATAATGGTGGTGGTGATCCTGGTAATGGTGATGGTGATAAAGAAATCTCTGTTAAAACTTTCTAGTGCCGAGAAACCTTGAAATGCTTTACCATGTGCTTTTTTCCGGAATAATAAAACTATGAAATAATTTTTGCGATATTTTTATAAAAGAAGACATCTCTCGTCATGATTTCGGTCTCAATGTCGCAAGCCGACGCAGGATTCGGTATGTCGTATATCTGCATATACTTTCCGTTTATATATATATTAAATAAAGAGAGAGATTAGAGACGAAAACCGTTGTAGTGTACCTGTCAAGAATACCCAAGTTATTGTCGCACCATCGGATCTGTGCCCCTTCAGCGCTGTCGTTGTTCTTGGAAAAGTTAACGCCTCTACTCACCCCATTCCACCCGTTTCTCTCCCACTACGTCAAACAGCAGGCCACGAACCTTCCCGAATAGGGATGTTGCCAAACTTCCGTCAAACAGTATCATGTCTCTTGAATATTGCTTATAATAATGTAAGGTTAATTATTACTTATTCAAAATTTAATTTAAGTAGGTCTTTCAATCAAAATACATCTTGTATTTCTACATTTTTAAAATCCAAATCCCATGTCTCGAAGCACTTTCCGTAGCGTTTCTCTCCCTCCTTGGAAATTTATTGCTTCACTCGGAACCTTCAATAATTTCTCCAATGTCGGAACTTCTTTCTACATCGTATAAAATTCTTGTATCTTTCTTCTTAAAATACATCTGTCCATATCATCTACAAGAATTAAAGGTTCCCTTGGTCTGTTCTTCCCTGGTGACTCTAGCTTTTCATCTCCTGCACAGACTCCTTCTCTCCTGATTTTCTTTATTAGGCGCTCTGACCTGCCTATATAAATTACATAAAAAAGTTGTATTATATTAGTATTAGTTAAGCAAGTAATTTTAAAACGTAATCAATTGAAATATAAGAAGCCTCACCTGTGATCGCAGCTGATCTTTTCGTTGCCTGATTTATAGGAAAGAAATATTGACCTGTTTGTTTCTCTTCATCGCAAAATGCAATTACTTGCTTAATAATATTTCTTTCACCACTCCGTGCTATTCATGTTGAGTTGACAACACTGGACTGCAAGTACAAATAAACTGTCCCGTAAGAAGGCTCAAAATTGTGAGTAGTGGGGGAGAGAAAGAGAGAGGCATAGGAAAGAGAGAAATAGGAATGCAGGGAGAGAAATGAATTGCTGAGGCTGAAAAGGAATTAGGGTTCAGTTCGCATATCTTACAGGGACACAGATCCGATGGTCGGACTATATTTAAAGTTGAAATACCTATCAGCAAGCAGTGAGAAGAAGACATTCGCTAACAATGGTCATAAAATTTCTCCGCTAAGAACCACTGCCTTTAAATTGCAAAAGAAAAAAAAACACCAGTTTAGTTGATTTATGTCTCCAAGTTTCCAACGATCGTCTATCAAGCTGCCGGATTTCTCGGGGGCTAAGATCGTATTTGCTTTTATAAACACAATGGAAAGGAACAAACTTATCTTAAATTAAGTTCTTAATTATAAATGTAAATCTGGACCCCGACTCCATTAAATTTCTTGAACCGTTAACACTCTGGATAGAAAGCTGTAGTCTAATGGTCTACTCTGCGACCTTATGTCTCAAGACTGTTTTATCTTAGCCTCAAGACTTCGTATTCTTGGTGTGCATTGTTTGCATTCTGTTTTCTTTTACTCCTATAGCGACTGCAATTAGCATGTTTAACATAATTCGATTCTTTCCCCTCCCTGCCTTCCGTTACTGTTCCTTTCCCAAACCCTTCTCTTATTTCTTTCCTTTTTTTGCTTCCAGGTTATGGACTAACTTAGCATCATTTTCTTATTCCATTATTTGTTTGTTTCTTTACTTTCTCCGCCTTCTCATTCCTTTTCTCCGCCCTTTTCTCGTCTTGTCTTCTATTTAATTCCAACGTGAGTAAACAACAATGAGAAGAATAATAGTCCGAACTCCAGCGGGGCGTCGAGGTGAAGTTGTATCATGTCTAGAGACGCGTTTTGTACCTACTCCGACATTAAACGTTTAGTCATGTTAAACTCATTTTCAAGCCGTGGATCCCAAACTTTTAAACTGAGCTTTGTAGTGAGGCGAACCATTATATAGCTCCTCACCATTTGTCTGTTTGTATGAATGTAGGCACACTGCTGGCAAGACGACTACATGCAGGAAATCTCTGCTGGGTCCAAACATTGAATAGCGTTGATATGATGCCAGCAAGTCTTGTCAACTGCAACCTGATGAATATTCCAAAATAACTTCTCCGTACAAGTTCGTTAAACTATGTGCTGCAAATAGCTGTGGCTCAAATGGAAAAGATTCTGGTCACAAATCCAACGAATTAGATGTATTCCATTTCATTTGAATCACAATATTGAGAAACCCCACATGTCCTTTCTTTTTTTACGAAATTGAGGTATATAGATAATTTTTAGTATAGGTTATTTTACGACGCTTTATCAACATCTTAGGTCATTTAGCGTCTGAATGAGATGAAGGTGATAATGCCGGTGAAATGAGTCCGGGGTTCAGCACCGATAGTTACCCAGCATTTGCTCGTAACGGGTTGAGGAAAAACCCCGAAAAAACCTCAACCAGGTAACTTGACCCGACCGGGAATCGAACCTGGGCCGCCTGATTTCGCGGTCAGACGCGCTAACCGTTACTCCACAGGTGTGGACTATATAGATAAGAGATGATATATTTGATGTCGACATTTACATCCATGTAATGTGGACTTCACAATTATTGCATCCGTTCCCACAATTACCTTCGTTACAGATATACCTTTTGTAGACGCTCTTATACTTGACTTTCTACCCCATTTAAATTGCTCAGTATTCTCCCTTTAAATCCTAACAACTTATTTTATATCATTCAAAATTTACACTTTTACGACTCAGCTCTTGATTTTCAGTACACTTATATCGAATACACATTGTTTCAATAATACTTGTTACTAAAACGTACTATACCATGATCCCACTAATTTTCTACATGTTATTCTTCACTATCCTAGCTAGCCCCGCCATACTCCTCACCTATTTTCATTATCTCTATCGTTTTACTTAATTCATATTACACTCCTCTAGTTCTTTCACAATTGACACTTTATCACTCTGTTCTTGATTTTCCGTTCACTTAGACTATATGAAGGACACACTGTTACTAATAACACTTGTTACAAAAACATATTACACCATTGTCAATATGCTCGTTATTATGTCTGCTTCATACGTACCTTTCATTTTCCGATCTCACTAATTTTATACATATTATACTTCGCCATCCTAGCTAGCCTCCTCCACCATACAGAACTCTTTACCTATTTTCATTACCTCCATCGTCTTATCTACTTACTATTTGACTTCTTCTTCCATTCCTCTAATTCATATATCAATTTATTTGCTAAGTCCTTAGTCGTCTCTTCCTTAGCCGTCTCTGGACCAGAAACATTCATTTCACCATTTTCTGTTATACACTCGTCATTCTTTTTCTTACTACACTTCTCACCATTTCAGCTTTTGCAGTCACAGAAACACTTTCACTTCTCTAAATTGAGGTATATATGAGTTCGTATTCTAAACATGTAGACTCATGATAAAATGAAGAGAAACCCCATATAATCCCATCAACATTCATTTTAGCTAAACTATTAAGAAAAAAAATAATTTGAGCACAAATCTAGGACCTGAGATGTTTTTTGTATCTCCTGAAAAGTTTAGTTTTCTAGACATGTAGGGTTTCTCAATAGTTCATTTATTATATTCCACATATCTTACATTAGAATTGCAGCTTTAAGATGTGGAGCAAGTCACGAGATAGGACCTATACCATATTTGGCGAGATGAAGTGAGGCCGAGGATTCGTCAAGGATTACCGTAATAATCGTAATTTAACTAATGTGAAAACATCAATAAGCAATATGCTAACTGTTTATTCTTTTTAATCCGTTACTGCAACAGGAAATTCGGTTCAAATTCCAAAGAATGCACGAAGAAATATTGCGACAAAGGCGGCACCTGCGGAATATATTACATTATTTCTCACTCTCTGTCAGTATTCCATCAGCTTTCAGGTCATTACGTCTAAATGTGCGAAGTTTAAAGTACATAGTGTATAATCAGCAATTATGTCTAATGAAAAAAATGTTCACAAATTATCCATGTATAACTGAAAAGAGTCTCACGCCGAAATGTCTAATTTTGAGTTGTCTAATCACAAATAATGTCTACTGAAACATGGTCTAATGCCGAAATGCCTAATTGGAAACAATGTCCATTAAATGTCTAAAATCGTCTAATGGGAAAAGGCCTCATTCCAAAATGTTTAATTGTGAATCAGGTCTAATCACAATGTCTAATTCTGTAGTGACAATGTCCATTAACTTCGTGATGCAATAAGACCAATTGGAAACATAGGGAATAAATAGCTTTGCAACTCCTAAATACTACCAATCTAGGCCTATCAGTGTTACCACTCTCTGATCCGACAAAACCATATTGTATTATCGTACAATGCCTACGAGTTACTGGAAACAATATCTATTCAATAGTTTAGAAAGTGATCACTCTTACTAAGAACCTTACGCTATAGGCTCAAATTGCTTATTGAAGCATTAGAGAAAAATTAAAAGGTTGGAACTACCTTTTCAATATAATATTATGTATCACGGTTACAGATATAAAATTGTAAATTTTACTGTATATAAATATGTAATTTTGTCTATTCAAACATTATATGAGTGAAAATCTCTCGCATATTTTTAACTCTTCACAACTTTAGACAACATCGGAAGTTAGACATAGAGATGTTGAACATGACTCTAATTTAGACATACGTAGTTGTATTGAACGTCATTTTACACTAGGCATATTGGTAGTAGACTCGGTTTTTTAGACTTTCTGTCATTAAACCTAAGGAATTAGACAATATCGTATTGGAAGTTAGTCACAGAGTTACTGGACATGATTTTAAGTTATAGTCAGTGTGTGAATTAACGAGGGGAATGGGGGATTACCCCCTCCCCGTTGGAAAGTTATCCCCTTTCATAAATTCATATTAACATCCCTGTCAGGGATAACTTCTATCCCCCTCACAAAATACAATAATTGTTTTAATACGAGTATACTTTATAAAGTAAAGAAAATAATATTAATGTATTATCATCACCGGCACGCTGACAACAATCAATAACTTAGGAATTAAACACCTTATCTTAAGCCTGCTCATGGATATTATTATTATCATTATTATTATTATTATTATTACTATTATTATTATTATTATTATTATATGATATTCTTATTGAATTTGGTATTCCCAAGTTCGATTAATTAATATGTGTCTCAGTGAAACATGCATCAGAGTCCGTATAGGTCAGTTTCTATCTGATGCTTTTCCAATTCACTCCGGGCTAAAGCAGGGAGATGCACTATCACCTTTACTTTTTAACTTCGCTCTAGAATATGCCATTAGGAAAGTTCAGGATAACAGGCAGGGTTTGGAATTGAACGGGTTACATCAGCTTCTTGTCTATGCAGATGACGTGAATATGTTAGGAGAAAATACACAAACCATTAGGGAAAACACGGAAATTTTACTTGAAGTAAGTAAAGCGATCGGTTTGGAAGTAAATCCCGAAAAGACAAAGTATATGATTATGTCTCGTGACCAGAATATTGTACGAAATGGAAATATAAAAATTGGAGATTTATCCTTCGAAGAGGTGGAAAAATTCAAATATCTTGGAGCAACAGTAACAAATATAAATTACACTCGGGAGGAAATTAAACGCAGAATAAATATGGGAAATGCGTGTTATTATTCGGTTGAGAAGCTCTTATCATCCAGTCTGCTGTCCAAAAATCTGAAAGTTAGAATTTATAAAACAATTATATTACCGGTTCTTCTGTATGGTTGTGAAACTTGGACTCTCACTCTGAGAGAGGAACAGAGATTAAGGGTGTTTGAGAATAAGGTGCTTAGGAAAATATTTGGGGCTAAGCGGGATGAAGTTACAGGAGAATGGAGAAAGTTACACAACACAGAACTGCACGCATTGTATTCGTCACCTGACATAATTAGGAACTTAAAATCCAGACGTTTGAGATGGGCAGAGCATGTAGCACGTATGGGCGAATCCAGAAATGCATATAGAGTATTAGTTGGGAGACCGGAGGGAAAAAGACCTTTAGGGAGGACGAGACGTAGATGGGAGGATAATATTAAAATGGATTTGAGGGAGGTGGGGTATGATGATAAAGACTGAATTAATCTTGCACAGGATAGGGACCGATGGCGGGCTTATGTGAGGGCGGCAATGAACCTTCGGGTTCCTTAAAAGCCATTTGTAAGTAAGTAAGTATTATTATTATTATCTAGATGCAAGACAAGCAACTCAGTGCGACAAGCGCTGAGGCGTATGAATGAGGATAATAATAATTTTATGTATGGTATTCTCTATCTAGGATTCTATCTCCCCCCCACCCCATCAGAAATTTTAATTCGCACCCTGGTTATAGTTGTAATGGACTTAATTTTGCATTATACTTATTGTATTAGACCCGCTTTCTTAGAGCTTCTCTCGTTAGACCTAATGACATTATTGTATCAGGCATCAAATCTTTAGACGTACTGACCGCTAACCTTCCACCATATCTCCATATTTCACAATAATCTCCAACACCAGTGCAGGAAACAACATGAAACTATTGCATCGTATCACAATTTAGCCAGGGCAAATCTGTGGAATTTCTAACGCGAACGTTCCACTGAACAAAAAACTGTAGGATTACTATAGTTGATGCTGACGCCTGATCATGACTAGACATGTAGAGATTTTTTTTTTCTTTTGTGGAAAAATAAAATGTTTTATAATTACATAACGGTGTAGACATGTATGTGTGTGTGTTATTGTAAGAAATGGCGAGTTTTTCAGGCATTAATGTAGCAGCAGTAGTAGTGGGTCAGAGTGCGAATTAAGATTTCTGATGAGAGGGAGATAGAATCCTAGATACAGAATAGTATACATAAAATTATTTTATTATTATCCTCATTTGATACGGCTTGGTGGCACTGAGTTGCCTGTCTTTCATCTTGATCATAATAATATCCATGAGCAGACTTAAGATAAGATGTGTAATTCCTAAGTTATTGATTGTTGTCAGCTTGCCGGTGATGATAATACATCAATATTATTTTCTTTGCTTACTTCATACTTTACTTTACAAAGTATACTCGTATTAAAAGAATTATATTTTGTGAGGGAGGATGAAAGTTATCCCTGGCAGGGATGTTAATATGAATTTATGAGAGGGGGATAACTTTCCAACAGGGGGAAGTGGTAGTGGTAGTGATGGTAGTAGTAGTAGTAGTAGTAGTAGTAGTAGTAGTGGTAGTGGTGGTGGTAATAGTAGTGGTAGTGGTAGTAATAGTAGTAGTAGTAGTAGTAGTAGTGGTAGTGGTGGTGGCAGTGGTAGTGGTAGTGGTAGTGGTAGTAGTAGTAATAGTAGTAGTAGTAGTAGTAGTAGTAGTAGTAGTAGTAGTAGTAGTAGTAGTAGTAATATTTTATTTAACGAGGATTTCAACTGTAGAGGTTATTCAATGTTAAAATTCAACATGGCCGAGAAATAATTCACAAAATTTGCGTAGTATCGTCTATCAGAAATAGGATTTTTCTTACCGCGAACATACGGTATAAGACCCGCAGCTTTCTTGTCTTTCAGAGAAAACCATACTAAGTGTTTTATCCCACTTCAAAATCTATTGCCCACTGCAGGATTTGCACCAGAAATTCTAAGATTCAAGATAATTACTAGATGACGATATCAATAAATAAATATATGTATACATATACACATTTTTATATATAATCGTACAAATATTTATACGGGGTGTTACAAAAGTATCCAATATTTTAGAAGGTGATATTATGCATCAAAAAAAGGAAATAATGTCTAATAAACATGGGTCCTACAACACATACTTTCTGAGATCTGAACATCTGAACACTTGTTCATAGGAGGTGCTCAATGTGACGTCCATTCATGGCAATGCATTCCTCTTCGGCGTAAGGAATCACGCACTCTTTGAAATTTGTTTTAATACATTAATAAGAAAGTCTGATAACGATCCCCAGTTAATCTCTGTGGTAGCACGTATGGCCCTATTAATCTATCACCAAGAACGCCTGCCCATAAGTTGATTGACAATAGGTGCTGATGCCTTGTTTCTTCAACTCCATGGGGATTACGAAAATTCACAACATGATCTTTGCTGAACCCCGCTCACATCCGCAATCAGACTTTTGTTTTCAGTATTCCTTGCGACGTATCATTATTCTATGCCACCGGTGTCAACAACAGTATGATTATCTGGTAGTTTGCTGTACCGGTATTGTAGGGCAGAGAAATGCACTGCCATGAATGGACGTCACATTGAGCACCTCCTATGAACAAGTGTTCAGATCTCAGAAAGTATGTGTTGTAGGACCCATGTTTATTAGACATTATTTTCTTGTTTTGATGCATACTATCAACTTCTAAAATATTGGCTACTTTTTTAACACCCTATACAAAGTATTTACATCCGAATTTCCTTCATTTCCGTAGATTAGATCGCAAGAAAACAATAATTATTTAGCTTCTACAATGTGCCCTTTAATTAATTTCATTGTCATAATTAGGTACTGTATTATTTGAACATGTTAAACAGTTCTTTCAGCACAATTCTCAGTGACGTCGATGAATCGCGGTACAAGACTTGCATCATTAAATGACTGTAAATTAAATTATTATAATTTATTATTAGTTTTTGTTTTTGTGTGCATTTAACAGCCCCGGGTATAAGTGAATGCCACTAGGACGATTAATGCTGAGATACTGCTGACCTTTGTAACCAGTAGTTGTATCTTTTCTCCAAAGTTCTTACGTCGCGGAAAGTCAATTGTTAGAAATTAAGCGCTAGGCTTATAAAGTGGAGAAGTATCCACAGAACTTCTCCTGCAAATTGACGTAGCATCACATGTAATAGGACCCAGAATGTGTTCAGTATAATTCTTGAGTTTAATGAACTAAGATTTTGAAGCAGAGGTCTTAGTTCATCACACTCCCCATGTCTTTGCCTTGATTAACCTACTAATTGGCTCCAAAACTTCTAACTCTTCAAGAACTTTCAGTTGTCTGAAACTCTAAGTTCACTGTGGCATATATAAGATCGCCAGTAGAATTTCTCAGCGAAAATGGCCTAGTTCTTAGTCTTCCTACGTCACAGTCATCTCCATGTAACCAATCAATTCCCTTTCGACTTCTAAATTTTTCTTCTTTTCTCACCTACGGTTAGGCACAAATCCAATTCCTGCCCAATCAAGCCATCGTTTCATAGGCATACATTTATTTAACCTACACAAGATAATTTTACCAATATTATCTCCGCAGTCATGTTTTGCCTGCCACACAACAGCATATTCTTATATCAGAATCCAATTTCCTTAAAGGACTACCCTAAATTGTTTGTCTTGTAATTTTATCCACTATGGTATAACCTGTAACAGCCCGGAGAAACCACATTTCTCTTGTAAAATTATAACGGAAGAAGAATTACATACGATTATTTAGCTAAATATTAATTTTATAATTCCACTAATTTTAAGTATTTTGGTTTCAGTATACTAAAATGTACAAAAAATAATAATTATTATTATAAAGCTCAACAGGTTCCAGAGAAACTGTGGATGTATCAGACGATTGCTATGAGACACAATATGAATTATATTCGGAATATGTATGATAAGAACTTTCTTGTGTTAAATTTTAATGTACCTTTTTAACATGTTTGACCTATTTTGGGTCATCTTCAGAACTAGTCGTTGTTGGTCTTGGCGCCTCTTGTTTCCTGTGAGGGTGCGTTCGTAGTATAGAGTCAAAGAGTGTAGGCCTATGTGTTTTGAAATTGAGTCGTGTGTTGAGAATACCGTTGGGGTGTGTTTTCGTGTGTCTGTATATTTCATATTTCACGAACCTCACAGGAAACAAGAGGCGCCAAGACCAACAACGACCAGTCCTGAAGATAACCCAAAATAGGTCGAAACATGTTAACAAGGTACGTTAAAATTTAACACAAGAAAGTTCTTATCATACATATTCCGAAGTGATACAGTATTAAAAGTTGTGTAATCAAGATGTATGAATTATATTTTATTATAAGAATATTTTGCAGTGTCCATCTCAACATTTTATAGTGTTATTTGGACACTAAACAGATTAGATAAGAGGAAAAACATATACGCAAATATACACGTTTTTAGGTCCTTGTGAAATATATTTTGTAGTCCATAGATATGAAGTGGAATTCAAGAATGACAGAAAAATTAGTAACTATAACGTAAGTTACTATAAATATGTCTTAAGAAAACCAGAAGTGCTACAAATTGTAATGATATCAGCACTCTGTTCTTGAAGATATTAGGCATAATATAAAAAGAAACCGACTAGAGCTTAAGGAAGCCATGCATTTTAATTACTTACGCTTCATATAATTTAATGAGTTTAAAAAAATAATATATTGATGTTAAGTTTTAAAGATACCAACGAACGCATGACAATACTACAACCTTATGGTTTAGTAGGGCACAAGCGCTGTGTAAGAAGAATACATTCTGAATTTTGAATTCAAGACTTGTCGAGAAAAAAATGTCTAACGGCTATAAGTATACAGAGGGGCCGAATTATCAAATTTCGTGACAGCACCTGACCACAACTCACAGAAAAACGTGATTTCTCACTCAAGACAATGGATATTGTTCATGATTTGAGAGATGTTTGCTTTGTTCACTCATATTTCGCGTGGAATAAGTAATCACAAATCGTGTGTATGTATATTACTCTGGCCCACAGCTATAAATTTACTCAAGTTGATGTACATTTCAATATTTAGAATGCATCGTTTAGACTGTACGTAGTGTCCGGATTGCAATATTCTAACTATAAAAATGTCAATATGTTGATAGAATTATCCTTTAGAGATTACTGAAATTCTTATTGTCTTTATAATACTCCCTGCTTTTTCCTTCATTCTTTCATAATTTATTCAGTGTAATATGTTTTGGCACAAAAATTCTGCACGATTTGATACTAACCTACTTGAAAACAATAATAAAATGAAATTCCAGATCTCATTTTATGCCTGGTCGAGATATCTACTGATCTTTACTTCATTGTATTTGTAGATGCAGAATAGGACTATTTCTATATTTGCATTTCTTTCACTAATTTAATAATAATAATAATAATAATAATAATAATAATAATAATAAACAATACGAATAATAATAATCCGTGACGCTATAGAACATAAAGGGCCCAGGCTGACCAACCGGCTGATGACCTCACGTCCACATGCCGAAGTAGAGGTGGACGATCATCCAAATCCAACCAGAATGGAGGTATCATATGGTCAGCACGATGATCCCCCCAGTCGTTATAGCTGGCTTTCGCAACCGGATTTCGCTACCTATCGTAGCTCCCCAAGTGCATCACGATTCTGGGTGGGCACCGGTCCCATACACTATCCGAAATTTCATGAGAAAATTTCTTCCCCCATGAGGACTCTAACCAACGCGCATTTCACTAACGTAATATAGTTTCAATTCTCTCTTATACTTTAATTTGATGTTATTTTCAGTAATAACTGAACTAACTTATCCGGTTCATTTTATAGAATGTAGAACAAATGTTTAATAGGCCTACAATTTGGTGCCGTTAAAGATAAATTATTACTGCGTTTGAGTCTAAAGAAAGCAGCAAAACAGTACAATGTGATCTCTTGTGACGAGAATCAACCCCCGAATACCGGAAAGGCATCTTGTCACAAACATGTTTACGTCTGAATATTTCTCACAGAGTAAATATTAATCTAATGCCTTGAAAAATGCGCAAATAGTAAGGATAATGCTGGAGAGTTTAAGGTAATATTTCTTTCATTCATTCATTCATTCATTCATTCATTCATTCATTCATTCATTCATTCATTCATTCATTCATTCCATTCATTCATTCTATATATTTTTTTTTCCACACCTGTGGAGTAACGGCTGGCGCGTCTGGTCGCGAAACCAGGTGGCCTGGGTTCGATTCCCGGTTGGGGAAAGTTACCTGGTTGAGGTTTTTTCCGGGGTTTTCCCTCAACCCGATATGAGCAAATGCTGGGTAACTTTCGGTGTTGGACCCCGGACTCATTTCACCAGCATTATCACCTTCATCTCATTCACACGCTAAATAACGGAAATAAAATTAAGTTGTGTTAACGTTGTATCAGATTCACACTTTTTAAAATGAATTAAGAACTCTTAAATACCCATTCTCGTAAGATCGATTTTTTACTGTCCATGATAGGCTGTTCCTGAGTTTTCAAGCTGTACCTAAACACGATGCTTGGCGATTGCAGTGGACTTGCTCCGTGTGTTATATTTAAATAGGTAGACATTATCCTATATCGACGGAGGAGTGTGCACTATAGAAATATTTTGAGCTTATTTCTACAGTGTGATCTTCATTTAATAATACGTGATTATTTTATATAAAAAGTAATGTATTTTAGACTGCTTGCTCCTAAGGAACATACCATGTCCTCAAATTCTGATAACTGTTGCATAATTTCTTCAGTTACATCATGATGTGTTAACGAAAAGTACCGTAGGCCTATCGCTTGTTTCTAAAAAGTAACAGTGTCATGGAAGGACACAAGATTGTTAGAGGGAAGCAGACAGTTTAGAATCTTTATGAATTTCAAAGTGGCCCGCATCTTAACAATGAACACGCACCAGCACTGCAGTTTCGCGTTCTTATATTTTCACGCAAACCCAATCTCGAAGAAAATTCATTTACAACGTATAAATAACGTTTTGTACTTCCCGGGGTTAAAAAAAATACGATGGAATAAATGTAAAAAATGAAAAACGTATTATCCGAAATAAATGAACATGGAAAGTATAGAAAATTTGCCAGGGTCTCAGGAAAGTAAAACAATAAGTTTGAAAAACGTATAAGTGCGAAACGAATAAAGAAGTTTCTTATTAATTTTTCGTTAAAATATTTTATGATGAGTTGCCAGACCTAAAGTGTTGCAAATATTTAATGGAATGTGTTCCACTGTATTTATTTTTTTTTTTGTTTCTTATTTTTATTGTGTAATAATGTAAATCATGTTCATTTATCACTTAGTGCCAATATGTATTCCACTGTGTTGTTTTTTTTATTATTAATCTATTTTTTTGTGTACATTTTATTCAATTGTCGGTTTCTGGTTTAATTATGTAAATCCTACTTAAATGTAATCTAATACTAATATGTATACTAATGTGTTTATTTTTATTTTTACTGTGTACATTTTTTATTGAATTATCGGCTTCTGTTTTTATGTGATTCGTATTTGATTCTAACAACATTAATATGTATTCCACTATATTTATATTTTATGAGGTAAATTTTTATGTAACTACCTCTTTTGATCTCATTATGTACCTAAATTGCATCAGTATGTAATTACTTAATTCCGATCCAGTTTTATGTTCAACTATGTAAGCAAATTTTAATCCTGGTTGAGTGTAAGAGAAGGCCTTACGGACTTAACTCTGCCAGGTTAAATAAAACCATTATTATTATTATTATTATTATTATTATTATTATTATTATTATATTAATTCTCGGTATATACATTCAAATTAGTCTAATTTGCCCTTAATATCGTTAACATATTTGTGAATTACATCATGACCTACATACTTCACTGAAATGAATATAAAAAAATTGAAATTAATACAGAAAGATTATTGCCAGAGGCAAATGAAAACCAGACATGCTTGTGGAAGGAACTCTGTCGCCACCAGCGAGTCTAGGTTGAAACAGGTGGTTTGAAGTTCCAACCACGTCTTGAAGCTGCCCAAGATGGGAAGATCAGCTTCGGTTTTTATTTCACTTCCTCTGACTTTAAAACCTTCCGATGTCGTTTACGTCGTTTTATTTTCTTTACATAAAAAAATCTGACAAAGGAAACCCATGATGGAATCTGGATCTTGACAGCTTTAAGACCTGCAGTGATGTCAGGGAGGCCCGTTGTCGACCCCGCACATTTTAGCCTACAGTAACAATGTATCACCAACTGGAATGTCGTATTCAGTTTTTAAGCTGCGCTGTGTACATTCTGATAACTTAACACCCTCTATCTAACGTATTCGCCATTTCTAACTTTAAAACACAGAAAACATCAAGACATTCCAAACGCCTAAAATTCCTCAGAAAATACGTTGTAATTTATTAAGGATATAAACAGACTGACTTTATAAAGTATGTTGCGTATCTCCATACTTATGTAAGGGTATGACGAAATTGTAGTGTTGAAAATTAAGCTTCTACTCACGTAAACCCAGAGTTGTAGGATGAGATTGACAGAGACAGAATACAAAATTATTCATGGCATTAGTTTCAACGCTTCCCAATTTGAATATTGGTTGCAAACATGTACCTTATACCTATTCCGAAATATAATAGATGGCTAGGATACGTATATAGTTGGATGGTTATTGGGCTTATAATGCATTAAGAAAATAGTTATGTGTGTGCACGGAACCTTCAAACGAAGTAAATTAAATTTCTATAAAACACAGTGGCGTGAAATAGGATTCTTTTGAATACTGTGTACCGAACCGGAATTTCTAGTCAGTTTTAGAATATTTCAAATAAATCAACTAGACTGCTTTAAAACAGCTTTTTATCTCTTCTCCAGAAAATATAATTAACATCACCATAAAAAGTCTCTCGACAAATGTGCATTAAAATAACAATGCAAATTTCAAGTATGACTTGCATGTTATCACGTTAGTTAGTAGAAATTCTTATATACAAATTGTAAGACAAAAATTCAATCCAATACAATGCCCTTGATTATCGTAAATGGGACCAAAAGTGAGTCATATAACGTAAATAGAGCTCCATGCGTCTATGATATTGGCACTAGAATGAGGTGATGTGATCGACACCACACTTCGGCCGTCTTTAGTCACAGGAAAAACATCCGATATTCAATTTTATAGGAGGCTGAGTGAACTTCAGTGCCTTTCGGGACGATCTGGCAACGAGAAAAATCCCGCCATCACTTGGGATTAAATCTGGAACCTTTCGTTCAAAACGGGCGATTGTTTGCTCGCTTTCAAATGAATATAAAGATTTTCTTCCGCTCAGAGCGTCGTTTAAATAACAGACTAGAACACAGGTGTTTTCTATCACTACGTGATTATCTATACTATCGTCGCCCTCAGTAGCGTAGTCGGTATAGCGCTGGCTTTCTATGCTCGAAGTTGTGGGTTCGATCCCAGCCGAAGTCGATGGCATTTAAGTGTGTTTAAATGCGACAGCTCATGTCAGTAGATTTACTGGCATATAAAAGAACTCCTGCGGGACAAAATTTCGGCACACTGGCGATGCTGATATAACCTCTGTAGTTGCGAGCGTCGTTAAATAAACCATAATTTAATTTATATACTATCAACTGTGTGATTATCTATCGTCTATGACGTGGATTCAATCCATAGCACGCGTATCCTCGAGTACGCATCCCACTGACTAGATATGTAAAAAGGCTGGCATATTTATTGATAATTATTACACTTGTTGATAATTTTTGCAGTTTACATATTTCTCTGAGCAATATTAACTGTTGCTTTCTCGCGTTTCAATAACATCTTACATAATTCAATACTATTATTATTGGATGTATTGGATTGGATGCTACTGTATGTATAATAATAATAGTAGTAATAATAATAATAATAATAATAATAATAATAATAATAATAATAACAATAATAATAATAGTTCATTTTGTATAAAATACAATTCATAATCTTTTGTTATTTCTTATACAGCTAATTGCAATGAAGTTTAGGGGATACGAAGGTAAAAAAAAATGTATTTTGGGGGTAAGCTAACAAAAAAGAATGAATACCACTGGTCTATGATATCGGTGATATAACTTGCAATAGTCCACCGCTATGGAGTAACGGTTAGCATGTCTGACCGTGAAATGAGCGAGGACGGGTTCAAATCCTGGCTAGGACAAGTTAGGCCTACTTGGTTTAATATTTGAGGAGAAAAATTCGCTCCGGCGCCGGGGATCAAACCCGGGTTCTTGGTTCTACGTACCAAGCGCTCTGACCACTGAACTACGCCGAATTCAATCCACAGCACCGGACCGAACTCTCCTCCTTCGATTTTTCCCTATGTGGCCTGACTCCAAGTTAGGCATATACGTTGATGTTTTATGTCCAAGTCAACTGCCATTATACAAGGGGCGCACTCAACTAAGTGACTGTTTGGCCGGGATTCCGCAGTTAAGTGCACAGTAATCTGTACAGAAATATGTACTGCTAGCTATGAGAATATTAAAGATTTTATATTCTACTTGGTTTAGTTTTATTCCGGAGTTTCCCTCAGCCCATTAAGAGCAAATTCTGCGTAACTTTCGGTGTTAGACCCTGGACTCATTTCGCTGGCATTATCACCTTCATTTCAGAGGCTTGATAAAAAAATACCGTCATTCATTGCTCATGAGAGAAGTTAGATTTGTTTTACAAGTAGTCTAATTAAGATAATTTTACGCTTGCCGTCTACATACGAAAACTGTTCTCCAATATGTGTAAATACATTTTGGGCAAAAGCAGCTCATAAGGCTTCATTTATGGAAGAGGGAATAAGAGAAAGCATTTTACAAAATTTCCTGTAAACTGCCTGCCTGAAGGGATCAATTAAAAAAATATATAGTCTATTTACTGCATGTTTTATAATTATTTTTTTATTTCGGCCCTAATCAGTTTTAAGGGTTTTGTATATGCACCACTTATCGCCATTCCTTTCACTGCTGTTGAATTTGTTTTTTTTTTTGTTTTTGTTTTTTTTTTAATTGGATATGATAAAATGTTTTCATAGTCTTGACGATATAGGCTACAGTAGAGTACACCATACAGCGTTGCCAAAGCAGGCATGTTGAGTTCTGAACGTACTTACATTAAAAAGTGCAGTTGGTAAAGCACTGTAAAATAAAACCAATTTTTAAAAACTCCCAGTATTTTTTAAATTTAATTTATTTATTTTGCTAATAATTGTAACATAAAATATAATATATACTGAAAAAGCATTAGCTCGCCCCTGAAAGAGTAGAACTCGTGCTCAGGGGTGGATTCCTGAATTGAAATTAATAAGTATACAATACAATTTGTCTTATGTCTACTATATAATCTATACTAATAATAAATCTGTAGCCGAAATTTTTCTGGTAATTTTCGATTTTCCAAAAATAATTGGTCCTACCATATATAATTAGCAACCCTGAAACCGAAAATCGCTTTTTTGAAATGTCTGTCTGTCTGTATGTTTGTTACCTTTTCACGCGATAATGGATGAACGGATTTCGATGAAAATTGGAATATAAATTATGTTCGTTGTAACTTAGATTTTAGGCTATATGGCATTCAAAATACAATATTTAAAAGGGGGATTATAAGGGGGCCTGAATTAAATAAATCGAAATATCTTGCTTATTATTGATTTTTGTGAAAAACGTTACATAACAAAAGTTTCTTTGAAAATAATTTGCGATAAGTTTTATTCCTTGAAAAATTTTGATAGGACTGATATTTACTGAGATAAATAAGTTTTAAAATTAAAATAACTGCCATCTAAGGCCGTATAATGAAATAAAAAACAAATGACTTCGTCTATAAGGGGCCTTGGACAGCAACAATCCAAAGCTATGAAAGATAGCCTACAGAGAATGTTTCTGTGTTTGTATGAAGTAATATCGGAAGCTAAATTAACCGATTTGTATAATTAATTATTATTTCACCATTGGAAAGTGTAGTTCCTCTAAATGGACATAATGCTATAAAGTTATTACAGTAACTTCTGATATAATATAATATAATATAATATAAGTTATTTGAAGAGTTCAGAACCATAGTGGGCCAAACGCCAATTACTGAATACGTAGAAAACAAGGGTTAAAATTAAGTTATTACCATTATTCAATGGAAACCTATAACAAGTAAAATAAAGTATACACATTAAATCTAAATGATGTCAATGTTCATTAAACTATGGTTGCATGTAATAAAAATAAACATGTTAAAGGGATTGTCATTGCACCAATGAGTGGTCTCTGGACCAAAATGATCGCATTTTAATTATTTGGATGCAATTTAAATTAAGTAACATATTAAACGATTTATCCTTCTATCAAACACGAATGTTCCCTGGATCAAATGTCCTATTTTAATTATGTAATTAGGGTAAACAAGGGTGAAACGGGTCACCAGATGAATAGGGTCAGTTTTGAAAACACCGCTCTGTAAGCCAAACAACAAAGAATACTGGATTGTGCGCTAGCTAGCGTTGAAGTTGGGAACTTCTTCAATGCAGAAAGGCGGGAAAGCAATATAACTGCTTTGTTTTCGGTGCGGTGTTTGAAGTAGAAAATTGTTATTGTAACGATAAGTAGCAATATTTTATTTAATTTCTTAAATTTTAGTGTTTATTTAATCTGCGTTTTACCAGTTATTATTGTGATACTTATATGATTTAGTAATTAAGTTGAAAGTGGACTCTTAAAGGACAGGTTACCCACATCTTGAGCTTCTAAGACCAATCAGTATGGCAAACCTTACGATGCAAAATATTACTGCTCTTTGGGTGATTCGGGTTGCTATTTTAAGGGTGAAAAGGGTCAGAATATTTTTAACTGATTTAATTGAAATAGGGTTTATATTTGTCCTAAATGGGGAAATACATAAGAAAACGCAGTCTTCATGATTGGAGGAGTATATGTAGAGGGCAATAAAAGTTTATCGTGAAGTACGAAGCCAGCGCCACGCTGCGGCGCTCTTCAATGTACCACACTACTGCCTACAAAGACGTCTGGAAAATGAGGTCAACTAACAGATAAAGAATAGGGGAGGATAAACCGTGTTCTCAGTTGACCAATAAAAGCAATTTGCAAAGAAAATACTTAGGCCTAAACTTCCAGCTTGTGGTTTTGAACTGAATGTGCGATGTTCGAAAAGGTGCCCATAATCATCATAATCTTCATCATCATCATCATCATCACCATCATCATCATCATCATCGTCGTCGTCAGGAGATGAATCATCAGATGAATATGACACTACATGTGGGTTTTGCAATGTTAAATAGAGTGATCCTGTTTCTTTAAAGCTCGGAAACTGTGTACAATGCATGGGAAAGGGGAATGAGTGATACCATGAAAATTGTGTTGGAGCTGAGAGTAAGAAGAGATTTATTTGTGGAAGCTGTTCATTTAATAATTAAAACAGGACATTAATGCTTGTGATGAAGAATTAGTATTAAATATACAAGGTGAGCCGTAAGTATGTTTGGAAAACTTGTTAGCGTGCTCCTGGATAAAAAAAATAGAACAATTCCTTATATGAAAATTTGACGGAAATAGTGATTTTCGTTTTCATAAGCATCTGATCTTATTATTGTGTTGTTTTTGTATTGATTTTGTACCAGTATTTGTTTACAAACAACACAGTAACAAGACAGTAGTACATTGTTTTTTGTTTTGATTGGACGCGGTGGTCCAGTGCCTTGGCCATCCAGATCACCCGACTTCACCCCATTAGATTTTTACCTTTGGGGTCGCTTGAAGGCTGTCGTCTATTCAACACCAGTGAATAATGCAGAGGAGCTATTGCAGCGTATTGAAAATGCATGCCAATTGATCAGTGATGACAACATGGTGTTTGAGCGAACTCGCCAGTCGTGTGTAGGCCTACATCGTGCTCAGGCATGTGAAACAATGGATGGGGACATACTGAGCGCCTTTTGTAAACGTTAAATGACAAGTTTCTCAACATGTACTTGTGACACAACGAAAAAATAACAAAAAGAAAGTATGACCATTTCTCCAATAAATAAGCATTTTTCGTCAAATTTTCATATAAGGAATTATTCTTATTTTTGATCCAGGAGCACGCTCACGAATTGCCCAAACATACTTATGACTCACTCTGTACAATTTGTGTGGATCTGAATCTTCATAAGTATTTTATTGTACAAGTTTACGAATAAAAATGAAAAGTAAGAATGTTTCCATTCGCCCTTCTTGATGACCCTATTCACCCTGGCTGCTTAGGGTGAAAAGGGTCATGCAGTACTTTGTTTAATTTCTAAATATGCTAAATTATTGCAGAGTTAATTCTAATACAGACATTTAAACGTATAGCTAAAACTTCAATCTTTCTGACGAAGTATCACACTTTAGGTTTGATGTTAAGTTATGTGAGTTATTAGAGTAAATATGAATGTTGACCCTATTCACCCTTGCTTACCCTACTTTATATTTATTTCTAACGGGTGCAGCGGAGCGCACGGGTACGGCTAGTTAGAATATTTAAATTTAAATTTACAATTTTTCAATTTTTATACAATCCATACATAACTTTTTAAATTGTCGAGATAATTCGGACCGAGGATTCGCCATAGGATTACCTGACATTCTCTTTACTGTTTTAAAAACTTCTGGAAAGCCTAACCAGGTAATTAACCCAAGCGGGATAGTAATCTATGCCCAAACGCAGCTTCAAAGCACGAGTCTAGTACGCTAACCGCGTGGCTCCAAAACATGGACCAAGGGATCACTTCTTTAGGGGAACTTACTGTATTTAGGTATCCATGTAGAACTCAGGCGACTAATTTCATTACGCCTGTTACAGTCTGATTAGCAATTAATGCTCGATCACAATAACACGTAAATGCTGGAATGTCTCAGTTTTTTGAGCCGTCCGGATAGATCATAAAGTTAAAGAAACTTCTCTGACGTACTTCGAACGTCTATAAATGGACATATCTGCTTTCTCAGGTCGGTGCTTTACATCGTCTAATTACTGCGTCAGATTGGCAATCATTTATATCGCAGTAAAAAGCCTCTCTCGTCTGATTGCTTATCGATGGACACTGAAGACGTTGATGACTTTTGAAAAGAATGAGGATCATTACTATGTCTAAGAGGGAGGGAGAGGCATTCAGTCCAGCAATCATCATCAGCGGGCGACGTTCTGGTGATCGATAAGGTGGAAGCAGACAGGCGAACACGCGGGATGTCACGTGTGGTCACGGTCCTGAGAGCTGGAACCGGGGACAGTGACGGATTTTGGCATTCCGACAGCTGGAAAGTGAGAAGTGGACCCACTCCCAAGTTGTATTTTATTTACGTATTCCAACGACAGATCAGAGAGTTTATGTATTGCCTCCTCCTGTACATCTAGAGAAATCAAAAGAAATCTGATGCCAAGATCTAACAACAAATTGAATATCCTAATCTGTAAATTAATTAGGATCGCCTGATAACAAGTCAGATTTCACAGCTTATGTATGAGGAAGCTGTCACAGTCTCACGCAAACAGGCAGTTCTCAATTTACTTCTTGATTAATGATGTCAAATAAAGAATCGATTCTACACGAGGTAGCACGTGAACAGAAAGAAGATATGACCTCAATTCTAGCTATACATTGGAAGGCACAAATAAAAGTCTGATTAACTTCTTCATTAACCGCAGTGTCTCTGATCTCACTAATCGAGATGTAGATGATGACAAAAGTGATAACTGTGAAAAAAAAAGTGATCGAGCAATATTGAAGTGTGACTGGCAAGAAAAACAAATTCACGATAATTATCTATGTAAAGATTAATTTTCCATAATCGTACCTATTCTTAAGAAGGGGGACAAAACTAACTGTAGTAACTTTCGAGGAATATCACTTTTGTTGACGTCGTAAAAAAAATTTGTCGAATATCATTTTGAGAAGATTAACTCCATATGTAGATGAAATTATTGGGGATCATCAGTGTGGTTTTAGGCGTAATAGATCGACTATTGATCAGATTTTTTGTATTCGACAGATATTGGAGAAAAAATGGGAGTGTAAGGGTACAGTACATCAGTTATTCATAGATTTCAAAAAGGCGTATGACTCGGTTAAGAGAGAAGTTTTATATAATATTCTTATTGAATTTGGTATTCCCAAGAAACTAGTTCGATTAATTAAAATGTGTCTTAGTGAAACTTACAGCAGAGTCCGTATAGGCCAGTTTCTATCTTATCCTTTTCCAATTCACTGCGGGCTAAAGCAGGGAGATGCACTATCACCTTTACTTTTTAACTTCGCTCTAGAATATGCAATTAGGAAAGTTCAGGATAACACAGAGGGTTTGGAATTGAACGGGTTACATCAACTTCTTGTCTATGCGGATGACGTGAATACGCTAGGAGAAAATCCACAAACGATTAGGGAAAACGCGGAAATTCTAGTTGAAGCAAGTAAAGCGGTAGGGTTGGAAGTAAATCCCGAAAAGGCTAAGTATATGATTATGTCTAGTGACCAGAATATTGTACGAAATGGAACTATAAAAATTGGAGATTCATCTTTCGAAGAGGTGGAAAAATTCAAATATCTTGAAGCAACAGTAACAAATATAAATGACACTCGGGATGAAATTAAACGCAGAATAAATATGGGAAATGCGTGTTATTATTCGGTTGAGAAGCTTTTGTCATCTAGTCTTCTGTCAAAAAATCTGAAAGTTAGAATTTATAAAACAGTTATATTACCGGTTGTTCTGATTGGCTGTGAGACTTGGACTCTCACTTTGAGAGAGGAACAGAGATTAAGGGTGTTTGAGAATAAGGTTATCAGGAAAATATTTAGGGCTAAGAGGGATGAAGTTACAGG
The DNA here is from genome assembly GCF_040183065.1 of Periplaneta americana. Lineage (NCBI taxonomy): Eukaryota > Metazoa > Arthropoda > Insecta > Blattodea > Blattidae > Periplaneta > Periplaneta americana. The sequence continues at coordinate 36,674,371 of NC_091125.1, forward strand.
AGAATGGACAAAGTTACACAACGCAGAGCTGCACGCATTGTATTCTTCACCTGGCATAATTAGGAACATAAAATCCAGAAGTTTGAGATCGGCAGGACATGTAGCACATATGGGCGAATCCAGAAATGCATATAGAGTGTTAGTTGGGAGGCCGGAGGGAAAAATGCCTTTGGGGAGGCCGAGACGTAGGTGGGAAGATAATATTAAAATGGATTTGAGGGAGGTGGGATATGATGGTAGAGACTGGATTAATCTTGCTCAGGATAGGGACCAATGGCGGGCTTATGTGAGGGCGGCAATGAACCTCCGGGTTCCTTAAAAGCCAGTAAGTAAGTAAGTAAGTAAGTAAGTAAGTAAAGATTAATTTTTAGTTCTACAAAATTTATCTATTATGGTAACAACGATTATTAGAGGAGAAAAATTTGCTGCGACGCCGGAGATCGAACTCGGGCCTTGGTTCTAAGTAACAAGTACTCTGACCACTGAGCTACGCCGAAATTCATTTCTATCTTGATTATAAACAGATTAAAAGAAGCTTCTATGATAATATATTTGATTTGCCATTAATCTTAATTTGATCATATTTGGCTCAAAATAAACTCAAACACATCGTGAGGTCGATAGACATTTTATTATACAAGTTTTTTAGGCATTGGCGGTGACTGTGATCAGAATTAGACAGAATTCTGACAGTATGTTAATCTATGGTGTGCTAATAACTTTTACGTTGGTACTATTGTGACTTGGACATGGAACAATATGGCCTTGAAAATAACAGAAATATGGACATGGAACAAGGTGGCTTTGTTCTTTTACGACTTTTAAAATGAGATGTAATTTACTTCATGTTTTAGTAATAGATGGCTCTGGATATGGTACATTCACCTAACCTCATAACAAAAATTCTGCAAGTAACTGACTTAAAACAGTACGGTTCTAGATCATCGCTATATTAATTTTTATATGTTTGTAATATGCATTACATTTCATTCATGTCACTGAATATTCTTTTTAATATTGATTAATTTTTTTCAACGGCCTTGAAAACTTGCAAAAATACGTAGGTGCGTACTTGTATAGTAGGCTGTGTAACTAAACAAAACACCAATAATATGAATAGAAAATGACAAACAAATCAACAATGAAAATGTTTCATTCTTGAGTTGGAAATTGTTCATAATTGTTCTTCACTGCAGGGGAAAGAACAGAATAATTACTCAATTACCGCTAGATCAAGTGATATCAAACATCTGGATTTCTTCCTATGAGGTAACTTTAAGTCCAGGATGATAAAAAATGTTGAAGATCTGAAGGAACGAATTACGGATGAGACGGAACAGATTGGTTCTGTGGCTATGAGAAAGGCAACGGACAGATTTCATGATAGACTGGGACGTTATTTGACTGTGAATTCATTTCGACATGTCGTCTCTTTCCTCAGTACTTCTCCAAAGTGTTTTAGTAATGTAATAATTCGATTAGAAATGTTCAGATGAACAGATATTTCAAAAGTACGATATGCATATAATAAAGTCAAAACTCAATCGGTTTTACATTTATATACTCTGGCAAAATGTCCTTTCTCACACACATAGTTAATGCAGATTTCTAACAGATCTACGTGAAAATTAATAAGAGCGCCACTTAAAAACGTTTTGTCACAACTTTTGTACCTGAATATTTTATAAAACACTCGTATATTGTTAATTAAACTCTTTCTAATAATTTTTGCATAGAAACATTTTATGATAGAACTAAATAATATGAAGGTATGAGTAATATATAGAGCTACTATTTTTACATTCTGTGTATATTCTATATACATAGCGGAAGATCCTGTCCTTTAATGGAACGAATCCTTAGATAGGAAAGTCCTCTACCATTTTGTTCCATTGCGCTCACATATCACAGAAATAACCTGAAAGACTAGATTTGCATAATATATACGTCACAGAAACCACAATTCCAAGTCACACAGAGATTGTGTGCATTAGATGTGGGTCTCTGGCGTTTCGTCAGCCCACGCGAGTTGTGTGGATGTAAAGGGAAAAGTAGAGACGGTGTCGGGTGGAGTTCCCGGGTAGCTCAGTTGGTAAGAGCGCTGGTACGTTCAACCAGAGGTCCTGGGATCGATACCCGGCCCCGGAACAATTTTTCCCTTGAAATTATTCTATTTTTGCTGGTTCATAATTTATTTGTAAATATCTTAAACACGTTTTCTTCTTTTCTTTTTTGATATAACTGTTTAGTTCACGTTCCTAGGACTGCTTTTAATGTGTTTAGCATTAGACCTAGTTCTTTGAGATCGTTCCATTTGTTGTTTATTTCTTTACTCATTGCTCGTTGATTATGTACATAGTTCGATACACGTGTTTGGTATAATTCCCTTGTATTCTCTTGTTGCAGCACGTTTACTTTAAATCACCTTCTAGATTCAGGAATGTTATTCTTTATTTTTCGTAGCCAACGTGCCAGGACTTTTACTTTTGTCTTAATTAGAAATGGTATGAATTCACATCATATTCTCTATACAGAGTATTTAATAATTATAGTTACACATTGCAGAGGTGAGTAGGGGACAATGAAACAAGGTAAAAAGTCCTAATAAACATAGATCCGGAAACCAGTCGATTCTTAAACATATGGGGTTTCATTATGTCCCATCATACAGGTTCACTGAGATAACATAACATACACTGGAGGAAGAGTTAAAACATGTGCTCAATTATGACCACCGTTCATGATACGATAAGGAAACCATCAGCACGTTTCCTCATCGACAATCGTACACGTTCGAACATCCTTGGTGTGTCTCTAATGCGTTGACAACCATTGACAATGCGTTCCCGGAGTTCGTCAACATTATCATCACGGTTGGAATACACAAAGAATTTTAAATATTCCCATACAAACAAACCAGAAGCTTTAAATCGGGGGACATTGCAGGCCATGTTGCTGATAAGCCACAACCTATAGAGTTGTTGTGGAAGCATGATGCGCGTAAGATTTTACAAACGTTCAAAATGAAAGTGAGCTTTGTTGCAAAAAATGGAGGACGCACGACCATTAAGACTGACTTGTAAGACATAAGGTCCAAACGCTGTAAAAGTAAATCCGTGGCGCTACAGCCCATGAAGGGCCAAGACCGACCAGCCGGCTGCTGGCCTCACGTCCACATGCCGAAGCAGAGGTGGACGACCATCCAACCAGAATGGAGGTATCGTGTAGTTAGCACGATGATCCCCCCAGTCGTTATAGCTGGTTTGCGAAACTGGATTTTCGCTACCTATCGTAGCTCCCCAAGTGCATCACGATGCTGGGTGAGCACCAGTCCCATATACTGGCCGAAATTTCATGAGAAAATTTCTTTCCCCATGAGGACTCGAACCAGAGCGGATTCCGTAACGCGAGTCCTAAGCAAGATACCTTAGACCACGACGCCACTGCGCGGGACCCAAACGCTGTAACGGTTACAATAGTACGAGATGTATTTAGTCGGTGGCCACAGTGAAACTGTTGGTTCTGGACTTATATTTATTACGACCTTTTGTCTTGTTTCATTTTCGTCTGTTCATCTGCAGTGTGTACCTATACTCATAAAGCATCCGGTATATCCTTGTATGCGTTATTTGCGGAACCAATTTAACATTTTCCAAAACATAATTTATTACTAATATTGAACTTATTGCGCAGAATGTATATTTGTGTATTTCCTTGTGTCGGAAGAATGTATAGAATACATTATTTTTAGAGCATTGTACCTTACTAAATTCCTAAGGAATTAAAGACCTCCTCGAAAGAAGGATGCAACATCAAATTCTTCAAACATGTGATGTACGTGAAAAAAAGTAATTTTAAAGCATTTATTTTTAACAATAAATTATTGCGTTAAATGGCCGAATAAACTTGTATCCTTGTTTAGTTAAATGGTATGACAATAAATACAGTCCTAATGAACTATGCCCCTGAATTTATTTTCCTTCCTCCCGGATCATGAATTATAGTTTGGTTGGTTAAATTCCGGGAAGGTCTTCAATTCCCATTTTTGTTTAAAGTAGCTTCCCTTTCTGCCCCTAATTTGGTTTGATTGTAATTGGCTTAATATGAAAATAGCGATAAATGCAGACTGGGAAGCATGTAGCAATCATATGACGTTTACAATATAAAAAGAATTTGAAAAATTGGCGCAAATTAACTGTATTGTGGAGACCTCTACAGCTCAGGAATCACAGTTACCTTTGCAAGGAAAACATACAACTCAGTTATCTTAAGATATCTTCATACACTTAAATTATTAATGATTTTGGTACAGTCAGACAAAGTTTTCCCTCTTGATAAGGGAAGAGGAGAATGCAGAATATCCGATAAGCGGGAATGACAATTTTTCGCTAGGCTAAACTACAGAAAAAAACTATATTTAGGTGAAAGAAATTTAATTGGCAAGAGTCTTTGTGATCTTATTTCTTCAAATATAATCACAAATTTTTCTTATAAATCCCACTTTGTTTGCTTATATGTTTCATAGTTGTTGCCTTTTCAACAGCCAAGTCTCTGAACCGTAAAGAAATCACCATGGTCTTATAAACTTAATAATTTTGTTCGATATTGTCTATCCATCTTTATATTTCATAACAGGTACCAGAACCACGCTATTCTATCCTTATAACTTACTGATAATTAAATATCAAGCTATAACTATGTTGTGACATTAAACTTTAAATTACAGTACAATTAAACCAGGCGGATTAATTCTCTATACAGATTTTTCTTACTAATACTTAAAACTGGTCTTGACAGTTATTTCCAAACTTGGATCCGCCACTCTCATTCTCAGACATAGGTATTTGTAATAAATAACAGATAACCACTTCTTGTGCATTTCACTTGTTCTACGTAAAACATAGCTTAGCAAATAAGTTTGTGTATCGGAGGGTGAAACAAAGAACAAATTAATGGCGATTAATGTTTATTACTGATATTGTCACTCTTTTGTGTAAGACGGTAATAAAGTCGACTTCAGAGAAAGCTCATACTTCGACCCGATCATAAAGGATCCGAGGACGTTAGTTACGATGGCGGTATCTCCCGCAACGAGAAGAGACATTTCAGAAAAAACTATATACAAAGCGACAGAACTAAGGGAACAAGATACCTACGTGGGGATGTTTAAATCAACAGACCTCACTCAATAGCAACATGCTGTATAAGGTCAGTCTTCGGCACCCTTTCTTTTGCAGTCGCAAATTCAAAATCCTCACCATCATCATTAATTATCGTCAACAACACGACAAGCATTAGATTAAGGGTTTCTTCCGGTTTCACTTAGTGCCTTGCTTTCTAGACGACCTATATCTCCCTGTTACTGGATGTAGGCAGAGATAAAATTGTTACAGGTAACAGTCGAGTTTGGGCATTAGACAAATTTTGAAGGCCAGGTATTTTTCCAAAACATTCAAAATAAGAATTTATAAAGCAATAATTAAATCTACTGTTGTAGGATATAATGGAAGCGAAATTTGGACGTTACATGACAAAAATTAAAGAGGGAAATACTGATGAAAATATAAAACTGTATGGGCCGTATTCATAGACATTCTTAGCGTGGGCTTCCGGTGGATGATCAGCGAACTAACGTTTTTCGTATTCATAAACCAGTGTTAGCGATATGATACGATACGATACGATACGATATGATATGATATATGATATGATATGATATGATATGATATGATATGATATGATATGATATGAATATGATATGATATGATACGATATATGATATGATATGATATATGATATGATATGATATGATATGATATGATATGATATGATATGATATGATATGATATGATATGATATGATATGATATGATACGATATATGATATGTGATATGATATGATATATGATATATGATATATGATATATATGATATGAATCTCGTACAAGTAACCAGTCGATAGCCGGAGCTAGTTTAGCACGCTCGTAGCGCAGGCTAGCGAAATGTCTATGAATAGCACCCTATGTGACCAGGGAGACTGGTGAAATAGAACTTATCGTACAATCGTACAAACATATAAATATTGTTACTAATATTAAAAGATTATAATGGCTTGGACCTGTACTCAGAGTGAATAATAGAATTAAAAAAAAATAAACTGGTTCCAAATCCAAGTGATAAAAGAACAGTTGGCAAGCCCAAAGTAGCATGGCTAGATGATGTACAAAAGGATCTTGCAAACGTTGGAATAAGAAAGTGGACGTAAAAATTTGTAGATTAGAATGACTCAAAGACTGCGAAAATGTTCCTTGGGCACTTATAAAGTTTATAGCGAGAGGTTTTTTTGCTTTTGCCTCTACGTTTCATTTGAGATTCAGGAGCGATTTTTATATAAGCCTGCTCTATATGAGTCTATTGTATTTTTCACAAATTTGCCTTTTTCTCGAAACTAGATTTTAATGTTCAAATTGCTCCATTCGCATGCAGTTTTAACGAAATTCAATGAAAATATTCGTATGTGTCCATGCATATCTTGTCTGAGATTTAACGTTGAGAAATGTTAAATATCTTGAAAATTAGGAGCTAAAGATTATTATGTAACTTACATAAAAATTATGAATAAATAAATTTCTGATTTTCAAAGAATTTATTGTAGGCCTACCTAAACTAGCCTAGATATCATGAATTTCTCAATGTTAAAATATTGCCAGTGAATAAGGGTCCTTACGAAAAAAAAAAAATGACCTTCTGTATTTAACTGTAATTTGCATGGAACATTTCGATTAGATCACTAATTTGCATAATTAAAATAGAATTAAGTTCGAAACTAGCAGCTAAAAATTTTCACACACCTTATTCTTAATACATTTAATATATAGTTAAATATTGAAATGAATCGGATTAGAATTGTAAAACTTTCAAAATTCTGTGCTAGTGTCCCTTAAGGAAGCAAAGACTAAACTACAGAGCGTTCGCCGGTAAATTCCATCGGCATTTTACTGTTACATATGGAACGCGACTTCCGAAGAAAATATAGTTTCCAGTTCTCCTGAACTGAGCGTGGGGAGGTTTTGTGTTGCATTGTACGGACAGACAACACAGTCTGAATGGACATCAAGGTTAGAACATTAGTATACAGCTGACTTCCATTCTGTGCAGTTCAGCTTATTTCGTGGAAATACATTACGCATTAGAACAGTGAATCTTCACATTTGATACATATATTATGAATGAGTCGTATAAAAAACGTTGTGTTATACTGTATTACGATCAGCCGACAATTCCAGCACGTATTATAAGGTAAGTTAATACATTACAGAAGCATCCATTACAATAAAAACAAACAGGTTGCCAGGCGACGACAGAAAGTACAAAGGTGAAAAGAAATGAATGAGATGTACAACAATTCAATACTCTTTCAAATAATTTAAGTATTATAATATAGGGCTGCCATTTGAAATTTCAAGGGGGAGGGGTGAGGGAGTGAAACCTAAAATGCTATTAAAACTGGTTTTAAACTTCCTCCTCAACATCTAAATTGACTTGCTTTTTTGTCTAAATTGAATTAAATTTAAATAAATATTAATTCAGATTGGGAAGTTTTGGAATGAAAGCCCTATATGTAGGCCTAAGCATTATATATTTTATAATTTCTCTATGACTTCAAGTTCAAATATTATAATGTTAATTTCATAGCCTGTTATGTAATACATTTTTTTTTATAAAGAAGACAAGTATTTGTTCTTTAACAACATGATGGATACTTTAGGCTACCTGACGGAAATGTGTCATACATTTAAACATATTTCAAATTCCGGAACTGTGAGATTTATGTCCCTCTTCTTGTTAACGTTTTATAGCAAGTCGTAAATATTCTGGACCCACATTTAATGATAGGTGGTTATCTTTTCAAAACCACATGACTAACTCTGCCGTGACTCCACTCAGTGTATATAAATATTTTTAAAATATCAATTCCGGACTGGAAAATAATGACAAGACTCTACGTTAAAGAAACCAGTGTGCTTTTTCGCTCTTATCTTATGCAGTTACACTCCCAGCAGAGAAGAGAAGCTTCATTTTCCTTGCGTCGGAATTAAGTATGTGTAACATTTCTTCTGTTTGTTTTATGTTGTTTTGCTCCGTATTTCGCCCAGTGCTAGCGCGCTGTTTTTTCATCCAGGTTCGGATTCTACCTTCAACTAGGTCGTGATGGATTTTGCGGTGGATAAAAGAGATGTCACAGAGGGATTATCTCGGGATACTCCCGTTTTCCTCTTTCATTCCAGCAACTCTCTCCAGCTCTCCCTCATTTTATCTTTCATCAGCAATATTTAAAAATAGGCTAGAGTGAAATGTTGTAGATAGTAAGGTTTTCCGATGGTGATATATTCGTAGGATTTAAGGGCTTTGGGGCTCCGGGTCCTCAGACTTATGACTAGGTTTGCTCGTCTGAGGATGGGATCTGACTCTTCCACAGCTGAGGAAGGACGAACCACCTGTCAGCATCGGAGTCAGGATTGAGGTAGTAGTAACAAAACTAATATTAAGGAATATTATAGTTGTGCATTATAAACCTGTTCTTTGACAATTTTATTTTAAACAGGATAGAGAATAATAAAAGCCGACGTTTGCATTTACGTTTAAGGATGTATGATTGAGATATTATGGCCATGCCATGTAGAAAAGTTCAGAAATAGGCTGTAATATTGTCTAGTCCACAATGGAGTACATTTTGAACATTTAGTTTAGTAAATTTAATCATTTAACTTGAGAAATTACCCAAAATAGACTGCGTTTTCATCTACAACACACTGACAATAACAATCCAGGTTGCCAGGCACGATCGCTGCAGCCAATTTGATTCATAACGTTCGTACTGACTTCCAGTTACCGAAAGGGTCCTGGATGGGTGATATTCGAGTTGATTCCCAGTCATTGAATGTATCCAGGATAGGTTGTATCCGAGTTAATTCCCACATTTTTCTTCCTATTTTATACACACTGAAGCCTGTTTACTTACAAGGTAACAACTACTTCACACAGTTTCTTCTAAATAGGTATAGTTAAAAATGAAATTTGTTAATATCTTTATCTAAAATTTTAAAAATCTTTCAACATACCTATGGCTAAAAATATGTCGAATATGTCAACAAAATATAGGCTTAGAACTTAACAATATTATTAAAAATCTTCACTTAATGTTGGGAAGAAAATTACAACATGTAGTTAAAATATTCAAAACGGCTAATTGTTCCACTACGGTAATATATTATTTATTGTTGAATATATTACTCTTTCTCTTTTTATACAGGTTGATTCACGAGGATTTACTGCCACTTACGGAGTTTATTTCCGAGACGTTCTGAACAAAAAATGTAACATAAACATGTGTCCTAATCTCAATATTTTCAAAGTTACATTAATTTGAAGTTGTTAGTAAAATACCTTTTTCTTTAGTTTTAAGGGTAAAAGAATATTACAAATAGAGAATGAACTATTCAGAAATATAATTTTTTTAATTGACTAGTTTTCTGAAGCTAAAAATGTATTGTTAATTGCTTTGTACAGATTTTGTTTTTCAATTTTTAAGTAAAAATTACATCATTCTTACGTACTTACCACAACAATTGTTACAAATCATACGACTTTAGGAACTTGATTCTGTACAATTTAATTATGCATCCTAATTTACACTCTTAAAGAATTTACAACAGTGGCGTGATTTGTAACAATTGTTGTGATTATTGTTACAAATCATACGACTTTAGGAACTTGATTCTGTACAATTTAATTATGCATTCTAATTTACACTCTTAAAGAATTTACAACAGTGGCGTGATTTGTAACAATTGTTGTGATTATTGTTACAAATCATACGACTTTAGGAACTTGATTCTGTAGAGTTTAATTATGCATCCTAATTTACACTCTTAAAGAATTTACAACAGTGGCGTGATTTGTAACAATTGTTGTGATTATTGTTACAAATCATACGACTTTCGGAACTTGATTCTGTAGAGTTTAATTGTGCATTCTGATGTACAGTCTTAAAGAATTTACAAGAGTGGCGTGATTTGTAATAATTGTTGTGATAAATGCATAAGGAAAATGTAATTTTGTAGTTAGAATTCGAAAAAAAATCTGTACCAAACAACTATGGAATTCACAACACATTTTTAGCTTCGGAATACTAGCAAATTAAAGAAATGATACTTCTGAATAGTTCATTCTTCATCTGTAATATTCTTTTACTCATAAAACTAAAGAATAATGATGTCTTATAAATAACTTCAAATTAGTGTAACTCTGAAAATATTGGGATGAAGGCACATCTTTATATATGACATTTTTAGCTCAGAATGTCTTCGGAAATACGATCCGTAAGTGGCGGTAAATCCTCGTGAATCACCCTGTATATTAATTGTCTTTTCGTTGCTTCGAAGCTTTATGTAAGTGCTACATTGAATTTCTTTTAGAACCTCAATGACATGAAAAATGTTCGGATAAGGTAAATGTAACTCCGAATTCAACTTATTGTGAAACGTTTCGCAATAATTTACAGTGCGTTTCGTATCTGAATTAAATGTCGCCCACATTACTGGTGGTAACTGGCAATTTTCTTCGTTGGAAGTATTCAGTAAGCAATCAAATAACTCATCCAGGAATCAACTCGAACCTGATGTAAATATAGATTCAGTCTAGGAAGTTTTGAAACGAAAGCCCAGTATAAAGTTATTTTCCAGGAAACTGCTTTGAATCATGGAGAATTCGTGAGGAATTTGTTGTAGGCTACACGATGACGATTATCAGGAAGATTTTCTAGAGGTACTCTTCTTTTTATGATATTTAATCAATACAGTGAGCAACGGAGAACTGCAGTTCTCATCACATCCACGAGAACAAATACGAAGAACTCATACTAATTTTTATTATTATGTGCATTTTACGCAGGAAATGGCCAAGGGGGTGTACTAAAGTTCACGACAACGCCTTAGACTTCAGACATGTCACAATGGTAATGGTATATTTTTAATAAAGTGCATTCAATTATACGTTCACAGAATTAAAATTTACTTTCAGTTTACTTTTTATCACAAAACGTAAGCAGATATAGGCGTATCGATACGAATAAATGTTCATTTTTGTTAAATCTTCACTTTACATAATATTTTACATAGGTTTATAAAGATTTCCCTAAAGCTTACGATGAAACTACACAAATAAAACAATCATTTTCGTAGCTCAGTTGATAGACTGCGACAGCAAACCCGATTTCAGAACGCTGCTATAGCTGAGTTATACTCACTCGTAATGAACAAAGCCAAGCTTGACACGTATTTTGGGGGATTCTCCCGTTTTTCTCTCGTCATTCCACGAACACACTCCACAGTTCCCCTTTCATCGTCATCTCCGTCTAGATAAAAAGGACACCTCCTGTGTTTGCTTGACGCCGAATGTGCCGTTCGCCATGGTGAGTGTTCCTCATGGTTTGTACAAAAATTAGTAAGTAGTAGTAGTGGTAGATTCTAGAAGATTCATAAATACGCATAAGGTCCACCGGAGCTCCCCAACCCAGGGTCTTGTTTGCCTGACGGAAACTTAAAAAAGTAGGCAATTAAAATATATAAAATGCACATAACATTGCACTGAACGAGACAATTATAGTAGACCCTACTTTTAGCTTTTCTTCTTAATTCTTTATTGCCAGCGGCGTAGCTAGGCGCGGTTGGGACGCTTGCTTGCTGATCTGGGGCTGCGATCGGCTTGGTTCCATACCCGCTGGTACTGATTATCTGATTTTTCCTGAGGATTTCTCCAACTGTAAGGCGAATGTCAGGTAATCACATGGGGAGTCTTGGCCTCTTCTATTCCAATACCATCTCGCTAGCATCAATCCCATCGACGCTGAATAAGCTAGCATTTGATACAGCGTCGTTAAATAAACAATTTAAAATATTTGCTTAAATTGTGGGCTGTTCATGCGCTCAAGTACGCAAAAACAGTTATGAGATAATTGTGAAGTGAAAAAATTATATAGAGGGTCAAAATAAAGCAGAAAAAATTGCCTCTCAAATGCTTTGTTCATAAAAAAAAAGACAATGCGATAGTATACGAACAGTAGGACAATTGTAGAATGAAAACAGTAGAGAGATTAATATAATCGGGGATAGAATATATCACAGTCATTTCGTCCACCTCAATTCTCAGGTTCGTAGATGACAAAATGATGTAACGATAAAAAAAGCAAATACAGGGTGATTCAAAACCTCTGCGACAAACTCTGAGGGGTGATAGATCTAACAATAAGGAACCCTTTTTATGAAACAACCTATGTCTTTTGACGCAGTCGTTTCGAAGTTACCGTTGAAAATGTTTTTGCGCGAATGTCAAGGTATGCGAATGTGTGGATCCCTGTTTGTTTGTTGAGATGTTTGTAAGAGACGAGAAGGGTTTTTGTATGTTTACGTTTAATGTTCAATACCTTTTCTTTTCAGTTCAGTGTAATCATCAATTGAGGATGGAGTCTACGCGGTCTTCCACCATTGCGCCGGGGACGAAGAGACTCATCGTCATGAAGGCGCTGATAAAGTCGAGCAAACATTGTGTGGTGAGGGTGATTTCTGTTTTGAAACTGTTGTTGGTACATGTGGAGAGCTCTTCTTCCGTTTCTTCCGCGAGCCTCTCCACCATGTCGACTAACTCGGGAAAAGTGTAGACATTCATTCTCAATTGATGATTAGACTGAACTGAAAGGAAAAGGTATTGAACGTTAAACATAAACAAACAACAACAGCAACAAATCTTCTCGTCTCTTACAAATATCTCAACAAACAAACAGGGGTGCACACATTCGCATAAGTCCGCGCAAAAACATTTTCAACGGTAACTTCGAAACGACGCGTCAAAAGACATAGATTGTTTAACAAAAAGGGTTCCTTATTGTTAGATCTATCACCCCTCAGAGTGTATGCAGAGGGTTTGAATGACCCTGTATAAGATGAGATTGGCAGAAAAACCTAAATAACCTGAGGAAAATAGTCCAAAACATTTTGTTGCCACAAACGACATAATTTAAAGATATAGGATTTGATACAACGACAACAATAATACGGGAAGAAGACCTGAATAGCCTGAAGAAAACTGTCCATAACATTTTGTTGCCACAAACGACATAATTGAAAGACATAGGATTTGATACAACGATAACAGAAATACGGCTGAATGATATCATTAGAATTAATCCCAAAGACGTTTTATTGTTCAGTAACTCTGTGGTTTTGTTTTTCCGCGGACTCTAGTTCGGCCATTGGGACTGACTGAAATGATATTTACAGTAGACAAGATTGGAGAATGAAAGATTTTCTCGGAGTTCTCTCTTCCCGTTAGCTTTAAAATTACATTCCACCGATACTTTCCCTTTCACTTAGATTTCTTCTTTCATATAATTTTATGTTTAAAAATTAGTGCAAGAGGGTGACGCAATAGCGTATACGATATCAGATGGAGATGTCCAACAAGGTGTACAACTTTCTCTGTACAACGCTCACGACCATGCCATGGACCGGTATCTGCGTTGCGGGACAGCACGATACCGCAACACCCATCGCGGACGATTGTTGTAGAGTAGACGTAGTGCTGAAAGATCTTTCTCTTTCCTTCGGTAAAAGAAACAGTTCTATCCACTACAAACATAGAAGGTTCAGAGACCGTAAAGCGATGTAGTAAAAATGAAGCAGTTTTATAATAATAATAATAATAATAATAATAATAATAATAATAATAATAATAATAATAATAATAATAATAATAATAATAATCTATACTAATAATAAATCTGTAGCCGAAATTTTTCTGGTAATTTTTGATTTTCCAAAAATAATTGGTCCTAACATATATAATTAACCACCCTGAAACCGAAAATCGCTTTTTTGAAATTTTTGTTTGTATGTCTGTCTGCATGTTTGTTACCTTTTCACGCGATAATGGCTGAACGGATTTCGATGAAAATTGGAATATAAATTAAGTTCGTTGTAACTTAGATTTTAGGCTATATGGCATTCAAAATACTTTATTTAAAAGGGGGTTATAAGGGGCCCTGAATTAAATAAATCGAAATATCTCGCTTATTATTGATTTTTGTGAAATATGTTACATAACAAAAGTTTCTTTAAAAATAATTTGCGATAAGTTTTATTCCTTGAAAAACTTTGATAGGACTGATATTTAATGAGATAGATGAGTTTTAAAATTAAAATAACTGCCATCTAAGGCCGTATAATGAATTAAAAAACAAATGACTTCGTCTATAAGGGGCCTTGGACAGCAACAATCGAAAGCTATGAAAGATAGCCTACAGAGAATGTTTCTGTGTTTGTATGAAGTACTATTGGAAGCTAAATTAACCGATTTGTATAATTAATTATTATTTCACCATTGGAAAGTGTAGTTTCTCTAGATGGACATAATGCTGTAATGTTATTACAGTAACTTCTGATATAATATAATATAATATAATATAATATAATATAATATAATATAATATAATATAATATAATATAATATAATATATGTAATGTAATATTATATAATATAATTTAAGTTATTTGAAGGGTTAAGAACCATAGTGGGCCAAGCGCCATTTACTGAATACGTAGAAAACAAGGATTAAAATTAAGTTATTACCATAATTCAATGGAAACCTATAACAAGTAAAATAAAATATACGCATTAAATCTAAATGATGTCAATCTTCATTAAACTATGGTTGCATGTAATAAAAATTAAGAAAAATGTTGAAGGAATTGTCATTGCACCAAATGAGTGTCTCTGGACCAAAATGATCGCATTTTAATTATATGGATGCAATTTAAATTAAGTAACATATTAAACGATTTATCCTTGTATCAAACACGAATGTTCCCTGGATGAAATGTCCTATTTTAATTATGTAATTACTTTATATTTATTTCTAACGGGTGCAGCGGAGCGCACGGGTACGGCTAGTAATAATAATATGTGAAAATTCAAGTTTCTTTCAAACATCTAAATGCACGTAAATGTGATATTCTTCTGGAGTCATGGCGTGGAAAAAATATGATACGATATAAATAAAGTGCATACGGTACACTATAAACACATATTTCTAGAAAAATTATTTTCTGTTTGTGTTTATTATCAGAAAAAACGTTTCTGTGCGAAGAGCTAAAGAAAAAACTGGATGTGGATAGGCACACTTAAAAAATAGTAGCAACTTAAAGAAAATGGTACTGGATTGGAATCCCCCAAAGACAGTAGGAAGAGAAAGACGTCCACGAACTTGGAGCAGTTCAGTTAATGAAGTCAGTAGAGCTGACTACACTTCGAAGACAGTTAAATTAACTGCCCAGAATAGACACTTTGCTCAAGAGTTATGTCCCTCATATGAAGATAAAGGACTTTATTATTATCATTATCATTATCATTATTATTATTATTATTATTATTATTATTATTATTATTATTATTAAAGTGTAAATGTAGACGTATGCACAAAAACAAAAAAAAAACAAAAAGACAAGATTTTCAGCGAAATTTTAAACTTTGGATCATTTTGAACTTTCATAAATTTTCAACAAAGCGTGTTGTGTTTTATTCTGTTGCGTTCAGGTTAACTTCAATTAATTTTATACCATTCTTCACATTGGAAATTATCAAAGTCACAAAGAAGGAATTGAACGAGTCTGTATCATTAAACCTTTATTCAGGTTCTTTGAGGAATGTCGTCCATTAAACCATTACTTTATCTAATGTTAGATAAATATCGTCGTTGATTTTATCAAACCTTGTATGTGACAGTACAAAGCATAATTTTTTTCAGGAGGAAGAAGAAAAGTTAATTAAATATCAATAGGCCTACATAAGAATATTAGATAATTTGGTACAAAACGTTGGTGAATATGTTGGACATGTGACATCAATGTAGGCTTATTGATATTTATTTGTTCTTCCCGAAAAATTATGCTCTGTACTGTGACATAGGATGTTTCATAAACTAAACGACGATATGTAAACCAATTTGAAAGACAAATTTTTAGTGGAACTGTAATTCATTACTTTGGTTGTATATTTGAAAGGAGCGTTTCCACAGACTAGGCATTTAAAGTTGTGCAATGCAATCATAAACAGAGATATTTTAAATCAACAATAATTACAAAAATAAAACAAACTGTGCGAACAGTGTTCATTTTTTAGTGATGTAATTCAATTTCTGTCATAAACTGGTCTATTTCATTAAGTGGATCACTTGGGAAATAAAAGGGATTAAAGTATTTTGTACACGTGAAATTATTTAAAAATTAATGTAGCCTACTTCATTCTCTACTTTTAACGTAGAAATGTATGTATTGTAAACTGTTAATCAAATTATCAGTTTGTTAATTGTAACACAAGATCCACCATTTTCTTATTATGTTCAGTTATACATGTTGTGTACTTGTTGCAATTCTATTTGACACGCAAGCATGAGCTACAGTGGCAGTCAAAAAAATAGAGCCATGCTCGTTTTGAGATAAAGAGACGGACGTCTACCTACTTGTACCGTACGTACACAGTTCTGCGCAGCAGTTGTTATTAGTTCGTGTAGCAGAAAACATCTATACACCACGCTGATGTCCTGAAATAATAGTTGCGTGTCTGAGGCAGCACAGAAGATAGAAAGGTAAACAATAGAGCTACGTAATGTCATGTAAATATACTAGTGTTTTTGAATAGCCACTTCTTATATTACCGTGTATCCATGCTCTATGGAGTGTATTAGATATATTTTTAAACTCAGAACATATTTTTATGCAGATGGGGAGAACAAAGCATACAACTGAAGATCAACGCAGTATTATGTTTCGTTTGTGACAAAATGGCACCGGTATGAATCAAATTGCAAAGCAACTAAATGTTTCCCGTAAACGCAATAAAACAATCGAAACAAACTAAAGCAATGCCCGAAAAACGAGGAAGACCACGAAAATGTTGTCTGCACCAAGACCGGCTGATAGCTAGAGCAGTTAAAAAGGAACCTTTCTTATCAAATAACAGTCTGAATGTATCAACATCGACTGTAAGACGACGGCTGTGTGATGCGAAACTCAACGGTCGACTAGCCAAACACAAACCTCATGTGTCCAAACAAAATATCAAAACGAGATTGGCATTTGCTAAGAGACACAAGGATAAAGATGATCGTTGGTGTCGTAATGTTTTGTGGTCAGATGAATCTACGTTTAGCAGATTCACCTCTGATGGGAAAGTGTATGTAAGGCGGCAACCAAACCAGGAAAACAATAATAAATACACCATAAAACTATCAAATATGGAGGTGGTAACGTTATGGTATGGGGATGTTTTTTATGGTTCGGTGTCGATTCCATATTTCGCATCAATGGGAGAATGGATAAGGAAATGTATAAAGGTATTTTGAAAGATGTCATGTTACCTTATGCCGAAGAAAATATGCCACTAGTATAGCAATTCATGCACAACAACAATCCGGAACATACTGCTGGAGTAGTAAAAAACCTCCTTAGAACGGAAAATGTTCATGTATTGGAGTGGCCACCGCAGGGTCCTGACCTAAATACTATTGAAAATCTGTGGGATATTGTTGACAAAAGAATTGATCGTTCAAAGGCCACAAATCTGTACCAACTGTGGGAAGCAATCCAAAATGCATGGTACTCACTTCCAGTAGGTCTTTGTCAGAAGTTAGCAGACTCTGTGGGTAAAAGATGTCGTGCTGTTTTGAAGAGTAAAGGATTTCCAATCAAATATTAAATTCAGACATGTTGGAGTAGTTTTTCCTAGTTTGTAGGAAGAGGATCTATTATTTTGACCTGATACATTATATGTACATAGTACAGATATTTTTTTATTATAAAGATTGATGCAAATATATCTCATTACGTTTAGTTTATGTTGTGTTGTACATTACACAAAATGACTGCATTAATAAAATAATTATATGTTGTTATTATGTGTGTTACTTCACTACCTTTCAACACGGCTTTATTTTTTTGACTGCCACTGTACGTATTATAATTTATTGTTTAATATGAATCAGTGTTGTAAATTATTATACAGAGACATCACTTTATTTTTACTAACATTTCTAATATTAACTTGGCTATACCTTTGCTACCCACTTCCACGACTGGAGTTCGATGATACTGGCGTAAAATACAAACAAATCACTTTACTAGGTATAGGAGGGAAGAAAAGTAGTTCATCCATTTACGTAAACTAGGAAATATCGCGATTTGAGTTTGATAATTTTCATTAGGTTTTTGTTTAATCAAAACACGGTACAGTATTAACAATAAGTGTTTTTACTCACGAACTGAGCTATCCATTCGGACATATTCATTATGCAGTGTATATTATACTGTCTACAGTACATTAGCATACAATTTAGAGAATGACATTAAATTGAAAAATAATCATAATATGGATATTTAAACACATTTTTGAAAATGGTGGCCGTTCATTTCGATACAGGCTTCAGTTCCTTTGTGAATATTATCGCACTATAGACTATTGTATCTAATTCCATCCAAGTAGTTACGTCGCAGGGTCGTAGAAAGGAAGGAGGTCCTTTTATTTAAGTTATTTTAAACAGTTGTATAATATTACGTAGACGCCCAATTCCTAGCAGAATTAACGTTTTCAGAAAAGAGCTAAGACAGCCCAGCCATTAGCCTTTACAGAGGGTCGAGCAGAAGTAGGTGGGGAAAATCGGGATGCGACGTAGGCAAATGGACGACAGTATCTGCACGAAAATATGATTCAATATTGAAAAATCTTTCGTCACTGAAAAACGCGATTATATTATATGGAACGTACTATACTCACCAACTCAGTACTGTTTAGTATTACCGTAAGGCACTTTGACTGCATACGCGGCCTTGGTTCTGTGTGGAGGACGATTGGAAGTTTACTAGTAGAGGGGGTTTGAGTGAAATACATTCAAAAAGTCAGGTACAATAAAAACTGAAGTAAAAATAAAATGATGTCCCTGTATATTGAATTATCTGTTGTAATATTGTAGATATAATACAGACTGTTTTTATATAAAGTATGGAAAATCTCGTGAAATGTTTCAGCTAAACAAACTCTCATAATACTTTTTGAATGTTCATCTGTAAGCCGACTTCTCAATGTGGATTTGCTCACCTTTAAGAGGGATAGAAATTATTCGAAAATATATATGTGCTGCCACACATTGAAAATAAACATTCTTCTTGCATTGGTAATTTCCAATATTCAAAGGTGTAAACTGAATAATACAGAACATTTGCACAATGAATTATATATATATATATATATATATATATATATATATATATATATGCATTATTGCTCCAAAGTTCATTCATAGTGTTCTGCCCAAGGGCAGGTCTTTCACTGCAAATCCAGCATTCTCCAGTCTTTCTATCTTCTACCTTCCTCTTTGTCTCCTTATATGATCCATAAATCTTAATATCGTCTATCATCTGATATCTTCTTCTGCCCCGACCTCTTCTCCCGTTCACCATTCCTTCTAGTGCGTCCTTCAGTAGGCAGTTTCTTCTCAACCAGTGACCCAACCAATTCCTTTTCCTCTTTCTGGTCAGTTTCAACATCTTTTTTTCTTCATGCATCTTTCCAACACAGCTTCGTTTCTTACTCTATCTGTCCACTTCATACTTTCCATCTTTCTCCATATCCACATTTCAAATACTTCTAGTCGCTTCACTTCACTTCATCGTTATGTCCATGTTTCTGTCTCATACAATGCTACACTCAACACAAAGCACTTCGCTAGTCTCTATTACTTAGTTATTTCTCCTTTTTCTATTAAAAGCTTCCTTTGCCATTGCTATTCTCTTTTTTTACTTCTTGGCAGCAACTCATGTTACTGCTTATAGTACGCCCCAAGTAGGCTATTTGAAGTTGTCTACTTGCTCTACTGCCTCATTTAGAATTCGCATGTTTACCTTTTTTTACTTTTCTTCCTATGACCATGGTCTTCGTCTTGTTGGCATTGAACATAGTATAATATTAATAAATATATCGTAACATACATCTTCTTCTTCTTCTTCTTCTTCTCTTCATGGTGTAGGAGAGTCTCCTATTCCGTCCTCAACTTTCCACCTTGTTCTTGGCCGACCAATATCTCTTCTTCCTTATGGTTTATAATCCAACACCTGTTTCGGTATTCGATCCTTATCCATTCTTCATAAATGATTCGACCAACGAATTCTATATTCCTTTATTTTATCTACAATTGGGAGCAGGTTTAGTTCATTCCTTATGTCATCATTTCTATATCTATCCAATCTTGTACATCCTTTTACTCCTCTGAGAAATTTCATTTCCGCTGACTGGATTCTATTAATATCATTTTTCTTCAAGGTCCATGCTTCAATCCATATAAGAGAGTTGTTATAGCCATTGTCTTATACAATTTTATTTGCGTTTCTTTCCTTGTTTTCTTCTTTAAATTCTTGGCAATTGTGCCACATATAGCCTGGAAGCGTTGTGTTTTAATATTCACATCCTTATCATAATCATAAGTAATATCGCAATCTAGGTACTTAATGGCTCACCTGTTCTATAACAGTATTATTTATTATTATTTTACTTCTAACTGGATGTTTTCCTCTAAAAGCCATTACTTTTGTCTTTTGTATTGATATTTTCAGATTATATTCTCCACATATCGTATTTAATTTGTGTATGGTCGTAACATACTAATAATAATAATAATAATAATAATAATAATAATAATAATAATAATAATAATAATAATAGGGCTAATACACAAAATTTAAATTACCGATAATGTAAATTATAAACAATTTTATTAATGACCCCTCTCCCCTTGACAAAATTCTGCGTACGCCATTGGGACTAGGAGAGGATGCGACACAATGAAAATGATCCACCAGTGAAATGTGATGACAGGGAAATCCATGTGTTTCTGTCACAAAGTCATTTTTCTATTACAAATCCCAGACATACAGATGAGATGCCATAATATGTTACCACAGTAATGGAATGGATTGTTGAAGTGGAAACCGAGATACTATGAAAAAAAACTTATAGTCCGCCACAGATTTCACACAGGTTCAGAAACGATAAGGCGGATGACTAGTGACAGGCAAAATATATTTCATTATTCTAAATCATTCTTGATAGCGGTAGTCTATTGGAACAACAATTTTCACGAGTCACAATATGTAGAATGCAATTAAGGGGAACAACATTTTCAAATTTCGTAATATTTTGATAACATTTTCATACTTCATAAAATATTTAGTGACAGGCAAAATGTATTTCATTATTCTAAATCATTCTTGATAGCGGTATTGTAACAACAATTTTTACGAGTCACAATATGTAGAATGCAATTAACGGGAACAACATTTTCAAATTTCGTAATATTTTGATAACATTTTCATACTTCATAAAATATTTAGTTTTTCATACGTTGCACGATTTCTCCCCTCCGTTAATATTCCCACAACTACCACTGAACCGGGCTTTCCAGGAAACAATTGAGGAACCCAAACCAACCATTCCACCGGTATTCCGGGGCTCTCAAGTGCAAATAAAATCTTCAAATTACCCTTTAGAATCACTGAACACGTAGTGCCAATGAATCTGAGACTTCAAAAGAGAGTAAGTCGTCGATATTCCATCTAAGCACATTCTATAGAATTTAAGTGAAACTTTTTTTGTGTTGTCATGTCTACTTATAAATAATTGCAGTGTTTTAAAGGGTTTCGACCAAAATTTTGCTATCTACATAGCTTTTTTTATTTTTGCAACTTCATGGGTTTTCATCATACAGAACATTATTAACTGACAGTTGTAATCTTTTCCCAGAAAATATAAAAAATAACTTACTTGTGTCGTATTATAACCAGCGAATGTAACAACTATGTTTGTTTATTTTCCTCAGTGTAAAAAAACTGAGTTAACGTACCTAGTTCCTGCAGTCAAGTAAGGATTTCATTATGTTGAAAAACTGTTTAATTATGCAGGTTTATTTTATTTTATTTGGCATCATATTATACATAGAGACAGAACTTTTAATTCCTAAAGATTTGTTTTGTAAATAATGGTGTAAACCTGTTCCACATGGTTTAGAAACGAAGATATTTTAGCAATGAACTATTTATTTATTTAACAAGCTAGCTAGTGAATACAAATTAAATTTATAAAACAAAAATGTTTATAGCCACTACTGGAAGAGCCAGGCTGGTGTACGGTGTGGTCTAAGCCAATAATATAATATAAAATTTACAAGGACAATTTACTAAACACAGTAAGTAACTTAATTCAAGCTAATAAATAACACACAAGAGCAAAAAAAGAAGAAGAAGAAGGAGAAGAAGAAGGGAGAAAAAAAGAGAGAAATAAACACATTTAATATAAATTGACAATCAGACAGAAGCCAGTGATATTCAATAAAAACATGAATATAGCCGACAGAAATAAAAAATAAAAAAATACACACATTTGTTAATATTATATATCAAGAATAATTTCATAAATTTCTTTTTTTTTTTATTTCATATTTTGACAAAATAAATGTGTTTTTTTTTTATTTTCTTCATATTGCACCGGTCTCTAGTGATGACACTACGATAATAGAGCAATAGTGCAATGACATTCATTCATTCATTCATTCATTCATTCATTCATTCATTCATAATTTTCTGCTCAAGGCCAGGTCCTTCAGTGCAAACTCAGAATTCTCCTCAAACAATAACAAAGGGTTAAATTAGTCGTAGAATATCTTCCTAAGTCTCTTTGTCGACCATACTCCTCACAGATGCAAAGAGAATGAGACGATGAGATAATGAACCAATGGCGGAACGATAACAGTCGAAACAAAATAGTTGAAGAAAATCTGTTCTACAGTCAATGTGTCCAACACAAGTCTAATAGGTTCAGGGACTATGAGATAATAAAACAGGCATTTACGAAGTAATGATAGAAATATAATATGAGAAAGCGAAGAACTAGTAGAAGATCATTTATACTGTCCATAATAACTTTCAGAGGATCTGCGAATATCGAACCTCGATCGTTTCTGAAGAGAAGTTAACTGGCTGACTATGGTTGAGCCTGCTCTCCTTTTCTAGTTAAATGCTATTCTCTGTTAGTGATTATAAGTGCAAGCTAAATAATGTATGAAGCTGGGAAATGTAAGTATAAAACTGGATCCGAATGATAAAAGATGCAGCGTTATGTAAACGTAGCCATGGGAGGTTATAATATATTACTGAGCTCTTGAGAAATGCAATGGAACTTGTGTGCACTCCCTTAGCTTAGTCACCTTGAACTTAAAATAAGTCACAGATCTCTTCTGCCTCAACCACCTGGGAAGCTGCTGACCGCCTCCGAAGCCGAGTTGGTACCTCGGAAAAACCATGTAAGTAAATTAATAAAATTAATGAACAAACAATTTCGCAGATGACAAGCGTATACGTTATGTATTTTACAAGGATGTTGTACATTATAAAATCAAGGCAAAAATTCATGTAGTCAGCTTCATCTGTCTCGTACGTGCAGCCAGGATGTTGCTGATTACAGAGGCTGCAATGTGGCAGACGGAGTTTGAATAATTTATTTCAGGGATATACATCATTATCATTCACCATATGGCTTTAACATAATTGTCTGTCCCTACCTCACAGAATTATTTAATATTTTATTGGAATAAACTAATTTTTTTTTTTTTTTTTTGCACATTCTCCTTTAGCGACGCCTGTAGTTGCCATGTGTTCAGCTTGACCTTTTCAAATTTGCTATCGTATCATTGATACTTGCAGTGTTCAGCAGTTGTTCTTAACACTTACGTGCAACAATGTAGAATGTAGACATGGATTTTCTCGACAAAGGAAATCGGTCAGCGCTTCTGATCGTTAAACGAGCGGGCCCGGGTTCAAATCCTGGTTGGGACAAGTTACCTGGTTGGGATTTTTTCCTGGGTTTTCCCTCAACCAATTGGAGCAGAATTGCTGGGCAACTTTCGGCGTTGGACCTCGGAATCGTTTCGTATCATTCATCATCACCATCCATACCATAGTCCGGGTGTTAGTTCACGGTGCGGCTCGGCGTTCTGTACTTGTACAAGAGCGCGGCCGTTCGACTACCCAGTCATTCACAGAATGGGAGTGATAAGCACAATAAGCCTCAGGCTGCATTCAAAGCCGTCGGGTCCTTCCTCTGTACAAGAGAAAAAAAAATCTATAACATAATCTTACGTTTGTCACTTTAGCTTATAAACATGTTTCTTTGTTAAAAAAAATAAGTGGAGTTATTACAGTCACTGCAGGTAAAAGCGTCAGTATGCGTCATACTTTTATTTACTTGTATTGTTGTAAAACTTTGTCACAATTATAATCTTTGAAATTTACATTCCATACGAGAGGCTGCAAATGATTACTATCTAAAACAGTGGTCGTCAGTGCTGAAATGGGTAAAGGGTATTCGGTGCAACATATGTCCCGTCGTGCAACAGGCAGAGGGGGAGAGAGTATACCCGCCAGCAGCTACGGATGCACCATAGTGCAGTCTCTTATCCGCGGGTAGAAGACGCTAGCCCGAGGGTGTTCTGTGCTGATGACCGCTAATTTAAAAGATCAATATTCTTGTCCGTATTTCTGGTCAGTTGTAACTCATTTTTTCAATTGATGGCGTTAATGACTTCACTAACTCATTTCGAAGATCTAGGGCCGGTATTCATAGACATTCTTAGCGCGGGCTTCCGGTGGATAATCAGCGAACTAACGTTTTTCGTATTCATAAACTAGAGTTACCTATATGATATGATATGAATCCCGTACAAGTAATCAGTCGATAGTCGGGGCTAGTTTAGCACGCTCGTAGCGCGGGCTAGCGAAATGTCTATGAATAGCACCCTTAAAGTCTAAAGAATATATGTTGTTGAATAATTTCAAGGGAAAACATTGTTCCGGGGCCGGGTATCGATCCCAGGACCCTTCGCTTAGCGCACGAATGCTCTACCGACTGAGCTACCCCAGAAACTATACACGACATCGTCATAATTCTTCCCTTTATATCCACACAACTCAAATGGGCTGACAAGACGCCAGAACCCAACTTTGAGTGCACACAATTCTGTGTGACTTAAATTGTGGCTTTCTGTTAACGTACCTACAGTAACGAATATATTATGCAAATCTGACTTTCAGGTATAAGCTCCCTGTGAGACAGGCTTGAATAAGCGAAGGGTCTCGAGATCGATACCCGGCCCCGGAACAATTTTTCCCTTGAAATTATTCAAGCCTGCTTCACAGGGAGCTTTTACCTGAACGCCAGATTTGCAGTATATGTTGTTGTTTAACAGAGTAATGGAAGTTATTCTCTCCTATAAGGAATCAAGGACGTATGTTTCCAGCAAAGTAGTGATTCTCTTCAGAGATTTTTATCGTATTCCCCATTGACGTCGGTGTTCGCAAACAACATATAATATTAATACATTTCTCTCTAACTTGTCGTCGAAAGTGATATCAACATATGTAGAGAGATAGGGCGAAGTGGTTAACTCGTCACATCTCGGTAGGTACATCCTGCAATGACAGCAGCATCGGACTGACAATGCGAGATGCAGACTTGAGACTGCATTCTTCATCCCGCCCGTCACTGTCAGGGACAGTAGAGGACTCCGTGACAATAACGAGGACAACATGATAACAAAAAGAAAAGATGATGAAAAATATTGGACACGATACGTATCATCGTCATTATAATAACAAATAAGAACAGGAGCCGTTGTATGCATTTCAGATTTTGTTGAATAATTTTGAATGCGATTGTGTCTTGGACTGCATCTAAAATTGTGCATTGAATGAGACTTCTCTTTCAAATAAGATCCGTATTGTATTCTCAAGGTTTCATAGTTCACGTGGAAGCAGTGCTATATACATTTCGGAATTATTCCCGGCTGTTTCAATTAGAGTATAATGAAATTCAGCTCTATAAACCTTCAGAAGTACCCCATCAGTCAATTACCCGTGTAGCAAGTGAAAGCGTTTTGAATTCCATTATATGAGTACGCTCCGACGGACGTTAAAACAAAAGGTCACAGCATCGATTCAGGCAGAACAAGGAATTTCCTCAGTTGTCGGATGGTTGCAAAGACACTTGACAACTGCGACGACGACGTCAATGATACCGGTAATAACAAGAATGAGAAGAAAGCAGTTAATGACGACCACAATCATAAAAATTATGACATAATTATGGATGATCAGAAAGTTTAATTAAACCTACAAATAATAATAATAATAATAATAATAATAATAATAATAATAATAATAATAATAATAATAATCCGTGGCGCTACAGCCCGTGAAGGGTCTAGACCGACCAGCCCACTGCTGGCCTCACGCCCACATGCCGAAGCAAGAATGGACGATCATCCAACCAGAATGGAGGTATAGTGTGGTTAGCACTATCATCCAGCCGTTATAACTGGCTTTCGCAACCGGATTTCGCTACCTATCGTAGCTCCTCAAGTGCATCACGATGCTGGGTGGGCACCGGTCCCATACACTGGCCGAAATTTCATGAAAACGTTGCAAACGACATTATTTCTGTTCCTCTAAATTATAACTTGGAGCTTGCAAGTTTTTCCGCTTTGCTATTAAAATATTATCATAAATTATGAGTGTTTTTCTCCAAAAATGCGTTATAAATGGAGTAACAATTAGTATTTTACCTTTAAGGTCATTGGAGCAGCTTATCCGAGTGATTTTATAAAGTACCATAAAATGGTGTCGCTGTGCTCATCATTTATGTTTATATTTTACATTTACACTTAACCTAAGAGTCTTATTGTCAAACAAGTATTCACCTTTGAGTCATTATACAGTTTATTGTTCCAATATAATAACTCGTTCGCGATCTCTAGCTGTCATGAATGATTATAATATGACATTAAATATGCATATTTATCATACAACTACCATTTGTTGCTGTATTTAGTGTACCCTTTTTAGAAAATGTTTCTAGTGTATTTATAAATTTCCTTTGAGTGTTTGTAGAATTTCAATATGTATTATGCAATTACGTACAAATATCTTTATGGTCTGAAGATGCTCAAAATGGGAGAAAACGTTCACAAGTAAAATATTAAAATGTGTTAACAAATATACTTCTGGGTTAACATTAAAATAAGTCAAGACGGAAACAAAACTAAAATTATTTTATTTCTTCATTATATATTTTCTGTTATTTAGTTTTATACAGATTCTGCAGGGCCAAGTCACATGGAGTAGGAGCTCCGCAGACCATGAGGAGAGATTGATAGTAACACCGAAGAGGAGAAAGATTCGCAGTCTTTAAGTACAATTGCATCGTCTGAGAGGAAGAGTTCTCATGACTTCGCAGAAAGAACCGAAGATACACACTGCCCTTGTATGTATAAAGACAAAGGTTCCTGGGCCATTATATGAACTGGTAAGAAATTGCATTTATTTACAAAGTCCAAGTTCCTATTGGATGATTAGGAAGTTATTAAATTTCCCTTCAAAGTCTACATTGCTTAGAGTATTGCAAAAGTATATCACTGATGTTGGTTTTAGTGGTAAACTATTTGACATAGTAAGGAATGCCTGTAGTGAGATGACTGAGACTGACAAACTGTGTTGCCGTATGTGGGATGAAATGTCTTTAAAAGCAAATTTGTGCTACAATAGTAATGAAGACATTGTAGATGGCTTCGAGAGATATTGTAGCAATTATTCATCCGATAAAATTGCCAACCAAGATCTTGTGTTTATAGTTAGAGGTATTTGCAGCAATATTACAAACAAGTTCTGGACTATTTCTTAGCACATTCAAGCATCCCTGGCAATACATTAGTTGAACTCATTGGCAAAGCAATAGAGAAGCTGAGTAGCATTGGTTTAAAAGTAGTAGCTACTGCTTTTGATCAGGGCTGTAACAATCAAAAAGCGTATAATTTATTGGGTGTTACTACAGATCAGCCCTCCTTTACAGTAAATGAAAGGAAAATTGTGACTTTTTTGACACTCCACACTTGATTAAAAGTACACGAAACATGTTCAAAAAGTATTCTGCGAATTTACCTAAATGTGTTGAAGATGTGACACATAGGTTTGATAATAATTTTGGAAACCTGATTTCTAAGCCTGATGTAGTACAGAGATTTACTAGCCTCATTCAGGATGAAGTTTGTTTTGATTTCCTTGCATCTACTTGTAATTTTGATTGTAAAAGATATTTGGTTTCATTGTTCACAAGAGTGCTGATTCATGCAAGATTACGGAGAATGAATGAAAAACTGTCAAGTGGTGACAACAAAACGGAAGAAAAGAAAATGGAAGAAGTTCTGCATCAATAAACTGGAGTCTTATATAATACAATTTCATATTATATTTATGCTATTTTTTGTTAGCAGTTTATTGGTGCAGATGGTTTTGTTTTCCTTTTTTTTTTTACATCAGAAGACATATCTTCATTCAGTTTTCTGAGTCTTGCATTGATTTAACATTATAGTGAGAAAAAAATAATTTTTGCAGTCATATTTACAGTATGAAAGAAAATCAAAATTAACACTATTATGAATCAAGCGCATTAAAACGCTTTCTTACATCATTCTGTCACAGCAGATTTTCTAAGCCATAATGAAACATTTTGGTCATCAATGTTACACATTCTAATAAATGCATTTTTAATTGTTTTCCGGACCTATATGGTCACCTGTTATGACAGGCGGATGTATAAATAAATGGCAACTGAGGATCTTCGGTTACTTTTTCATATTCCTTGAACACAAATGTTAAGCCCTCTTGTATTTTTCATTGTCTGCAAGAGCTGCACGACAATTAACACACTGTTTAGCATCACATGTCTTCTTAGCAATATAACCAGCAATATATTATTATAATGCATTTGCATTCACGATCTCATTATCAACATCAGAGAAATTAAAAGATTCCCTTATCAGCTATTAACCTCTTTCACAATTTAATTTGTTACTAGAACATAACATTATTTTGAGCAGCAATGCCCAATTACTGTACTGAATATCACTGCAGGAAGAGTTATCTGGCTTGTTCTACCATCCTTATTTCTAATTATGCAAAAGTAAATCTCTAAATAATCTTAATTAATACTCCAAATTAAGAGCGAATGCATATTAGGGTACATTTTTAACGACTTCCTACAAATCATACCATAAAGGAAGTAAATTCAGTTATAGATGCTAGATATAGGTTAGGATGAATTCTTTAATCAGTGCAGCTTATTAAATATGTTCAATAACATATACAATTTAATGTTGTTAACTAATGCTGATTACTGGAACTGTTCTTTAACTCACTTCTCAATAACAAGGTCGAGGCGTAGTCACTGTTAACAATTTCCAAGATATGTACAAGCATATGTACTTTCGTGAATTTATTTAATTGCCTTATTACTGTTTTATTTCAATAGGAAGACCCATAACTTCATACTGTGGCTTTCCCGTGGTTTTTCTAAGGTGCTAAGACAAATTAGACGAACCCTAAAATAAATGGGCCACGGACCTAATCTTACAACCTCTTCCCCACAAAATTTTGGCATTTTTTCCAAACAGGCGTCTTCGAAATAGAAATCTTGACTTTGACTTCTGTATATTACCCTTGGTACATGGACGATTTTACTCGACTTTCCATTCGCACTGCAAAAGGACCTGTAACTTTCAATGTGCAGGCTTACATTTTTTTACTTGGTTATTTAACGACGTTGTATCTACTACTAGGTTGTTTAGCAGCGATGAGATTGGTGATAGCAAGGTGGTATTTGGCAAACTAGGCCGAGGATTCGCCATAGGTTACCTTACATTCGCCTTGGGGAAAACCTCGGAAAAAACCCAACCATGTAATCAGCCCAAGAGGAGATAAAATCCGCGCTCGAGCGCAACTCCGGATCGGAAGACAATCGCCTTAGCCGACTGAGCTACGCCTGTGGCTGCTTAAATACCCGGTCTTTGTTCTCCCGATTCTGCTGTTATGCTGTCACTCCTCCCACCTTTTATGTGGTAGCTATTAGGTTACGTCCATTTTCAGCTTTCCCTTCAAAATTTCTAGAGTCCCTTGGGTGGAACAACGAAACTCGGAGTGAGACAAGTGACCAACAGGCTTGGAGTTCACATAGACTATTCAGTTTTTCTCAGCCCCGATCTCTCTTGCAAGCACACGTTTTCGCGTACCTTTCAAAGTTTCTCCTCCCTATGAGCACGGCTCATAGATGTCGTTAGTGAAAAGAAGTGTAGACCAGTTACATAAAGATTAATTTTTGGTCCTGCAGAATATATCTGTTATGGTAACAATGATTATTAGAAGAGAAAAATTCGCTCTGGCGCCGGGGATCGAACCCGGGTCCTTAGTTTTACGTACCAACTAACCACTGAGCTACGCCGACGTTCAATCCACAGCACCGGATCGAATCCCTCTCCACTAGTGTTTTCCCTTTGGGGCCTGACTCCAAGTTCGACATATACAGTATGTTGACATATATTAAGTCAACTGCCATTATACAAGAGCGCACTCAACTGAGTGGCTTTGTGGCTGGGATTCCACAGTAATATGCACCGTTGGGCGAAGAATGTACGTAAAGATTAATTTTTGGTCCTGCAGAATATAGCGAATTTTTCTCTTCTAATATAATTATTGTTACCATAACAGATATGTTCTGCAAGGCCAAAAATTAATTTTTACGTAGATTCTTCGCCCAACAGTGCATATTACTGTGGAATCCCGGCTACCAAGTCACTCAGATGAGTGCGCTCCTTGTATAATGGCAGTTGACTTAATATATGTCAACATATACAGTATGTCGAACTTGGAGTCAGGCCACAAAAGGGAAAACATTAGAGGAGAGGGATTCGATCTGGTACTGTAGATTGAACTTCGGCGTAGATCAGTGGTTAGAACACTTGGTACGTAAAACCAAGGACCAGGTTCAATCCCCGGCGCCGGAGCGAATTTTTCTCTTCTAATAATCATTGTAGACAAGTTACTTCGTCAGAGTTAATCCAAAATGCAACTTGGGTGATGTAAGATGAATATGATGGTGGTGGAGAATTGTTGGGATGTCACAGAGGAACTAGAGTACCCTGTCTTTCATGAACCACGAGCTTTCCCAATACTAGTTATAAATTCACAGTGGATCAACCGGGATTTGAACCGGGCCCAGAGAGTTAGCACTGAGCCACCGTGACGGTCACTTATTGCCGTATGTTGTTCCTAGCATAACCTACATTGTTATGAAGTTTGATAAATGAACAAACAAATGAGCGGAAATAATTGTACTGTCTCATCGGCAGAGAGTGTGAACATTTCAGATCTCAGGGGGAACACATGTAGGCGAAATTGATTGTTATCCTCGATATTAGGGTGATTCACTGTGATATCAAATGTTAAGTCAAAGAGTTAGATTTTGGAGAAATATTGCGAATAAATATTTTCTTGAAGTTTTCTTATTCAGGAAAAGGATCTTTAGACATGTCGAAAATATTGGATTATTTAAAAGTGCCAAAGGGTTTGAAAGTTCTGTAACTTTGCTAAGAAGTAAGTTCATAGAAAAATAATAATCATACAGTTTTTTTCATGAAAGAATCGGGTTTATTTCCAAAAAAAAATATTTTTTAATTGTTTCACTATTGTGCCTATAGCAAACGGAATAAAAACAGCAATTCAAACTTTTCTACAGTGGTTCATTTATTTAGGCCTACTTAACTTACTTCACTCACTTATTTACTTATTTATTTGTCTGATTATTTACTACTTGGGAGGAGTGCTAGTAGGAGGAAGAAGAATAAAATGCATAAGGTTTGCTGATGATATGGCGTTGTTAGCAGAAAAGGAAATAATACTAAAGGATATGCTATTGGAGCAAAATGACAGCTGTGAGCAGTATGGGATGAAGATAAATGCAAATAAGACAAAGAGCATGATCATAGGAAGAAAAATAGAGAAGATAAACTTGTGAATTCTAAATGAGGCAGTAAAACAAGTGGACAGCTTCAAATACTTGGGGTGTACTATAAGCAATAACATGAGCTGCTGCCAGGAAGTCAAAAGGAGGATAGCAATGGCCAAGGAAGCTTTTAATAGAAAAAAAGAGTATTTTCTGCGGACCTCTGAAAAAAGAACTAAGGAAGAGACTAGTGAAGTGCTTTGTATGGAGTATGGCATTGTATGACAGAAACATGGACATTACGACGAAGTGAAGAGAAGCGAATAGAAGCATTTGAAATGTGGATATGGAGAAGAATGGAATGTGTAAAGTGGACAGAGAGAGTAAGAAATGAAGCTGTGTTGGAAAGAGTGGGTGAAGAAAGAATGATACTGAAACTGATCAAGAAGAGAAAAAGGAATTGGTAGGGTCACTGGCTGAGAAAAAATTGCTTGCTGAAGGATGCACTGGAAGGAATGGTGAACGGGAGAATAGTTTGGGATAGAAGAAGATATCAGATCATAGACGACAGTAAGATATATGGATCATATGAGGAAACGAAAAGGAAGGCAGAAAATGGGAAAGATTGGAGAAAGCTGGGTTTGCAGTGAAAGACCTGACCTTGGGCAGAACACTGCTTATTTATTTATTTATTTATTTATTTATTTATTTATTTATTTATTTATTTATTTATTTATTTATTTATTTACTTATTTATTTACTTATTTATTTACTTACATATTTATTTCCTTACCCACTTATTTACTTATCTATTTATTTTTCTGCAAATTCACATAAAAATCACAGTTCTACCTCTATAAATGCGAATTGGCCTTATTCAGTATTACCATTAATCTACAGTTATAGAGGTTATTCCAGCGCACAAAAAAGATTCAGAGCTCTAAATGGATTGATATATGGACCCTAGAATTTGTCGACATTGCGAATGTTTTACAATAAGTCATGAAAATTAAAGTAAATTCAGATTATGGAATATTCAGTGTCGATCAAGTTGTGAGGTGACAGCAGATGACCTACTCAGCAGTGTGACGTATTGTTAGAAATTGGCATATAACTTCAAATCTTTCGTGATACGATTTTCCTATCTACACCTTTTCCTATTCTAAGGATTTATATCGTCGTCGTTCCTGCATTAACTCCTATGAGACATATTTATCGATTTTCAGATTTTTGCTCTATTAAATAACTTAAATAGTGATACAGAAAATAATAAAATCTCCTATATGTTTATATTTTTTTTCTTTTGAAAATGTGAGAATTCACAATCTCCTATGCACTACTGCCATAGAGCAATAAATGTTTTCTCTTCCTATTGAAAAATTTCATATTTTGCATATAGGAGTTTTTGCAGGAACAACGACGATATAGTATGTTGAAATACATTGTCTTCGACTAAGAGCAGTGTAACCACTCTCATCAAAGAGGATAGTTCCTTACTTGTATTCAGCAACATGCATGAAATGTTTTCATGTCTATTACATTGGTTCAAAACATGGGGAGTCAAGTAAAATTTGTCACGGGGAAAACTGTGTTTGGGCATATTTTTTCTGTTGTCATTGCACCATTAACCCATAATTGACAATCACTTTCATGGCTGTTATGGAAAGCTATGGGAGACTACTGTAACAAACTATATACCAACGAAACCAAGCACATGGAATTCCTATGCCGAGACTTTACAGAAGAAGTAGACGACGATGCCTTTGCCTTCATTTTTGCTATGACGATGAAGACTCATTAACGACTAACCTACACAATCATATTCACAATGCACATACACGGGTTTGACGGAACTCGCTAAGTTTCGCCTTGGATTCCAATGACCGTGAGAAAGGGCGCCGCTGCACACAAAAAACAAAGGCGTGGGGCGTGGCACGGACCGGAAACTGAGGGCACTATGTTTCATGGACTAGAACTCAACGATAGACCTTCTACCTGTCCAAATAAGTGAAGTCTTCTTTTCGGTTTGATCATCTTCAAAAGTAACTACATCTCCACAAATGAGATGGCGAACTTCAGACTTGGATGGATACGTGGTCACAGCTTTGAGACTTAAATTGCTGTTCTAATCAGTATCAAGGTCCATAAAAGAAGGACTGCGAATTCGCTACACAAAACACCAAACTCCGACTCTTTCATAACTGCTGAATATATCGTCGTTGTTCCTGCAATAACTCCTATGTGCAAAATATAACATTTTTCAGTAGGAAGAAAAAAAAATTATTCAACCTATAGCAGCCGTAGGAGGACACTGTGAATTCTTACATTTTCGAAACAAAGAAATATAATTACTTATAGGAGATTTTATTATTTACTGTATCACTATTTAAATTATTTCTGC
Organism: Periplaneta americana; assembly: GCF_040183065.1. Classification (NCBI taxonomy): domain Eukaryota; kingdom Metazoa; phylum Arthropoda; class Insecta; order Blattodea; family Blattidae; genus Periplaneta; species Periplaneta americana. Next base: position 36,708,748 of record NC_091125.1, read on the forward strand.
AATGTTTAGGAAAAGTGGCATAAGTCAGTTTCCACAAACATTTTTTATTAATTTATTGACAGCTTACGGAACATCTGCTCGCTTGGAAAAAGAGACATAAGTATTTCTCCCATTACAATAATTCATACAGAAGAAAATCAAATCGACATAAACCAGTGTGATGACAGTTTTTTTTTTCCTTCTCCTGTAAAATTAACATTTTTGACTTGTGCCACTTTTCCCGAGCACTACAGATTTAATAGAGCAAAAATCTGAAAATCCATAAATATGTCACAGGAACAGCGACGACATACTACTGTGAAATTAAGACAGCAACAGACTTGTGACTTTTGAAGCCACCAAAGGTTTCCAATATCCATAGCATAGATTGTAGGTAAAGGGAAGAGGGAGCGGTAGCATTTTATTGGCCACAAAGAGAGGGGAAGGGATGTTGCTATGGAAATCCTCGGACGCCTTCAAATGTCACGAGTCGGTTGTTGTTTTAATAATAGTAAACTTAATTTTTTTTTACTTGGTTATTCAACGACGCTGTATCAACTACTAGGTTATTTAGCGTCGATGGGATTGTTGATAGCTATAGCGAGATGGTATTCGGCGAGATGAGGCCGAAGGTTCGCCATAGATTACCTGACATTCGCTTTACGGTTGGGGAAAACCTTGGAAAAAACCCACCCAGGTAATCAGTCTAAGAGTGGATCGAACCCACACTCGAAGGCAACTCCGGATCAGCAGGCAAGCGCCTTCGCCGGCTGAGCTACGCCGGTGGCCCTGGTAAACTTATTAAAACGACATATTATGATACCAGCAGGCTTTTATCACCATAACGTGAATCAGGTTACAATCATCATCATCATCATCATCATCAACAATAACAAGAACGCGTATTGATAGGTCATTTGTAATAAATTCCCTGATCCCTCTTCAAGGTGTGCTTGGTCTCTCCATTTTGTCATGGTCAGCCTACGTTCCTCTACCCTACTCATTCATACTTGCGTCATAATTTGGTAAGGTTATAATATTTGGATTTATTCCTTCTACGTGTCCTACAAAATTATTCACTTTAAGTTTTTTTCTCGAAGAAGGTGGCAGATCCCGCTTTAAGGTCGGTAACCTATCCGGAGAAAATTCTTAACACTCCAAACAGATTAAGAATAAGCTTACGTTTTAGATTTATAACATGCAGTTAATCATAGGAAAGTCTATTATTTGTTGTAATTTATAGCAAAAATCGGTCCATAAGTACGGAAACCAGTTATAAAGAATTATTCCAACACCACGTGGCTGATATTTTCACTGAAACTCATTGAGAGTGAAGCCTTCCACGGTTTGCACGGTAGCGAAGTAATAGGCCCATTTCCAAGATATTACATTGAGGTAGGAGCAAGAATCAATTTTTACGAACTCGACTTACCAAAAATTGCTTTCAACGACTTCATAGCCCCGATTACAAGGTCGTCAGAACAGGGGTACTTTTGTAGTTTTTCTTTCCTAATATTTTTCCTTCTCTTAAAGAAACAATAATATACTTACAGCAAAGGAGTTATTTAAATATTGCTCCTCACATTCTGAGCATTCTAATATTTTATTGAAGAACACTGTCTTAACTGAGTGCTTATCCGACATTGGTGAAATTCGTGATCTGAAATTATAATTGACGGGGATTCATAATCGAATTACCTGATTTTCATCATACAGTTGGAAAAGAATTCTAAAAAAAAAAAACAGGTAATTAGCCCAAGTGGAATTCAAACCCACTTCGCAATGTAGCAAGAGTCGAACTGACTCATCCTCAAGCTACGCCAATGGTTCCGAGGGATGTCAGGAGTATTGAATCTACATTTCGATTTTAACTTAAATCTGAATACTAGGAGGAATACTAGTACTATTTATCTATGTGACAAGACTAGCATCAAATGAAATATTCTCCATATCAATAAAAATAATAATTGTTCTTACATAAAGTGGGGATTTTACAAGATTTGTGCTGAATGAAATTAGATATTTTAACGAAAACGCAATAGTTTTAAAGCCACAGGATACTATTGGAATTACGATAATGAATGTTGAAATGTAAAGAGACGATGGATTAATAGAGCAAAATGTAAGAACTCAAAGAAAAACCTCATGAATCTTGGCTCAGTCAACTACAAATACAACTCACTTATCAACAGGATTCCGCAATCATCGCAAATCAGTACTTTGCAAATTTAACCACCAAAGCGACATAAAAATGGCGACTTAATCTGTGATGTAGCTGAATTTTTTTATTAGGTTATTTTACGACGCTGTATCAACATCTAGGTTATTTAGCGTCTGAATGAAATGAAGGTGATAATGCCGGTGAAATGAGTCCGAGGTTCAGCACCGAAAGTTACCCAGCATTTGCTCTTATTGGGATGTGGGAAAACCCCGGAAAAAACCTCAACCAGGTAACTTGCCCCAACCGGGATTCGAATCCGGGCCATCTGGTTTCGCGGCCAGACGCGCTGACCGTTACTCCACAGGTGTGGCCTACTTGAAATTAAATGAAGGACAAATCAGTGAACGAAATTCTGAGTGATTTATATAGAACTAACACATTTCTTTCTTTCTTTAGTTCAAAACGAACGATGCTAGTCACAATTTGTTATACCTCAAATGTAGAATATTTCTGGGAGATTATTAACCTCTATAGCGAATGTTGAACATTCTTTATTTATTCAGCTGAAAATTCACTTAATGATCGGTTTTTAACATCAAATTAAGCAGGAGTTCTGAGTCCATGTCACGAGATGCGCAGATGTTTATTTTTTATTCCTTATTGTTGGCAGCTGTTTTCGACATTTTGTTTTAGTCACTGAAAATGCAATACTGTACACACTAAATCAATGGCTCTTTCTTGTGAAGCAACAATGGATTACGAATTCATTTACAGCTACTTAAAGGGCTTACCAGAGAGAATTTGGTGTTCGTAATCCCCCGCCCCCCCAAAGAAACACAATACTGGAACTGGTAAACAAATAGGAAACAAATGGATCTCTGGTGAGTGAAAAAGGCAAACACCGTTCATCTAGGCTGCCCACGGTTGTTGTGGACGTCCGAGCACGACTGGAGCGGTCACTCTGTAAGTCATTAAGGATGGAGGACATTTTCAACATTTGCTATAGAGGCTGGTAATCTCCCAAAGATACTCTACATTTGAAAGTATTGTGGCTAGCATCATTCGTTTTGAAAGAAAGAAAGAAAGAAAGAAAGAAATGTGTTAGTTCTATACAAATTACTCTGTATAAAATATTGAAACGGGCGCAATAAACCGAAAAACTGCAGTGTATTTAAGGTTAAATAGTGGATTAGTATTCTAATTAAAAAAAAAAAAAAGCAACACTGGAATGGCGAAAAGAGACTAGGCCTACTAGCTTACATCATGATGGCGATACCGATGATCTGATGATGATTCTGCCAAAATGATACATCTACCTCTTGGCAGTTCAGCCACGTTCGAGTATTTGCCTAATGTGTAGGAATGAGGTTTCTTCATTTTAATATTTTTGTCCGGAAGTCAAGAAATCCGCTCTGCTTCGAGCAACACTTCCTTTTTTAACATCATATTAAGATTGTAAAATAACTCTTATTGTTTCGTTATCGTTGCAGATTTTAATTCTGCGTTCATAGAATGTAAAAAAAAAATTTACATGTTCAATTTTTTTAAGAATGGACAAAGCACGATTTGAAACGATGCTCCTCAAATATTGTCTACAGAAACAAAATATTCTAAGCATGGCAAGGATAAAATGTTCACGCAGACAACAACAAAAAAAACAACGGCCAAAATTTTTGTCATCCCTGTGATCTAAATGTCACATAAAGAGCTAAGAACAAGACATAGAAAATACAAACGTTGACTATGAAGATATCTTTCTCGCTACTCAAACTCCGTGTTATGATGCCTGGGTATTATAGCTGGTCTATAATTTTATGACACGTATTCAGAAAAAAAAACTTACATTGTATAGTCAGGTATATCAAAGCTCAGAAGGACCTCATGATAAATGACATGCGCTGTGTTGTATGCATGATGACAGAGTAAGACAAATTCAGTTAACTACCGAAGTCACTGTTGCTAATTCTACGGTTGCATTGTGTACTCAAGGGACACCTGCTTTTAAGACACACTACAAATAAATTGCAGGAAAAAGGCCGCGTGACACTACTTGGATATAAATCTTCTATATTCTACTGGAAATAAAAATACAAGAAAAAAGAAGAACTCAAATAGCAAGTTATTTAATCCTTTGGCCATGCCTGTAGGCACCTGTAAGGACCCTAACCGAGAGTGTCGTAATTTAAAACATTCTCAAATTGAAATTAAGAGGTTGGCTCTACGTCGTGGATAGAGTAACTAATAAACCTGTTGATTATAAGCTATACTTAGTGTGAAATTTTAACACCATGTAGAGTTTCTCTTGATAAAATTAATAATACACTTCAGATAGGGGAAGAAGAGGAAAGTTCGGCGAATGCTGCAAGTTCGTCACGTGTATTCTCTTGATAGTAGTTGCAGAAGAATCTTCACTAGGATAAAGTAAAATGTATAGATCCTATTCGATTTCTTAGACTTCAATTTCTTACAACAATTGAGTTCCTGAAGGGAATTTTTAATTTTATCTTACATGTTGGTCTACTAACAATATTATTTCCATCTCATACAAATGCTTTGATACAACCTGCTGTTAACACTATAATCGTGCAGGAGTTGATCATACTGTCTACGCACACAGTGTTTTAGTTTTTTTTTTCTTGTTAAGATGGTTATTTAACGACGCTGTATCAACTACGAGATTATTTAGCGTCGGTGAGGTTGGTGGTAGCGAAATGATATTTCGCGAGATGAGGCCGAGGATTCGCCATAGATTATCTGGCATTCACCTTACGATTGGGGAAAACCACGGAAAAAACCCAACCAGGTAATCAGTCCAAGCGGGGATCGAATCCGCGCCCGAGCACAACTTCAGACCGGCAGGTAAGCGCCTTAACCGACTGAGCCACGCCGGTGGCTGTGTTTTAGTTAGCGATCTTTAACCTATAACAAGAATGTTTAGTAATCAAAATCTTAAACTCTTTTTGGGGCATCTTTGGCATTATTGACGAGATATTTTCTAATTATTTTAATGCAGACCATTAATTAACATTTTTTGTGTATCTTACTCTGAAAAAAGTTATTTAACTGACGTTCATTATCATGACAGTTGAAGGGTTCAGAACCATAGTGGGCCAAGTGTCATTTACTAAAACCGTAGAAAACAAGGGTTAAAATGAAATTATTACCATAATTCAATGGAAACATATAGCAAGTAATATAAAATATACACATTGTAACTAAATGATATGTCAATCTTCATTAAACTATGGTATTCACTTAACTTTAATCCTTACTTTCTCCGTTTTTAATAAATGGCGCTTGGCCCACTATAGCTATGAACCCTTCAGTTATGCTTAAAATTACCCAGAGGTTTAAAAATAGTTAACATGTGCCAATATCAAGGTTCTGTAGAAAGATTCATATTATAGATTTTTAGTAGGTTATTTTAAGACGCTTTATCAACAGCTTAGGTTATTTAGCGTCTGAATGAGATGAAGGTAATAATGCCAGTGAAATGATCCGAGGTCTAACACCGAAAGTAACCCAGCATTTGCTCATATTGGGTTGAGGGAAAACACCGGAAAAAACCTCAACCAGGTAACTTGCCCCGACCGGGAATCGAACCCGGGCCACCTGGTTGCTAACCGTTACTCCACAGGTGTGGACTATTATAGATATCCCCCCCAAAAATATAAAGCATAATTTTATTATATTCCAAGCATTCAGTTTTCCCAGCACTTATAGCGGATGTAGCGTAGACCAGCCTCCTAAGGCACATCCTGGGCAACGGCTCTGTCGGTAAATTGGTCTACACAACTGGTTTCATATGGGTGAACGACGAGAAGTGAAATACCCACCATTAGAAAAAAAAAAGCGACATATTTACGGCTTACAATTATCTCGTTACGATTTCCTCTGGTAGAGGGAAAAGAAAATCTCATTGTCTTAAACAAATAAACAAAGAAAGAAAAAAAATGCAAACGAGTAAATAAACAACTAAATGAATGAATGAATGAATGAATGAATAATACTAAATTCTCTGTCATCGAAAATTTGTGTGCAGTTTGAAGATATTAATAGAAACGCTATAGATATCTAGTTAAATATTACATACATCATTTTTATATTTTTTTAATTTAAAACCAATATAATAAATGTTATTGTTATTAAATAACTTTTTTCCTTCAGATATAATTTCGTCTCTTGTAAAATATCTCTTTTCTTAATAATCCGGAATTCCTCCGTCTTCCCCTACGCAGTTTTAGTTATATTTTATGATCAATTTAAGTTGCGATGAGATATATGATTAACGTGTCTTACCGTAGAGTGCGATAGAGAAAATTCCAACTTCAAATTAATATATACCTTTTCAGTATATAAACAAATATGTTTTATTTATTCATTAATTATACGTCACCTTGGCTATCTTTTGTCAGTGAATTGGATGCCATACTACACTTGTGTGACCTTCCTTCCTTTCCTCTGTGCATCTTGCGAGATCGCTATAGTGTTTTGTTCTTCGCCTCAGCTTTTACATTATAGCAGCAATTTGTATGCATCACAAATCACGGCTAGTTAGTTGAGTCCCTGAAGAGGCAGGCCTTAGGACCGCCTCACAACTGCCTCGGCCTTTTTAACTACCAATAAACTAGGAATACTGACGAAAGTTTTAGAAGCGTATAAAAGAATTAGACCTGCGTATGAGAACCATTATGCTGTATATAATCCGAGAACAACTGGGCTACGTCTTGACATAGGGTAGGGATTAAGTCAGGGGTTATAAAACTTCGAGTAACGAAAGAATTCTCTACGTATTTGTAAGCAATAAAGAACATTTGTTTCGCAGACTGTACAAAATGCGAGTATCGACAATCGCGGTGGTCTGATGTTAGCGTTTTATTCAATGGAACCCCGGGCAAATCTCCAGGCCTCCGCCAATGTTTCGCATGATTTTCGTCAGTATTTGCATACAGCCAATGTGCATATTTCTATAGCTCTAGAACACCGCTATAATAAAATCACAAAATTCATTAAAGAGAAATTCAAACATTCAAAATCCTTTCATGATTTTGAACTATAAAACAGAGAATTCCGCTTCCACGAATCCATGTTTAATGCTTGGTTTTTAGGTAAGAACGACGAAAAAATATGGTAATTTTTTGGTAATCTCAAATTAAGAGAAGAAACGTTCACCCGTGAGAGAAATGAAAGCTATCTTACATTCTCTAATGTAGCCTATCTCTACGGCCTATCCAATCTACGATTATATGAGGTTATATGTAAGGACCAACGTCAATCTGTGTGAACTTCATGAAATAATAAATACCCGAGTACAGTGCTACAGAAGAGAAAATTATGTGTAAAGCGAGAAATCTTTCAGTGAACAATGTGTAGAAAGTAATATCGAATTAGCTAATAGTTAATATTATCTAAATCAGTAAATTCATAGCCAACGTTGATAGGGGTGAAACACTAAGAATATTTCATAGACTGGCTCACCAGAGGTATGAAAGGAGCTACCCTACCTTCAATTGTCCAATAGGGATATACTAGCTATCTTATACATAAGAATGAGTAGGCTTTATGTCCGTGGGAATTTGTATCACCAGACCACTATAGCTGCATTTATTAACAATTTGTAGGAACGCTTTTCGGACGTGGTTATGCTGAACACTAAATAAAGTCTTCTTTCTCGTCTCAATTTTTTTTCTAAAAGTTAAAACTTACTTCAAGTATTCTTAAGTTATACTTACTTAGAACTTCTTCCATCTCTGTCTTAAGCGACCAACATAATTATATCTTCTTGATGATAAACTAGCGGTATATTTCATGCTATTTTATTATTCCATTATAGGCTTATTCATTCTTATATTTGACCATTTATTCATTTAATAAATTTTATGTCAATTTCTGTTTCCATAATTTCTTATATAATAATCTGTTTCTAAAATGATAGGAGCGCGGAAAACTAGTGGTTATCGAAGTGTAGGCTATATTAGTGAGACTCAATGCAAAATTTTTAATTGACAAAAATATTTACGAGTATTTGAAATCCTCCAGGTCCAGAAATTATTATTGAACATTTGTCAAAAAATTTCTCGTATGAACAAGTTTTTAAGGTTGGATTTGAAAATATAAAACTGACTGTTGCTTCCCACGCTGTGCCAAAATTCTTGGTTAGCAGCAGCAGTAGCAGCAGTAGTAGTAGTAGTAGTAGTATTAGTAGTAGTAGTAGTAGTAGTAGTAGTAGTAGTAGTAGCAGTAGTAGTAGTAGTTTATTTAATGACACTTTTAACTGCAGAGGTTATTGGGCGTCAAAATTCAGCACGTACTAGAAATCACATTTTTTCCTGGAGCATTATATCAAGCACTGTTTTACGTACAGTATCTCTACGATTTCCCTCCCAGAGGAAGTCATGCTAAAATTGTTACCCCCTTTAAAGCTATCTTCCTTGGGCGACTTTGAACCGGCGAACTCCAGATTCAGAGACTAGCACTGTAACCACTAAACCATTGAAAATGACTGCAGATTAAGAAAGATGACGTTATTTTTATATTTATGTAAAATATAACTTTGTTCATTAAAATAATAGACTCTAACTTCGAAAAGAATGACGATGACGATGACGATGACGACGACGATGATGATGATGATGATGATGATGTTGATGTTGTTGATCGCTATGTACGGCAACAATAGGACTAATACTTTTTATTTATTTATTTATTTATTTACAATTGATCTAATATTATAATGTAGTTTGTCTGGTAACTTGGAATATATTATTTTCAGTAAACAGCTTACGATTCCTAAGTTCTAACCTACAAATTTATATTGTTTGACCATATGAAATGATTATTACGAACTCCGAAAACCGAATATCACTTTAAAATGTATGCTACTTATTAATTTAGGCCGTGATCATCATCATCATCATCATCATCATCATCATCATCATCATCATCAATGAATTAGGCCATTGGCTGGTTTCGTCTTTATTTGTCCATTTAGTTTATAGACTTCGATTTTGTGTTGTAAAATATTTAGCATTATTATTATTATTATTATTATTATTATTATTATTATTATTATTTCATTTTTATTATTGTTCTGCTACTGTCGCCAATTTTATGCTATGCTATGATTGGTTAATCGATAGGACAATAATAATAATAATAATAATAATAATAATAATAATAATAATAATAATAATAATAAGAAGAAGAAGAAGAAGAAGAATATAACAACATCAACAAAACAAAAAAATTATAACATAATTGTTAAAACTATTACCCTTTATCAAGCAGAAATTTGGCCAATGAAAGAAACAAATAAAGCTAAATTATTGGTAACAGAAATGGATTTTTTTTGGCGTCGAGCTTCCAAAACCTCAAGAAGAGAAAAAATTAAAAATGAAGTTATTCGGCAAAAACTGGGAATCAAACACACAATTTTGAATGAGATCTCAACAAATCAGTTGAGATGGTATGGACAGGTGCAAAGAATGAATAGAGGCAGACTTCCCAAAAGTGTATTCAAGTGGATACCAGAAGGAATAAGGAAGAGGGGAAGAACAAGAAATACCTGGCGATATGGGATAAAGAAAAATGGAGAAGGGCAATCGGAAGATGTCAAAGCCATTGAAACCCCGACATATAATAATAATGATAATAATAATAATAATAATAATAATCATCATCATAATAGTAATAAATAATTACTGTTATTGCATAATTTCTAATTTTAAAAATGATTTCTCATATATTATTAGGCATTAACATCAAACTTGTCGGAATATGTTATATTATAATAGTTTAGACCGTTGAATGGTAAAATTTCTTGATCACCATTGATCAGGCTGGATTCTATGTTCTCTGCTAATATTTAATGTAAACTGGTCGTTTGACCAGAAGCTTTTCCGTTCATATTCGCGTACCAAACTTTTTTATTTTGCTCTGCTATCGAAATTATATTCTGCTTCACTGTGTTGTTCAGTATTCAAATTTCACTGCACATGCAACGTGATTTTCCGCCCAGAATTAAAGGGAGCACACGCAGCCTGCGGGCACTCACTGAAGGCTCAAGGGCTGTTTCCACTTGGGCCATATATGCATAAATTCATGAAGCATCCAGGACTGTATTCGGAACTACTTACAGTAGTAGCCTGTGGTGTAGCTATTGCGTATAACAAAGTTACACAAATGTACGCTATTTAATATTCTATTGTGAACAGTGTTACTGTTTCTGTTGGTCACTATTAAAGTAGTACGATAACAATTATGATCATTAACGTTATTATCATCAACATCATCACCACTACCACCACCCTTCAACAATTAAGAATTTTGTTCCATTCCATTCTCATACTTGTGAGAATTACAAGTTTAAAACCAGAAAGCTTACAATAGGAGGACTGCCCAATTCTGTGATAAGTATGAGGCTGCCGATTTAAGAGTATACCAGATAAACAAACATAAAACAACAGACACAAAACTAATACATATGGACGGGAGATATATTTCCGTCTCTTCGTCGCAAATGGAACTCAAATATTTTGAATACTGTAACAGCTTCATAAAAGCCACATTTCACTAGTGTAAGGGTATAAAAATATGTAATATGTTGATTTCTAAAGATAAAACTCCTTAAACACTTGCAGAAAAAAAGTTAAGTATGACATGAAAATTGTGACATAATTAATTGCTGTGTTGTACATGTCAGTAATTTTAATTAATAAACTGATATAAGAGAAAAATCGATATCAAGATGACACACTTTTTCATGAGACAAAAAAATTCAGTTCTCTTGTATTATAAGTGATATTCTAATTTTTGTTGTTTAGTTAACTATCCGAAGACAGGTCTGAACCTCACAAGTGATACCAAAAAGGCACAATTTATGAGGTAAGTCAGGAGATAATGGGGTAGGGTGAGCAGTTCCTTTCCCTCTCCATTGCATACAGGGTTGTTTCCGATCTCTGATAACGATTTTGGAATGACGTCATGTGTGTGAGGAGTCACAAGACAACTGAACTGTGGTCAGAGATGACAGACCAGTAGTGAGTGGTTACATAGAGTGCACGGTGTCTCACAGCACCAATGCCCAAGAAAATCGAGCCTTTTTGGGAGGGGTACATTAAGAACCTTTCCGATGGCAAGTATAGTTAAGTGAAAATGGGCCTAATAGAACCCTGCAAAAAAAAAAGCCGTGGTTTCATTATTTCCAAGAAAGACATCTTCGGCGTACTTAATAAGACTGGTAAAGCTAGGATGGGATTAATTTGCATCATCTTCTGAAGTAGTGCGGCTTGTGACGAGAGGTGGATTTTCTTGCTTTTTTCCTTCTAGAATTAATCTCATTCGAGATTTGCAAGTCGTATTAAGTACACAGAAGATGCCTCTGTTGGAAATAACGAAACGACGTTTTTTGCAGGCCCCTATGATTTTTATTTAACGATACTTGGCATCGGAAAGCTTTTTTAACGTACCCCTCCCAAAAAGGCTCGAATTTCTTGAGAATTAGTGCTGTGAGACACCGTGCACTTTGAATGAGACAAAATATTGCAGTCACAAAGAAGATGAGACTATGAACTAAGTCGAGTGAAAAGCATAGTAAAATCAGTGATATTCAGGTTAGAGAGGATTTCATGAAATCCATAACTTAGCTAAAGAAAATGTGTTATCAGTAACCTTAGTATTTCAGCTACGTCTAAGCTGGAATACAGTTGCCTACTCTCATACTGTACCTGACGTCACAGCCCAGGGATACGTCCCGTCTGATACAACATAGAACCGCATCTTACTCACGCTCACTCTAGTTTGTGTTGAAGCCGGAACATGGTCATAATGAGTGCTTTAAACCAGTGAAGTGTAAAAGTCGTATTATTTACTTAACGTAGCATTTGTATTTGTGACGAGGTAAAATGCCGAAGACAAAAAGTTCGAAGTATGAAAGGCTGGAGGACTTAATTCAGGAGTTTGGAGCCAATAATAATTTACATTACATGTAAGTTGTGCAAATTAGATATAAAAGTTACAAGAAAACAGTGCATTGAAAGACACTGCAATACAAAAAGACATAGAAATATGATTGTACGTAACTCAAAACAAGCAGTACCATCAAACTCAAAGAGCGTACGATAAGAAGTCCATGTTTTGCAGGGATCTATGTGCCATGATGGTCAATGCCAATATAACGCTTAATAAATTGAATAATAAACACTTGAGAGAATTTGTAGAAAAGTACACGGAGAAACATATCCCAAGTGAGCCCCAACTCCGTCAGCACTTTGTACCCATACTTTATGAAGAAAAAATGTTTGCCACGCAGGTAGGCCCTGGCCAACTTCGGGCTGTTGCGCCGTTAGATTATAAAGTCAGTAGTTGCTCTACTTTTATTTCAGGTTGGATGTACTCTACGAACATGCAGTAAGAACATGTTTGTCTGTCTCCTTCTCTGCTGCATCACCTGGGTTCCACCTACTATATAGACTATTTACCCGCAACTTGAGTCTTTTGGTAGCAGGAATACTAAGCTTAGTTATCAGTCAGCAGTACTAATGTGTTAATCAAACGCTTGCAAACGCCACACAGCAGTGTTTCCAAAAATTTATGCAGTCTTCTGAAAATGTATCCTTATAAACTGTTTATTTTTTTATTTTAGTAGGTTATTTTACGACGCTTTATCAACAGCTTAGATTATTTAGCGTCTGAATGAGATGAAGGTGATAATGCCGGTGAAATGAGTCCGGGGTCCAGGACCGAAAGTTACCCAGCATTTGCTCATCTTGGGTTGAGGGAAAACCCCGGAAAAAACCTCAACCAGGTAACTTGCCCCGACCGGGAATCGAACCCGGGCCACCTGGTTTCGCGGCCAGACGCGCTGACCCTTACTCCACAGGTGTGGACTGTAAACTGTTAAAGATGTCTCAATTGAAGGAAGTCGATTATGATAAGAGATGCAATTTTTCATCAAATGTATTAGCTCAGACGGAAATTGAACCGGAATGGTTATCTCGAATACTGTGGACAGATAAGGCCACTTCACTCTCTTTCTCTCTCTCTCTCTCTCTCAATGGTGGCTTCAATATTCACAATTGTCGAATATGGACAACAGACAATCCACCTGCACAGGCTAACTCCCATTCTAAATACGTAAGCGCTTAGTTCAACTCGATTGTTCAATTTGTTTGGCAGTTTATTAATTTCAACTATGATAGTTACTTCATAATAACCCACTATTTTATTTTATTCCGTCCAAGGAGAGTCCAGATGAAAGTCGTCCTGCGCGGAAACAAATCGATTTGATTTGCATAAAAGTCTCTGAGGAAAACGGGGTGAGATGATTGAAACCGACGGGCAAATTCGCAGTCCGGAGATATCACAGAGACGGCTCAGACAAGTCCCTAATGGCAACAGATTTGACTGACCATCCCAATATACCAGCGGGACTCGTAAACTGGACGTCTTTGAGAAATTCTTTCCGCGTTACCACGTTACTGACACCAGTCCTTTGTCTTGAGCGATACACAGAGGAGTTGTAAATCTGATTCATAATCTCCATCTGTTGTGAGGTAAGCTTATACACCATCCATCTTGTGTTACACATTTTTGAAGAAATGAAATTATGTAAAATAAAGATAAAATGAAGGGGAGAGTGCTTGTGGAATGAAGCTGAGTTACGGAAATGAGAGAAAACCTCATCCTTCCACGTTGTTCACAAATATTAATTCAGTAAATGCTGAGATCAAACTCGAATTCGCGGAATTAAAAGCTTGTTCTATAGCGCTGAGCTTCCGGAAGGGCAAAAACAGCTGTCTAATGAAAATTATAGACGAACTAATTACTCCGCGAGCAGTTAAGAATTCGCGTTCGTATATCCCTGCAGTTAGAGAATGGAATTCTTGAAGCCAGGCAGAGATCCCCTATCTCTAAACTTTTCTGGAATAGCATTCCAGACATACCATAAGCAGTATCATTGTATGCTGGAGCTTGAACGCAAGTGAGATTATTAAAAATATCGTACTGCAATCGAAAGCATGCTAATTCCATAACAGTTCTATAGACTGCGCTGAATTATATCTGAAACAAACGCATTCAATCGAACTCTAAAAATAGTCACTGGTCCCTTTCGCTCTCTATCTCTCTCTTTTTCTGTTTTGTCTATTTGTTTTAGCCTATATAATTAGTACAATAATGGTATTAAAATGAGACTTTAGGTTTGTGTGTACATCTTACTTACAAAATAGAAAACAAACAGACGAAATAAATATACCACATAGTCACAAACGGGAGAAGAGTTCGGGGCAGAAGAAGATATCAGATGACAGACGTCATTAAGATATAATATGGGGCGACTAAGAGGAAGGCAGAAAATAGGAAAAACTGGAGAATGCTAGGTTTGCAGTAAAAGACCTGCCCTTGGGCAGAACACTATGAATGAATGAATGAATGAATGAATGAATGAATGAACGAATGGTCGCAAAGTTACTCACTCAGATTATCAACATAAACATCATCATTATCATCATTATCCTTCATCTTCATTCATGGGTTAGGCTATTAGATCTGTTCAACTTTAGCTCGTCGCTTCCTAAGCCTGCTTAAATTTCGTCTTCCTCTTGGTTCGTATAATATTATTTTACGAAATCTTCATTCATTCATTCATTCATTCATTCATTCATTCATTCATTCATTCACTCAAATTAATTTAATGTGATCTTTTCAGTTTTGTCGATTATGTTTATATTCTGTATGTCATTGCATTACTTTAATATCTTGTCTAATTTCAATGTTTTCAATTCTGGCCTCCCTTGTACAGCCTTTAACTGAACGTAACAATTTCTACTTACTCATAATTTATAAATATTAAACATGGAATTCCCCAAGGATCAATTTTAGGTTCAATATTGTTTCTAGTTTATATTAATGATTTATCCTCAACCGTAAATAATGTAGGCCTATCCCAGGTAATCTTATTTACAGATGATACAAATGTGATTATATCAAGTAAACATGATGAACACTTTATAAACACTTCTAAAACAGTGTTAAATCTAATGAATGAATGGTTTAGTGCAAATAAACTAGCACTTAAAGTTGATAAAACCAGTGCAATGAAAATTTAGAACCAAGAGTAATGATTAGTTTTCCCATAACATTAAATCAAATGGAACTGATCTCAAAGAATCTTCTGTATAAGCACAAAATTCCTTGGATTGGAATTGGATAATCACTTGAGTTGGATAGCACACATATCCATAAGATAAATAATGCTCAAAGTACTCGTAAACACTGCCTGCTATATATTAAGTTCCTTATCTCTTATTGGCGATATAAACACCCATAAATGGCATACTTCAGCATACTTTCATTCCATAATTAGATACGGATTAATATTCTGTTATATTGCATCTGAAGCTAAGGGCAATGACAGACAGACATGCATTAAAGGGCACTATGTAAAACGATTTTTAAATATTTAGAAATATTGACCTTACCTTGCGAGTTCATTCTCTTCCTAGTGACGTTTTATGCTAAAAGCTAAGATATATTTGGTACTAATCAAAACGTTCATAATTTTAATACAAGACGCAAAGCAGATCTCTATCTACCCTTGTTAGTCTCAGCTGATATAAAAAAGCGAGTTCACTCTTCAATCTACTGCCTAAGTATCCTAAAGTTTTGTAATAATTGTAGATCACAATACAATACATTTATAGTACACAGTTAAAAGAGTCTCAGATTTGAAATAATATTAGGGATAAAAATGACAAAATTAAATTTAAAAGACAAAGAATTAAAAATTAGAATTACAGATGCAGTACATATCATTTTGTGGTCAATATTTTATTAAATTCAACATTTATATCTAGAAACACAAGTTTTTAATTCAAGATTTATAGAACAATAAATAATTTCAGCTGCTCTTTTCTATGATGCAGAAAACTTGGCAACGAGTAAGAAAAGCTTCCAAGCATAAATCACATTTCAAAATAATATACTGCGGACAATTTTAACAAAGATATTAGAAAAACGTATACTAAACACGAATTTAATTGCAATAATCCTAAGTAGATGATTAAGAATGGTGTGGATCCATTCTACATAACTTTCAGACGGCAAGAGATCTTTGGGTAAGTCAAGTTTTCGCTGAAGAGACAAAGTATTAAGACATTTTCAAGACGTCAGGCGAAATGGCTCGGGATAGACAAGCATAGAAGACAGTTTTGTGTGAGATCAAGAGATTCTAGGTTTGACATGAACATGGTTATAATTATAAAGGAAGTGTTACAAATATGGAATAGGCTACCATTTTGATTTTTCGTTTTGGAACCTAGATGTTATGAATACTAAACCTAAAGTATCGTCTGTTTATTGCTGAATCTCCCTGTAAATAGTAAATACACCAGACTTGGAAGTTCGTAAGATGCTATAAAATGTTTGATAAAAATAATTTCCTCAAAATCTAACATATCTCTTTCATAAAATGGAGGTACAAACATGGAATACTATTAACAAGTTACAAGATTAACAAAATTACAAAGTCAAAATGGCCTCTACTAAGAAAAGTATAGAACAAGCATTCAGCATCCCTAATTAGAAGGTATTTTCCCAACCGTAATACTGAATCCAAATGAATCGCCTCCCACGTCTCTTCTCGAACTTGTTTCATGGCTTCTTGCAGTGCCCTTTCATTCCACCGTTTTATAAGTTTGTTAGCAGGTTAGGTTTTCTCTCCTCCTACAGGTGCTAAAGCTAGTAACGAAACAGAAAACAGGGTATAACGATGAAATACTAATAATACTAATATATTTCATATTTGTGGCACACTGATGTTGCAAATCATAACCTCAAAACGTAGGCCTATCATAATTTAAAAACGAAATCAATTAAACATACATTGCTATAAACGTAGATTATTTCTCTTTAAGAATATACCTATACTGGGTGTTCAGTTCAAAGTGTGTCATGGCTCGCTATATGCCGTCATGTGGCTAGCCGATAAGCCTAGAGAATTCAATCTTCCTACACTTCCGCAGAGGTGTATAACCTATGAGGCAGAGGAGTTGCCTAGCAAGTACGGCGTTCATTCTGAAGAGTACGTACCGATACGTACGGTAACGCCGGTAGTGGCAGGGATGTGAACTGTTTGGAAATACGTACTGTCGGGATATGGGGAGAGGGTTAAGACGATTACTTACTTATTTGTTGACATTAACTTCGACGGTCAACATGGACACGGAGCATTTGATTTGTGTTGTGGAATGTTACCGTACGCAACCGATGATAACAAATACCCTGCGTACGACTTGCCGGCGCAAAGCACAGTTCGAAAGAGGTTATGGTAGCACATAGACCGTACAGGCCGCCATCTGTTGCTACGACATTCAAGCTATACCGTACACGTTCTCAAGTTCAGATTGAAGAACGCCTTAAATAATAGGCAACTTCTCTGACATATAAGCTGAAATTCGCTTCAAATCGGTGACCCAACAACAGTGACGTCATGACACACTTTGAAATGAACACCCAGTATTATTAGCATTCTAACATTGAGAAATAACAATGTATATTTACGAAATAAACTTAACGAATAAATTTCACTTTCCTCAAAAACGCAATGATGATAAACGTTTCAACAGTTCAGCTTCTAACTGCAAACTAACACATTTCCTCGAGAGTATCAGTGCATAGTAACTTGGAAGGCTTCCGCTAGCTTACAACATGTCTCAGGTCGTATGTCATACTATTTCATATTTGTAACACTTGTTCTAATTGTAATTTTATATTGCAATTGCCAAGATGTTTTGGTAAGTACTGTACAAATAACAAAAAATGTTTTACAGTTTCTGGACATACAAATATTATGCTTTTCGGAAAGTTTTTCAAATCTTTAGAAACGGACTTTTGGATAATTGAACATGTTCTGGAACTTAACATTTCCAACGTTTCAAAACTACATACAAGATTCACCAACAGGGAAGATAGGTATGACCAAAGGGGTCGCCTATTCTGTTGGCTTCGTCACGTCTCGTTGCTTCACATGGGTGATCGTTCACCTCTGTTAATGCTTTTGGATGTGAGGCCAGGAATTGGCTGGTCGACCTTCGCCCTCTATGGACTGTGTCCAGAATTATCATAATCAATTACAAGACACAAAAATTAGGTAAATCTTCCAAATTGCACGCAAACAAGAACAAAGACTTTCATTTCCCGAACTGCACTCAGGGTATATTTTTTTCTTCATGAAATATAAGATAACAGACTTCAATTATAAATTGTTAGAAGTAAGTAATTAATTGTGCTCAAATACTCACGATATCGCTCTTCGCATATTGTAATCGCGTGTGATATCAAAATGTATTTGTTGTTTATAATGCGATTCTAACTAGCTATAACATTTGTCAATGTAAACCATTCAAGAGAAAAAAGATACTTTATGGATATTTTCCCTTGAGTAGCTACAAAACGTTGTCCCCATCTCTTACTGTGAAATGCAGGCAATATTTGATTAGGCCTATAAAAACCTACTTGGAAAGATGCTACGGTATTGAGTGTATTTGAATTGTGTGGAAAGGAAAAAAATTCTGTTTATGAAAGTAAATTTTGAACAGTAAAATAGCCTTTATTTTGATTTTCGTAACGCGTAGGATTACATTAATTTTTATAGAAAAGTAAAGAATCTCTTTTGCTGTATTTGCGCAAAGAATTAACGTTAACCTTTCAAAGCAATTATTATAGAGATCGTTATATCTTTTTTTTTTGTCTGAACAAGAATTTGATTACATATAAAACTGCACCAATACCAACTACTTTTGTAGCACAAACAGAATTGAGAACATACTACTGATATGCCTAACACTGCAATCACCACTTTGTAATCTTTCAGAATCATAATTTTAAAAATCGCTAAGAGCTCGCCATTTTCAAATTAATTGACTCGTAGATAATCAATATGAACAAAATCTCACCAATAGTCTAGAAATTTCTATGCACAGATATACTGTTATCGCAGTTACACAGTAGATCCGAACAAATGAAACTTTTCGTTCTGCAACGAAATTTTTCAATGTTACATTTGTTCGGATAACATTTCTGCACATTTAAAGGACAAAACTACAATATTTTTATGCTAGGTTGCAAGAAAGCATTTATAGGTTTGTTAAACACTATTGGTCCTATAACTGTTCATTTAGCGTCAGTAAGCGTTGCAAGAACGACCTTTAAAGCTATTGGTTCGTTAAAGCACTCTGTAAACTATAGGTCGAAAATCGGAACTGTAAACTGTTAACGAATCGTTAGCCGCCATATTGTACGTATATTTCTTGTTTTTGTATCTGACAATATTAAGTAATTTCGTGGATATGTTATCATCAGTAGTAAATAAGTCATCATCATCATCATCATCATCATCATCATCATCATCATCATCAGGGATTAGGCCTTTCGACCTGTTCCGTCCTCTCAAAGAAATTGATCTCTCCATCTCTTCGTAGGCCTTCCTCTGTCTCTCTTGCCTTTGGGTTTGTACCTTAGAATCTTTTTAGGAATACGGTATTCTGGCATTCTTTGTACGTGTTCATAATATTTTTCTTGATATTCTTTTATTTTATTGTTTAAGTTGAATATATTCAGTTCGTCTCTTACCGTTTCATTATATTGTCTGTCTGTTCTTCTGTATCCAGCTACCGATCTCAAAAATCTCATTTCTGATACTTCTATTTTGTGCTTTTGGTTTTCTGTTAGGGTCCAGCATTCTGAGCCATACAAGAGAGATGGGACTGCCAAGACTTTGTAAAACTTCAAAATGGTTTCTTTTCTTGTTTTGTTTAATAGGGTTCTTTTAATCGTTCCACATATTTGGTTAAAATTTTGTAATTTTCTTTGTTGATCTAATTCTCTTGTGTTTCCAATTTCACAGCCCAGGTATTTAAAATCTCTTACTTGCTCTACTATATTGTCGTTAATTAAAATTTTACATCGTACCTGTGTTTTCCCTTGGAAAGCTAAAATTTTTGTTTTCGTCGGAGATATTGTTAAATTATAGTTTGAGGCTGTGATTTGTAATTCATATATTAGTTTCTGAAGACCATCCTCTGAAGCAGCTATTACTAATTGATCATCTGCAAATAAAAGAGTTGTTAAAACTGTTTTGTACAATTTCTTTGTTGATTCTATCCAGTCTTGTGTGACTTGGTCAATATATAAATTAAACAATGCTGGCGACAGTGGACACCCTTGTCTTACTCCTAGGTTTGTTAAAACGTTTTCTTTACTTCTTCTTGTGCCACTTGATATTTGTATTTTTGTTTCTGTGTAAAGGCTCTGAATAGCTCTTATGAGATGTAGTGGAAAACCTTTGCCCTTTAGTATAGCCCATAATAGGTTCCTTTGTACATTATCGAAGGCTTTTACGTAATAGTAAATAAGTGAAATGTAATATTCATATCACAATGAACTCGAGATTCATGTGTGTATAAGAAAGGTTTTGTGAATAAAACAATTTTATTACTATTGTAGAATCGTTTGACGTAGAGGTTATGTTTGATATGGTACAACATCTACCAAGACCAAGAATACTGAGAGACAGATCGAATCTTCTAGAAGAATACGATAATATTGATTTTAAGGTTAGATTTAGATGATCGAAAGACACATTCATGGCTCTCTTGCATGAAATAGGGCATTATATTGGAAAACAAATCGCACGCACTAAATTGCCTTGCGCTATTACGCAATAGGAGCGTTTCAGAATGTGATAGTGGATCATAATCATGTTTATAAATCTACAGTTTGTAGAATAATAAGATGTGTGACTGCATTGCAAGAATGAGAGAACAATACATTACTATGCCCCAAGGAAATTCTGTACAAAGAGTAAAACAGGATTTCTTCTCAATTTGCAATTTTTCCAACGTTATTGGTGCATATATTGTAGCCATATGAAAATTCAAAGCCCTAGTGGACACTTGAATGAGATGTACCGAAACAGGAAGGGTTACTTCTCTATCAATCTGTACCAAGAATCGTTGCATGTTGGCCTGGGTCAGTATTTGATGCCTGTCTTGTGCAAAGTTTGAAAACAATGACTATCCAAAGACACAATATTATCATAGCGACATGCACGTATAATAAGCGAATTATTTGCGCCGGCTACGATGGCTCTGTCACTTTCAATCTTTTCCATTTAAAGATGGAATAGCTAACAGATCGTTAAAAATCACATTTGCAACTATCTATACTTTAAAGACTGGAATAGTTTAAAGATCCGTTACTTAACGAGAGAATAGCAATTTATGGAACAGGTTTCTTGCAACCCAGCATTAGTCTTATATTATCATAATACCAGTGGCGGCTGGTGCTTTGAAAATATGGTGGTGCACAATGGATATCGAAGAGGAGTTAAACATACTTTACTTTAAAGTTTAAAACCGTGTAAACCTGGGGGGGGGTATACATATAAGGCTTATTTATATGCAATTAATAAGTAAAATGACTAAATTCAAGCATACCTATTTATACAGAAAGTTCAAAAGTGGAAGGGGTCGTGGGCGGAGCTCTCTGTATTGCGAGTTACCCTCATGAAAAACATTTGAGCACAGAATCGTCATCAGAATGCTACCAAGTACCAAGTGCAACATTTTCGTTCATAAAATTCAAATGCAGCTTTCGTAGGCTGTCGTGAGATAACAGCACTTATTGTCAGAACGACAACTCTTACAACTTTAAAGCAAAATACAAGCTCCTTTATGTATTGTGCCGTTTGTGTTCATGCAGATTGAGAAAGTAATATGCGAAATATGTGACTGTTCGTTGCACAAGCCGAATGAATACATTTTTCATGCTTATTACTTCGGACAAATGTCTAGTTGAAACAGATACTTTCCCAGTGAATTTAGTTTCTTCTGCTCTGATGTTGGTGCCCATGTCAGGGAGTGCGACAAACCGTTCTCAATGAGGAAAGCAGTAGACCACGCCTCTAACCCCCTGTCCCCGCATTAGCCGAACATCTCTATAAACTACCTTTCATAGGTTTTCAAGATGTTTGCAAACCAAGAGGCTCGAAGGCTCCTGCAGACGTACAAAACAAGACGCCAGTTGCAGATAGTCATGAATGAAAATTGTAAAAATATATATATTTTTTTAATAGTAACAAAGCCGGGAGATTAGGAACATTACTGGGGGGTGTACAAACCTGCAACCCCCTTGAGAAGCCGCTACTGCATAATACATTCTCTGTTCTCTTAAACGTACTGAGCATTTTGGAAATTAAATCGATGGCTTTCCCCAAACACGCTATGCAATGTTTTGTATAAAACAAATATTATCTCGGAAAGGGAGCAAAAATGAGCAAAATTATATTAAACTTTTTCTTTGAAATGTATAAAAAATAACATCCAGAAATTAATGACATTACTTGCGGTTCACCTACACAACCAGTACGATGGTAACGTGTGGTTAGCACGATGATCCGTATTTCGTTATTTATTGCAGCTCCCCAAATTTATCACGACGCTGGGTGGACAGCAGTACTCCATACGATAAAACAGAGATATTTTTAAGTTTATTGTTTCAGTTCCTAATACATTTATTTCAGTTTGTGATACATAGTAAATTTCTATTTCCTGGAGGTAAATGTATGAATTTAACTCTGATTCAGGGGACTCCCCGGCAGGCCTCACATGCCACAAGCAGTGCTCGGAGCCTGTTGACTGGTTACCCCTGGAGCAGAGGTCCCCCTCGCAACACTAACTCATCTTCACAAGGAAGACAAGTCGGTCTGTACGTCGCGTCGGCGGGCCAAGATGGTTCTGAGCGAGCACGAGGAATGATGGGGCCGGAGCACTTATTGCGCTAAATTGTTAGGTTGGTGTGCGTAAACAAGGCGAGCGTGACGAGGGGGCGTGTTCGGCTGGTATCAACACCGCCATTTTACCTTCCACTGCATCCAGCGGGCGTACGATTTCGTTCATCCTAACAAGTCATATGCCTGAAACTTCCTTAAACTCATTGGCATTTACAGTTCACAAAGCTTGCCATTCAATTCAATGAGAGAACGTCACGAGATGTGAGGAGGGGTGGTTTGGCAACATTAAGAGCGAGTCAGTTTCATCATCACTTATGGACTTTGTCACAAGATTCCGTATTCACTCGTTTTACTCCTTGACTTTTATTAAAGGGCAAGCTGTACCCCAAGGACTAAGCAAGTCATGCTGTGGGATGTGAGATGTGTAACTTCCTTGTCGCGGAACCCTCTGATCTTTCACAAACAGATTCAATTTGAATTCCACACTGTGTGCGAAATACACTTCAACAAGCTCCTGATGCTCACGTTCAACAGATAGGCTATGGTATATAGGTCTACTTTTCTCATTAGTATGTATTTTACGCGGAACACACACAAATGCGTCTTTATGCCTGGCAAGACAGATTGTCACGATTATTTCGCGTTGAAAAATATATGTTCCTTTTCAACATGAGAGAAAAATGAATTCATCATGCCAGATTAGACTTCTTGAGTGGTGCGTAACTCTTTCTTATATTCATACTGAAATTAGACTCATTCCTATGTTGTTGTTTAGTCAACTATAGGAAGACAGGTTTGAACTTCGTAAGTGATACCAATAAGGCATCACTCATGAGACAACTAAGCCAGTAGATAATAGGGTAGAATAGCTAGTTCCTTTCTCCCTCCATTGCATAGCCTATATCACTGACTAGTAACATACTACACTACACTAATCAGACTTCAGATGTATACAATTATTATTCTTCCTCTGACACACAGACTGTCGTCAAGTGAGATGTACTGCCTGATTTATAATATACCTTAATAGCCTACTACAACTAGGTAACTGCACTTTTGCGTGAAAATGAGTTATCTACAATTTCTTAATTGTTGAGATGTGTTTTTTCATATGCCTCAACTAGATACGTGATATTTTGTTTCATGTTCTTAAAATTTTGGTTGTAAAATATAGGTATTATCAAAACAGCTAACATTTGTAATGCTACAATTAAGTATTTTCACTTGCATACTTGTAGCATATATACAAACGAGTACCACAGTTAGTATCTACAGTTGTCTAGTTGCAGCACATAACAAATGCAATCTTTACAGCAGGCATCGCAAAACGTCACAAATTCATGACGCAATATAAATACTACTCGCTACACACAAAGTGAAGACAGAGGGTGGGGAACATCGGTCGCAGTGAGACAGCAGAGGCGATTCACTACCTTCCGTGTTCATAACAAAGAAATAACAAGACAAAGAAGTAATGAATATCTTTTTAGGATGATATTATTTTCATCTGCATCCTTTTATTTTTTGGTTACAATATTTCCACTCGGTAAGATCTCAAAATTAGGGGTTGTCTCATAAGTAGCCACTAGCCACTCCCAAATGTGCGCGAAGATTGTTAAGCATGTCCTTGTTTTTTATTTTAATTTGTTCAATTTTGAAAAAAAAATCACAAATATATGCAGAACCCAACACAGCTGAGATCGTGGCAGAAAATGATTTAAGAGTAAATATTTAGAAGAATCAATATGTTTAAATACATCTAAACCGACACAATCTTTATTGTTTCTTTTCACAAATGTGTCATTTTTGTAGATCAGCAATCTCAAAATTGGACAGAGTTACGCAACAACAGACCAACCGACAATTTAAAAAAAAAAAAAAAAAAAAAGATATTTTCACAAATCTGTAGTTGGCTGGATTATTTAACTTAGACAAAATAAAGAATGCAATAACTGCATTTTGCTGCTATTTATAAGCAAAATTCGTTTATTGCATAATAATTATTTATTTTGCTTTGCAATATTAAACCAACTGTTGGTCTGTTATTAAAAATCGGTTAGCCCTTTGTAGTATTATTAGTGCTATTTTTGTAATAGTATGAATGTTACAATACTTCTTGCATAAAATGTTTAATAAAAACCAGATTTATTTCAAGGGTCCGTATCTCGAAAACAGATTTTTGGCGGTTAGTCTCTTATTGTGTAACTGCGTCCATTGTAAGTTTCATCGTACCTTCAGAATGGGTGTGCTAAAAAGATTTGCAAATAGAGAGAAATCATTTTCCACGTGTTGTCACATGGAACTTGCGTCAGAATTCAGGCGCTGTTTCACGAAACACACTTTGCGATTTACAGTAATAATAT
This sequence comes from Periplaneta americana, assembly GCF_040183065.1. NCBI lineage: Eukaryota > Metazoa > Arthropoda > Insecta > Blattodea > Blattidae > Periplaneta > Periplaneta americana. Next base: position 36,734,039 of record NC_091125.1, read on the forward strand.
TGGCAGTCCTGTGTATTCAAAGCATTATTACAAAAATTTAAATTTTGGTGTTAGTTTGAGTACATCATGAGCTTGAGATCGGATTTACTAACTGAAGACATTAAAAACTGGAAGCAGGTTCAGGAAGACAACTTGAACATTAGGAAGAAAGAAAGTAATGGAAACCCATTTAGATTGCAGAATGTGCGTTGGTTACACTTCACAAAGGTCAGACCACTTGTATCGAGATTCAAGAGAATTATGATGAAGAATTTCGGTCCATGCACTCCCAATGACATCTAGGTAAACTTGAAACCTCTGTAAGTTATGGAATCAGCATTCCAATTTAAAATGTTAAGTATGACGACTTGCTGTTTTTAAAATGGATCCTCCTGCTTTTGAAAAACAGTTATTGTGGTAAGGCACAGGATTGTGTGGAAGAAGAAGAAGAAGAAGAAGAAGAAGAAGAAGAAGACGAAGAAGAAGAAGAAGAAGAAGAAGGAACGGAATAAATAGAAGATGATGATGATTGATGATTATGAAGAGAAATTGGATGCCTAAGAAGAGAAGTTATATTTTTATGTCAGAAATTGTGATGTTTATGTTAAGAAGCATGATTTGCAAAATTCATTAATAAAGTTACTTATTACATTCATCTTTTTATTTTCAATTTTTAAATTCGTAATTATGGATAAAGGTGTTATGCTACAAAAGTAAGTTTTTAAGTATAACTGGACAGTAAAACTGTTAGCCTTGCATTAAGCAATAGAGCAATGTAACGTAATTCTATCATCTACACTGTATAACTGATGTTAATAGATAGACATCCATTGAATCCGTTTTACAATAAAATCTGAGACATAACGTTTTTATTCAAGGGGAAATATTGAAATATTTATGTATAACTGTAACGCAATACCGTCATACGTTGTGCCCTTAAATTCCTTAATATGATTGCAGTTATCTACTAGATTATAATCTACTGCTAGGAGTAGGTATCTTACTTAGGCTCTAATTTTGAATTTATACTTGTGAAAACGTCAATTTTACGATATGCACTCCAAAAAGAAGTTCCAAAAATATCTAAACAATCAATAATCGATTATATATATATATATATATATATATATATATATACTTCTAATTTCAAAATAAATATTCAAATCAGCTTCTAGTAGAATTATGAAATTTGCATTTACCTAGTTGTAGTATTAAGGAAGCGATATTATACGCTAATAGATGTACATTTGAGCCAGAACCTCAGAGGTAGTACGAGTGTTAGTAAGCAACAATACTACACAAGAAATTACATAATTAGATAAAATAGGCCTATAAGCATTAAAAGACCACAAGTCAGTCCATCCTCTTATCTTCTGTACGGCTAAAATTATATTAATTTAATTTGTGTAAGTATTTAAGCTCAATAAAAATAATGAAAAAAGATTTCGATTGAAGCATCATTTTTCAGACAAATAATTCCAGTGACAAATGTTTTTACAGATCTATGTTTTATCTATATCGCCTACTCAACTCTATGAGATATGAATCCAGATCATCTCCGATCTAGAAAAAACTATGAACTATTGATATTTTTCAAGCGAAATATGATGAATTATCATCGTTCGCTGCTCTCACAGTTGGTTATAAGACTTTGGAGAAATGTTATGTTTTCATAAATGTGTCATTAAGTGTTTTAAACTAGCATTTGTAGTTAAGTTATATTGCCGAACGTGCCTGTTAAGTAGTGCTTTTACTCGTACATCCTTCTCTTTATTGAAGTCCGCTTCATTTCTCACGTACCAGCAACACTATTTAACAATATAACAAAATAGCATGAGCACAAAATAACAAGCAATAACTTCCAAATAGCCTACTACTTTGCAAACTTTAAAAATTCGATTTTTGTAATCTCAATGCACGTCATTTTCAAGTAGGCCTACATCTATTTTTCTGCTGAAAGTAATAAAAGACTTAATGGATAATGTACAGCATCATTACTTTTACCAGTTTATAGCACTTACAAGCATTAGTGCTTTCGTTAAGGTGTTATTAATAGTGTCGTCGAGCAGAGGACTCAGATGCTACCAATCTGAAGCGTGCAGACATGTAATTGCTGTTTTTATTTTCCATTTCGCCGATCACAATTGCTTACCGAGAAGCATTAACAAGTTTAATAACTGTTCAAGTAGCTATCCGACATTTTAAGACTTGTTCCTAAGTACCTAATTAAAACAAAAATGAAGAATAATATAATTCCAAAACAAAAAAATATGTATGACATAGGAAAATAAAAGAAAAATCCTTCTGAGTTTAAAATATTTAAGAATTTTTGCGGCACAGTAATAAGTCGAAAATAAACGCTAAGAGAAGCTAAAATTAAGCTTTTATCAATTACTGGACATATGGATACCTCAAAACCTCAGTGATCCAAGTGCAAATTTTAAAAAATTACATTAAGAACACTATTGAATTCGAAAAATGCTTATATTTTAATGCTAGAGTGATCCAAGTGCTAATCTACAACCCAATACCTACAAAATCCCTTTGTTCCAACGATTTCTTGAGATTTATCAATGCATTACCGATCCAAGTGTTACTTTCCATGTTAAAGTGGCCCAAGTACACTTCAGAGATGTGGAAATAACGGACAGAAAGCTTCAGAAACAAAATTAATTTGAAGTGAACCATATGAAAAAACTATCTTTTGAACTTTATTGAAATGTCAAAGATACTCATGAAGCAAAAGAAAAATACAGCGGGTGAAAAAAATGATGATTTCAAAGATACGTTGGGCAACATTCGAAAAAGGAATGAAGTATGGAAAGATTTTTAACATTAATACTTTAACATGAGGTGGAATTGAACAACAGAAAAAATAGAGGAACATGTTTGTTAGCCCTGAACAAGTTTATTCCAAAACAAGATGAGAAGTCATATCCAATAACGTATGAGAAGATGATGGAACTGAGGAAGTACCACAAGTGAACTACAATTTTTTTAACAACTTACCATTTTTGCAGAGAAGAGCAGCTGAAGAAGGCAACGATGCAATAACTGTGAGAGGAGATAGTAATGATGAAAATGACTGAAAGAGAACTAATTCATTTTATTCTGCTTTGTTTACCTTACGGGATAATGTCATGTAGTAGGAAAAACAGAAGTTGAGAAAAGTTTGTATGAAACAAAATGTTTGCAAAAGTGTAATTATTAATTTCTTTGTATCCATTTCCCATTCAAACATCATTGGCTTATTTTATTCTTAAAGGAACACGAACATTGTGTAAGTAACTTTCGCCTTGAAGCTTTAATGCCTAAAAGTGTTTTCTTTCTTTAATGAAATAAAATTACAAACAAAATAAAGCTTTATTACATTTCTTTAAAATACTATCCTAGTTTACTGTGAAATAATTTTTGATATAGTCAATGCAATAGTGCTCCAAGCACCAACTTCTTTTGGAAAACAATTATTTTCTTAAAAGTAGAAGGACAAAAGTTGTAATCCACACATGAACAATTAATTCAGAATATGTAATAATAGATAGCATCATAAATAATAAAAAGTAAAACATTCATTGATTATAGTAACTGAAAACGCATTTTCTTCTTTTTCTCAAAAGTAATAAATTGTTATTTGGATAACTAAGGTTTTGAGGTATCCATATGCATATTGCTATAGTTATCAGAATGCTGAACTGTAAAGGGCCATTCACAATGAAAAGTAAGCGCAAACACCATTGTAGGAATGAACGGAAACATCAAAGCAGAAGCTTGTAAACGCCAAGCTTTCAATCTGCGGTAACGTCAGTACTGTTGATTGCAGTACTGTAGTTGTGCCGGTACGGACCGGCATCTTACTTACATTTACAATCTAAGATTAGTGAAACAGAAATGGAAGACAGGCAGAAAAACGAGACTGCTGATTATAAATACAAACAGATCATTATAATCTGTAACGATACAAGTATCTCGAACTTGTGTGAACATTTCCATCTTTAAGACAAGCGGAAGTACATTCAGGCCTTCAGGAAATACGTATACCGACATCAACGTGAAATCACCAGAACTTTGTACTTTGTTACGTACTGTTGTTGTTGGTTAGTCAACTGTCCCAAGACAGGTTTAAACCTCATAAGTGATACCAATAGGGCATCACTCATGAGACAACTAAGCCAGGAGATAATGCGATAGTTTGGTGAGTTCCCTTCCTCCTCCTTTGCATACATCGCTGACTAGTAACATATTACAGACTACATACAAATTGTTCATCCTCTAACACATACCGTCAAGTGAGATGTGCTGCCTGATAATTGAATGTAGGCCTACATATCAGCCAGAACCTCAATCAGAGTCCAGTTACATATTATAGATTGTATTCCAATTTCAACTAAGAATGTGAATGAGCATTACTGTAATGGACGATATCTGCACTAAGAAAAGAAATACTCTTCCAGTAAAAGAGTTCTTAGGCATTTGTTCTTAAAAAGTGTTGAGCCACCAGTGTCAGCGTTTAATTTCTTGCCTTAAGTGGCTGCAATTTGGAAGGTCTGCAACGGAGACTGAATGACGAAGAAGTAACCTTGGAAAAGAAGTGCAGTACGAGTTAGTCTGACCAAGGAGTTTTCAACAGTATCCCCTAAAATTTATTTCCAACTACAGCACTGGTTGATTGCATTCATCTGTTTACTACTATGCTGTATTTCATAGCCTTATGGTAAAGTCAAGTTTCCATTGTGAATGGTGACAAAACTGCTACTGTAACTGTAACCTTTGTGTTTGTTAATGTTACGTTTTTCATTGTGAATGGACCTTTACAATAAAAAAATTAATAATGGAAAAATAAAGGGCTTTAGAAATGTACTCTTCATTTTCTCACTGCAGTATACACCGATTTCAATATTTGGGAAAGGCCTATAAATTAATTAAATGGTGTCATGAAATGCTAGAGCTCGGAATTTTAGGTGCTGAAAGTTAAGAATGACACTGAGTGTAGATGAATATGTGTGGTGCCCGTGAGGAGGATTTTAAGCCTAGTTCACAGGAGTCCGATATGTAATAATAGACAACAGAGTCACAAGGACTGGATAATGAATCTTGTAAACCGTGTGGTAATTTGTAAGTGGTGGTTAAGAGAACTAGAGACCTTTAACGGTACCAAAAGGAAAATAGTGAATGACAAGAATGACGTGTCAAAGAAGTGGCGGCATGACTTCTATTTTATAAATTATACCGAGGAACAATATTAACTTTTAGCACCTAAAATTCCTGGCTCTAGAAATGACACATACTCTTCCATTGTGCGTTCATCCCATTTTGTATGATTTCTTTATGTACAAAATACAATCCTGCTTATATTAACTTTCTTCAACTATTATTTAAAAGCCGACTGCTGGCCTCACGTCCACATGTTTCAGCAGAAGTGAACGACCATCCAACTAGTACGAGGGTAATGTGTGGTTAGCACAATGATTATCCAAGCCGTTATAGCTGATTTGCGAAAGTGGAATTCACTATTCTCTAAAGTTCTCTAAATTCATCACGATGCTAGGTAAAAACGGGTCCCAAACACAGTCAAAAATGTTGCGAGAAAATTTATTTCCTCATAAGGATTGTAGCAGCACTCATTCTGGCCGTTAGTCCAAAGCATGACGTCGTAGATAACGTAGCTACGGTGCGGAACATTGCACAAAGAAATTTAAAATTTAAAAAAGTAAGACTTAATTTATTAATTTTACAGCTTATGCTGATGCTGGCAAAGTAGTTTCTCTCTAAGGAGAATTCCCAAGATTCAATTCATGGATAACCACAAAAAGTACCTTTCATTTTGGAATGCCAGTGCGATTAAGAAATCGTGTAATTAATCGGAGGTTCGCTCTGTTCCAGAGAAACCTTCAGTACTGCCCGTAGTCGCCATTCTGGCGGTAGCGAGACGAAACTTTGAGATATGTGCTAGGGTTCTGCCGGAAGACTGAACTTCCCCGCAACAATAGACATCATAGATTAGATCAGCCATTGCCAAGTTCCTAGAGAAGCGTGGAATGGAGATCCATGAAGAACTGCACGTTATTTCAGCTGATGATTCTCTTAGGCCTACTGTCAGTGCACTTATATAATTAAGAATTACAAATTTTGAAATTTACCAAATTGTACTCCAAATTGTCTAGGCCCCGTTGTAAATTTTACAATATAATTCATATTTTAGTAGCTAATTTATATGTGTCAATTATACTATATGAAAAGTAGAGGAGAAAAACAATAAAAGTCACAATTATCATAAGGTTGATGTCATCATCTAATTCAGCATTATTACTGCAAACTTAAGTGTTTTTCTTATAAAACCTGGTAAAGGAGAATTATCACCACAGATACAGTCATTCTTTCCTACTTTTTCATTAGGAACAGCCAGAAATTTTGCAGTAATATACTGAATTAACAAATGACATCACCCTTAAGACAATTGTGACTTTGTTTTTCCCGTGTACTCTTAAATGCAATTATATTGTATATTTTGTTTTGTTAACATGTTTTGAAGGGTGCAAAACTATGCAAATTTCACTTTTTTTATAAGTTTTATTTTTATATATTTTCAAAAACTATTGTTTGAGTCTTCCGAATACTCGAGGTCATTCTGTATTTGAGAGCAGGTTATTTATTATTTTTATTTATCTTGGAACAAACGTACAATAAGTAGCTGTTTGTCTATTTCAACCGCTTCCAAAATTGCTTTGATATATTAGAAAATACATATTTAAAAACGTATACAACAATTTAAAATTATTACATGTTTAAATGGAATTATGGGTGTACTGCTTATTTGTTACATAAGCAATAATATGTTAAGCGAATATCCCTTCACTTTTCTACCATGAATGGGAATGTTGTAAAGCAATAGGCCTATACTATGATTAACATTAGCTCACGCCTTCAATGGGTGCTTCTTAAAATCTGTTTCTAATTAACCTCCTAAGTACGAATACCGACTCCAGGTCGTCTTCATTGACTTTTAAATTGGAAACAGATTTACATTGCTACATTTCTCAGTTCCTCTTCCGGAAGAAATATAGTTGGTAAAGATAACCTCTTTAGACGACATGAAGGCACATAGAGGGCATGGAGGTAGAGCTCCATGCTTTCACGACCTCGGCACTAGAATGAGTTGGTGTGGTCAAAGAAAATTTTAAGAATTTTTATTGAATAATTTATCTTTCTCTAGAAAGAGAGGAAGCCGTTAATTTCTTACAAAAACATATGATGTGCAACATTCACGGATTAAATGTTATAGTTACCAAATATGAACATCCGTCGACTAGTTGAGCAGAACTCACTATAAACGGACAGACACAGAGAGACAGTTGACATCCTAAAATCACTTTCTAGATATCTTGTTTGCTAAAAACATTATTTTCGTTTAAAATGTCAAAACATATTTTATTTTTGGGAAATCAATTTTTTTTAAATACATTAGATACTCAGAAAGTAACATCCAGGTAGACTCGAGGATATCTTTACAAAATAAAATGCTTCTAAGATAAAGACAAAATCACTGGCTTCAATAAGTAGAAAAACTGTATAGTAGGACCTACATGACCGAAAAAAATAGTAATCTTTCAAACTAAAGTCAAAAGTGACGCTGAAAGTCTATAAAAAAAATCTCAAAAATCGAGCATATGGAGGGTTTATGAGATTACCAGTCAAGTTAACATCGTCATCATTTGTTCACAATAATATCAAAATTTGATCATGTGAAAAGTTGGGCTTTACATTCAATAATATGATAGATTGACCTCGCGCACACTGATATTAATATCAATATTTGATGGTATTTGTTAAACAATTGTGTTCACTTCAATATATAACATTAAGGATTTAAAACATTTTAATTTATCATGATTTATCATGTTTTTATTGACAAATTTTAGAAAAGCAATGTTGTTATACATTAGCACAGTAATTTTAACAGTATCATATACAGTCTTTATTGCATTTGTACACACATTTTCCACAACTTATGCAACATAAAAGTTGAACTTTACATTCAATAATAAGATAGACTGACTTTGCGTACATTGACATTAATATCCACATTTGACGGTATTTGTTAAACAATCGCAATAGCTTTAAGGAGTTAAAACTTATTTAATTTATCACGCTTGATCGACAAATTTTAGAAAGCAATGGTGTTATACATTAGCACAATAATTTTTAACATGATTGAAAATATCATATACAGTTTTTCATTGTATTTGTGCACACATTTTTTTCACAACTTATCCAACATATTACATTTGATAATTTAAAATATTTGATATTGTTATGTACCGCCTGATGATGCCCCAAGAGAGCGAAAACATTCGTATTTGTAATAAATTCATAACAAATGTTATATAAATATTTTTAAAAATATATGTGACTTGTTTTTGTATATTTTATGGATTGTTAAGTCATTAAGATTGATAGTCATAGAAACTTGATATAAAGTATAATTATATGTTAATCGACTTATCTGAAAAATCAATATGAATTGTACTTACTTACTTACTTACTTACTGGCTTTTAAGGAACCCGAAGGTTCATTGCCGCCCTCACATAAGCCCGCCATTGGTTCCTATCCTGAGCAAGATTAATCCAATCTCTATCATCATATCCCACCTCCCTCAAATCCACCTTAATATTATCATCCCATCTACGTCTCGGCCTTCCCAAAGGTCTTTTTCCCTCCGGCCTCCCAACTAACACTCTATATGCATTTCTGGATTCGCCCATACGTGCTACATGCCCTGCCCATCTCAAACGTCTGGATTTAATGTTCCTAATTATGTCAGGTGAAGAATACAATGCGTGCAGTTCTGTGTTGTGTAACTTTCTCCATTCTCCTGTAACTTCATCCCTCTGAGCCCCAAATATTTTCCTAAGCACCTTATTCTCAAACACCCTTAACCTATGTTCCTCTCTCAAAGTGAGAGTCCAAGTTTCACAACCATAAAGAACACCCGGTAATATAACTGTTTTATAAATTCTAACTTTCAGATTTTTTCACAGCAGACTGGATGATAAAAGCTTCTCAACCGAATAATATCAGGCATTTCCCATATTTATTCTGTGTTTAATTTCCTCCCGAACATCATTTATAGTTGTTACTGTTCCTCCAAGATATTTGAACTTCTCCACCTCTTCAAAAGATTAATTTCCAATTTTTATATTTCCATTTCGTACAATATTCTGGTCACGAGACATAATCATATACTTTGTCTTTTCGGGATTTACTTCCAAACCTATCTCTTTACTTGCTTCCAGTAAAATTCCCGTGTTTTCCCTAATTGTTTGTGGATTTTCTCCTAACATATTCATATTATCCGCATAGACAAGCAGCTGATGTAACTCGTTCAATTCCAAGCCCTCTCTGTTATCCTGGACTTTCCTAATAGCATACTCTAGAGCAAAGTTAAAAGTAAAGGTGATAGTGCATCTCCTTGCTTTAGCCCGCAGTGACTTGGAAACGCATCTGACAGAAACTGACCTATACGAACTCTGCTGTAAGTTTCACTGAGACACATTTTAATTAATCGAACTAGTTTCTTGGGAATACCAAATTCAATAAGAATATCATATAAAACTTCTCTCTTAACCGAGTCATATGCCTTTTTGAAATCTATGAATAACTGATGCACTGTACCCTTATACTCCCATTTTTTCTCCATTATCTGTCGAATACAAAATATCTGGTCAATAGTTGATCTATTAAGCCTAAAACCACACTAATGATCCCCAGTAATTTCATCTACATATGGAGTTAATCATCTTAAAAGAATATTGGACAAAATTTTGTACGACGTTAACAAAAGTGAATGAATTGTACACTATAAAAAATTGGAAAGATATCAGAATTTAAAAGAAACCAAGACTTTCAAACTAAAGAATAAAGTTATATGATTAGGAATAAGATATTTATATGGTGAATTTATTTTATGATTATTAACTTCTGGATCGAAATTCTGAAAGATGTTTACATGTATAATTTTTCCGGCTTCTGTTTGCCTGGGGATGTGAGTAATACGTAATCCAAGTTCTGAAGTTGCAGCAATAGCTTTGAACATTAATTCACTATACCGTATGATGAGATGACAGGTGAGCACAATGGTTAGTAGAGTTAAATGATGTTATTAGCGATAGAAGGTCGTAAAATTTTGTCTGGAGCCATCTCACTCAGGCATATAGGAGTCTTTCACACGTCGTAAACCTACGAGTGAAAACTCCTGTTCTACTTCCTCGCCGTGCACTAGTTCTGCACACGTAATAACGTTATTTGTAACGACTGGAGGTTATTTAGAGTAATGACAGGAGAAACGTAACACCTTCCAGAAAATCTACATTAATAATGAACTTGCTTACAACAGTTATTTCCTAGTTGTCAACGGAATTTTAAACAGACATTCAAGTGGAAAGTGCTTTTAAACGGTGCAGGCTACAAAAAACTCTCGGAAATTCTAAATAGTTTGAAATAAAATATTACATTTCCTGTAATAATGCTTGTATTTACAATAATGTTCCCTATGCGATTCAAGTTTAAGAAGCGCCTTACACGACTCTACTGGATACAAAAAGAAGTTGTCCCAGCTGAGCAAGCAATAAGTGATGACTTTCACGTGCAATACATTCCTTCACATATAAGTATGAAACGCAATGAAACTCTCGATACAGTCGCTAAAACACGCTCCTACGTTTATGAACTTAACTTTATGTGACTGTCATGTAGAGAAATTTACGACAAGGCAAGAAGGGGTGAGGAAGAACTAGCAAACATCTATAAAACCACTGAATATATGTCTGGAGAGTGTAGAACAGGACTAACCTGAAATTTTATCTCAAAAATTAAATGTTGAAACTTTTACAAGGGCTATAATACGAAACCAGCATTGATCTCCACCAAATAAAACAACGGTGTCGTTCTAGTGAATATAAACTATTTATTTGCAATATGAACAGGCACACTGTCTATCCAATGTATGTCACGTGAAGCTAGATGTAATTTGCACTGTGAGGCCCGTTTTAGTGTTAACAAATTACAAATTAACAGTATGCAAATCACAAATAAAAGATTATAAATGCTTGTAAACTCTATTACACAATATAACTTTAAAAACTGATAAAGTTTGAAAGCGTCGTTAATTAAAATACGAAGAAAAACATGTGTTGCGTTACAATCTATGAAGTGCCAAGGTCTACCAACAGACTGCTAGCCTCCACATGTCTCAGCAAAGGTAAAGATCATCCAACCAGCACGGAGGTTACGTTTGGTTTGTACCATGATACCCCCAGTCGTTATAATTGGGTTATGAAACCGGATTTTTCGCTAGTCACTCTAGCTCCCCAAATTCATCACAATACTGTGTGAGCACCGGTCTCAGACACTGGCCGAAACTTCATGAACATATTTCATCCCCCATGAAGACCCGAACCAGGGCGCATTCCGTGAGGCTAAGCCGAGGCATGACGCCTTAAATTACATAACTACGAGGAAATCAAAATATATTATTACTATTATTATTATTATTATTATTATTATTATTATTATTATTATTAACATTAAAGAAATTATAGAACTTTGACAGAGGAAATGCAAAGTTATAGTCATTGTGAGTTTCAAAGAGTAGAATTTATAGACAAAGACGAACTACACTACAAGCTCATTAATTCATCACCACCACTACTATTCTTTAGTTAAAACTAAAGTAAGGAGCAGGCGATAACCTAGCGATTACAGCATTACGCTACAAAGTCGAAGGTAGCAGGTTCGATTACCGTTGAGGTCATAGTTTTTTTTTTTAATTGACATCTTTGCGGCCGCACCATGTATTGCCCTGGAGTCGACTCAGCCTCTAACTGTTAAGGCCCATTCACAATGAAAATTAAACACAGCCGTAACATAAACACAGTAGTTTGCGCCCAGACTACCAAATGGGATCATTCACAACGATTCACATAAGCATTGACATAAACATTACCGTAAGACATTAACATGAAAGTTTGCAAACTCCAAACTTTCATGCTTATGCTTACGTGATTTGCAAACAGAACACAATCGTGGAGCGCTGAAGTATACGACAGAATATGAGGAAATGGCGTCGCTGTTATGTTTCCATGGTTACCAAGTATGTTTGCTGTTATGTTTATGTTCCCATAGTGAATGATTGTATGATTTCTTGATTTTACCGTAATGTTTACATTCTTAAGTTAACGCTTACATTATGTTTAATTTTCATTGTGAATGAGCCTTACGTGTCAGTGACTAACAGAAATGAGTATCACGGAATTGTCCTTGGGGCAAAAGCAGCAAGCACAACGGATTGACATCCCTATTTCTACTAATGCCAATTGTCTGCTAAGGTGAAAGATTTTTTTTTGCTATCCTATGGACCTCATGACCTACAATAAGGAAAACGTCTTATTTTCTTTTAACTAGAGTAATGAAATTGTTCGACTATGTAAGACAGAAGTACTCAGCTAATAAATTGATTAAGTATGTATTTATTAAGTCATTTAAACACTTACCTACTGAACAGGTATAACTTCATCTTTTCTTTTTAAATATTAATTTATAAATATTAGCCTATGTTATTATTATATCATTTTATAATTTAATCAAAACAAAATAAATTAATAATAATAATAATAATAATAATAATAATAATAATAATAATAATAATAATAATAATAATAAAGATCCAGTATCCATCTGAAAAAAATAGAACAATGACTAGGTATGTACAGATGCCTCTAACTAGCAAGCTGTCTCGTTCGCGCAGGCGCATAGAGCACATCTTCCCTACCACTGTCCGCCTACTGCTGTGTACTGTGGACTAGAACGGTACAGTTCAGTTCTAATAACAGTCGAGAAGGCTGCATTCTGTTTAAGAACGTTTCTATGTGTGGCTGTCGTTTGTGATAGAAGTATTTCTTCTATTATGATGAGCAGTACATTATAAGGCAAAGTTCTCCATAGTCAAACGCTATAATCTATAATGTGGTCACATATAACTAAAATAATGATGGAACATTTAGGTCAGTCATATATTATACTAATGAATATATCTTTGCAACTAGAAAATAAATCATTAACACCAGTAACATTAAACGAATTATTATGTATTGCAACACTGTTCAACATATTATAGGGAATGATGTAGTTTCAATACATTGCCAGGAAGTCAACTTTTCAGATATGACAATACATGGATGGATATCGGAGTGTAGGTTGGCCCCCTTCTTTAGCTGTACTACCTCCCCTCTCCAGGCTGCTTCCTAGCTTGAGTTATCTGTAAGTAGGAGTGTTCACCTAGTAAAGCTAGTTTATTACTTATAGTATTTCTTCATGTATTTAATAATTCATTTAATCATTTTCATATTCATTTACTTATTTATTCAAGTGTTTATTTATTTATCTATGTATTTATTTATTACTTATGAATTTACCTATTTATTATTTATTTACTTATAATGTATTTAGTTATTTAGCCTATAGACAAATCATCCGCAAATCTGAGTTCTTTATAAGAAGAGGAAGTACTGTACAGTAAATTTTGCCATGAGTCGTCAGATCTAGGGACATGTTCTTTATTGTGCTATAAATCTAAGACACGGGACCTTTGACTTCATTTACTTCCTAATAAGAGATATGTTAAGAATTTTTATCGTCTGTCTTAAAAATACAAGCTATCAACCCGCGAACTTCGGTTACATTGTATAGCACGGTAGCCTTTAGACCACCGAAGTCGACTAATAAAAGGTATAGTTTATAGAAGAGCGTAAACCCTGTCAACATGGCATGAAGAAATCCTTGCATTGGTTGCATTGTCGATTTTTCTGTTCTGACTTCGTGGTGTAATCTTTTTGCAGTTCTTCTACAGTTAACGTTCTTTGGCCTGAATTTCTGAATGCAGCAAATACTGGTATTCCTCATGTATGTGTGCCAATTCCGAATACTTTTCCCACTTTGGACCAATGAATAGAACGAAATTCTTAGGACCAGAACACAGGAATCCAGTTCTTCTCTCTTTTTTATTTTATTTAAGGCTGGTAATAAAATAAAACCAGCCGATTCTCATCACAAACTTTTAGTCTGTATATAAAGCACGCGTTTTTTTTTAAGATGTCGCGGTGCGTCCTTTGCTCTTTGAAAGTCAATCCACGCCCCAAATAAACTCCCTGGACTGGCCATCGAGATCCGATCAGATGCCCGTGGAGCTTTGATGACTGGCTCGGCTTTGTGTTTCTTCTGTGTTATATTATGCTCTGTGCCCGCCGTCAGTTCTCAATAACCACTGTCAACGTCAAAACACATTTTCCACAGTCGGATGTCACTTGTCAAAGAAAAAGCGTTTTGAAAGAAAAGAGACGAACTGCATGATGTGCTGACCTTAGGGATCCGGGACAGAGAACGAAGGCTGAGGGAATGGTAGTTTTTGGTTCTAACAGTAACTAAAGTACAACAATTTATTGGAGAGGAGAGTCGCGAACAATTCAAGAAACTTTTCTTTCTTCTATCGCCCAGTTATCTGAAACGAAATCAATGCTTTCAAGTACAGTCTGTAACACGGTAGTTGCACCTCAGAATGACATCAGGATATAAAGAGAGTCATTATATTATTGAACAGGAACCAGTTGTCTGTTTCTGCGATGTGAAGTTTAAGTCATGTAACCATTGCTATGTTCGATACCGGTATACATTTTATGATGACTATTACACTTTTACTATGCCATATTACTTTTGACCAATAAAATAGTGCTGTACGAAATGACGTGTTTCAACCAATCACGGCTGTTTATCGCTACAATTTTATCACTTCCCTAGCATTTGTTTGTTTTATCACTTCCCTAGCATTTGTTTGTTTTTATCACTTCCCTAGCATTTGTTTCTTTGTTTGCCACATTTCAAACTGCAAATTCTTTACGATACTATAAAACATGCCTGCGATCGTCATTTGTTTCCCGCATAGATAGACAACTGAAAATGGTGGCTCCTTCCAAACAATCTGGTGAAGCTAACATTAGTGAAATAGAATTTTAGTAAGTCAATTAATACATATTGTATTGTATTAGAGTACTTTATTTCTTCTAATCTTCATATACTTTCTTCTGTTCTTATCACCTCTCTACCATTTGTTTCTTTGTTTGCCAACATTTCAAACTGCAAATTCTTTATGGTATTATAAAACAAATTCTGCAATCGTCAGGTCAGAAAGCATGAGTAGACATAACGGCTCAGTTAGAAAAGCCAACGTACTATGGTAGGAACGATCATGATTTTAAAATCAAATGTAAGAAACAGAAAACGGATGTCGGTAAATTCTCATTTTTAAATAGAACTATAAATGATTGGAATGACCTACCTGCAGCGGTCTTTGAGGGCTGTCCTTCCTTAAGGAGATTCAAGAATAACTTAAAAAGTTGTGTATAAAGTGCAAATTAAAATTAAGGTGACATTTAACACTTAATTTTTTAAGGTGACATGTATTTATCTAGCCTGACGAGTTACTTCCTTGGTTTGAATTGTAAATTATTTAAAAATAGCGTGTAAGAGGGCCTTAGACTAGACATGTTTAGTTTAAGTGTAGTTCTGTTTATAAGTATGCATAAGGGTGTAATTATTTGACTTATTTGAACTGTTGTATCAGTGAAGCGAGGTGAGTCAGTGAAGTTATGGTTTTACAGTGCAGTGAACAGTTCCGATAAGTGATAATTTATAGCGTCAATGAAATGTGTCCTATAGTGTCAGTGAAATGTGTTATAGAGTGTCAGTGAAATGTGTTACAGAGTGTCAGTGAAATGTGTGCTAAAGTGTCAGTGAAATGCGCCATAGTGCCACTACAGGGAGTGAGATGAGAGTAAAGTGAAAGGCTATTGAAACTTATGTAGGGCCTATACATAATTATGTAGGTTGTATTGTAAAATTAGGTATTTTATTTATGTTTTATTATTATTGTGTTAAATTGTATTGTGTATAAAATTGTATATGTATTGTAAAATTGTATTGTGTACTGTAAATTTTATTGTGTATTGTTTATATTGTGTATACCACTGCCACCAGGTGCTTGCCCACTTGCAGGTTAAATAAATAAATACATACATACATACATACATTACATACATACACACATACATACATACATACATACATACATACATACATACATACATACATACATTTGTTCACAGAATAGATAGTCAACTGAAAATGGCGGCTCCGTTCAAACATATTGGTGAAATAGAACTTTAGTAAGTCAGTTAATATTTTATTGTATTAGAGTACTTTATTTCTTCTAATCTTCATATGCTTTCTTCTAATTGTGTAATAGTTAATTAAATCCCACTCGAGTTTTGATTTTTTCTAGATAAATCAAAACCTCTATTGAGATTACTGTTGATAATACAAACCTTTTTATTCAATTACAACCCTGTCACATCAAATTGATTAAAAGAATTAAATATAATTCTGCATTTTTTTTCCGCTTACATATTTAACTATCTGCATGAACTAAAACATTATTTTTATATTTCTTTAAATATTTTCAGCAGTTAAATTTACACCAGAATGAAGAAAATTAGACAAAAAAATATTTAAAATCAATATTGAGACGGCAATTTAGAGTATAAAAATTGATGCTGGGTGACTGGGATTCACAGACCAAATCACCAATAAAATAACACAAGTGTTTCAAGTATCACCAATAAGAAAGACCCTGAATGAGAAAGTGACAATTTATAAGATTATAAAACATTTCTCAGTTATTAAAACAAAACGGCTGACTTCAAACTACATTTTGAAGGTGCTAGCCAAGATATTTCATAAATTATAACGCTTGTAAGAAAAAAATGATAATATGATACTTTATTTATTTAGGTGGAAGTAACCAATTATAGGTGAGTACAAGGGTAATAATAATAATAATAATAATAATAATAATAATAATAATAATAATACGCTCATTAGCAATGACAATATATTTGCTAATTAATTTACAATTGTGAAAATTTTAAACTTAAATCATAAAAGTATAATATTTATTGTTACATTTATGGTGACAGTTTTATTAAACCTGAAGACTGAGGAAACAAAATTAGAATACTTGTCACATTAAAAATGTTGACTTTCCATACCTTTCATAAGGATGCTCATAAAACATAAAATATACACATAGCCTATTACATTAAATACTGTATAGATATCTAATGAAATCATCCATTAATTCATAAACTCGTTGTCAATATAATAACAACAATAACAATTCATTCATTAACAGTTTTCTGCCAAGAGCAGGTCTTTCACTGCAAACCCAACATTCTCCAATCTTTCTATTTTCTGCCTTGCTCTTTGTGTCCGCATATGATCCATATTCATGTCGTCTATCAACTGATATCTTCTTCTGCACAGAACACGTATCCCGTTCACCATTTCTTCCAGTGCATCCTTCAGCAGACAGTTTTTTTTTCTCAGCCAGTGACCCCGTCAATTCCTTTTTCTCTTCCTGATCAGTTTCAGCATCATTCTTTCTTCGCCCACCCTTTCCAACACAGCTTCATTTCTTATTCTGTCTGTCCATTTCACATACTCCATTTTTCTCCATATCCACATTTCAAATGTTTCTATTTGCTTCTCTTCACTTCGTCGTAATGTCAATGTTTCAGCCCCAGACAATGCCACACTCCACACAAAGCACTTCACTAGTCTCTTTCTTAGTTCTTTTTCCAGAGATCCACAGATGTTCCTTTTTCTATTAAAATATTTCTTTGCCATTGCTATTCTTCTTTTGACTTCCTCGCTGCAGCTCATGTTACTGCTTGTAGTACATCCCAAGTATTTGAAGCTATTCAGTTGCTCTACTGCCTCATTTAGAATACGCAAGCTTACCTTCTTCACTTTTCTTGCTACAACTATTGTCTTCGTCTTGTTTGCTTTTATCTTCATCCCATACTGCTCACAGCTGTCATTTAGATCCAGTAGCATATCCCTTAGTATCGTCTCTTCTTCTGCTAACAACGCCATATCAGTAAATCTTATGCACTTTATTCTTCTTCATCCTGCTTTTACTCCACCCATGTTCTGAAAACAGTTCTTCACTAAATCTTCCAAGTAGATGTTGAAAAGGATAGATGATAAAGGGCATCCTAGTCGTACTCCTCTCCCTGTTTCACTTCCTCCTGACATTTCTTCTTCTATCCTAACTTTGACTCGTTATTTCTTATATAGGTTACTGAACAGCCTCCTGTCTTTCCAATCCACACTCATTTTCTTCAGGATGTCCATCAGTTTGTTCCAATCCACTCTGTCAAACGACGTTTCTAAGTCCACAAATACTACATACACTTCTTTATTTTTCTCTAGGTATCTTTCGCCGATTGTTCGTAGTAGTCTAATTACATTCCTTGTACCTTTTCCTTTTCTGAAGTCAAACTGCTCTTCTTCGAACAGTCCTTTCATCTTAGAATATAAACGTCAATTCAATATTCGCAGGACAATCTTCGCCGAGTGCGATTTCAGACTGATAGTCCTGAACTCCTTACATATTTTCTTGGCATTATTTTTCTTCGGTATTGGCAGCAACACAGTCTTCGTAAAATCTTCGGGTCATTCGCCTTTGTCATATATTTCTTTGCATAATGATAGATTGTTTTCTACTTGTCTTCACCCAAGCATTTCACTAACTCAATGGGGATTCCATCAACTCCTGTTGCTTTCCCATTCTTCATTTCCGTAAGCGCTAGTTCAACTTCTTCTCTTGAAGTAAAAAATCCTTTTTCGTCTTCTGATACGATTGCTTCGTCTTCTGTGGCTAACTAATCTGGACGATTCCCTGTCACATATAACTCTTCTACATATTTCGTCCATGTGTTCAGTATTCCTTGTTTGTCTGTTATTTCATTTCCTATTTCGTCTCCTATCAACCATAATATAGACATTACTTACTAATTTAGCACAGCTATGATGAAAATAATCTCCACAGTTGGAACACTTAGATCTGTAACAAGCTTTGATTTACAAAGTTTACTGACACAACTAACATTAGAGTCTGCTATGATTCTCTAATATGTAACAAAAAATATAACGAAGTAATCAGTCCTCTAACCGGACCCAAGTTAACGCAGCCTAAGACATGATTTTAATTAAATAATATTATGCAGAATCGTTGATTTATTAGACGCTGTTATAATGTTAGAAAGTTTTATTTTCGCTGGCAGAGTTAAAGAGCCATAAGGCCTTCTCTTCCACTCAACCATCCTTAACTAATAGAATAGCGACATAAATATTTAAATTATGTATATTTACAATACACTAAAGATTCTCCAACAATACTCTTCAGTGCTGTAATTAATTAATGAACGCAGAAGTTTGGAGAAGTAGCAGTCAGAAGTCACGGCCCGATATTAGAATGTAGCACACAGGAGGAGGAGCAGAAGAATAAGAATAAGAAGTTTCAGTTAATTAATATAATTTGTAATTGAATAAAATCATAAAGTATAAATACTGATGAGAAATACCGATAACCGGTAGGTTGGGGTGAGTCACACGTGGACATTACGATGATGTAAAGGAACAGTAGGTGATACAACCTGTTCTGGGTTACCTGGTGAACCAGAACCAGCCATTCAAGTAATTCCTATGCTGGGTCTTCATATGATAGCCAACTGAGCTGCAATTGCTTGCACTGTTTTTATGTGATTTTCTTCTTGGAGGATTATTACAAGAAACTGGTATGATGAATGAAAAAATATACTGCTCAGGATATTTACTTAACTATAGCCTACGTATTCCATTCAATAAAGATTAATAATTTTATTTTTCATTTGAGCAGCTTTCTAGAAACAATGGAAAATCAAATGTTTCACTGCTCATTTTTCTACTTGTTTAATAACGCTGTATCAACTACTAAAGTATTTAATTTTTACAGGTTATAGTACATTTTTTTTTACGATAGTGCGTAAATTTTCATTTTACTCACTGTTATCGGTGCCTAAAGTGAGCCTTTAAATTACTAGTGCGAAAAAAGTAAGTAATCACTTTAGGCACTGCTATTCATTTTTCGCACTGTCAAAGAAAATGTAATATTCAATGTACAAACTTCATTCAGTAAGCAATTGACACATTATCTTGACCTTCCATTACTTAAATATTACACGTAACCACATAAATATGTAACAAATTTAATATTCATATCTACATTTTAACACTTATTTTTCTGAAATTACATGTAATACTCACTGTAACAAGATTTATCATTCAACTATTCCTAACCGCTCTGCTGATTATATCACCAGTTGAGACGGCCATGAAATCGTAAACATGAGTAAAACAGGCTGCCATTCCATAGAAACTTACTTCTTAATGATTCTGAGTTTAGATGACCATGACATTGTGATCTTATAACCTCTCCAACTTCAAATATTTATTTAATGTAAATTTTTATTATCGTAGAAAAAACATCGTATGGCACACACATTCGTGCCAAAAAGAGAACCTTTACGAACTTGTTTCATAAATAACTTTTTACTTCGAGACTGAAATATTTGCACCAAAATCATTCAAAATATTATACAAAAGAGAAACGTCTTTTCATAAAATCATCCTCCGAATTAAACATGGTTACCGTAACGTTGGCATATGTGTTCAACTTTCTAATGTGGTGTATTATCATTCACTTAGCATGCATTTTATTCCGTTCAGAAACTATTTAATTTTTATAGGCTACATGTAAAAAATGTAATAATAATAATAATAATAATAATAATAATAATAATAATAATAATAATAATAATAATAATAATGGCTCTTTATTTAACCTGGCAGAGTTAAGGCCGTAAGACCTTCTCTTAAACTCAACCAGGATTAAGACTTGCTTACATAGTTGAACATAGAACTGGATCGGAATTAAGCAATTACATATTGATACAATTTAGATACATAATGAGATCAAAAGAGGTAGTTACATAAAAATTTACCTCATAAAATAAAAGTAAACATAGTGGAATACATATTAATGTTGTTAGAATCAAATACGAATCACATAAAAACAGAAGCCGATAATACGACAAAAAAATGTGCACAGTAAAAATAAAAATAAACACATTAGTATACATATTAGTATTAGATTACAATTAAGTAGTATTTACATAATTAAACCAGAAACCGACAATTGAATAAAATGTACACAAAAAAATTGATTAATAATAAAAGACAACACAGTGGGATACATATTGGCGTTAAGTAATAAATAAACACGATTTAGATAATAAAAATAAGAAACAAAAATAAATAAATAAAAATAAATACAGAGGAACACATCCCATTAAATATTTGCAACGCGTTAGGTCTGGCAACTCATCATAAGATATTTTTCTAATTTACATTTAAAGGAAATTAAAGTTCGGCAGCTCTTGACTTCAGGCGGCAGAGAATTCCAGTGACGAGAAGTAGCAACAGCGAAAGATGAAGAATAAAGAGATGATGTGTGGAGTGGTATTTCTAACGTGTTATCATATTGTGACCGAGTATTTAAGTTATGATACCGAGAAAGGCTGTGGAATCGGACAGATAAATAAGAGGGAATAGAGGTGTGCAAAATTCGGTATAAGAGAGAAAGGGAATGTAACTTTCTCCTCTCATTTAACCTGAGCCTCAATAATTTATCGAAAGAAGGCGAAATGTGATCGTAGTAGCGGAAATTAGAAATGAAACGAACACACGCATTATGAACACGTTGCAGTTTCTGGGATAAATCCACCCTGAGATCACTGAATAAAGCGTCACAATAATCGAAATGAGGCATAATAAGAGTCTGTACAAGCGTCTGCTTTAATTTAGCTGGATAGTGGTACAAACTTTTTAATGAGTGGAGAGTGGAAAATAGTTTGTTGCACGTGTGTTTGATATGCGTGTCCCAGGTAAGGTTAGATTCAAAATGAACTCCCAGGTTTTTTACAGTTGAACTGAATGGAATGATCGCTTTATTCAGAGTCACAGGAGGAAGGGTCAGCTTATTAATATCGGGGATTAATCTTTTATTCGAAAATAAGATAGCCTGTGATTTATCTGTATTTAAGTTAAGTCCGAATTGTTGAGACCAAGATGAAACAGATTCGAGATCTTTATTGAGTCTATTAATACAGTCACTTAGTCTATCAGGACTGGCGGAAATTTATAGTTGAACGTCATCTGCATAAATATGATATCTGCAATATTTAAATGACTTGGCGATATCGTTAATATAGAGACAGAAAAGCAATGAACCCAATACCGAACCCTGGGGAAATCCTGACTCTACTATCTGCCAGGAGGAGAACCGATTATTAAAGACAATACGCTGCTGGCGGCCAGTGAGGTAGGAGTGCATTCAGGTGATAACGCTGTCAGAAAAATTTAACACTCGAAGTTTAGTTAATAGTAGATCCATGTCAACAGAGTCAAATGCTTTGTTATAATCCAATAAAATTAATATTATTGCTAATCGTTTATCCATAGCCTCTCGTATATCTTCAGTTAAATTCAATAAAACAGTGGAAGTGCTATGCCCGCTTCTGAATCCAGATTGAAAGGGGTCGATAATATTAAATTCAATCAGATATTTGCTTAATTGCTTATGGAGAATACGTTCAAGAGCATTTGATAGAACTGGAAGAATGCAGATTGGCCGATAGTCTTTAGGAGGTGTAGGTGTATTTACTTTAGGTAGGTAATGTAGGTAAGAGCAGAAAACTACGTCTGACTCCTCCATTGATTTCTTTTAAATTTTACATATTTTCATTTACTTTATAACTTATTGGTACAGAGTAGTCCGACATATTTCTATTATGTTATGTAATGACTGACTTAGAACTTGTTTCTGTGTAGCTATTTTAAACAAGAAATATTTTTTACCATAAAATGCTTTATAAAGTACGTATAAAAATGTTATTTACGTTTCCAAACTAAATTATCTCTTTTTCTCTTAATAGATTTAATATGAACACGTTTTCGATGCATGTTCTTCCTTTCTCAAAAACGCTTTAATATTCAAGAAGAAAACTTTCTTCGAAGAATTTTTAATCTTACATTTAATAATCTGCTGTAGATTTTGTAACATGTAGTTAATGAAGATATTAGTGTTTAAGTTTTCTTATTAATTTTATAGCCTTTTTTATATATTCGTATATATTTGCAAGTTTCTTGTTTATGTTTGTTAATTAGTTAGGATACAATTAATTAATTAATCAATCATTTAAAGCTTGTGTGACTGCAACCTGTGTATATTTTTGTGTGGCTTTACTTTGTTTATAGTGTTTTTTCTCTCTCTCTCTTTATTTCTTGTGTAGCTTTACTTTGTATATAGTGTATTTTTTTTCGTTTATTTCTATTATTGTATTTGTATTCCTGGTGTTGTGGAAGAGAAGGCCTGATGGCCTTAACTACACCAGAATAAATAAATAAATAAATAAATAAATAAATAAATAAATATTTTGAATAATAAAATTAAAGAATTAAGCTATAAAGGCTATCACTCGTAATATAATAAATAAATATCTAAATTATTTAGAAATTTGTAAAACATAACATATAATATCATTGTCATAACACAATTTTTTTCTGCGTCTGACTTGGAAATCTCTTTTCCAACTTCCGCAAACGCAAAATCAAAACATGAAATCAGTTATTCGGGATTTTTCTCGACAACAAAGGAAGAAAAGTACTTCCGCTGTGGTACAGCTATTTCCTCACGGTTGTTACGATGTAGTCTCTAAGGTAATCAACACAGTCTAGTATATACAGTCACGAAGCTTGAGTTTTGAGGGTACTAGGTACAATAGACTATGCAGGTACTATTTCGCATTGTCTGTAATGAGGCGATAGTAGGGATCCTAGTGGTTAGCAACTATCTATGGATGCATATTTATTACGTATTGAGCTTCTTTGACTGTATATACAAGACTGTGGTATCATTCTAAAAACAAAGAACATGTCTACACAACAGTGGCTTCAAGGTGATAAATACTAAACTTAATTTCTTTATTGTAAGAACTGCCATTAGAACAGACTTTTGCTGAATTATCTCGCCAAGATTATGCCTTAACGTACATGAAGTTAATAGCTTAACTGCAGTCAGAAGCTGAAGGAAGACAAAAAGGGTTCCTCTATAAAAAAGAAGAGGGGGAGAGGTTTTCATTCCGTGCGTGCGCGTCTATCGAAATATAATTGAAGCAACACTACTCCCTATCTGAAATGGACATTTGAAAACGTCACGTCCGCTTTTTACTTAACTCCATCACGGAACAAAATGAGAAACAGAAGCTTCTCACGTGTGTTTGTTTGTCTTTTTCTCTATCACAGGTAACAAGATAGGGGAAAGTCGGAGTGGTCTATCATGTAAGTCTATTAACCGCGAACGAGCCTGGCTTTTTTTTTATAAGTGGTCAAATGATACGCGACTAAGCCGCTAAATGTCTTTTAACTAAAATGGTTGAGTTAAGCATATCTCGTTTTTTTCGCCTTGTAGTTCCAGTGTATATATATAAACACTTTGCTGGCGGGGATAACTTTGTGTGAAAGATTTACGAGCATCGTTTCAATAAGTCACGGTTACACCCACTCACCCACACTACCACAGCTTGTTGAATGATGAGGTAGGCGTGTGAAATTGACACTTGCTGAAAATGTTCCCTTTTAACCACCCACTCCAATCCACTCCACTTTACCCTCACAACATTAATAAGACGTTAAAAACAGAAATTAAGGTACAGAATGTGCCACGTTTTTTAAGGCATGGATGTTTTATTGGACACACCTAAACTTGAAATGGACTTTATTTTATGGTTAGTAAGTTAAACTAATTCCCTGATAGTTGTCTGCAGTTGAGTACACACACCGGAGGCCGAAGGCGTTTCTATCGGTCTACAGATAATCTTGGCCTACAGGAATTCGGTATCTTCGATCGCTGAAATATAGCTATATAGACTATTTTATTAGATTATATATTTATGTGCATGAACATTTTTATAAAAAATGAAGAGAGTGCAGGAAGCCAAACGTTACCTACCGAAGCTGCCACAAAGTGCTAATTTATTCACTCAAATATTATATTTAATTTTTTTTTTTTTGGTGTCCGAATAAAACTTAATAAACTTAGGCCCTACGTTTAAATTAAATCCAACATATTAAAGGAAAACGTTACAGTCTCCGAAATATTTTTTTGATATCAAGGGGAAGAACTTATATGAAATAAAAAAAATGGACTAAATATGACAAAATTTGTTTTTACTATAACAAAATCGTTCCAGCATGTAAATAAGCTTATTACAGAAAACCACTTTATGATATAACGCCAAAGAGCTGATCTGTTATTATTTTTAAGTGGTCATGGACGCTCTCGGGTAACTCTAGAAACTTCTCTCATTTCTTCAGACAAAAAAATTGTCTTCACTTTTCAAACTTCAAAATTCAAAACCTCTGGCATTACTAAAGACATAAACTTGAAATCTACATGATAAGTGTAACGCAACTTAATCAACATTTTCAAGTTCCAACAATAAGCAACTTTTTATAAAGATCTGATATTAAAGTGATACTTCATATATTTTTTCAAAATTCTCAATGAAGTGATTTCAAAATGTTCTAAGCCAGATTTGTTACAAGGTTCATAAGCTCTCATTTGAGTCCTAGAATATGTATTTGTGTCAAAGAATGAAGTTAATTCGTTTTACGTCAAAACCTTATTTTTTACGTTTATATCCCTTAGTTTGTCCAAAAAGTCAAACTAACATTGTAATCTTAATTCCCAAGACCTCTTATTATTTATAGCCAGTACAGAAAAAAAAATAGCGTTTTCATAGGTATTCCCCCTTAAATCCTAACTTCTCTTCAAAATGTTACATCTGTTATGTAAATTCCAAACATTACTCTTTGTATAATTTTCTCCAAAATTACTATATAATAATAATAATAATAATAATAATAATAATAATAATAATAATAATAATAATAATAATAATAATAATAATAATAATTTGCAACCAAATATTGTGGGTGAGGGTTTTGTTGAATTACATAGAATAATTCCTGATAATCTCCAAATGAATGCTTTCGTCGAGTATGTGTTCGAAAACAACATCAGTTTTGACGCCAACTTTCCACAAGTGTTATGGGCTAGTAGTCCTTGAAGCGATCCCCGAACAACAAATGGGCCTGAAATCTTCCCTAGATATTTTAAGAAACAATTTCATGAACCACATCTTTCTGCTCATGTGCTAACTAAAATGTTTAAGCACCTCAAGAGCGAAATGATCTGCCAGTTAATATCTTGTCTAGGGTTCGCTTATTCGCGGATGATTGTATGTTATACAGGGAAATAAAAAGTCATGAAGATACTACTATTCTCCAGAATGACCTCAATAGAATAAATGATTGGGCAATAGCCAACAAAATGAAAATAAATTCTCTAAAGAGCAAAGCCATCAGCTTTACAAGGAAAAGAAATAAAATAGTCGCATCGTATACGTTAGGGGGTGAAACCATTCCGGAAGTTAACAAATGTAAATACCTCGGAATAACATTTAGCAGCGATCTCGGCTGGGGGGAACACGTTACAGACACAGCGGGAAAAGCATGGGGAGCGTTACACTTTGTGATGAGGGTACTAAGAAAAGGTTCTGATAAATCCAAAGAGATTGCATATAAATCACTAGTTCGTCCAGTAATGGAATATGGTGCTGCATGTTGGGATCCTTACAGACTAGAACATATTAAGACACTGGAAAAGATTCAAAAACGGGCTCTTAAGTGTTGTCGGAAAAATTCACCATTAAAATGGGACACACTCACGGACAGGAGAACGCGAATTCGATTATGCGCACTGTTCAAAACATACAGAGGTGAGCCTGCCTGGAAAGAAATAAAAACTAGGTTGCAGCCGCCAAATTACTCTTCAAGGAACGACCACTCGTATAAATTGAGGGAAAGAAGGCAGAGGACGGACACTGGAAAGTTTTCTTTTCTCAATCGTACTATCAGGGACTGGAATGCTTTACCTGCAGACTTACTAAAGGCTTTACCAACAACCAAAAATGTATTTAAAAATAGGCTTAAGGACCTTACTAATAGACGGTAATTATACACAGTACTTAAAGGGTGTAAATGATATATTGTTATTGAAGTGTTGTATCAGTGAAGAATTATGTCGTGTCAGTGAAGTGTGTTGTATCAGTGAAGAACTATGTCGTGTCAGTGAAGTGTGCTGTGTAAGTGAAACGTGTTCCTGTCAGTGAAGCTTTATAGTTTATAGTGGCAGTGCAAAGTATTTGAACAGTGAAATGTTTTTGAAGTGTTAGTGAAATCAGGATAGAATCAGTGAAATGTGTCGTAGTCCCAGTGCAGTGAGTGAGTTGACAGCGAAATGAGTGTAATGTTGAAAGGTACTTGTGCAGATATGAACATATCATACTCGTGGATTTTAGTTCGATCTTAGTTTTAAGATACAAACTAGAATATTTCAAATGTTATTTTAAGTGATCGTTTCATTTAATTTAGTATATTCCCTGTTGTTGTTATTATTATTATTATTATTATTATTATTATTATTAATTATTGTTAGTATTAATTATTAGTATTATCATTATTGTATTTTTAATTAATAAGTTTATTATTGTCATTATTGAGTGTAATTAGTTACCACTGCCACCGGGTATATACCCATTGCAGTGTGAATAAATACATACATACAAATATAAGTTTCATCTCGATCAATTCTGTTACGAATAGAAAAGTTAGAAAACATGACGTCATATAGCAATACGAATATAAGATGGATCTTTGGAAAAGTTATTCAAGTGGTGTAATATTCTTACTACAATACATAAAACGCTGGGACACTGTTACCAACCACAGCAACTGTAAAGAAAAGGAGAATTTTTCTGCTAAGACGAATCCTTCGAAGAATGCCGTGGATTCGATAATCAACACCTAAACTTTTCCAATAAGGAATATTTCCAAGGAAGCATTGTTGCCACATTTGAAGGTAAGCCTTAATATTTATTTGCGTTAATGTAATGCATATTTTTGCGGTAAAGTAAACATAACCATTTGCGTAAATGACGCTCACTTTGCGTAAAACTGCTGTACTGCATCTCGCTATCACCAATCTCATAGACGCTAAAATAACATCGTAGTTGATACAGCATCGTTAAATAGCCAAGTAAAAAAATTGGGAGCGATTCCCTTAGTGAAGTGGATATTACTCGTAATTGTACCTATCTTCGAGAAGTATTCCTTAGCTTTCTTTCGTGCTGTGTTGTCTCAAGCGATGTATTTGCCCCTAGCTACATGACGAAAGAGTCTGGCCACTTGTAAATTTTCAAAATTCAAGAAAAACGACAGAAATGGCCAAAGCATCTGAACTTCTAAAGTCGAAATCAAGCATACAAATTATAAAGAATATCAATCATGTTATTCACAGAAAAGGAGAAGAGAGAATTGCGATAAGAAATTAGTATAAATTAGAGAATCAAATCGACGAACATTAATTATTCATCAACTGTATTGTCTTATTATATGAAGAGGAAAATTACTCTAGAGATGAAAAGTAATTATCATGTAATTGAAAGTCATGTGTGCTCAGAGTTCTTGGAACAGCATTTGCATTCAATCTGGCGACGCAAATACCAGCATGTCTGTTCCAAATGACAGTACTATTTTCATCTGCTATACTTCATCATTGTCATAATATGTTTAATTAAAATTTCCCTACCTCTAGTCTTGAAAGTCCGATCACCATGTGCAACTTAACGAACATGTTGAACCAAAGAGCAGCCGGTTTCATCTATTCCATCAGGATAATCTGAAATTCTCATCCTACAATTTGATATAATTTTGATATATTCTTATCACATGAGATATAGAGAAATTAATGTTTTGATGGAAAATACAGCTATTTTAAGATTTTCACAGAAACATAGTGCTATTCCAGGGATGCAGAACTAAGCTTCAGTTGTAGTATACGTCACAAGCAGGATTACGTCATTCATCCCTTCCCTAAACCCCACGGGTTATTCACATGATAAGGTAGACCGGATCTGCATTCACTGTCTAGTGGTGGAATTCAACGCAATGCCGTTCGGAAAATACCAGTTTAAAGAGCAATGGTAAAATGAATCTTTCTGTATTCAAAGCACGTCCTGTGTTTGGTTTTACCTACATATGTAAGCAAATCAACTTCAATGAGAGCGAAAGACGGTCGCTCTAAATTGACAGATGAGCATCTGATTTCCCCTCTCACGCTATGTACTGTACATCTTCAGTATGGCCGAATATAACGAAACAGGCGAACAAAAAAAGAATGCAGAGATCTGGCGAACGTTGTAGTTAAAGCTAAGTTATAGGAATGATTTTCCTTTATACTCACGAAAGAAATTAGATTTGCTTTAGTTTTTATTTTTGAATCAATATAATCAATTTCACTTGAACTTGAATTTTTACACTTCTATACTTTTAAAATTGCCATGAATGATTTATTTTTTACTTACAATCGTATTACACAGATCTAGATACAAATACAAGAATATGTTATATGGTTCTGGCTGTTTATAACAGGCATGTCAAGGACACGGGCAAGATTACGAATTGTTATCATTTTCATCCTATTATCTTCCATGACGTTCTTGTATTTATGGGAATTATGTGCATCGTAATAACGCTGTACATTAAATTTCTTACAGATAATCTGTTTTTTTTTACACATTATACATTGTGCCTCTCCATTGTAACTGCGGCTTGGAAGCTTTAATAACCAATTTGCATGCTAAGATTGAATAATAGGTATTGCTGATTCTAGAACTAATAGTGTGATTTGGGTGCCAATTAATAGTCTTTATAATTACACGTAATTCAATCGTATAGTGAAAAAAAATGAACCAGCTTCCCATAAATAAACTTATAAATATAAAAAAAGAATTAATTCATTCTTCCCATCACTACAACAAAATAAATTATATATTTTAAAATGAAATAATTATACAAACATAATACACAAATATATAAAACTTCATAGGATCCCACTAAAGTATGCCATCGTGTTGTTCTGAATAAGCACCGTAAAACATGCAATCGTATATTTCTTATTACCAGTGTACTTATTCACCCCTGCCATCCCTCTTGTAGCGAAAGAGGGGAAGTGTACAGACGATCGCGAGCAAGACTTTATACACTGCGGGCGAAATACACATCGCGGGCTGACGCTGATATGACTGGTTTATAGCAATATGTTTTGAAAAGGAGTACTTAAGTAATTTTATTCATGGTTAAAATTTCCGTAATCTGCTAAGACTACAACTAGAATTCGTTTTGTTTAAACATTTGGTATCATCAGTTCACTTTAACCAATTCAATTTAAATAAATTTAAATGAGAAATTGTGCGTTAGATATTTCCAAATGTATTTTTTGTACATATAAACGTATTGTATTCGTTTACATGCAATTAATCCGAATTTGTTGGTTAAGTTGAGTGTTATAATTAAAGTGGCCGTAAATCCTTTCAACATTTTGTTCGTGAGCGCCAGTTTGTTGTAATCCGCCAAATGGTTGTGGACGGATCACGGAGACGTCGTTCAGCGCCCGTGAACTGTGGAAGGGGAAGGGGAAGTCAGTCTCTCTCTCTCTCCCTCTCTCTCTCTCTCTCTCTCTCTCTCTCTCTCTCTCTCAGTTCTGCATCCCTGGGCTATTCAAAACTGCAACAGATTTCAAAGTCCTCTTTGTTAAGGACGAAGTTTGTAGAAAAATAATAACACAATTTTGTTCATATAAGACTGGGGTTTATTTTCAGAGAAACTTCTGTTCCAATAACTTCTCTATTCAGGAATGGAAAAGAAACCACATTTATCACATCCCCACGCTTTACTGTCTACCCGTGTTGGCGGGACAGTGTACTGACAGATGATCATACTAGTATACGAAACAAGAACTAATTCATTCACTAGTGATAAAGTAAGTTATACTGTGTGTTGTTTGAGTTTCTAAATACTGTAGCATTAAACTGCA
This sequence comes from Periplaneta americana, assembly GCF_040183065.1. NCBI lineage: Eukaryota > Metazoa > Arthropoda > Insecta > Blattodea > Blattidae > Periplaneta > Periplaneta americana. The sequence goes on from NC_091125.1 coordinate 36,765,061, forward strand.
TGTATTGTCGGTCCATATCACCAAGGCATGGCACGTCCTCAGGTTGCGGATAGAGGAGACGGCCTTCAGATATGGAGGGTAGCTGCGAATATATTGAATAAGCAGTCGTGGACAGCGGATAAGGAGTGGTCCTCCAGGTTGGGGGATGGACGAAGGGCTAACAACCCATCACCGTAGAAAAACATCTTGTTACGAATCCATACCAGAAACAGAACTGCACGCATTGTATTCTTCACCTGACATAATAAATTAGAAACATTAAATCTAGACGATTGAGATGGGTAGGGCATGTAGCAAATATGGGCGAATCCAGAAATGCATATAGTGTGTTAGTTGGGAGACCGGAGGGAAAAAGACCTTTGCGGAGGCCGGGACTTAGATGGGAGGATAATATTAAAATGGATTTGAGGGAGGTGGGATATAATGATAGAGACTGGATTAATGTTGCACAGGATAGGGACCGATGGCGGGCTTATGTAGGGCGGCAATGAACCTGCGGGTTCCTTAAAAGCCATTTCTAAGTAAGTAAGAAAGTAGCATTAAGTTGAGTTTCACTTCAAATACTCTTGTTTTTTTCCTTCAACTTTTTTTGTGCATGTTCGCATTAACCGGAATTTCGGATTAATGAAGTTGGGACTAGCGGGGTTCTATTGCACATAAAATACTGTAGGGTAGATCCTTAAATCAACTGCCATAAATTTTCTTAAAACGAACTTCTACGTTGTTTCCAAGAAATAAAGCTTTTAAAGAGCAGAAGCCTTTTAGTAGACGGATTCTTTAATCGCAGTTCAACAACAATTAGGCCCCGAAGTATGCCAATATTGTCTTCATTTTCTTGGAAACCATGTTGTGTATTTCCTGCAGGTGTGAGTAACTCGATATAAAGAAGACCTACTCGTAGTTGCATCAGTTCCCTCCCCTCTCAAGAAACTGAAATATAATTTACCGTAATTGTAACGTGACCGTATCATTGTATGTTCTCTAACATCAGCCACAACATATATTTACATAAGACAATCCGGATTAGGGTAATGGTAAATTGTGTAACAACACTTTGAAAGCAATACGTGTAAAAGCAATAAGCAAACACATTTTGTGCTAATAGCCAAGAACAAACACAAAGTACAAGAACGAAAGTATCTCAGCAATCCTTGCAAGTAAATGTATGCACGGCTATATAAAACTTCTAACCGAACACGTACTTGATCCATTAATTTATAGCACCTAAACAGGCAACAAGTTTAGACCACATTTCATTTGTTTCATCAGACAGAACGCTAAATCGTATTTTATACGTGGCAAGACGCTTACCACCGAAAACATCGTAATTTAGCGATCACGGGTACCAGCCTGAATACTGCATAATTACCATTTAGTATTCTCTAAAGGCAATAACCTAGTATGCTAATGACAGAATGACAAACAGAGATTAACCAAATTTACATGTCGTTATAATCGAAAGAATCTCAATCATATTGCCTATAAGTGAAATACAAACACGTTTCCAACACGTGAAAATATCAGGATGTCGCAATAATTTTCAAATGGAGAAACATTCTTTTATACATGTCACTTTGTAATTTAATTATTTTGAATCTGTTTCCCCAAAATAAACTCATAAACACGCCAGAGTAAGCACATGACAGTAATATATGCGTATTTTAATAATTCCAGTCCACTGGTTTCTGAGATACGACATAGTAAGCTAACTGTTTTAGACTCTCATATGCTGGAAAGTAAATTAAAAATATAACAAAATATTCCGAACTTTATTACGTGGCGAAATATAAATTCATCACAGCCATACATGTAAAAACTACAGTCGGGATATTTATAGAAAAAAGTAATGAGTTATGCATGCACATATGCACCAAAAGACATACATACAATTACAATAGTATAAACATTACATGAACAAATTTAACTTATTCTGTGCTGTATGTCTGTCGTCGAGGAATATTCACTTTCTACATTACTTTCTGGCACCAATGCATGTGAAATAAGTACATTTTAAGCAAGAATTCTCGCGAAATAATGAAAAAATAAAAAGATTACATTTTTTTACTCAAGAAAACATTATCTTGAAGTAAAATTTGGTATTCTTAAAAAAAGTATAAACTGAAAGAAGACAAAACTCGGTAATAAGTATCCAAATGTTCCTTAAGTAAATATGCATTCATACGTAAAACAACATTTTTTCATATTGCTCTAGTATCATATATTCTACAAACAAACAGTGAACAAATTTCCACCGCTGTAAAGTAATGGTTAGCATGTCTGACTGTGGAACGAGCGGGCCCGATTTCAAATCCTGGTTGGTAAAGTTAACTGGTTGAGGTTTTCCCGAGATTTTCTCTAAACCCATTTCGCTGGCATTATTATCTTCATATCACTCAGGCGCGGTTAATACAGCGTCGTAAAGTAAAGCAATTAAAAAAATAACACAAAAAATTGAAAATAACAAAAATATATATCTCGTCCTCAATGACTTCACGAAACTTTGGTTTAGAGACGTAACAAAAAAAAAGTTTCACATACATATCTATGTAACTCACACCTGTTTTTCTTCTTTATATCTTTCACCGCTACAACCGCCGCGAGCGTCAGAGCATAAAAAATAACACTGCAAACTTCTCCTGCTACTTCTCTTTCCCCTCACAGCAAACTCTGACGTTGCACAGAGGCAGAGATATTATAAAGTAACTGTGCGTTGTCATCATCATCCTTAACTAATTTAAACGAGTATGATGTGATTTACTGAAGGTGAACAGGAAGAGAAAAAGGAATTGGCTGCGTTACTGGATGAGAAGAAAGTATCAAATAATATATGACATTAAGATATATGGATCATATGCAGAGACTAACAGGAAGACAGAAAATTGAGCCGTGCCCACGACCACGGCCGTTCACCTAGTACGTCACTTCATCCGTCAGAGCGCTCTCAGACGTCACAGTATATATAGCGCTATTAATCCCTTCATTTGTTCTTTCCAAATAACCCTATTGGCCGGTTCATTACGTCTCACGAGGATAGAGGGGGAGAGAGTTTACCTGTTTTAATGGAGATACACGGAGCGTCACTCGGGTTCCGGTACGCGGCAGATACACTTAACTAGACTTAGGCTCTCTTACGCGGGAGATATACGGAAACAGTTGGCTCAGATTCAAGCTCTCGTCCGCGGCAGAAGCATTAACAAGACTTAGGATGTTGGTACGCGGCAGATATAGACAACGTGACTCGGGCCTTTGTACGCGTTGGAGATAGATCAGTGGAGTAGTTAAATTGCGTCGTGTGTGTTTGGGATTTTAGTGGATCGTAGTTTGAAACATCGCTTGCTAGTGATACGTCTTGGGGGCAAGTTTTAGTATTTGCATCGAGTAACATATTTGTGAGATATATATGTGTTTGAGGTAAATTGATTTGGGGATTGTAATGAGATTGATTTGAAACGTGAGTTCATGTTCCGAGACGGTTAGAGTGATAGAGCAGCGATTACGGTCTCACATATTGTTTTAGTGTAATCCCCGCTCCATTTGATTATTGGTTTCCTTCGCCGCTATTTTGTTATCATATGCGTCGAGTTTGTTGCTATTTAAATGATCGTTGAGATTGGAATTATTGTCCGTTTACTTATTACGTGTATCTGTCTCCATCCCTCTCTCTCTCCGTTGGGTGTTCATTTTGTAAAGTGCAGAGATTTGTGTTAGTGCAATTTGCACAGTTTATGTGAGCAATATGTGCAATGGGTAATATATAGTTATCAGTCATATAATGCCTTATGCTGGGTAGAGTTTCTCTCTTATTGAGTGTGCATGTATTTATAGTTTGGTTACTCAGATTGAGTGGTATCTATGGTCGTATGGATCATGTATTAAGTTAAAGTGCTGGCTGGGTGTTATGTTCAGATTCGTACTCAGATAGAGAGTGGTTCATGAACACATGCTTAATAGGTTAGTCACTGATTGTCGAGAGACGGCCATATTAGATTGTTTCATCACTTATAAGTGTGTTGGCCTCAGCCTTGTGATACTTACATGATTTACATATCCAAGGGATATCATTTCAGATTAGTTTGTCCCATTTTCACTCACCCATTTCATATTTATTGTTATTTCATTTTCCATTTATGTACATTGTTACTTATTATTGTTAATTATATTTGTTTTATAAATTCATGCTATTTATTTCTAAAAGTCTTCCACTGCGCACATCCAATCCTTCCAATGTGCCGTCCACCTGGCGAAAGCAGCCAATATAAGAAAGATAAAGAGGAGGAGTGGATGATCGTACCGTCGCCCCCCCCTACAAAATAGAAAAGACTAAAGAATGCTGGGTTTGTAGTGAAAGTCCTGTCCTTGGGCAGAACAGTATGAATGAATGAATGAATGAATGAATGAATGAATGAATGAATGATGTGATTTGGTCTCTTAATTATTTTTATAGGTCAGACACTTCAATTGTTTATAACTCCTTCTACTTTCTATGAGTTGACGCTATAACATTTCGCAAGAAACCATATCAATGTGTTATGTGATATTTCAAGGTACCAAGGATTTTGAATAAGCATTTCTTATACGAGTAATATCATCATATTAATAATCGTCCAAAGCTTGGATTTAAAATATCGGTATCCTAATCAATTCAAATAAACAAAAAACACAAAGTGTAAATTAATGTTAGAAATATGATAATAAAATTTGACAATTTTAATGATCTACAACAAGATGTGGTAGCCATCAATACGATAAGAATTTATTGAAAACTAAATAATATATAGTGATATATTACAAAGATGAACAGAGACAGTGATTGATGATGTTCAATGAAGGTTTTAAAATGGTTGATGCAATTGTCTGAAGAGTCTTTTCAGAAACCTTTAATTTTCTAAGAATTTCCAATATAAATTTGAGAATTGTTCCTCGCGCATCAAACATAAGTTCAATGACATTTCAATCTTGAATATTGTATTTATGAGTGAGATCATCAAAGCACGGAAGGTAAATAGATCAGTTTTGTTATTTAGGTCAATTATTATGATGTCAGCACACCCGCCGTGTAGATCCTTCCGTAGAAAGACATTGAACTTCCTCTTATACTTCGTATTCATCATGTTTCTTTAATCTGTCAGCAATTATTGAGCGGATTGTGTTATGTCTGTCAATTCGCAGTAATTCGCCCTGAGGGCAGGAACCTAGCACGTGGGGTAAAGTTTCAGGCTCACTGCATCTCCTGCAAGTAAGTGCTTCTAATATTTTCATTAGAAGTCAGACAAGATATTACAGATCCATCTATTAACTTAAATGACTGAGAAGAAATCTGTCCTCTGTGAAGAGAAATAACTTCACTTTTAGCTGTATTAATATGCAGTCCAATTTTTACAAGCAAGTTCTTGACTAACATTGTCAGATGTTTTGCAGCACTATCATTTTGACTTATAAGAACTAAATCATCAGCTAAAGCTAGAACTGATATGTTTTCAAGGTTGGGAATGATATTGTAACCATATTCTTCTACGATTTGTATTTCACTCAATTCTTTTAAAAGAAAATCTAGTGCCATATTGAAGAGAATAGGAAAAAGAGGAGGATCTTGTGCAACTCCTTTTTGCATTAAGATTTGTCCTGTTTTAGATGTTCTGTTGATGGAAACACTATATTTTTATTGAAAACTTCGGACCAACAATATTGGTAGATAACAAGATCTTGACCGAGCGGGCTAGCGGCGTGGTAGAGGGCTGGCCTCGCATTCGGGAGGTCCGGGGTTCGATCCCAGGGGCCGGCAATCCTAACTGAGGTTTTTCATGGTTTCCTCAGTTATTGCCAGGCAAATGCCGGGATTGTACCATGGACGGCGAACCTTCCCTTAATCCTTTCATATGTGTCTGAGTGAATGATGTGTAATGTCTTAAATGTTTGTGTTGTATCGGAGGCGGCCCTGGCATAGAGCTGATCCCTCATCCGGGGAGGCCCTCCATGTCCTGGTGTGGTCAAAAAAGTATGTATGTGATCCATAGCTTAATTCCTCTCCCGACAGGTGCATCGTGGGTCGTGTAAATGTACCTAGAAGGGAGAGGTTAAACTGAGAGAAAGAAAGAAAGAACAAGATCTTGAATTTTGAAGAAACAGAATATGCTGAATAAGAAATATAATAGACTACCCCAATATTATATTACCTAAGTTTGGTTATATAGCGTATACTGCAACAATAAATAATGAAACTGAATCAATTTTAAAGAAACAGTTTGAATTGTGTACAGAATGGTATTGCTTTATTTTTATTGACTATCGTCATGTAACGAGTCTCACGAACAACTAAGAACTGGTGTGGTTTTATATGGAAACACTGGGCAGACAGACTTTGGTTGGATCAGATGTCACAGAAAAGTCTCCTTTTCGTTTCGGGAATATCAAATAGTCCCAGGCTGTTAACTCTGGAGAATGTGATTATTAGTGAGCTGCCGCCCTGTGTGAACAGGCGCGTTGTCGTGAAGCTAGAACGAGATGCCTGGTTTCTGATACTCGGATGCTGCACGAACAGTCCACTTTCACATTCGCTGTAAGGCGCTTGCATAATACTTTCACAAAAGGCAGGATAAATTCTTGATGGATAAGACCTATACAGTCGCAGAAACAAATGAACAATGTCTAAATTTTCGACTTCTGAAAACGCAGTTTCCTCCCTTTCTCAGTCCCTATTCTGTACTTCGGCGCTTCATTAAGTAGAACTGATTGCACCATGTTTTGTAGTCTGTCACGAATGAATCTAAGAATTTTTGTTTCATCTAGCAGTTTCAATGATATCTTTTGCGTCTTTAGTGCAGTCCTCCACTTCATCTTCTGTGAGGTGGTAAGGAGCAAATCTTGCATATTGATTCATTAATTTTCTGCCCAAGGACAGGTCTTCCACTGCAAACCCAGCATTTCCCAATGTCATATTTTACGCCCTTCCCTTAGTCTCTGCATAATTCCACTTTTACTTTAATGTTGAATTACAATATTGTGTAAGTTGTAGCATTATCCACACCGAAATCATCTACCAATAGTCAAAAAGTTATTCAAGGTTCAATTTCCTGATGAATTTTTCTTTTCTAATTGAAAATGGACTTCCCAGGCTGAAATCACCTTTTAGCCTCAGCTTATCAGAGACTAATTTGTGCGCGAAATAAACACAGGCTTATTAAAAACGAAGTGCTTAGTTTAAACAAAAAAATATTTGCACAGGTAGGCTACATGTGTTTTTCACTAGATAATATAAATATTCTGCAAGTCACGTATGTTATTTGTAATTTGCTTTTCAAAAGATTTTAGTAGGCCTATCCAGGTAAAGATACATAAATGAAAATTAGCGATTTCGCTCCTCGCTTATACATACATACATACATACATACATACATACATACATACATACATACATACATACATACATACATGTGTCCCTCCTTGTCTCGTGCAGTAGCAGCTCAACTCGTGTACCAGGCGTAAGTACACTTAGCGGCAAAAAGAAGGGGCCGGCCGACAATTTCCAAGTTCGAGAGACATAACATTGCGCATGCTCGTCTCGTCAAAGCCATAGTTCACGAGGTAACACATAATTAAACCATTTAAATTTGCTGTATTTTGTTTAAGAGTCTAAAATATGTAATAAAATCGAATGGCGGGTTGATTGTAGATACATCAGGGCCCTTGAATAGTGAAATAATAATATAATTGATAAATACAAAATCAACTGGAGCGAATATGAACAGGAAAACCACGTATTATGCCGAACCAACATTAACTGTCATAGTAGCGTAAGTTGTTACGGCATTGCTCAATTGAACAAGTTGATAGTAGTAGCTCAAGGTTCGAACCTCCCTCAAATCTTCTTTTTTTATTACAAATTTGCCATCATATGTGTCTCACAAAGCTATAATTATGTGGCGATATCTCTTAAAATATGCCCAAACTGTAATAAATAATAAACCTCCCTCTCTCTTTCAAGCAATACTGCTATCTGTTAATACAACGTTCTGTCTCGTCATTACGCTTGAAGATGGCACAGAAACAATAACTCATTGCCCTGGTTCGCATAGGTTATTCTGCGTATGCTACTCTCCGACAGGACTTCGATTGGAGAAATGTCATTTTCTCCGACCAGGTAATTGTCTCCAGTAGCATTCTGCGTATGCTACTTTCCGACAGGACTTCGATTGGAGAAATGTCATTTTCTCCGACGAGGTAATTGTCTCCAATAGCAACGATAGTACTGCCCTAGTTTATTGTATGAATGGCCACCGATACGATGAACGCTTCGTGAGACGAATTAACAAGTCGGGTTGCGTGTTGGGGGTGAATGTCATACGATGGGGCAGGACTTCTATAACGCATCCACAGGCAGTTTACGGCATAAGTCTACGAACACATTTTGGCAAATGTAATGATCCCTTCCGCCTGAAAACGATATCCTGAAGTCGGAACACTTTTCTTCTAGCAGGATAATCATCCGATACTCATCGCCAACCGGAGGAGGCGTGATGTCGACCCAGTCGACAGGCCTCCAAATTCACCAGATATGAATCCAATTCAAAATTTGTGGGCTGCAGTCAAAAGGATCCTACGCTCTAATTGGGCAGAACAACCACCTATTCGGACACCTGAGGAATTGTGGGACAGAGTTCTAGATGCGTGGGAGGAGATGGCCAAGATTTTAGACCTGTTCCATAATCTTTGAACTCCATGCCGCGCAGAATGAGGGCAGTAGTTGACGCAGGTGGTTTGTGGACGAGATACTAGTCCCCACTACAGTTCTTTTTTATATATATTAACAAATTGTTGTTTTCGTTAATTTAATTATGTGTTTGATATGCGTCAGGATTTTTAGGTTGTGAAACAAGTATTTTTGTTTATACAGGCCAGGTCTCACCTAGTAATAGCCCACAAGGCAGGCATAACGAAGTTTGTTAACAAATGCCATTTCACATTTAAACTAATAAATTAAGTAAAAGTTATAAAAAAATAATAATAATTTTACCGTACCGGGAAGCGAACTCATAACCTCTGGTACGGATGTTAGATTTCTTACCAAAGGGCCACACACTGCTCGTAAGGTTTACTACATTATAGACGGACGACTTTCAATGAAGAGACACCACAGCAATGCCTTGCAGTGGGTTACGTTTACACGAGTGAACCGCGCGATAGAACTTAGCATTTCTGTCGACCAAGAGTCGGCCCATTCTTTTTACCGCTAAGTGTACATAGAAGAGAACAATTAATCACTTGCCCGTATTATGAACGGTGCTGCGTTCGTCAGCCGTGCCATGCTACGGAATGCTACGAGCGCGACTCACATCCATGCGGCCAAGAACACTGAAGTGAAAAAGTAATATTTGGTAATCTGCTTTCAAAATTAGGTATGCTTGTTTTCTTCTAACGCAATATATTTTAATAATCTTTCTGTGCATTGTTAAATGATTTCCTTTAATTTTGCTCACAACCGTTTTTACTTTCTTAGAATTCGAATAGCTGTAGGTTCATATAACATTTTTTGGTCAAAATGACCCATTGTAGAACTGATACCTAAAGCACGAGTCATACTTTATGAATCACCCTGTATATTTAAAAGACTATTTAGGCGGCTTGGTGCAAAACTTGTTTTACAAGATATTGTGAGTATAATAAACAATGCATTAAATAACAGAGTTATAATTAGTAACGGTTCTTCGAAATAAGTTACCCGTTTTATACGAGATTCATATTTTCTAACCAACATAGTTGCTTGCCATATTATATAAAATAAATTACAGGAGTTAAGAAGCTTTCGATTGTCTGATTTTTCACAGTAACCTAAAGGAATGTTTCGAATAACATAAATTCATATAAGGAACCCCAAGACTTGGCATTATGCAAAAAAGCACTACGTTTTATTGCCTATTATTGTTACAGTCAATGTTCACAGAATTATTTATGTCTCCGTTTTGGTATAGAGACTATTTACATTGAAATAATTACATTAAAATATATAGGCCTAATCTTCATTTATTTGAGGAAAATATCAACCATAAAATGCAATCATAAGTCGTCAAATGAAAGCTTTTACCATTGAGAGAATATTCAGTCTCCAGTAAATTACGAGTATGTCAAGTTTGTGACGGGTATATAGCATTTTGTGTAAATTTCCTCAAGTTACATAACTTCATTGTTGCACGATTATCCTCATACTCTGCAGTTTAACCCTTAAGTTGACAAAGTATCCTATAGGATACAACCGTTTAATAGGCTATATGCTATAATTTTAATAGAACAATAGCCTGAAGGCGAGACAGATTAGAACTTCAGCTGTTGAAGTTTGTGATGCGAACTGACGAAGGGATACAAAATTATACACTTTTATGCCTGTTTAGGTTAGGATATATTATATGTGTTATGTTTGTGCCATTTTTTATTTTAATCTGTATTCTTTTGGAGAATGGTTGGATCTAACTATAGGTGAGGGGGGGGGGGGGCGAGAAATCTATAAAGTAGGACTTGTTTTATACAGCACGTACGGTCAGAAGACCCCTGCATGGGATTTAAAAGAAAATTCTGTTAATATAGTACATCTTTATGTGTAATATTGCTCAATAGAACAATAGAAAAAGAAACTCGTAGGAAAATTAAAATTTCACAATACTATAATATTGTACAATATATAAAATATGGACATTGCGATAGTTCATGGATGTCCAGCAAAAAACCTCTTTCATGAATACGTCAATGAGGTGAAGCTTTCTTGCAATCTTATTCCTGTAAGATCCGTTCCTGGCAGATCCTTCAATACAACCCGTTGTAGGCATACTAACTGCAACGAGACAGAAACAATTGGTCACGCATTGGGATTCTGGAGGAAAAGCGAGCTGCTAGAGTGAGGACAAGTATTGCAGAAATCCTAACACACCTTGGTTGGGAGGTTCATTGCATTTCGACCGCAGATTCCAACAGGCGCGCGGACATCATAGCCATCGACGGGGTTAAGGATAAGGCCATGGTATTAGAGCCAACCATCCGCATTGAGAGAAACCACTCACAAGCGGACGGGGTCAACAAAGAAAAACAAGAAATATATGAACCATGTCTACCTTTCCTCTCTTCTAAATTTAACATACCTGTTAATCGGTGGGTCGTCAAAGGTAGCCTATGTTATTTGGAGCGAGAGGTTCCCTTCCACAGTCTACCTACCAACTATTAGTGAAATTAAAATTCCAAGTCTTTCAAATACAAAACATCTTATACAAGTAAGATCAAATTCAACAGTGTTCATAAATTATTTCTCTGTATGCTTAACAAAACATCTTATTACAAATTCTTAGGGACTCTTTACATATCATTCAATATCATCTATATTTTCAAGAAAGGTAATTTTATCAATATGACATTTTTGCATTAAGCACATCCCAAATCCAAAATCTGGTATTTTTTTTTAATTAATCGACTTTAAAAACATAACTGTTCTGTATTCTGGATCCTTGTGGTCACCCTCACTGGAGGGCTGATGATTTAATCAAATCCTTCTCTCTTAAAGTCCGACAAGGTTTAATAAACTAGTGTGAGAAATGAAGTTTTGCTAATTTAATGGTTAAAAGAGACGGTGAATGAAGTACTTTTCGTATCTCGTGAAGGAGGTTTATTTTTCTATAACAGCAACTTAAAATTTAAATTCTCCGAAATTTCGAAACATACTTAAAGATTCTATTCTCAAAAATATCCCTTTATATGGGATAGGTAAGCATAGCGGACACAGCAAAGTAGGCGCCTCTTACAGGCCATAACAGAAGTTCAAGTTATAAGTAGCTCCTAAACGTCGGAAAAATTAAGTCTTAACAGACAGTTTCAAAAGCCAAAATATTCTTCACAACTAAAACACAGCGAAAGCAAAAAATAAAATCATAAATTAAACTTCTTTCCCATTCTTCCCAACTCGTATAGGCCTACATTTTCAACGTCGTCCAAGCAAAGATGTATACAATTATAGTCTATTTGGAACACGCTGAAAGCAAGCACCAACAACACTCACCCCACACTCAGCCTGGCATTCGACTCTGATAGGCTGATGCATATGGAAGCATGTAAACCACACGGACTCAGCCTATCAGAATCGAATGGCGGGCTGAGAGTCGGGTGAGTGTTGTTGAATCTTGCTTTAAGCGTGTTCCAAATAGACTATAGGCAATTATTAATCGTTGTTCTGCCAAGAGTGCATGTTTATTTAGCGATAGATTCTAGTGTAATAAAGTAAGTAGATCTATATAACATTCATTTACATAATTTATTGTAGAAATCAGCAAACCTAGTATATAATACAAACAATATAAAACAGGAGATACAGTAGTATTAACAAAATTTGAGACCGAATGAGCAGCGCTCGTGTTCGGTCGCAGTTCAGATATAATATTAATAGGCCTATAGGAGAATATAAAATAAAATATAAAAATATAAAATAAAATATAAAATAAAATAAAATAAATAAAATAAATAAAAAGAATAAAATAAATAAAATAAAATAAAATAACATGAACATATGAATTGCACCGGTGAAAATGGATTCGATGTCATACGGAAACATACATATGCAAAGAAATGAGTCGGTAAATTGATAAAGCTGAGAGTTCAATTTCAACAAGAAAGTGTGTGCACTCTTTCGTAATTTATGTGAGAAATTCGTCACTATATAAATTAATCGCCAGATCGACAGATAGGTGAACAGTATAGCTAGAATTAGGGCTACAGTATTCTATAATTTATTTCCTTTATCATATTTCAACTGACACTAACGGCTCAACAACAACTCATTTCAGATTAAATGCAGTGTTTCTATTGTAAAGCAGACGTTAAATAACTACCATGTTGATAGGGCGTCGTAAAATAACCTACTAAAATAAAAAGTTCTATTGTAAATATTGGTTCAGACATTTCTGTAAAATATAAACACTGTTAATTTGATATATATATATATATATATATATATATATATATATATATATATATCGTTCGCATGGCGAAATTAATCCTTTGAAGTTGATGTTATTTTCTTCTCAATATCTTCTTCCAGTTGTTCCAAAAAAGTGTGGGAATTGTGTTTATGAACGTTATCTTTCATATTTCTAAACTAAAAATCACAGGAAATAAAAACTGGGGAACGTGACGGCCAACAGTCAACAGTAATAACTTTATATTTAATATCGTCCTTATTTCATTATTGAAGTCATCACTGTATGAACAGTGGATTAATTCTGTTATAAGACGGCAAGTAGCCGCTCGTAAGCATTCAATTGTTCAAAAATGGGTTCAATATTACATTTTGTTGTTGGTGTCCTTCGGAACTAATCGTGTCATCAAAATGAAAGTAAATGGGCTCTATTATTCTTTCAGTACTTAAGGCACATCACACACTTAGATCTTTAACATTGGCTCCTCACTTCTGTATCCAACTTCTAAATAGGCGTACTCATCGCATAAACATCCGCTGCTTAAATATGTGCAGTATTTAAGGTTTACAATGTTATTATGTACAGTAAGTATACACTTCGATTTAAGACATGTAATGAGTATAAGGACCACTCAATCCATAGGCCTAATACAAAAACACACACTTGAACGAAAGCGCAGATAGTAGCCTCTCAAGATGGATTACGAATTACGACTGAATACTCTATCTTTCTAATATCTGCTCTTGCAAGGACAGTGTTCTCGGAGTATGGTTTTCTTAAGGGTCATAAATCTATGACACAAGACGCCGACTGTATTTGCCTACGAAAGAAAACCATGCTAAAGATGTTATCATTCTTAAAAACCCATCGTCTGCCATATGTAAGGGGGAATCATTACCTCGTACGATATAAGACACGAGGATTATGACTAACAAGGCTTATTTTCAGCATGGGCGAGAAATGATCTGTAAATGTTGTCTGAATCCTCCTCATTTAGATAGGACTAGGACTAAATGTCGTAAATATACCACGCTGGACGCTGGTTAGCTATATTTCTCTACCGAATTGGAAGCCAAGAATTTTTATCAACCATAAAAAATACTTCGCCTACGTCACCTGAAGGGTAGAATTCATTATCGTAGATGATCTGAGAAGCGAGGGAACGTTAACTAGTAATAGAATTCTGACGTGGACAAGAAATGATCGATAAATTTTGCTTGGCGCTCTCTAGTTGATTGGTGAATTTAATTTAAGTACAGTAACCTATCGTAAATCTACAATGATATCCGTGAAATTCCATAGTCCCCGACAGGGTATGAACCTGAGAGTCTCAGATATAATGGGGAGCATGGTTGGCACTCGAAAACTGAGAGCTTTTCTTTAAACATGCATTTTCCAGTTTAAAAACTATTCAAGTTCGCAGTTTGTGTCGGATATCTCGGGGGAAGTAAGGTCCATGTCGGGCAGTTAATCGTAGAAGTATTATTGATTTATGTTTCAATTCTTAAAGATAACACCGCACGTGATATCTTTATGGACATTTGTGACCTAAGAGCATTCCCGAAACTTAGGTCCGGGCATAAACATCAAGTCGAAACATCTCGTGTGACTCATAGTCCCAACTCTGCATTTGCTGACAGAGCACTAATTTATATCTCGTTTCACCCATCCACTTTCCCGTTACCGGAATGCAGATGGGACGATTGCGTAATGCATAGAAATATCCTCACCTTACATTAGCGGACCCTAACACAGATGATGCAGAACATGAATTGAATGAAGACTAAACTACGGCCACATTCAATTGTAGTCTCCAGTTGATGATTTGCTAAGAAAATTAATGAGGCTCTTTTCCAATCAAATCCTGCGATAATTTTAATAGTCAAAACTGTGAGGCATGTTTCCAAAATCACTTAAATATTTGTCAAATTTGTATGCTATTACTCCGATTTCACATTGTACACATTAATTGAACGTAACTTCGAGAAAAATTGCACCATTAGAATGCTTCTGCTCTAGAAACTTCTTTATTACAGCACGAGATGTTCTTATGCAATGTGAGGTTATTCTAAAACATTCTCTCATCTATGTATTAATTCTCACTTGGAAATAAACGCAAATTAGTACATTATGCAACGAGCCTATAATGATAGTAATTAAGACGCAAGTATGTTTGTTTATGAAACGTCTTAATTACCATTATAGGCAAGTTTCATACGACTTTTTATGCACGACCATATTTCTAACTTGAAATTATTCAGAAGTATCATTTTATTTGTATCTGACTCAAGATCGGGAGTGACCTTGTGTATAGCTCGTGTGAGATGTGCGCAGACGCGAAAGTATTGATTTTTTCCGAGGAACAATAATGTCATTGACCTTGATGTAGAGAATAACATGAACTAATTTTGGTATAACCTGGAAATTGATTTAGAATTGAAGAACGAGATGACAAATTGAATTTATTTGAATATTATTTACAATTAACGCTAATTATTATAGTAACAGAACATAACCTTGTGCGACAGTATTGGATTTCCAGCCACCGTGACGTTTCCCTCGTTATCTTTCGATTGCATATCCGAGAATAATCGAAAACCTGAACTTTAATGAATAGGTATACTTTAATGACATGCATTAAAGTACTGCTACCAGGTGTATAATTACTACATTTCGGCTTGGTTGAGCATAAAAGTACATTATTATACCTTTGCTGTGGCTCTAGTTCACAAATCCAATCAATTTGGAGACCACTTTTAGAAGGAACATCTAGACCAGTGATGTCAAAGCAAGCGCATTTTTCTGACCTTGACGTCGAGCGCGGCCATCAAGCGCTAAGTATGGAAAGAGGAAGGGTTGTGTATATGAATAAGCAGCCGGTTGAATTAAGAAAGCAGTGGTGCACAAACTTCAAACGAAACGTGAAATTTTATGTCGTTATTTTTATATGGCTTCTTTCTGTTTGATATTATCTATATTGTCTGTAAAACAAAAGTACTAACACTGATTTCTTAATATTGCAGTTGTGTTTTAAATGTTAATAACATAATAAAGAGTTAAGAAGGAATATTCACATAAATTCCATTGCAGTACAACTATACTGTACTAAATGGATCAAACACATCATTCATAAAGAAAGTGATATCCCAAAAAAAGGGATTTGAGTATGACATAATAAGTTGGAATTGGTATTGATGGTACCTTTAGCCTTATAAAAGTAAACAATAAAATAATCAAAACAATACTACAGTGCAAAACAAAGTTACCTAGGTGCTGTATATGTTTTAAGTGTAACTAATATTCCATAAGAAAATTCTCATCGCATTATGCTTTTAAGGTGATATTGGTGAGCAACTTCCTATCACCAGAATATTAAATTATTTTCTCGAAATGTGCTAAAGCTATACAACACATAAGCACGTATCTTCTGCTTATGATGTAACAGTAGTTGCTTTGTTAATTCATTTCCTTACAAACAATTTCCATGCGAATATTTTCAAAATTTTTAATACACTATCTTCAGTAATACGTATTTACGATATATTAGATTTACGAAAACATTCTGTAAGGCTACTAAATAAATAGGCATATATCTGAAAATTTCACTTTTCCATAAAGGAAGTTGAGAAAATATTTCTTTCTAACAAAAAATTCAAACTTGTAAAAAATGAACATTACAATTAAAACTTACATTCTTATAATGCACTTATACTTCTCAGACAACTCTAAAAAATTAACATGGATACAGTTTTAATAAGTTCTCTTCCCTTTATCCATTGAATCAGTGCTGGCCATCCCAGAATATAGCTCGACCAAGCGGTATGTACCTCTCTCGTCTGTCTCTTTCCTTTCCGCTGTAAAGCGCTCAGGCTTTCCTGAGCTCTAAAGCGCGCGCTTGCTCCTATGGGCATCAATTGACATGACTGATCTAGACAATAGTTTCTATTATCTTAAAATCACCAACAAAGCATGCAGCATTTGCTTCTATGCTTTGGACAATAAATTAAATTAATAATACAGAGTGCCTGTCAGCAATGCGAAACTTCATGCGGTGTTTACGCTCTCGGTGTTGGTCATGGCAGTTGGCAACACTTCCAAGGTCATACACTCGGAACAAGCGATATTCAGTGTTGAGGAGTCTACTATTTGCTACGTTGCAGCGCAGGATACCGTTGTTTCCGTTTGACGTTCCATATTGTAAACAGAAATCTAATATGTATAATAAGTGAAGCTCGGAACTTGGGGACTTGTGTGTCGTGTGCATGAGTAAGGCACAGGTACAACGTACACAAAGCTCACGCTGCAAGAGCTCAGGGACAGCCAATGACATTCAGAGAATTACAGGTAAACGGTCTGTTTGAGGAATTAGAAAATACGTGTTATTCGAATGAGTATTATAGAAGTTTCAAAATACATTTTTTAAATTTTAGGTACAGAATTTCGTGGAGGACTTCGTAGATACATTATTTTCTTCGAATGGAAAGTTTATATTTTGTAAGTTGTGCCACACACAAACTATAGTCTGGAAACGGTGAAAGACATTGCAGTCCCTTAAATCGGTGGAAAATTTGTCCACAGCCATGGAACAAGTCGTAGAGGGACCTACCCTAGTAGTGACACACAAATTGAAAATTATTTTCGAGAAAAATTTGGCAAATACTTATCTTTCTCAGATAGCTAGCAACTACTGAAAATCGAATAGAAAACAGTAACAGTGAAAAACATTCAGTATTTTAAGTTTGTTCCCGTCACTTCATGTGACGTCGAAATAAGTTTCTCTCGTTTTAAATCATGTTTAACTAACAGGCGAAGAAGTTATGGGTTCGAAAATCTTCGAATGTACGTAGTCATACACTGCAATAAAATGTACAGAGCAGAACAGTAAATTTGATATATTTCTCGTGTTTATTTTCATTATAGAAATGCTGTAAAATTACGTGTTTCAACCTGCCACAATACTATCAATACGTTGTTACAGCCAGAAACTACTTTTACAGCACTGTACCTCAGTGCTGGAAGCGGGAGTTGTTGACATGGAAGTCCAGTCGCTTATCCACGTGCAAAGGCACAAGTCCCCAAGTTCCGAGCATTAATAATAAGTATGCATTTTTGTCGCAAAGCGTTTACTCTGTTTACTTAAATACATAGTATTATTGGTTTTCAGCGCTTTCAGATATGGTCAAATAACACTATCCAACAAAAAAACAAACTGTCACACCTCCGCGATAAAAATAGGTGATTCTTAACGAAAAAGTTAAGCTGATTTTGAAAATCGCCATAAATATGTCCTATCACGTCAGGTTAAAAAGATATACAGTAAATACATTTAGAATTTCATATAGCTACGCGGTTTCAGATAAAATATTATGTTAGATTTATTATTATGAAATAATGATACATGATATAATGATGTATTCATGATAGCTTAAGATTAATTCACAAATGTAGTTTTATATGCGTGCAATAATATTTTGGCCATATTTTAATGGAACATACCTGTAACCTTGCTAAAAAGTGTTTCGTAGTACAGGGACATCATTTTATTTTTACTTCAATTTTTATTGTACCTGAGTTTTTGAATGTACTTCACTCCCACCCCTTCTACTAAGGAAGTTCCAACTCCACACAGAACCAAGACCGCAGATAGTAAGCAGTACTGAGTTACTGGGTATAGTACGTTCCAGAAATATGTTCGCCTTTTCCAGTGACGAAAGAGCTTTCAATATTGAATCATATTTTCGCACAGGTACTGTCCGTTTGCCTACGTCGCATCCTGATTTCCCCCGCCTGCTTCTGCTCGCCCCTCTGTAAAAGCTGGGCTGTCTTAGCTCTTTTCTGAAAACATTAATTTCTCTTAGGAATTGGATGTTTACGTAATATTATACAGCTGTTTAATTTAACTTAAATAAAAGGGCCTCGTTAAGTAATTAACTGTCACGTGATTTCCTCCCTTTCTACAATCCTGCGGCATAACCACTTGGACGGACAGTAGATAGCATGTCTGAGTAATCTTATATTTTCGGGTCGGGCAGAAGTGAAAATTGAATTCACAGTTCGTAGAGTAGGTACAGAAATATTTCAACATGAGTTACTAGTACGAAGGACGAAACTGGCAATTGGAATTAGATGCAATAGTCTATAGTGCGATAATATGCACAAAAGAACTGAAGCCTGTATCGAAATGAACGGCCACCATTTTCAAAATTGTGTTTAAATATTCATATTATGATTATTTTTCAATTTAACTTCTTTCTCTATATTGTACGCTAATGTGCTGTAGATAGCATACACTGTATAATGAATACGTTCGCATGGATAACTCACTTCGTGAGTAAAACCACTTATTCTTAATACAGTACTGTACTTTGATTAAAGAAAAACCTAATGAAAATTATCAAACTCAAAATCGCGATATTTCCAAGTTTACGTAAATGGATGAACTACTTTTCTTCCATCCTATACCTAGTAGAGTGATTTGTGTTTTACGCCAGTATCATCGAACTCCAGTCTTGGAGGGGGGAGCAAGCGGTGTTTCCGGTTCTCTAAAGGTATAGACAGGTTAATATTAAAAATGTTAGTAAAAATAAAATGATGTCCCTGTATATGATTTTCTCTTGTACTTCGTTCTACTCTCCCCCACAAGAAACCAACAGAAATCCCTCATCATTACTGGATCCTTACAACCTTGGTACCTCTTCTCCATGCTGGAAATGTCTTGATGAAACTGTTTCTCTTGTTCATCATTAACATCGCTGATTTTTCGGAAAAAAGTTTAGATGTGAATGAAGGAAATGGATTTTCAGACATATTTCACAACCCATATATTTGTAGCATTTCAACAAACATGACACCAAAGTTTTGTAGTTTTCTTGTTTTGTGTTTCCGAGAAAACCACGCACAATGTTGCTTTTAAATGATCGCCTAGCTGCTAATTCAACCGTTTGCAACTTTTTCTCAAACATTTCGTCCTCCATGAGCTTTCTAATTTGAGGTTCAATAAAAATCTCTTCTTTCAATTTTGCGTATGTTAACTGTGGAAACATGCCTTGTAAATAAGCAAAAATCATCTACCGTGCTTGTTGAGTGCCTTAGTAAAATTCTTCAATATCCCAATTTTTATGTGTAAGGGAGGAAGAAGTATTTTATCAGGCTGAAACAATGGTATTTCTTTTACATTACTTTTCCCCAGAACATATTTCTGTCGCTTGTTTCATTGTTGTACCACATAATATTTTTCTGTAGCACGGCTGTCCCAAAAATACAAAAAACAATAGTTGTGAAGCCCCCTTTCAAACTAAGCAGCAAACCAATTAATTTAAGGTCACCACATTTCTTCCAACAACAAGCCTCATATTTTTAAACACGCACAATCTTAGCCATACTTTCATAATTTGTGAATTCAGTAAGTACAGCATTACGCAATACTAACCGCAAAAGCGCGAAACGAATCCTCCGCATATGTAGCGTCGCGACGCGTCGTTACGATGGGCCTATGAATCAGCCACTATGAGTGCGGTTAGAAGTCTAGCCCTGGCTGGTTCACCCTGTACTTTAATTCCCGACATTTTCTCAACAGCTCTGAAATGTATTTTGGCTCCAACGTAAATTTTTAAAGATACTTAAGTTAATTCATGCTATTCTGATATACAAATAATAATAATAATAATAATAATAATAATAATAATAATAATAATAATAATAAAGTTGAGAAATAACATAATTTTGTTTCATGTTATAATTTATAAAGTCTGATTTCAAGACTGATTTCATGCTTATTTAATAAATTATGATATTTAAATCTGTATTATTTATACTGAGGTTGTTGATCGTAATAGGCCTCCAGGAGTAAAACTGGAAAGAAAGACTAAAATGACGAGACGATTTTTTACTTGATTATTTAACGACGCTGGATCAACTACAGAGTTATTTAGCGTCGATGAATCGGTGATAGTGAGATGGCATTTGGCGAGATGAGGCCGAGGATTCGCCAACTGGCATTCCCCTTACGGTTGGAGAAAACCTCGGCGAAAACCCCAATCAGGTAATCAGCCCAAGCTAGAATCGAATCCAGGTCCAGCGCAACTCCGGATCGCCAGGCAACCGCACTACCACTTGAACGATGATGATGATGATGATGATGATGATGATAAAGTTTTAACGTAGACACATCTGTTAATAACAATCAAGTGTACAGTTAATGAAATTGCCTTTTTAAGGTTCAAAGTGACTGGACGTCATTTTACGTCAAATAAAAATGCTTAAAATATGTTGTATTACTAATATTTTCAGGTTAATTTTTGGAATTTCGCTCATTAAGAAAATGATCACATTGATATATAGTTCAATTATCTGCATAAGCTAGAAACAGGCTTATCTTTAAAAAAAAGTAGGCCTATACCGTGTTATATTTTAACTTATAGAGATAAAAAAAAATTAATTTTGTTAAACGAAATGGTGTCTAAATATTCAATACGCTAAAAAGGATACTACGTCTGTTGATGCAGCATTGTTATAGAATTCTCCAGTGCCTTGCAAGAAAAATTATCTTTGCCACTAAGGCTCTGCTTTCTTTTGTTTCTGAATAAGCATTTGAAATATTTTCGAAAAATAAAGAGTCTGGAGAATTTGAAGTGTATTAAAAGGTTACGTCGTTAAGAGGACGTTCCTAAACATAAAGGTGTTTGTGAGCCGCCGTGGAGACGAAAGAGTTCACATACCTGAGGAGGACATGATATACGTTCCTTGTTCTAGGAAGGTGACATCGACAAGGGGAGACTTTAAGGTGGAATTAGAAGGCTTGTCATCCCTTGGAAAGTTGCCTTTAAAACATTTTGTTAGTAGAAGCCCAATATATGAGGCACAAGAACCGGCAGCAGCATAGTTGGACCGCGTTCCTTCTGACTCTACATGCGGTGTCCAGTACAATCCCGTCTCCAAGTGTAGAAACCGACGAACACAGAGTCCATTCACAACCTCACTGTGAAAGCTCGCAACAATCCTTGAAACCTCTTCTTATATTATACGGTATTTCATTCTATTTAACAACCTTGCTGCAGCATGAATTTCAAGATTTTGGGAAATAATACTTGTAACATTTTTTAATGAAGAAGATGACAATATTACTTGTAGTCTATAGTATTGTAATCCAGACTACACTTAGAATGTACACTTTTATTTTATTTCATTAAATAACAGAGCTGCTTCTTGGGAATCGATTTCTTGTACTTAAATTCACATTTCCTTTCACAAGACAATGTCGAAAATGGTATTCTGCGTAAAAACTATATTACATCTCTTAGCTATAACTCACTCCTGAATATGTCAACGTGTTAGTTTTTTTGTAAAAACTTATCTGGAGTTTTAAAAAACATAGGCAAATAAATATTGTAAGCAGCTAGTGGGATAAGTGCATTATTATCGCTCGAGTGTGTTGTTCCTTAATCATACGAGAGCTATAATAATGCACATCCCACTAGTTGCATGCAATATTTTATCCACGATTGTTTAATAACGTTTAGGTATTTTTAAGGGGTTAGGTACAGCTTACAGCAGTAAAATGGTTAGAAATATTCAACATTTGTTTCCTCCATTACCGTATCCTGTACATTAATTAAAATTGGTACGTGTAAAACACTGTCCGTCTGCTATATGAAAAAAAAAATTACGATTTAAAAAAATTATTTATATTTCTTTTCAAAATTCATAATGGTGGCAGTTTACTGTGCAGTGATGAAGCGTTTCCCACATAACTTATTAACTTGTTAACTTTTTAATGTTCTCCTCTTTTATTTTATTGCTGAAATTCATGTTTACAATATCACACTCTTTCAACTACATTCCTTAATAAATATTTTTTTTTTATTTTGTGTTAGAAGAAAATACTGATATTTGACCATTTTTTAAATGAATTTATTTTTTATCAGATAATCTATTCAAGGTAGAGGAGTGATCTTGCATCATATTGTAGATATGACATACATAAATACACTCAAAACATTTCATCATAGAATGTTGGATAGTTTTTAAGTTATGTGGGAAACACTTCACCACTGCACAGTGAACTGAATTTTGGAAAGAAAAATGTAAATAATTTTTTTTAATCTTAATTTTTTTTTCATATAGCAGGACAGTGTTTTACACATATTAATTTTCATTATTCTACAAGATACAGTAATGGAGGAAAACAAGTTGGATATTTCCAAAATTTTGCTGCTGTAAGCTGTACCTAACCCCTTAAAATAGTAGACCATTTTTAAATAAAAGTATCATTATTCGATATAGGGTACTCCTTACAATTCACAGATCATGCTAAAATGTTATGTTTTATTTAACGACGCTCGCAACTGCAGTGGTTATATCAGCGTCGCCGGATGTGCCGGAATTTTGTCCCGCAGGAGTTCTTTTACATGCCAGTAAATCTACTGACATGAGCCTGTCACATTTAAGCACACTTAAATGCCATCGACCTGGCCCGGGATCGAACCCGCAACCTTGGGCATAGAAGGCCAGCGCTATACCAACTTGCCAACCAGGTCGACTTCACAGATCATAGTAAGTCACTGATTGCCATGGCAACCTAATGTTTATGATATCTACAGTAATAAAATTGATACAGGCCTAGCTGCAAGTCAAATAATTAATTCATCATCATGAACCAATCCGACTTAGGTCTTCCAAGACCTGCTGCGTAAAAACTCTTGAAAATGTTATTGGTCTTTCCATCGTTGTCGTGGTCTTCCCATAGGTTTATATTGTAGAATTAATTTTGGGATGCGGTGTGGGTCCATTCTTTGTATGTGTTGAAACCATTTTTCTGACTATCACACTTTTACCTTGTCATACTACTGTTGACCAATAAAATGGTACGGAATGACGTGTTTCAACCAATCATGGCTACTTATTCTACAATAATTTTTATCACCTTTCCAGCATTTGGTTTTATTACCTCCCTAGCATTTGTTTGCTTTTATCATATCCCTAGCATTTGTTTCTTTGTTTGCCAACATTGTACTTTCAATAATAATAAATTGTTCCTTTTAAAATGATTCATGTTTATTTCATCATCCTGAATTTAAACTTTTCTATCCTTTATCTTGTTTATATTATTTCTGTTATGTTATAGCTTATGCTGTGTGAGATTATGGATAGTCACGTATCAAAGATAGTTTAATATAGGCCTATATTGATAATTGATATGGAATGTAACTGTTTTAATGAAAATGAAATTGAATCAACAAAGCCTTCTTGACTAGAAGTTGTATAGTTCGCACAACTGGTAACACGAGAACAGCTAATCATAACACACTACTGCCATCTAGCGGAATATTTGTAATAATGAGAAGGTACAATAATACATTTTCAAGACCGTTTAGTACGGTATTTCTGTAAGCCAATTAATATTTTATTGTATCAGAGTACTTTATTTTTTCTGATCTTTATATACCTTTCTTCTAATCGTGTAATAGTCAATCCCACTCAAGTTTTTATTTTCTCTACATAAATCAAAATCTATAGTGCGATTACTATAGATAACATTTAACATAATCAGTTATGCTGTCTACTTTTAACTTTTTGCGGATATCTACAGTTTTTTGGCGATCCAATCTCGTGGTCTAATAATGGTCTTAAAAATCTCCTTTATGCTGCTTCCAATTTTTCTGTGTCTCTTTTATTTAGTACCCAAGTTTCAATGCCACATAATAAAGTTGGTTTTTACGTGATATTATGTAACCGTAATTTAGTCTCAGTTAATATTTGTTTACCAAAGTGTCGTTTAATTAGACCAATGATTTTGTTGTATATTTGTAATTTAACTTTCATGTATTTTCCTTCACTTGAGACATACTTATTTACAAATGGCTTTTAGAGAACCCGGAGGTTCATTGCCACCCTCATATAAGCCCGCCATCGGTCCCTATCCTACCATCATATCCCACCTCTCTCAAATTCATTTTAATATTATCCTCCTATCTACGTCTCGGCCTCCCCAAAGATTGTTTTCCCTCCAGCCTCCAAAATAACACTCTACTATGCATTTTTGAATTCGCCCATATGTGCTACATGTCCTGCCCATCTCAAACATCTGGATTTAATGTTCCTAATTATGTCAAGTGAAATACAATTCCCAAATATATGAAATTAAATACTTGTTCTGTTATTTTATCATTAATGACAATTTTTACTCTCTGTGGGTGTTTACTACATATCCCCATTGATTTTGATTTTGAATTTGAGATTTTCATACCATATTTTTGACAAATTTTATTTAATTTTTCGGTTGAAATTAGTGATTATGGACAAAGCTTTCCTTCATACATTGAATAAATAGGTTCAACGTTATTTCATCTCTTTTATCAGAAAAATCGAGAGTAAAATATGAACTGGCGTATGAGGGCTTTCTGAAATGGTGAGAAGTTAAGAAAGTACGTAATATTTATTGCACATGAGAAGGTTTTGCTAGTTTATTTTGAGTATTTATCTAAATATTGGGCCTATAAACCTTAGTCTCTATGGGTATATTATTCCATGTTGCGGAATGTGATGTCTATGAAAGCAAACTTAAATATCATTCAATACACTCCTTTAATTGCATTTCTAAAAAGAAAAGGCGACAGATAGGTCTATAGAGGGAACATTTTTAACTTTTTATTAAACAGAAAGTTTGCAAATTTCAAAAAGAGGCTGGTGGTGAATTTCTATTGATGAAGGCACTATTTATTGGATTAGCTAATGCTAGTAGAAGAGATGAGGAGGTGAAGCTGCTGGTGGAAAATATGAAAGGAGGACAATGCATTCGATTTTTGTTACCGACTACTAAAAATAAGATCGGAAGGAAATTTTTTGTTACATGCAGTAACGTTGATGGAATGGATCTGAAACAACTTTACTGTCCGAAAATATATTTAGCTTCGCCCAAAGAAAATTCATCATCATCATCATCATCATCATCATCGTCATCGGTTTTTTGTGAGCAAAAGAAACTGTAAATGTACCAGACACGTTTTAAAAACACCCAAGAATATTGTGGAATTTCTAAAACTGATGAATCCTCATGATTACACTGGTACTGTTTCAGAAGGTCATCTGCATCGTTGGTG
This sequence comes from Periplaneta americana, assembly GCF_040183065.1. NCBI lineage: Eukaryota > Metazoa > Arthropoda > Insecta > Blattodea > Blattidae > Periplaneta > Periplaneta americana. The sequence continues at coordinate 36,791,102 of NC_091125.1, forward strand.
GCTAATTCAGAAGCTGATCTACAAATCACAAAGCAACAAGGTGGCTGGACATCTACTACTGCTGCAGAAGGTTATGTTGAGGCACCTATAGAAAACAAAAATAAAATTACTTGGAATATTCTTGGAGCAAAAAGAAAGTGTATACGTTAATAATCAAGAATTAGAAATTATCAGTGGAAATTCCTCACAGAATTTGACATTTGGTCTTAATTTATATAAATGCAAAACATGTGTGATAAATGTATAAAATAAGTAATGCAATGTTCATGTCTTTTTAGTAAACTGAGAGTAGATTATGCGTTAATGTGTGATTTTTTTAGTAAATTGAGGGTTAACTGCCGCACTCTGCGGTAATCAATGTCGTTATCATGGTGAAATAAGTGTGGATCAACAGATATTATTGAACGACCGTGGATAAAATAATAATAAATTTCACACGATACTCTGTAAACTATTATCGCGCGACAGGTCTGTTATTTAGAAAATAAATATAAATTAACAGTGTCTCCTCAGTTCTCATTCTCAAATTATTTAGTATGCTTACCTAACCACTTAATGTGCATGATAACATTAAGATAAATGGGTCGTAGTGGAGATTAAGAGGAAGGCGGAAAAAAGGGAAGATAGGAGAATGCAGGTTTACGACGAAGAATCTGCTCTTTAGGAGAAAATTATGATGAATGAATGAATGAATGAATGAATGAATGAATGAATGAATGAATGAATGGATTAATTAATTCATTCATTAATGGATGGAATTCGCGCATGTATTCGGCAAGCATGCTTTTGCACTGTTACAATAGGATCAGTAGATGACGTCACGGCGGACTAAGTAACAATCTTCTTCAACATAACAAAGCTTTGTGAACAAATTGTACCATAACTCTTAAACCATAATGTTAGCTAAAATCTTAATACATAATACTTACATCTTATACTATGGTATTTCACTCGCAATATGTATAGATCCAACTGATCTAACTCATACTTTGGCCGTGGCTAGCAACTGAAGATGGGGAGTGGGCGAAAATAGTTGCATGTTTAAAGTAATTACGTATCAGTGTGTAAAGTATTCATTATGGAGTGAAATAAAGTACACACACTAGGCCTATATACAAGACTCTTTATTTACTCTTTAAATTACTTATTTTTACAGATACTAAATTACTGGCATTTAACGTTGGTACGCGCTAGTGTGACTTACATTTTGTGTCTAGCGTAGGCTCGTAGGTGAACGTTATTCAACGCAATAAACAAAAGAAAGCTGTTACAACGAGACATTCAGAGACTAGCCTCCAATAACATCTCGTGACTTTAGAAGAACGGAAAAGGGAAGTGTATGAATTTCAAGGTCAAGACAATCACCACAACTCTCTCGAAAAAATCTCCAAAGATGATTCAACGAAACTTGTTTCGAGGATAGGAACAAAAAGGTAAATACAGTATGTGAAACAAAATACGACTGATTTTAACGGTAGTGTTATCTAGTTACAAAGACTGCTGATTCATATTCAATGTCTGTCAGGCAACAGGATATCTATAACTCTTCCTCCTGACAACTAGGTGAGTGCTCCTACTAATTATTATATTTGTCCTATGTCGTCTATGTGTAAATCAACAGAATTGCAGCTTTCAGACCATTAGAGATTTCGACAAACTGTCAACATACACTGCAAAACTAAGTGACAATGATGACAGTAATATTAATAACTAATTTTGTGGCATTATGAGCACAAGACCGGAATTTGTAATCAATTTCAAAAGTGAATTTCTTAGAGAGAAGGTATATTATTCCTTCGACTGTAAAACTTTTGGTTCAATTAATATGTATTAGCATGCAGCTCTATAAACTTTCTGGGATTACTGAACAGAACACGGATAGAATATGAATTGAATCAATGTTATCGGCTTTTGCATTTATAAGGTATAAAATTGTACGTCAGTTGACAAGAATAAAATTATAATAATCCTATTTGTACTTTGTTCTTTGTACGCAAGATGAATTTTTAGTCATGTCCTACGCGAAAGAAGAGACAAATAAAATAATTCAATAATAAAAATTAGATGAGATTTCAAAACAATAAAATCGCTTCATATATTTCAGCAAGTAGGATTATGAAAACATTGAGAAAATGTGCTGTTTACTACACATCAATTCCTGATTTGGAGCTGCTCTCGGGTGTGGGTATGATTTCCGCTTGAGCTGAATACCTGGTTGGATTTTTTTCCGGGATTTTCCCCAACCATAAGGCGAAAGTCAGAATCTATGGCGGTCTAATTTCTTAATCACTAATTCCATCGACGGTATATGTTATTTCTCAACTTTATTTTCTTCTGTATATCAGAATAGTCTGAATTAACGTAAGTATCGTTGAAATTTACGTTGGAGCCAAAATACATTTCAGAGCTGTTGCGAAAATGTTGGGAATTAAAGTACAAGATGAACCAACGAGGGCTAGACTCCTAACCGCACTCACGGTAGCTGATTCATAGCCCTTACGTAACGACGCTACTGGCACAGAAATTGAAGACAAGGATGACTGTTTCATAGATGACTTGATGGCTAGCAAACTTGGAGGAGACTTTTGCGATTACAAATTCGAGAACTACGTATATTTCTCCAGACGCCAGTCCCCCCTACCTTCAGAATGCGTGCAAACGTATAGAGACGGGATAAAAATGTCGTAGACGTTCCATTCAAAGTTTAATTATTCTTTTATATTAACCAGGGCTGGCGGATTCGGAACCCAAACAAAAAAAAAACACGTTATGTGCATATACGGTTGTGTCTACTGGTCTACGTCATGGAGTCCCTGTTTACACTGAGAATAAGACAACCACCGATTACAGTGATCTTAAGGAGACGGTGTTATATGAAGGGTACCGGGAGTTCAGTCGTTCAGTGTATACAGCGGAAACAATGTGTTCTAACGAATAAATATTAAGTAAAATATTGTGAAGGAACTGGACAGTAAGTAATTCAGTGCAAGGTTTGTCGTTTAGTTATAAGAGTACGAAATGCAAATATATAGGCCCATTGCAATACTAATATAAGAAAATGGGCCTATTACATTAATGGAAAAGAAGGATGCTGCAGACATGCATTACACGTCACAAACAAAACTGGAAGGCAAAATTGACTTTTCCAGAGTCGTGTAAAATTCAAGAAAATCGAAATAAAAATTCTACTGTAAGGCATTTTCAAATGTTCGACGTTTGAAGTTCTATAGGTAGCCTACACAGACACCAGTCTTTTCATGGTACAATCATTCATCTTAGAATATAGGGATAGGGAAAAACATCAATCGCAATCCATTTCGAAAATGTGCGTACATCGGCTTTTCAGAAATTCGACTCTTCACTAGTTTTCATATGTTGTTCTTTAAATATGTAGGCCTAGATATGTAAGTGAGGTATGTAGATATTTAATGTTATTTCAAGTTATGTATCCTTACAGGGATGTGTAACTCAGCCTTGACTACCTACAGTATTTTAGGAACAACTTGTAGTCTGAGAAAGTAGTAGGTATGTAATGTAGTTGTAGCCTCCTAGAACTGTTAGTGTACACGGCCGATAGTCCACCGATACATACACATTTTTGTTTATATGACCGTCTGCTCATGCCACGCGAACAACATATTAGTATGCTATAGTAAGTGTACCATTAATCTTATCTCCACGGGACCGAAACCGCCAGGCCTGATCATAACCAACCATCCCAATGTATTTATCTTCATTGACATACTATTGGAGTTCCAAATCTTAACATATGTAAAAGCCGAAACAGAACAGGAGCAGATTTTATTAAGAAGATCATCTTATGAAAATAAATGATCTACATTTAACAAACAATGATAAAAATATGGCATAGGCCTTTCAATATGGACAAAAAGTATTCGCTAAAACATTTTAACCAATACTGATAAAGAGCGTTGACCAATCATTTTTATCCACACCAACGTAATTTCGTCTTCAGTCCTAAGTATTTCTTTGTTCTTAATTTCTACAATTAATTGTCTAATCTTTATTAATCTGGTAATCTTTTTATACTTTGATTTCTATTGTAACTGTAATTGTAAATTTAATATTAACTGTAATTGTATTCTTTTTTTTTTTAATTTTAGTTGATTATTTAACGACGCTGTATCAACTACTAGGTTATTTAGTGTCGATGAGATTGGTGATAGCGAGATGATACTTGACGAGATTAGGCCGAGGATTCGCCATAGATTACCTTGCATTCAAATTACAGTTGGGGAAAACCTCGAAAAAAAACTCAACTAGATAATCAGCCCAAGAGAGGATCGAACCCGCGCCCGAACGCAACTTCAGATTGTCAGGCAAGAGCTTTAACCGACTGAGCCACGACGGTGGCTAATTGTATTCTTCATATTGTAGTTGTAATCCCCTGGTAGAGAGGAAATTATTGTTATTATGTTTTTTATTTAACGACGCTCGCAACTGCAGAGGTTATATCAGTGTCGCCGGATGTGCCGGAATTTTGTCCCGCAGGAGGTAGAGAGAAATAGAAGGCCTTACCTCTACCAGGTTAAATAAATAAATACTACTACTAAATACTACTAAGTCTGGTAAATTGGAAAGAGAAATGATATGTGTCAGGCAATCATGAAACCTGGCGCACCTAAGACTATCTTGAGCCGGGAATCGTGCTGCATCTAACACTATCTCGAGCCGGAAGTCGTAGCGCACATAGCACTACGTCGAAGGTCAGTTGAGGTGACCGTGGCGCAAATTAGTCTCTCTCCCTAGACCACCCCCCTCCGTTCGTCGCTAGCCGCCGATCTGAGAATGTAATGGTCATAGGACTGAATGATGTTGACGTCTAATGTTATAAAACGGGAGAACCCCTAGAAAAACTCCCAACTGCGGCCTGGTCTACCACAAACGTCACTATGGATTTTTAAATGAAAAATTCCAAGCCTGACCGGGACTCGAAGCCGGACCACTTGCGTGGTAACCACCGCAGGAACTGAAATAATATTATTTAATGTCCTTTTTATAATTGAGTGCCTATTCAGAAAGAGTGACACGATAATAACAAAGCAATCGTGAAATGATATATTCACAGAAAATTGACGTCTTCACAGATAACCTGTCCCCCTCCAGTTTTCATTACTAAAAAGTAACACAATCGTAGCTGGGAACTGAATCTCGTTTGTTTTAGCGACAGCTTTTACGTCTTATGGTAATTCACCTCAACATGTAAACGTGAGTCACATTATGGGCACGTTAAGGAAATCCCATTCTGGGGTTACTGACACACCAAAATTCTGTTTGCATCTTATAATGCATCTCTACTTGACCGGTCGACTAAGTGCTTTTAAAACTTCCATCCTAAGTAAACACACACACATACATAAACATAACCAAGTTCCTAGGACTTAAATTTTTTTTTGGGCGTAACTCTGTCGTTCTACTCGATTATACCTTTAAGAATTATTTAGAAAGTAAATAGCTAATAATAACATACGTGTCTCCAATTCTCGTTGACCTGTCGCCACTGTGCGTGTGTGTAACCATAGTTTCGTATTATTTACTACAAAATTCGTTCGACACTTCTCAACAAAATACGGTATTACGACCGATTAACGTCACCATGGAGAATGGTGATCTTTCACTTATTTATAGTCATTAGTTTAATCTTATTCTATGGTTATATTTTTATACGGTACTCTATCAAGTTATTATTTAAATCCTAAAAATAAAATTAAAACTTTTAAGACTAATATACCGCATTAGATAGAATATTCTGAAGCAAAACTATAAGTTAATGTAAAATTGAATAAAGTTCAGTAATCCGTTCTCTGCTTACCTTCCCATAACATATCAGTTGCTCTGTCTATTTATTTTCTCCACTCTCTTCTTCCTTCTTTTTCATCAACTGCCTTTTGTCCATTTTTTACCTTTCTTTCTAACTTATTTCCTTTTCCTACTTTATATTATTTCTTCTTATTTCTTCCTTTGTTATGTATTTTCTTCTTACTTTAAGTTCCGTCTTTCTTCTTAATTTATTTTTTCCTGTTCTTTGTCCTCTCTTCTGCGTTTCTTTTATTTTTCTTTCTTCTTTATCATCTTTTCCATTCTATCATCCATAAGTTGTTTCTAATTGGTTCATTAATTTTCTTTCTCTGCACAGCTGAGAAACAAGTAGCGGGCTAATTTTAAAATATAATAAGTCGCAAGCCACAAAATTTGTAGGCCTACATTTTATGACGTGTTGTAATAAATTTGTTCCTTAAACCTAAGCGACTGAAAGAAATATGCCAGCTGCATTCATAAGTAAATTTTATTACAAGGCAAATACAGTGCGGGCAGTTTACAAGTCCCGAAACATTGCTCGGCCGGTCGGCAGCCCGAGTCCCATGCAATAGCTGGCATTCTCCTCCATGAAATCGCTGCGCTCTTCTCGCCTGCAGTTAATCTTATCGTGAGTAACATTTCACCTTAGTAGGACAGTTTTGTTCTGCAGTTGTGAGTGAAATTTAATTAGAAAGTACAGTAGTGTTGTGCAATGGTGAGATATTCTCTGCGTCTTCGTAAATCCATCATGAAGACGTACAGCAAGTGCAGAAAGTTGTATGGCAGAACAAGACAAGCACTTAGACGTAAATTTCCAGGTAGTCCATGAAGTTCTCGCATTAATCCGATGAAATATCACTTACGACTGACATCAAGCGGGAAGAACGATGAAATTTCATGCAGGGGAATGCCAGCGATTGGATGGGGCTCGGGCCGCCGACCGACAGAGCAATGTTTCGGTACTTTTAAACTGTCCGGTCTGTACAATACCAATGAAAAGTTGATCAGACCCAATTAACGAGAAGACTGTCTCTGCTTATTTTTTTTATTAGTATAATTCAATGTTAGGAGATGTTTCTAAGATAGCTAGACGGAGGCGGTGCTGCAGATGATAGTCAGTAATGTTTGTCCTCATTCTGTAAAATATATGTTTAAACAAATGAGTGTTGTCAAAGAAAGAAAAAATGTTTCTGAATTAATTTTAAATTCACAAGCATTTCCTATTTTATGTATAGCCAGGCAATATTCAGAACATAGAGCTTCCGTTCTCGAGTAGCATATGACGTCATTGTTCTAAACCCTCTAATTGATAACGGGAGGCGTACACTTTGCTGATCTCAAATACGCTAAGGAATAGTCCCAGCGTTCATTTAGTAACCAGGCGGTATCAAAGAAGGCACTTTCTTTTGAAGAGATAAGATAGGCGTTTGTTTATAGATTAGACCTTCTCAGAAGCCGCTCCAATCACAAAAAGTGGTAACATATATCTACCAATGTTGCGTTGACATAATTGACATTTTCATATCTACTTCACGTGGATTAAAAACCAATGTTGCCATATTGTGAGTTAGCTGATGACGACGAAAAAGGTTAGTAATTTTAATTTCAATTTTAATTAAAAGTAATGTTATAGCTTAAAATTGTTTCACTGTGGATGGTGATGGTAGAAATCAATGTATTGATGTCGGCATAAAAATAATTGTAATCGCAATAATCTTATAAAAAAAATGTGATAACACTGCTCGACTGATGCATGCAAAAAATATATATTCAACACGAAGCCTTCCACCTGAGTATTAGCTGAACGATCGCACTATAGTAGGAATAGAACAATGCTAATCTAGAATAAATCGCACTTCACAAGAGCGATGTTTATTCTTCAAGAGTATAATAATTCTCATTCCAGTCTGACCGGTAGGAGCATTTGGTTTCTGTGCACTTTGAAATTAATGTTGCCGGCCTTAAGGTAAAATTCTAGAGAGACAGTTAAAGAACCACGTCACACTGATGGTCTACTCGTATTTCAATTTTTAGATTCCCGGGAGTCTTCATCGCATTCACATTCACAGAGAATGGATTAGTCATCGCGTTCAGGGCTCTCCCTTGAATGTGTGAATCTTATAATTTCTGTTGGAACTCGGTCTGGAGCTGAAATATTGCAGCCAAAATTCCAACTTTGTCTTGAAATGAGTCAAACTCTGATCTTGAAGTTGGCACTTAAGAATACATGGCTTACTATGTAAAAAATAAATGTCTGTTTAATAAACCTAATATAGGCCTACATCTTCACAACTATGTAACTTCGAAACTGATTAACAAAGACAGAGATGAGTTAACTCACTAGTGACTTGTATTTCTAGTACAGATTCAACACTGATTTATTCCGAACTGACTGACTTCATCTTACTAGCTAGCCGAGCTAGCTGTTTCTATAATAATAATAATAATAATAATAATAATAATAATAATAATAATAATAATAATAATAATAATAATAATAATAATAATGGTTTATTTAACCTGGCAGAGTTAAGGCCATACAGCCTTCTCTAACACTCAACCACGAATAAAACTGCGTTACAAAAAACACTACAAATTTACAAAATACACTACAATCTTACACACAAAACTGAATAAGATAATAGTATAATGTAAACCTGCACGTAGAATTCAGACATAATATATAACATATAGTCGACCTGGTTGGGGAGTTGGTATAGCACTGGCCTTCTATGCCCAAGGTTGCGGGTTCGATCCCGGGCCAGGTCGATGGCATTTAAGTGTGCTTAAATGCGACAGGCTCATGTCAGTAGATTTACTGGCATGTAAAAGAACTCCTGCGGGACAAAATTCCGGAACATCCGGCGACGCTGATATAACCTCTGCAGTTGCGAGCGTCGTTAAATAAACCATAACTTATAACATATAGAAAGAAAGGAAAAAGCATAATAAAATGTGAACAGCAGGTAAAAATAAATGAGACATACAAAGTACCAAAAAATAAGACAATTAATAACAATAATAATAATAATAATAATAATAATAATAATAATAATAGTGAAGTACAAAGCATACAATGAATACAATATTTTCGGTACACACAGTAAGGAAAATTATGATTATACGTTAAAGATAAAATAAGTTAAATATCACTAGAACATAAAAAATGTGGAAACGTGCAATAAAACACTTGTCATAATAGTAAGTTAGTTTGGCAATTCGTCATAAGATAATTTTCTAACTTGGATTTGAAAGATTTCAATGTTCGGCAACCCTTGACTTTAGGCGGCAGAGAGTTCCAGTGACGAGAGGTAGCAACAGTGAAAGATGAGGACTACAGAGATGATGTGTGAAGTGGAATTTCTAGCGTGTTATTGCGTTGTGCTCGAGTATTAATATTATGATAGCGAGAGAGAGTATGAAAACAGGCGAATAAATAAGAAGGGGATGAAGTGTGCATAATCCGATATAAGAGAGAAAGCGAGTGCAGATTTCTCCTCTCATGTAACCTAAGCCATGATAACTTCTCGAAAGAAGGTGAGATATGATCATAGTATCGAACATTACAAATGAAGCGGACGCACGCGTTATGAACACGCTGTAGTTTCTGAGAGGAATCTATCCTGAGATCACTGAACTTCAGAGCTTCAGAATACAAACTCCTCGACTAACCAAGAGATAGCGATAATATGTGTGGATTCTCTAGAAGGTTCGGAACTTACAGTAGCTATTTCGTCGATTTCTTGCTATATGGCAAGAGATGTACAGTCTTAGACACAAAAAATGACCGTTCTCCTGTAGCGTGAATTTTTCGAAGTCCTTCGGTTCACACGACTAGGGAAAGGTTGTTTACTTTGCACCCACTGTAATTTACCACTTGAATATTTTTTGTTATAGATTAGTTATAACACTTGATCCATAAACAGACAGAAAAAAGCAAAAACCGAACAAAGGAAAAAACAGAACGGAATCGTGCGTAAGAAATTAGTTCGCGTGTAAACCTAAGCTCTCATGGAATCAACCGAAGACTTCCAAAAGAGACTTTGTGTATGACAGCTGGTTTTTTTTGTCTTAGATTTGAGTACTATAGGCCTACTGTTCTCTAGTCCGCATATTTAGTCTATCACCGGCAGATGACATGAGATGTGTAGCTAGCAGAACAGCCATATGTCAACAGTGTCAGAGTTTTTCATGCAATTAAAATATTGCTTTAATTTAGAAGTTGTTAAAATTATTCATTTTTATATTTCAGCTTATAGGCATAGCCTATTCATGTTTAAATTTAAACGCTGCTTCACTGAAATGAAGACACAGACTTTATATATATATATATATATATATATATATAGTTTCGCGTTGCCGGGTTAGCAGTAAGGACCCGCGGTTTACGAGTGGTAACCTTTACTCAAGAGTATAAAAGTTAAATAAAGCAAGTTAAGGAATTCTACACTCACTGAAAGAATGTGTGAATGGATATGAAATAAAAATTCTGTAAATAAAAAGAGATCTTGAATTATTTTTAAATGAATAAAAATAAAATTGAAAAATATGGAGTACCCGATAAAACTATAGATAACTTAATAATACATCAAAAGAGATAAATTATCCAAAACAGATTCTGAACTATCCCTAACCCAAAAGAGAGATATGTCATTGGCAGCCCTAGTGTGAGTTGGAGCTGCAATTTCTAAGGTCCTAATCTCTGATTTCATTCCCTCTTTCCATCAGTTTCTTGTTTCATTTCTTTCTACAGTGCTTCCTATCTCCCTTCTTCAGTTCTTCTTTTTATCTCGTACATTTTTTCATGTCCATTTTTATATTCCCCACTAGCAGGCCCGGGTTGAAATCCTGGGTCGGACAAGTTACCTGGTTGAGGTTTTTCCGAGATTTTCCCTCAATCCAGTAAGATGAAATGCTGGGTAACTTTCGGCGTTGGACCCTAGACTCATCTCGCTAGCAATATCACCTTCATCTCACTCAGACGCTTAGAGAATCATAGCAGTTGATAAAGCGTCGTAAAATAACCAACTAAAAAAATTCATTTCCTCCTTGTTTTTACTAAATTCATGTTCGATCTCCTTCCCTCCCTCTGTCCTTTCTTCCTTTATTCATTTCTTCACCTGTTTCTCCTCTCCTCCTTATCCTAATTTCACTATTTTCCTTTCTCTTTCTTACATTCACCTTCTTTTCCTGTTCTCTGCCATCCCGTTATTTTTAGTTTAATTTTTCCCCTTTTTTATTGTAATATTTTATTTCCCTTTTTTTTCTGTTCTATTTCCATTACTGTATATTTCGTCTCCGCCTTGACTATTCAACCACACGACAGTAGACTCAATTTCTTAACTTCGTTCCCTTCGCGTCATCGTTACGCAGCTTATGAAGATCTCGTCTACGAACTTCGCCTCAGTAATTTTATAGAACTTTATTCAACAAGCAGAGGAAGGCACTCGGCGAGATGGTTTCAGGGAACGAGAGAACGAGAGTCAAAAAGCGGCTTGACCGGTTACGTCGGAGATGCTCGGTGATGCTGATAGGACTGAAAAAGGCAGAAAATGAGTCCGTTGGAACCGACAGCGAGAGGCATCGAGGCGATACCAGACTGCATCCAGCAGTTCTGGTTGTCACTTTCGATACAGAGCGCGGACGCGAAGCAATCTGATCCTGATGACACGCCTCCTACCTTGAGGACACGACAATCATTTTTACTTTCTAATTATAAGAAGCGAGTAGGAAGTATTTCTATATTCGACACTATCTGTTTTAATATAAAATATTGTACCTCTACATAAGGATAGGTCTAAATTTATTAAAACACGAGTTTTCAGTATTTCTCTTATCGAAACAGTATTTTTGGCGACTTTAACTATGTGGACAGTCGTGCGTTCGGTTTTCTCAAAGTAGCTACATATTTTATCATGACAAAGTGATAAATCGTTCTGTCTTAGAGACACGCGTGTATTATTCTGAAAGACAGATCTCAAAAAATCTAAATAGCAACTTAGTTCAATATTTCTAGAGGGCTCTAAACGCACACCGTCACTGTAATATATACGTCTCTGTGTACGTTAACAGAAAACCACAATTCCAAGTCACACAGAGATTGTGTGCATTCGATGTGGGTCTCTGGCGTTTCGTCAGCCTACGCGAGTTGTGTGGATATAAAGCGAAAAGTTGAGACGGTGTCGGGTGGAGTTCCCGGGTAGCTCAGTTGGTAAGAGCGCTGGTACGTTCAACCAGAGGTCCCGGGATCGATACCCGGCCTCGGAACAATTTTTCCCTTGAAATTGTTCAAATCTGCTTTACAGGGAGCCTTACCTGAAAGACTAGATTTGCGTCACAATAATTGTAATATTAAAAAAAATAACTTTTACATTTAAGTTCGTTAAAAAAAAAGCAACAGTACTTTATTTATTTCAGTTTCATTCATATTATTCTTCTTAAACTGTTACTTACAAAATAAAATAGCGCAGTCTGTAGAAGAGATATAAGTTAAAAAGACAACACAGCACAAGTTAGAGAGTTCTGGGAGCAATACAAGATTATACGGTATAATTATGTATTTGTGGCGATGAAAGTTATAGAATTGGTGGACATGATAAAGGTTACATTATTGGGAATGCTAAAGGGAATAGTATTGGCAATGAAGATAAAGATTATAGTGCTAATAATTATGATAAAAGTTACAGTATTGTGAAGATGGTTACAGTGTTGGTGATTATGAAGATTACTGCAGACCCATACTTGTGATGGTGATAAAGTTTATAGTTATTGGTCATTATAAAGATTTAAGTTGGTGATGATGAAAAAGATTATAAGTCTAGTACTGGTGATGATAAACGTTACAGTATTAGTAATGATAGCGATTATAGTATTGGTGATGATGATACAAGTTATAGTGGTCTATTGGAGATGATGAAAAAGATTATAAGCCTAGTACTGGTGATAATAAAGGCTACAGTATTGGACAATATTGGTAATGATAACGGTTATAGTATTGGTGATGATACAAATTATAGTATTGGAGATCATGACTATGATGCTGTTAAAGATTATAGTATTGGTAGTGATGATAAAGATTATAGCATTGGTGATGATGATAAAGGTTATAATATTGGTGATGAAGATAATGATAATGATAAAGGTTATAGGATTGGTGGTGAATATGAAGATTATATTATTGGTGATTATAACGTTTGTAATAGTGGTGGTGATGCTAAATGTTATGCTGTAGTATTGCTGGCGATGATAAAAGTTAAAGTATTTGTCGCGATAAAGGTTACAGTATTGGTGGTCATTATAAAAGCTATAACTTACAGGCCTATTGGTGATGATGTTATAAGTTATAGTGCTATGACTATGATAAAAGTCACTTTATGAGTGGAAATGATAAAGATTAGAGTGCTGATGATTATGATAAAGGTTATAGTGCTGGTGTTTATTAGGTGCTGGTGATCAAGATTTTCATAATCCTGGTGGTGGCAAGTGATGATAAATGTTCAGTAGTGGGTGTGGTGAATATAATAGTGATCATCATAATCAACTTTAAATAATAATTAGCCCTTCTGCTAGTTCTTTTCTCAGTCTTACAATTCTGAACTATAACAATAACAATAATTCTTGCAATAAAATTCAGAACTAACATCTTCGTTTATTTTATTATCATGAAGAAAGTCTACATCTGAAGATAACACAGGATAAGCATAGAGCAAAGTATACTATTCTTCTCCGTGTGTCTAAAAGATAAATCTCTTAATTCCAGTGCTGAGAATCGAACTCGTGCGCACTGGATTAGTAACTGTAAACGTTATGTGTATGTATTTATTTACACTGCAAGTGGGCAAGCACCCGGTGGCAGTGGTATATACAATATTAACAATACACAATAAAATGATAACCAATACACAATAAAATTTACAATACACAATACAATTTTACAATACATATACAATTTTACACACAATACAATAATAATACACAATACAATTTAACACAATAATAATAAAACATAAAATAACATACCTAATTTTACAATACAACCTACATAATTATCTATAGGTCCTACATCAGTTTCAATAGTCTTTCACTTTACTCTCATCTCATTCTCTGTAGTGGCACTATGACGCATTTCACTGACACTTTAGCACACATTTCACTGACACTCTGTAACACATTTCACTGACACTATAGAACACATTTCATTGACGCTATAAATTATCACTGATCGGAACTGTTCACTGCACTGTAAAACCATAACTTCACTGACTCACCTCGCTTCACTGATACAACAGTTCAAATAAGTCAAATAATTGCATCCTTATGCATACTTATAAACAGAACTACATTTAAACTAAACATTTCTAGTCTGAGGCCCTCTTACACGCTATTTTTAAATAATTTACAATTCAAACCAAGGAAGTAAACTCGTCAGCCTAGATAAATACATGTCACCTTAAAAAAATTAAATGTTGAATGTCACCTTAATTTTAATTTTCACTTTATATACAACTTTTTAAATTATTCTTGAATCTCCTTAAGGAAGGACAGCCCTCAAAGACCGCTGCAGGTAGGTCATTCCAATCATTTATAGTTCTATTTAAAAATGAGAATTTACCTACATCCGTTTTCTGTTTTCCTACATTTGATTTTAAAATCATGATCGTTCCTACCATAGTACGTTGGCTTTTCTAACCGAGCCGTTAAGTCTACCCATGCTTTCTGACCTAGATGTGCTCTATACAATGATGTTATTCTAGTTTTCCTACGTCTGTTTACCAAAGTTTCCCATTTACGTTCTTTTATCGTATCGTTTCCATCTTCTCTTTTACCTTTAACAAATTTCGCTGCCCTATACTGGATTCTTTCTAAGGAATTTATCTGGTATATTCTATAGGGATCCCAACATGTAGTTCCGTATTCCATTAACGGTCGCACTAACGTTAGATATGCTATTTCCCTCGATTTGGGGCTAGCCTTTCTCAAGATTCTCATAATAAAGTGAAGTGCCCTCCATGCTTTACCCGTAACGCTTCAGCCAAAAGGAAGCATAATGGGATTGTGATTATTACGACGATTGTATTATTATTAGTGATAGTAATGCTGGTACTGCTTATTATTAGACAACTCTTTTTCTGAAAATAGTCTAAGAAACCAAACCTAAGTGATAATAAAACCAGCTTTGAGACTGTGAGCCGTTAGTGTGAGGAGCCACTCGGAAGCGACGTATTAACTAGGAGAGAACGTCATGGTGCAGATGCATTAAGAAAATGAATGCCTTAATCTGTGAAGGAACACAGGTTGTACATGCCTGGGACCGGCTCGTGCGGAGATGAGTGACGGTTATTTCTTCCCGCTAGCCATTTGATCCAGCAGCTTGATGGACCATAAGCGACTCTGGAATGGCTCTTCTATATTGTAATTCATGTGCACGGATCCGTTGTCGCCATCGGCAAAGCAGAGCCGATGGTTTCTGCATTGTGGTACCTAGGCTCACAGAAATTGCATTTTTTATCAAAGAACTAACACGTGAAGGGTCAGAGTTGAGTTATAATCGAGTCCCACTATATCCTCGGTTTGCCGTACATCTGACGCAAATAGAATTTTGCATGGCAGTGAACTTTCGATTATCCGGTCACTAAGGAACCAAACGTGAGTGGGATAACGGCGACTGCCAAATAACCGAAAAATACATTTAGAAATAATGTTTCCGAAAATGGATCCTTACGTATGATTTAATATTCGCCTAACAAAATCACCTATCTCTTCTTAAATAGTTCCCGTAACATTATATTTTCTCGAATAACTTCATGTAGATGTGAGTTGCGTAATATTAGGCCTATGTTCTTTTTCTGAAGGGGAGCCAAACAGCCTCGAAAACCGCGGTAGTAATAAATTATTAGGCTATTACGTAGCGAATTTTAGTATAGTTACACGTTTTATTCCTTGGTTCAAATTCATATGCTAGAATTATTTAAATGCGTTTCAAGAAATTTTCAACCAAACGTTAAGATTTGCGAGGCATAGGCTAATATAGTTAGTGTATATTTCCGCTTTCAGTGCATATAAATTCTTTTTATTTTTTTTTATTTTGCCAAATAAACCTCACAATAATGTTTATAAAATGGAAAATGGCAATATGTAAATTACGGCAAACTAACAATGAAACGATGCCGCCACTCTTTAATTTTAACATACTCGCAGTCTGACAACATGCAGACGACGATGCGAAAATATGAAAAACATTCTTTCTTAAACTCACTGTTCTGAAAAATGGATTAAAAGTAGAATAATGGATCATTTAAATAAGCAGAATATATTAAGTGAAAAACAATTTGGATTTAGAAAAAACTGTAGTACGGAGAGTGCTATTTTCAATGTTACTAAAAAAATTATTAAGGTATTTGATCAGGGTTTTAAGTGTGTTGGTATATTTTTGCATATAAGAAAAGCTTCTGATACTGTAAATAATCATTTATTATTAGAGAAATTAAATTGTGTTGGAATTAAAAATAATGCTTTTCGTTTATTAAAATTTTATTTAAATGATAGAGTTCAAGCTACTAAAATTGATAATGTATTAAGTGAATTTATTAAAATTAAAATAGGTTTTCCGCAAGGAATAGTCCTTCGACCGATTTTATTTTTAATATAAATTAATGATTTTTAATGATAGACCTTAAAAATATGAAGGTGATTTATATTTGTATGCTGATGATACTGCTTTACTTTTTAGTGGAAAAACTTGGACTGATGCTTACTATAATGCAAATTGCGGCTTAAAATTAATAAAAAAAATGGTTCGATTTAAATTCATTTGTAATTAATAAAGATAAAACAATAGCTATCCCATTTTCTTTCAATAATAAAGGTAATAGAACAATTTCATTTATACTACAAATTAAAATGCATAATTCTGATTGTTCCTATATGAATTACAATTGTTCAGTTATTAATGAAGTTGATGAGGTTAAATACTTAGGTATAATTATTGATAATCATTTAAAATGGAATAATCATATTCATTATATTTGTAATAAATTACGTTAAACATTATATTACTTTGTTATTCTAAGAAATATTTTGTCAATTAACTGGTTACGTGTAATTTATTTAGCATTATTTCAATCTATATTTATGTATGGTATTATATGTTGGGGTGGAACTTATAAATCCAACCTTTATCCGTTAATTTTGCTACAGAAAAAAAGTATTAAAATTTGTTTAAAAAGGCAGAAAGATTACCCAACTGAATTGTTGTTTAAACATTTCAAAGTTTTCAACATTAAACAAATGTATTATTTTATTTTATTAAAATATTGTCATAGAAATTTAATAACTTTGAAAGGTATATACATAAATATAGAACTAAAAATATGAATTCTCTGCGTTTGCCTGAACCAAAATGTAAAACCAATGCAGCTTTTTATCATAGCATGAGTCAAGGTCCCAGATTATTAAACAAATTTTATTCCAATAATATTTCAACCACGAATCCTCTCCAAATTAATAAAAAAAAAATAAAAAAAATTGTATTGGATTTACAGTTTGAGTTTAAACATATTAAACACTATTTAATCTGTACTGTATTCACTCTCAATTTTAATTTTATTTTTGACTATATTGGAATCCCCTCCTGAGCACGAGTCTTACTCATTAAGGAGTGGGCTAGTTTATCTTTCATTGTATTTATTAACTTGTATTCATTTCAAACTTACTAACAAAAAAAAATTAATAAATAATAAATAAATAAATAAAAAGTATAAGTTTGTAACATTTCAACAATTCTATCCATCATCATTAGAGAAGGTAGATATACACAATCACGATAAATGCGAAATGTGCCCAGATGCTGTGAAAATGAGTAGTTTTATATTTAAAAGCATGTTAACTGTATAAGTACAGTTTATTTAATCTGCGTTATAATGCGAAATTGAGTGCAAAATGTGAAATGTGTGCATTTCTTCGAAGTAAGAGCTAAATTACATTTTATCAGACACTTTGTGTTTTTGTAAACAAAATCAGAATCTGTCTAAAGGCCCCACCACATACAGGTTCTTACACTTTTTTCAAATAGTTTGACCAACCCTCCAGTGTGAATGGCACAGGGATGTGACATACCTGATCCCCTCTTTGTTGTTATCTGCACCGTTATCTCGAGATTTCAAATAAACTGTCTTGTGATGATAATAGAAATATTGGCTACTTACAAAACGTTGTATGTGATAGCGGGTAATTGTGATTGAGTAACAATATGGGAAGGGAGAAAATCACACCATAATATCTTTTGGCGTGTTTCTTAATGTTCACAATTTCACCTTAATATTATATGCTCATTTAATTATTTATTATTTTTCAAAAATTGTAACTGGAAAATTTATAAAATGCACCTTTTAACACATTGATGGTATCGAATTTCTACCACCAAACCTTCCATAAAAAATGTTCCATCCCAAAACGCTACAAAATGTTAAATGTTAATATCTAAAGTGCTATAAAATACTAAAGTTGATTTTTGAATTGCTAAATTTTTATTTTCAAGTTGCTAAAATCTACCATCTATAATCATCATCTTCATCATCCATTACGATTGTAATGTGCAACCACCGTCTATAATATAGGCCTGCTCTGAATAGTGTATGACGAACTAAATGCTCTACTCTTTTCGGCCTTAGGGATTATGTAAGCCAATCTCATAGAGCCGAAGGGAATAATAGCAAGTTAAGGGCTATGTCTTGGCAAAAACAAACAAAATAGTTTGAGCTTTCTATTTGCCGTCTTCTATAAAACCACTCTTGTTGACAAAATAATTTTTTTGGTCTGAGGATTTGGTAAAATATGTACTCGTAGTAGTTTATTGCCATCTCCAATTTCAGCAAAACATTAATCAAGTTACAGTTCATGAAGTTTCTTGTATAATTACCAAAGAATAACTTTTTTTGCCTTATTTGTAAATATTATAATGTAGCTGTTTACTAAAATTTCAATGTAGATTTAAAAAGTATAAGAGATTTTAACTATTGTACGTTATCAATGAAGTAGGCCTATATGTACTATATATATGAAAGTAAAATGCTTAAAATAAAATCTATTTATTAATAACGTGTATTATGTTAGTTCAGTGCATATATCCTAGTTTTTAAAGGCATATGTGCATGATATCTTGTCACTTTTAGTGCATTTGAAGATATTATTACAAAAACAGCTCTTGTCAAAATTTATATTTTTCATGAGAACAATAAAAAATAAAAAGAACAACACATATCAGATGTTTCCGTAATACTGGTGTTTATACTTGTGGCTATTGCAGCTGACATGAGTCGTTTTTGGAGTCTATCAACATTTAAAATATTAGCAAATGTGTCCTTAACACAATTTCATCAAAAATGACTAGGGCTGCTTTTGTAATAATGTCTTCATATGATTCCGTGCCCTAGTTACTATTACGGTGAGGCGTGATTAAATTAAACCCGCTAGATACAATTTATCAATTTATTAAGATACATAAAAAAGTATTATAGGTATATATAAATATATATAAAATGATAAATATTAATTTAAGCACAAATAAATACAGTAGGTTCTCTTAGAAGTAGTCTCCGTAAGCATTCACACAAGCATCCATTGTGCGGGGAAGCGTCAGGTACCGACCGGAAAAAAAAATAAAAGATCTTGGGTGTTCCTTGAACAATTTCAGCACTACGACCTTACTTCCTTGTGCAGAATCTTTGTCCCTTTAGAGTTTTCTTCAATGGTCCGGAAAAAAAGAAAAAAAAAAAAAAAAGGAAGTCATATGTTAACAAATTGGGACTGTAAGCGGGGTGGTCCAGTGCTTTCTGCTGTTGAGAATTGAATCGCCACTCGGGTTGATCACCTTAGTACGGATTTGGGATAACACTAACCATGTTAACAGGCGCCTGATATCTACAGACTTCCTGTCTATAAAACTGAACTGTTCTCAATTCCTCTAGCCTACGCAAAGAGACTATCACGCCACATACTGCTTGATCACAGTTCAAGGACAGCAAATCACGCCAGGCGGGGTGAACAGGTTTTATTTGTTTATGCTTCGTACTATAATACATATGTAAAAATTATTTCTCTATAATTTTACGCATTTCTCACTAGCACGATAACAGGCATACATTTGATTATTTATATATTGTTCACCTATTTATTCACATGTTCATCGTATTTTTATTAATTTACGAGTATTTATTCACTCATTTATTTGTTCGCTTTCATCCCTCTTTTCCCCCATGTACGTATGCATTATATAGACCTGCATATATTCAAAATTACAATAACATTGTAGGCCTAATCCAAGTAACTATTAATGCAACAAGAACCCGATCATCATTGAAGGAGTTGATCATTTATTTTAAACTCATTTTAATCGCGTATAGTCTGAATTATTTTATGCCATCCTGCTTTGTTAACTGTGATCCATCTATACTATGCTGATCATAAATGTTCACGGAGTCGGTCAAATTCTAAATCTAAAATCTTGTTTAGTGAAGGCAAAGGACACATAGAAACTTATCAATAAACGAAGACAGCATAGACGAAGAGATGTGAATTAAAGAATTGCATATTTTCCTTGTAAGAAAGAAATAATTCAGATAAAATTGAGTGTGATCATGTATCTTTTAGCTAAAGCCATACCACATACAGTATATGTCTACACTGAAAGGTATTCGGCAACATCAAACGATCGGTACTCATTCTAATATCTAAGAAGATACATTTTTCTCATATATAACAGAAAGGACTGCACCCAAAATTGCTTCGGTCAAATTCATACAGGCTGGAGGCACTGAATCGGGCCAGTGAACCAACCGACATTGATACCCTCCCACAGTACAGACCTGTCCGTCCGTCCGTCTCATGCCGCCGGGACCCGAGGGAAGACTGCAAGAATTATATTTTGTAAGCGAACAGGACTCTGCATTTTTACAGACTTACCGTTCTTCAATACTGGAAGCTTATCGAAGTATTTAATACCAAATGACAAAAATATTAAGGGTAAGTCGGAAGGGAGAAACTATGGTAGGTATGCAGTAGGTACGCGCTATCTCATTCTTGCAAGGGATCCGGGAATTAATTGAATATAGATCGAAACTGTTGGTCATACACATTTCTTACTCCGGTGTATGCCGAAAGAACTTAGTTAATTTTGAAAAAAAAAAAAAAAAAAAAGCATAATGAAACTGTAGATAACTAAAAAGAACACAAAAACCACTAGTCCAAGAAGTACATATTTTCCCGTAGCAGAACTGGTTTCGTTCCATAGTCGTCTGTGAGAAGTTCACTTTTCACAGATACGGGAGTTCAAACCCAAAATTTAAATACATTGTGTTTTTCAAAAGTTAGATTTCGAAGTGCGACACTTGAGGACACACAATGTGTTTACCGATGTGAAATAAACTCTAGGGCGGAAGATTCGATTTTGTTTTCGGAGAAAATGTTTGCAAGAAAGGGAAGAAGACAATTTTATGCCCAGGACAAACATTTAACGATGAATACTAACTATTCAAGTTCAACAAGGACACAGTGAAGCAATAATGCTTTGGTAACGAAAGAACGAGTTCTAGATGTCAATTTATCAGTTATCAGTTATCCTATCATCATTGCTATCTCTGTTTTTCTTTCTTTTTTTTTCCTTTATTAGCTCGATGAGACCTCTATAGTTCTTTTGACCCTGTTGACCCTCTATAGGGCTTTAATTTAATTTGTACTATTTGCATCAATGTTTGTATTCCTTTTTTGTATTTATATGTGCTATCTGGTAGGACGGAAGAGAAGGCCTTATGACCTTAATCCTGTCAGATTAAATAAATAAATAAGTAAATAAATAAATTAATTAATTAATTAATTAATTAATTCAAGACGGAATACGGCAAATAAGTCAGAAAAGAATTGAATTGCAATTCGCGATGATAGATAAATGGCAGTGGCGGTCAGATATTTCATTTAATATACGCTTTCTGACAGGCAGTGATATTGCGAGTGCGAAGTAAACTACTCCGCGGTAGCTATCAGATGTAGCTTGCCGGGTTTGATCGCTGTCCGCGGGACTGTGTGGATAGATGGGTGGGTGGATTGATTGTTGGGTGGGTGGATGGATGAATGGATGTGTTGGGTGGGAGGTGGGTGGATGGATTAGGTGGGGGTGGATGGACGGCTTGGTTGGGTGGGTAGATGAGTGGGTGGGTGGATGGATGGATGCATGAATGAACGAATTAATTAATTAAAAATGGGAAATGATAGGTGAAAGATTAAAAAAGATACGCGAAAACGCGTAATTCCAAAGGAAATCGGGGGTTGAGAGAAAGAATCTGTGTAGACACCGGCGTAGTGCTGTAGATTACGGCGCTTGTCTACCGATCCGGAGTTACACTTGGGAGTGGGTCCGATTCCCGCTTGGATTGGTTACCTGGTTAGGTTTTTCCGAGTTTTTCCCGAACTGTAACACGAATGTCAGGTAATCTATGCTGAATCCTCGGCTTCATCTTGTCAAATACCATCTCGCTGTCACTAGGTAGTCAAATATTATTACATCTTTCAACAAGGCGGCTGTCTGGCTCACTACCACAAACACGTGCGAGGGTATCTCAAACAAAATTTGTCATAAAGGATAGGACGCACAGAAAAAATATGATGACGCGTTAATGCCGTGGACACCCCGGATTTAACCCCGTGACTTTTTCTTGTTGAGGTTTGTGAAGGATACTGTGTTTGTTCTTCAGAACCCCACTAATATTCAACTGTATCACCTCTGCTGTGGCTCTGGTCGAATGTGTATCACATCAGTTATCAGTTATCACCAAAGCTCGGAACTTGGGGACTTGTGTTGTGTGCATGAGTAAGGTTACAGGTACAACGTACACAAAGCTCACGCTGCAAATGCTCAGGGACAGTCGTGTGTATTAAGAAAGTGGCCACAACTAATGACAGGAAGACGGACGAAGAAACTGTTATGTCGAAGCCAATGACATTCAGAGAATTAAAGGTAAACGGTCTGTTTGAGGAAATAGAAATACGTGTTATTTCGAATGGGTATTATAGAAGTTTGAAAATACATTTTGTTTTAAATTTAAGATACAGAATTTCGTGGAGAATTCGGAGAGTTTATATTTTTTTCGAATGGAGAGTTTATATTTTGTAAGTTGTGCCACACACAAACTAGAGGCTGGAAACTAAATTCATTGAAAGGCATTGCAGTCCCTCAAATTATAGAAAAATCTGTCCATAGCCATGGATCGAAACGTATAGGGGCTTGCCCTAGTAGTGACACACTAATTGAAAACTATTTTCGAGAAAAATTTAGGATATACTTATCTTTCTCAGATACGAGATCAACTAGCAACTGCTGAAAATCGAACAGAAAACAGTAACAGTGAAAAAATTCAGTATTTTAAGTCTACTACCGAAAAATCTTCGAATGTAGGTAGTCATACACTGTAATAAAATGTACACAGCAGAACAGTAAATTTGATATATTTCTCATGTTTATTTTTATTATATATATGCTTTGAAATTACGTGTTTCAACCTACCATAATATTATCAATATGTGCCAGAAACCACTTTTGTAGCAGACCTGACAGTACCTCCGTGCTGGAAGCGGGAGTATGTTGACATTGAAGTCCGGTCGCTTAGTCACGTGCAAAGACACAAGTCCCCAAGTTCCGAGCTTTGGTTATCACATAGATGTCTACAGTATCAGCAGAGGTGGACAGATTGAGCATCTGTGAAATATGTAAAAAAAAAAAGACTTGATAACTCTGCCTTTGTTTCAATATAAATAAAATTTGGTATCCGTTACATAGTTTATTTGTGGTGAATTTCTAAAATGTTTCACGGACTTACGAAAGACGGTGTATATCTATCAGCCATAACCTTAATCAGAGGGAAGACCTATAATCTGGATAAGAATTTTAATCTATCTGAAATTGGTGCAGACTTTCAAATTTCTATACACAGTGCAATACGATTGATATTTCACAATGTTAATAATGTGATCTTACATGTTTATTGGAACTAGCCGGAAGGGAACTGGTCTTTAAAACGGGAGGGAAGTGAGCTGTTTATATCTCAAAACAAAATGTGACCGGGAGGAAATAGGGTTGTTAATATGGGTGTGGCTCAGTTGCTTCTCGTGATCAGTTTTCACAGGCACATTCCCTCCCTGTCGAATAAGGTCCAAAGATAATAACAACTCTATTTCTCTGGTCACATTTTATTTAGAAATATAAACAGCCATCTTTTCTCCCGTTCTAAATTCCAGTTTCCTTTCGGCCATTGCTAATAAATATATTCTAATAAACATGTAGCATTAAATTCGGAAATATCGCACTTCTTAAATCAGTTTCAAGGTCCGAAAAAAATTAATATTGATTAATTTTCAAATTTAATTTCGAATATTCATCCATATAGTGGTAGTGCAAAATATTTGAACAGTGAAATGTTTTAGAAGTGTTAGTGAAATCAAGATAGATTCAGTGAAATGTTTCGTTGTTCCAGTGCAGTGAATGAGTTGACAGGGCGTACTAATGCATTTATGGACATATCATACTCGTGGATTTTAGTTACAACTTAGGATTAAGATAGTTAATATCATTATAGGCTACTAATGTTACTATTTTATTATTATTATTATTATTATTATTATTATTAATTGTCATTATTGAGTGTAATTAGTTACCACTGCCACCGGGTATTTACCCATTCGCAGTGTGAGAACGCGCGCACGGGCGCACACACACACACACACACGCACACACGCACGCACGCACACACACATTAAAAGTAATTCCTAGGTGGGTCAGGATTTGTTTTTCTTGTTGCCCTTCGAGCTTTGTAAAATGTAAGATGATGTAAACTACACTGTCTCAATAATAATAATAATAATAATAATAATAATAATAATAATAATAATAATAATAAACTGCCACAAGATTGCAGTGTCATCAATCTCCGTAACATATAGCTTGAAGTCGAAACTAGGCAACAAATCATTCATTGTATTGCAGCAGTTACTACCACGATTGAACTAGTGGAAGATTCAAATCAGAAGAATGAAACGATTTAATACAAGCAACGGTTTTAAATATAGTTTTCAAAAAACATTGAAGGGTGGTATACAAAGATGGACATATAGATGGCTGAGAACCAGACTGTTCTAAGTCCAACTTTTTACAAGAAAGAAATCTATGTTTCATTGCGTTTCAGTTCTTGTTTTCATATATGAATCGAACAAAATTATAAATATTTCTCTCCATAAGATTGCTATGAAGCTATTCAAAATTGTTTCATGAAGCTTTGAATGTTAGGATCTTAAAATAGCTTTCCTGAAAAACGAAATAGAAAAATGGACTTCGAACAGTCTGGTTCTGAGCCATCGAATTATACCAGAAAAATTTGTAATATTAATTTGATCTTATGTCAGTCCACAGTCTATATGTGGGACGGAAAGTTTTATCTCTAATGCACGGAGGGAACAGGGCTATTGATAATTTAAATCCAGAGTACATTTGTATATAATATCCGTGAATTTGACTTCAATTACGAGGAAATCAGACTACGTATTTAGGAGGAAATCAGGCAAATCAGGTTAATATCTTTGGATCCTATTCAACAGGGAGGGAATAAGTCTATTAAAACTAACCATGGCATCAATTGATGCACACTAGTTAGGCATTCTGATATCTATTCTTTTATTGATTAAATAAAATGACAGTGGCCTGATATATGCAATTGTTTTGCAGTGTTTTTTATGTTACAGTTTATGATTATAATGTTCTATACTACACAACTACAATTTCTACATAACTAGAAGTTTCAAAATCGTATAGTAATCCATATCACAGGCCATAGAGGCCCACAAGTTAAGAGGGTCTTAGCAGACATGCATTAGAAGCAGTTTGGATACAGTTCTACGCACTTCAGCTATTAACTCCAAAGAAAGCATAAAAAGTACGCATTTCTGTTAAGAGAATGAGTCGGCCCCGAGCTGTAATGCATCAGGAGGATTGGCTCAATTGGAAAAATCAATGAACCCTGTCGGGAATCGAATCGGCAATGTTGTGTAGCTCTTTAAATTGTACGCTGTCTCCTGCCACTTCTGGACGTTTTATTTTGCACGTAAGTTTTAACCTTAGTAATGGAATAAGTAAAATTTTCACTTGCAGAGTTTTCCTCCAGCATGTAGGCCTACCGTAAATACAGCCCATTTCGTTCTTCCCATGTACTTTTATGACTTCGGGATAACTGACACCATTATAGGAAATTAGATACCAGTCACTTTCAGCTACTTGACAAAAATTATCGTTAGACCTAACAGATGCATACCGTACCTTGTTCCAAGGTTGAACAGATTACACTATTAGAATCACAATTTATACGTCCTAGAACATGATTTCAGGTTTCGTTTTCGACGTTTTTCCAGTATTTTTCTTGCTAATGAAGTGATTCATTTCTTGTGCAAATATATACATCTCATCAATATGGCGGGAAATACACCTGGAAGAAGAGTTTTACTTTCCTTACGAGCAGTATACAAACAATGGCGTTGTATCGAGGTAATATATTTCCGCTGCATGACACAAAAACAAGCACACCTGATCTTGTTACCTCGTTAAGAAACAGCTGAAGTCTGACTGATTACTTGATTGGGCTTCATTACATACTTTTTATTTCGGTAAAACAAAGTTGAGGAGGGTTTAGATACACAATGGGAATACCACAGTTTACATATCAAATTAAGCTGTAATTTATATTTCAGATCCGCTTCAAATTAACTTGAACATTAGAAAACTGCCTCAGGGTCCGTAATTTAAGTGGTTCATAATTATTCTTGAAGGCTAAAAGCTTTGGTTGCCTACAGGCCAATATCGTAATCCGGTGGGAATTCTAACTACACTTTCTAAACAGTTTCAATTTTATCTTCCAACATTCGTGCGCAATTACCGTGAAAGGGTCATGCGATAATCAGATTACTAGTAAGAAGTATTTCAGTAATTCAGTAAAACTGCCATGTTTAACGAAGGAAAAATCAGTCTTAGGGCGATATATAATTCAACTAAAGCTATGAGATGTTGACACATGTAGCAGTTATGCCATAGATATTGATAGAATGATTTGTGGGAATGGGAAATAACGAGTAAAATATTTACTCATTTTTTCGATGTGATTAAAGAAAGTCTTATTTTATGAAACGTACTATTTTCTTCTCAGTTATTATATTATTTTAATATCCTGCAAAATAGCCAGTAAGTAAGTATGTAAGTAAGTAAGTAACACTAGTGTACACAAGTCACGTTACAACAGTATGAAAGAAAGAAAGAATGACCAATAAAAATAAAAACAAACTTCATTAGTTTTCAATTTACTTAGGCCTATTTACTTATAAACCTGCAGTGCTTGGGAAAAGTGGCAAAAGTCAATTTCCACAACAATTTTTTATTACTTTATTGACAACTTACGGAACACATGCTTGCTTGGGAAAAGAGTCTCAAGTCTTTCTCCCATTAGAACAATTCATACAGAAGAAAATCAAATCGACATAAACCAGTGTGAAGACAGTTTCTTCTTTCTCCTGTAAAATTAACATTTTTGACTTGTGCCACTTTTCCCGAGCACTACAGAAATGTCTTTTAGAAAACTCGGAGGTTCATTGCCGCACTCACATAAGCCCGCCATCGGTCCCTATCCTGAGTAAGATTAATCCAGTCTCTAGCATCATATCCCACCTCCCTCAAATCCATTTTAATATTATCCTCCCATCTACGTCTCGGCCTTCCCAAAAGCTTTTTATCTCCAGCCTCCCAACTAACAATCTATATGCATTTCTGCATTCGCCCATACATGCTACATGCCCTACCCATCTCAAACGTCTGAATTAAATATTCCTAATTATGTCAGTTGAAGAATACAATGCGTGCAGTTCTGCGTTGTGCAACCTTCTCCATTTTCCTGTAACTTATCCCTCTTAGCCCCAAATATTTTCCTAAGCGGTGTTTTATTCTTTCCTTCTAATCGTGAACACTTGTTTATTACACTATTAAGTCTATTATTTATTGTTTTAGTATTATTTTTAATATTATATATTTATTTGAGTGGTTTTAATTATGAATTATTTTTAGAATAGTTATTGTCAAACACCCTTAACCTCTGTTCCCCTCTCAAAGTTTGACAACCATACAGAACAACCGGTAATATAACTGTTTTATAAATTCTAACTTTCAGTTTTTTTTTAGAGCAGACTGGATGACAAAAACATCTCAGCCGAATAATAGCATACATTTCTCATATTTATTCTGCATTTCATTTCCTCCCGAGTGTAATTTATATTTGTTACTGCTCCAAGATATTTGAATTTTTCCACCTCTTCTATGGTTAAATTTCCAATTTTTATATTTCCATTTCGTACTATGTTCTGGACACGAGAGACAATCATATACTTTGCCTTTTCGGGATTTACTTCCAAACCTATCTTTTTACTTTCTTCAAGTAAAATTACCGTGTTTCCCCTAACATATTCACGTCATCCGCACAAACAAGCAGCTCATGTAACCCATTCCATTCCAAACCCTCTTCTGTTATCCTGGACTTTCCTAATGGCTTATTCTAGAGAAAATTTAAAAAGTAAAGGTGATAGTGCATCTTCTTGCTTTAGCCCGCAGTGAATTGGAAAAATAATTCCACAGAAACTGCCTATACGGACTCTGCTGTACGTTTCACTGAGACACATTTTAATTAATCGAACCAGTTTCTTGGGAATACAAAGTTCAATAAGAAAATTATATAAAACTTCTCTTTCAACCGAATCATATGCCTTTTTTAAATCTATGATTACTGTACCCTTATACTCCCATTTTTCTTCAATATCTGTCGAATACAACAAATTTGATCAATAGTCGATCTACTACGCCTATAACCATAATGATGATTTCCAATAATTTCACCTACATAAGGAGTTAATCTTCTCAAAATAATATTGGACAAAATTTTGTATGACATTAACAAAATCGATATTTCTCGAAAGTTACTACAGATTAATCTTTCCCCCCTTCTTAAAGATAGGTATAATTTTATTATGAACTGCTTCCATTACTCTGGTACAGGAAAGTATAAGCATAGATATTGCGCTTCCGCCCTTTTGTATTAATTCTGCTGGAATTTGACCCGATACCTGAAGACCTGTACTTTTTCAGCGTTTCTATCGCAATTTCGATTTCAGAAAGTGTGGGATCGGGTATAAATGGCTCAGCTTTCGTCCCGATCATTTTGTACTTGGCCTATGTATTGTACATTTAAGTTAGTAGTTGTCCAAAATGTTTTTTCCAGATGTTCAAATTGGAATGAGAGTCTGCAAGCAAGTCACCATTCTCGTCCTTGATCACGTTTACCCTTGCCTGATATCCTGTTTTAAATTCCTTTATGCCCTTAGGTGAACCAATGAAACGGGCGATTTTCAGATTCGTGTCTTTTCGGCTGTTGTCGGGTATTTTAATTGTTACAAGCAACAATCTATTCTTCATTCGATAGAATTTGTTTGTAATGGATCGTTGGACGGGCTGAACAACGTGACTTTTGCTGTTTTAAGGCATATTACAAAAATAATGATAATTTCATTGCTGCACAACGGCTATTTCGACGTCATTACAATACCCATCGCAATGATCCGATACCATCAGCCCATGCAATAAAAATCTGGATTCAGAACTTTGAAGTAACTGCTTCTATGTTAAAGAAGAGGTCTCCAGGTAAGCAAAGATCTGTACGTACCCCGGAAAACATCCTAAACGTTCTGAAAGAAACTAAATTTTACAGGAGAGACAAAAAACTGGATGAAGACAAATAGGTTATAGGTGCAACCATCATACTTTGACACACTATAACGAAGAGAAATAATTCAATTTTACTAAGATAACTTTAATATCGTGTACAGGCCTGCTTTATGTTAACCAATCCATCAAAATCTCAATTTTGCTAATTTTGCAGTTAGCAAGTTTTGCAAAAACGGTCCTCAATTTCACTTGGCTTGTCAAACACCAGTATACGAAGAATAATTCTTCAGAAGAACTTATACATGCATCCATACAAAATTCAAGTAGCGCAGACATTAAAAGTAAACCGCATGACTTTTTGCCAACAATTCTTGGATCTAAATGTTAACGAAGACATTGTCCATAATAAGCTGATGAGTAATGAAGCTCATTTTCATCTCTCTGGATACGTCAATAAACAAAACTTTCTATACTGGCCACCAACTAACACAGTGTCAAAGTCACAGTTTGGTGTGCAATGGCGTCATTTGGAATCATTGGTTCTTATTTCTTTGAGGACGATAATGGGACATCTGTAACTGTACGAGTAACATCACAGCGATATGTCCGAATGATTCAAGAATTTTTGTCTCCACAAAATGCTAATAATCCTCTCATCAGTAGAGACACTTGGTTTCAACAGGATGTGCGACCAGTCACACAGCTACACTTAGACTTGAAGATTGTGTGCAACGAAATGGGTCCGATGTGAGAGATGTAGTGTTCAGAAAATAAGAATTTCATGAGGTACAGAAAATGCTATTGTGTATACTTTAAACGTAAAGTGAAAGTTTCGTTCCAAACTAATCAGTGCAATAATTATTAAAGCTTTAAAATCGCTCGTTTCATTGGCTCACCTTGTATAAGTCTCTAATGTTTTCATTCTTACTATTTGTTTCTGTCTCATTCAGTCTTTGCCTCAAGTAATGTGTCTATTTATTCCTAAGTGTACGACTTGCTTTCCGTCTTTCATTGAAATAATTATCTCTATTCGCCTGGACTGGATCCCGTAAGAATTTCAGTTTTGCCTGTTTCCTTCTATGTCTTGTACAGACATTAAAATTTATGTACAAACAGTATCTGTATCTTAGAAAAGAAGTATCGTGTGGCATTATATTTCTAGAACAAATGGAGAATTTGTATTACAGGAAAGTACTTTAATACACGGCACAATGACTGTATATTTATATAGGCGTAGAGTTCCATTCAGTAACTGTCCTGGTTATCGATACAGTCATACGTCCTCAACTTATGGATGTCCTCGTCCCACAGAGGGAATACATTTAATGCACTAAAACCGCGATATTAATCTCGTGTCCGCACTCTGAGTGCTGGTTACAGTGTTCCTGTACATTCCACCACGTTTCTGCTGACTACCCAACACAATAAATTTGTTTTCCTATGTATCCTCTGTTCGGCATATAACTTGCTAGTGCAACGCTGTAAATGTATTATCCATCAAGTATAAAAATAAGTGTACAATACATAGTAGCGTACGCAACACACACCCAGAATATAGAGAGTGGCTTTCAAAGTAATGTCTGAGAGAAAACGATCAGTGATATTGTACAGTACATTTTACCGTTAGACGAATGAGCAAGAGTTCAACAATTTTTATGCGTTGAGAAACTACAAGATTACTTTTATTATCATCGTGTAATGCATTTAGTATATTATACTAAGTCGTCTCGAAAGTATTTTCTGCAAATCCTCTATTCATTTTTCTTGGAATTGCTGGGTTACGTACGATTAGTCTATGTCTGTTGTTTACATTGTATTGAAGCAATTTAACTGCAAACATGAGGCATACAGTTTCTCAATGGAAATGTGCAACAACACAATCAATTCGAGTGCTTCTGAGCTTCTTTCAGAAAAAAAAATGCATTAACCCAAACTCAGTAGCTGAAGAAATAAGTCTATAAGAAATGGAAGGTGAAGGAGTAGTCAGTAGTAGGATGGCATCAAACTGGTTTAAGCGAATCAAAGATGGAGACCTAAGAGTTGAAGATAAACCTTGCTCAGGGAGACTACTTATACTGTACTTAGAAATGAGGCTATATCCAAACCGGAAGAACAGCCACTCACCAGTAGCACTGACGTTTCTAAAACCATAGTCTGTCGTCACCTCCTCCAATTTGAATTGCGTCTAAACGGTGATTAGAATTGGAATAGCTCTTAGGGTGAAGTTAAGTCATCAGGCCTTCTCTTCCACTTCACTACAAATCAACCTGAGGTACTTTCTGCTTGTCGGTGGTTGATCAAAGGAAAAATGTACCGTAATAAAAGTTTTGTTATATTTAACATGTAGAATTTTGGTGCATCGGTCCCCTTCCACCTTGTATACCAGTTTTACTACGAATAGGACTATGAGTTTTTCCCTGAAAAGTAGAAACTTTGGTTTTATTTACTAAAATTTAAATTATTCCTTCGAAATCTGTTGTAAATGGTACACGGACCTCTGTGAAATATATTCAGAATTTGCAATCAATACTCTATCATCTACTCGTACATAGGGTCTAATATGCAAACCTCTATGTTAGTTTATTTTTACATTTTGTAAGTAATGAATTAATACTTCTCATTATAATGTAAGGATGATAGGGTATAACCTTGCCGAACCCTTGACTTAATGACATGGATTTAGAATTCCCAGGCTCAAGTTCTATAGATATTATGTTGTGAGTATACATAACTTATTATAAAATAGCAGTAATTATTGGTTTTGGGGCATAATTTTTTAATAATATTTGAAAGTTTCTATTTATATCCAATATAATGAAACCGTTTTAAATTCTATAAGTCCAATGAGTGTCTCTATATCAAACAACAATTTCAAAATAGAACAGCCACAAGATCGAGTTTTACGGAATCCACGTTTTCTCCACTTAACATTGTCATAAAGATTTTACAATTTAAATGTTAGTAGATTTGCATAAATATCATAATCAGAACTAAAAAAACTGGTATTTCCAAAATTGTCAATTTTTTCATTCTTCCTTCTTTTTTTCTTTCGGGATAATTACAGCTTCCTTCCATCTTTCAAGAGGATTTTTCCCTATGAAAAATGTTGTTTGACAATGACTGATGGCGTGATTTCTGTTTAATTTATGAATAGTTTAAATTTCCATCATCAGATCGATTGTAAGAACGACAATTTATCCGAGCCTTGTAACGCCACCAGATGCACATGGACTCAACTCTTCACATGCAAGCTCTTTGAGTGGAAAATCTATCATAAAAATGAGGATAGCAGAGGGGAAATAAAGGGCCTACTTTCTAGTGTCTTCAACAAGAATAAGTTATTGTTGGCATTGAAACACTCAACGGAAAAACTTCGGAAAAGATAAATTATTTAAGAAAATACATGAATACACGAAGTTGCATGCATCAAGGATAGATTAATAATAAATATGTGGTAACGAGAAGCTGATCGCATCATTCTGTTTATACATACAAACAATAACACAATAACAATAACAAACAATAACCACGCTTTATGTCTGAATCAAATGTATTAATGTATTTTCATTTTCATCTTCATCGTCGTCATCGTCATCGTCATCAACAAAACCACATGATCACACGATCACCACCATCTTAATCTTTACATATTTATATATAAGAATTATTTGTGAAAATGCATAACAATATAGTAATATATAGAAATTGAATTCTTTTAAAAGGATGTAAGTAATCAGTTTTTACAATTTAATTTTTATCGTAGTTTCGAAAGTATATTGGTAAACCAATCGTTTTTTTGTTTGAAAGGGCGTCAATAACATTGTTCGTTGGCTTGTTAAAGGTAAGTTAAAATCACAATTTTTTTTAATTGGCCAGTAGTCAATGACATCCATCGTTTTAAAACTATTCAGTTGGCAGTGGTGACTGAGTGCGAACAGTTGAAAAATAGAATAAATATAACAAAAAGACTGCTGTTTCTGAAGAAAGAAGGAACAAACACAGAAGTGAGATAATCAATTTTGCAATGTGTATCCTATTTCACTTCTACTATACACATGACAGAGTTGGATACATTACATTATCTAGTAGTATCAATGAATTAGCAAGCCACACATCTTTCAGGGCACTTCAGCGGGAATCTGTTCCTACACCAACAAGCCCAGTCTACCCAGTAGAAAAAGTGCCAATAAAACAGAAACAAGTGCAAGACTTGGAAAAAATGAAGCAACAGGCCTTATGAGTCAAGTGACCATAGGGCATTGTATGAAGAACTTTTCAGCTGGCTTACAGACAGTTATGCAATGTACGATGACTGGAAAACAATACATCCCAAGTGAAAAGACTGATTTCTCTTAATCATTCATGACATTTTCCTATTTTTTCATTAATAATTATGCATTATGTTTGTTGATTGTGTATGATTTCCAGTAAAGTAGTCTAATTAAAGAATAGCACGAAATAACTGTACTTCATTTTCATTTTACTTGTTACAAAATTGATTTGTTTCTAAAAGGACGGTTTTTTTTTTCATATTTTAAATCCCACTAAAACCTTACGTATTCACGTAATGCGTATAATTACTTCAAAAATCAACAACTGTAACCAAAAACTATCAGCCCACATGTCCGGAATTATATATTTTCAAATAGTTTTCCTTTAACATAGATTTTTTTTTCAATTTCCCACAAATTTACTTTTCCTGACTTAATGCCCTTTAAAAAACCGATTCATAGGGAACGGATTACTAGTTCAGTACCTGTTTTGTTTGCTACGTCTTAGACTTATGTTATCCAGATATCTCTATATTTCATATGTACAGGATCCCCCATTAAAATTCTACAGGACCTAAAACGCTTAAATGAACCACAATCTCCTACAAACGCCTAAAACCTATGTTTGTGTCTGAAAAACTCCTTTTTGGTATTTTCAGAATCTATATTTAAAAAAAATACCGATACTAAACATACAAAAATGTCCAAAAAATACAAAACTACTATTTAAATAATCTTCTATAGATTCACACTGGTCTGGCAATTTCATCCCATACTGGTCTTAGAAGGGAGGGAAGAAGATTTCACCTTATTTCCTGGAACCGAAGTTAGTTTGAAAAAGTCCATACTAGCACAGGAGGGATGGTAGATTGTTCAGGTTAGGCGAGAGCTTACAAATTACGTTTCGTGTCAATGCACCCCCGTTATGCGAAAATAAAATGACCGACCAGCAATCAGTCTCTTTCACTGATATACTGTAATTTGAATCTTCAGTTCAGTAGCACTCGTTGTAAGCACCAGTACTTTGTAGCTACATAAATTCCATCTAAAATGAAATATTTACTAAAATTAAAATGTTTAATGTTGTTAATTTTATATAAACTCTTAAAAGTCCTAAATTGAATTTTATAAAGTCCTAAATCTCTCTTTTAGCACCTAGAAATCCGTTCCCTAGTAATACAGTCTAATCGTAATGTAGCTATGGTAGGATAAGAGTAAATAATTAAATTGAAATAATATGGCAGTTCCTACTATATAGTCCTTATGTAAAGGGTTGTTTCCGATCTCTGATAACGATTTTGGAATGACGTCATGTGCGTGAGGAGTCACACGACAACTGAACTGTGGTCAGAGGTGACAGACCAGATAGTGAGTGGTTTCATAGTCGGAGTGCACGGTATCTCACAGCAGCAATGCCCAAGTAAATCGAGCCTTTTTGGGAGGAGTAGATTAAAAATTTTCCGATGTCAAGTATAGTTAAATGAAAATCATAGGAGCATGCAAAAAACGTGGTTTCGTTATTTCCAAGAGAGGCATTTTCTGTGTACTTAATACGACTGGCAAATCTCGAATGAGATTAATTCCAGAGGGAAAAAAAAGCAAGAAAATCCACCCCTCGTCACAAGTCGCACTACCCCAGAAGATGATACAAATTAATCCCATCCGAGCTTTACCAATATTATTAAGTAGACAGAAGATGTATCTTGGAAATAACGAAACCACATTTTTTACAGGCTTCTATTAGGCTCATATTGTAACTATATATACTTGGCATCGAAAAGGTTCTTAATGTACACCTCCCAAAAAGGTTCGATTTTCTTGGGCATTGCTGCTGTGAGACACCGTGCACTCCGACTATGAAATCACTCACTACTGGTCTGTCACCTCTGACCACAGTTCAGTTGTCGTGTGACTCCTCACGCACATGATGTCATTCCAAAATCGTTATCAGAGATAGGAAACAATCCTGTAAATCACATTCGGAAGAATCTGACAGAAATGTTACACGATAATATTTGGTGATAAGCCATCAGCAAGACTGTAGAATGAGAGAAAATAGATACAGAATAGACACTCAATATTTTCCAGACAGAGGTGTATTTTATTTACCGCATAAATGTGTTAACTGATTTTGTGTCAGAGAGAAAAATATGAAGTATTTAGACATCTTGTTTCAGCAGAAGACTATTAATCGTAATTATTTCTATTTTACGCTATTATTCAAACTGCTTAAGCCACCAAGAAAACAATTAATCATCCATTAGTTGCATGAAGTTGAAGTCCTGACACCCATGGAAAGAAGCTTAGAGGATTAAGGATATAACGAATGTCACCCTTAGGAAACAGGGGCACGCGATGGGTCCGTCCGGAACATAAATTGTCATTTCGCGGGTTATCCAAAATTATGGCGCATTCAAGATTCTCGTATACAATTCCACAGCAGAATTCCCATCCCTTTCTATATTCTTGATATGAAACAGTGCCATTATGTTTAACCTAACTATATTATTACTATTTACCTGAACTTCATAACACTTTTTTTCATGGTTTATAGTTTCATGATTTATTAACTGAATAATACAAAACCACACCCATTGAATGTTTCCACCAAGAGAGGGGAGGGGGGAGGGAGACCTCCTCTGTTCTCCACCCGTCACATTCTGAAAGAAAAGGTTGTTGAGGTGATGTGAGAGGGGAAGGGGAGGGAGAAACTGTCTGATGTCGGACCGACTGTTATGAAATATCGCCCTATTGTTCGACGCCGCTGTCAGCAGGGGCCAGGTTTGCGTCCCGGTACTCAGATGCCTGCAGGCTCTTGCCTTGTCGCTCGCGGATTCACGCAACCAACACGACACAGCAGAGGAAGAGGATGTTTTCTCACTTTTTCCACGGTGTAACAAGAGTTACTACTGTCAGCGTCTGGTGTGAGAGACCTCGGGCAATCTGGCTATTCTGCTACTGTTCTCCACGAATTCCCCTTCAGCGTCAGACACCTCATTACGCCTTAACCACTGCGACTACCACGACTGGCATATAAATAATATATTATTTACAAATAAATAATAAATTATTGCTCGACAACCCAAGAAAACCAAGGCTGACCAGGCGATCGCTGGCCTCAAATCCACATGCCTCAGGAGAGGTGAACGATCATCCACCCAATACGGTAGAGGTTAGCTTGTTGTCAACACGATTATCTCCCTCTCCAATCATTATAGCTGGCTTGTGAAATTGTATTTTACTATTCACTGTAGCTCTTCAAATTTATAACGATGCTAGGTGGGCACGTGTACAGTACATTGGCTGAAATTTCAAGA
Organism: Periplaneta americana; assembly: GCF_040183065.1. Classification (NCBI taxonomy): domain Eukaryota; kingdom Metazoa; phylum Arthropoda; class Insecta; order Blattodea; family Blattidae; genus Periplaneta; species Periplaneta americana. The sequence goes on from NC_091125.1 coordinate 36,828,295, forward strand.
GAACATTTTTTTCCCCATGAACATATCAACCAATGTTCATACCGTAGACCACGCAGCTACGGCGCGGGACTTTAATATATATGACCATGAAATTGAAATAATGCAATGATTATAAATGAGCAAAATGTAAAAGTGTGAAATAAATAGCGCTAGATCATCATCATCATCATCATCATCATCATCATCAATAACAGTCTTGGATTAGGCCTCCTGGCCTGTTCCGCTTCCAGAAGAAAGTTGATCTTTCCATCTCTTCCTTGGTCTTCCGATGTCTCGTTTTCCATGAGGTGTATAGTCCAAGAGTCTCTTGGGTAACCTATTGTTGGGCATTCTTAATACATGTTCATACCAGTTGTTGCGGTAAGATTCTATAGTATCCGTAATGGCGGTGATATTCAATTCTGCTCGGATATCAGCGTTCCTTTTATGGTCTTAGCAATCGCATTTCAGCAGCTTCTATTCTTCGAAGTTGTCCTTTCGTTAATGACCATGTCTCTGATCTATATAATAATGCCGGGACTGCCATAACTTTATAGAATTTCAAAATTGTTTCTGGTCGAACTTACTTTAATAGAGTTGATTTGATTGTCCTTAACAGTTGCTGAAATTTGGCAAGTCTGGTTATAGCAAACGGGAGAGGATGAGAGCGAGAGTCCGGCGCTCACAAACGGGCCCCCCTGGATATGGGAGCACACTCAAACAGAAAAGCAGGCACGTTCATAGGCCTTAAGGTGGCACTCCCACCATTGGACTCACTCAGCGAAGGATTGGTACTCCATCCTGATGACATTTTAAATACTCGAAAACTCCAGAAGCGCTAGATTGAATGTTAATTTATTAAAAATTGAACTTTTTCTATCTATCTTATTTTTTAAATAAAATATCCCTAGACTAACTGTGGAAAGTTTCCCTCAGTGTACGGAAAGTGCTCAGATCCCATCTCGATGCAACATTAAATTCTGGCGATTTGGTAATTGAGAGTTAACTATTTTAATGCCTCTTTCAAAGAAAAAAGGCTATTACAGACAGTGTATTAATGAAATGGTGGTAGGTGAATTATTGTAGAATAAGAATTGTCAGACTAAACATAAGTATTTGGAGAAGATCCAGTTCACTAGCCTCTTTTGGCCGAAAATACCACTGAAACGGTTGAAGAACCAACACTGCTCACCTATCTTAACCTCGGATAGAAGCTACCAGTTGAATTAAATTGTATCACTGTGAATTAATTGAAACCATTTTCCTTTATTTCGCAAATGAAAAATATATTATGCATAATGAACCAGAAATGAAATTCCAAATAAAAAATATTTCTGTGTATTATATATTCTAAACAACATTACTTTATTAACAAATTACTGTGAGAATGGTTCACAGAAAAATAATTGCAATGCGGCAAACCGTCTCTCGATCGAACCGCTTGCAGACTCCGGTAATGCACACAGTGACCATAGATGTTCTGATTTCTTGCATTTCAATTCACTACGTGAAGATTTTACCTACTCCTAGTTTTATTATGGACGGATGCTCTCGTATTATGTCACATACGAAATAAATGTTGTAATAGAACGAACCCAATACCTTTCTTTCGGTGATATGGAGCTCAGTAACATAAAATCGACATTTCACTCAATGTTAATGTAAAATATAGTTTACTCACCAAAATTAAGATATCAGATGCTAAAACTGCTTGTTTCTTGTTCCAAAATGTTTGTCGCACTTGTTTAAAAAGTGATATCACTCGCTGGAGTTCCCGTTAAGAAAAAATAGAGGTGATGTTTTCCCCCATTTTTTTCCCCGTATGAGGATTATATTTCTACATGTTCTCTCTTATTGTAAAATTTACCACAGGTGAAAGTCACAAAAGGTTGGTAGAGTAACGAAATGCAGAACAGATCAGAACACTGTATCTGTCCCAATATCATACCGCATAACTCTGTAAAGCGCTACAGCTTTTCACTGACTATTACACTCTTACTACGTCATACTACTTTTGACCAATAAAACGGTACGAAAGGACGTATTTCAACCAATCATGGCTGCTTATCGCACAATTTTATCGCGTCCCTAGCATTTGTTTAATTTTATCGCGTCCCTAGCATTTGTTTCTTTGTTTGCCAACATTTGAAACTGCGCTGCTCTGGACGTCAAAAAAAAAAGATATATATGTATATATATAATTACAAACCACTCCAGTCGATGCACAGCAGTTTCAAATATGACTCGCATTGGCATGCAAGAACAAGAATTAATAAAAATCACTGATCATACCTATGCATCTTCTGAAATCTGATTTACAAATAAATGAAGAGCACCATTCGGAAATCCTGAATAAGTTGAATACACCATGTAGGCCTAAATCAACGAGTTCCACTTCTATTACGCACACGTCCAATATAACATCAATTGAACCACCAACCACATTCAAATTTGAAAACTATACATTCAATAATTATTCCTTTTAAAATTATTCATTCGGAAATTCTGAATAAGTTGAATACACCATGTAGGCCTAAATCAACGAGTTCCACTTCTACTACGCACACGTCCAATATAACATCAATTGAACCACCAACCACGTTCAAATTTGAAAATTGTACATTCAATAATTATTCCTTTTAAAATTATTCATGTTTATTTTGTATGTCATCGTCGTTAATTAAAACTTTTGTAACACTTGTGTATATTAGTTAGGTTATGTTATAGCTTCTGCTATATGATATTATGGATAGTCACGTATCAGAGATTGTTTAATATTAAGATTTATTGAAAATCATGTCAAGTGACGATGATTACTGGGATTCGGATAAATGAAGTGGAATGTTGCATTTTAATAAAAATGAAACTGAATCAACAAAGCCCTCTTGACTAGTAACATTGCCATCGTGTATAATAGATCGAAAACTTCTCGACGAGAGGGCATTGCTCACTACTGCCATCTAGCATGCATCTAGCGTAATATTTGTAATGTTGAGATGGTACAATAATACATTTGAGGACAGTTGTATTTTCGTAAGTCAATTAATATTTTATTGTATTGGAGTACTTCGTTACTTTTAATCTTTATATACTTTCTTCTAATCGTGTAATAGTCAATTAAATCCCACTCGAGTTTTGATTTTCTCTAGATAAATCAAAACGTCTAGTGAGATTACTGTTGAAAATAAAATCAATAAACACCATTATACGATTTCTTCCCTGATAGTGGATCCTAATATTACGGTATACGCCTTCGCAGCTCCAAAAAGCTAAATATTACTATACCTACAGTACCTATGACTAGGTGTAAAATATCATAAATTTCTTAATCGTTAAACAGCGTGAAAATAGTCGTCATCGACATCATAATCATCATCATCATGAACTTCCGGGTATAGACCTTATGATTTTTTCTTATTACAGAAGAATGAATCTCACATCTATGATCTGTGCTTAATTCTTTAGGTTTTTCTATTAGCCTATTTCTTATTTAATATAATTATCATGTAACACTGAGAGCATTCCTTCTTCGATAATTACCAGTATGTAAAATCTTCACGTAATGAATTAAAATACAAGAAATCATTACACCTATGGTTCGCTTACTGCATAACTCTCGCTAGGGTACCGTTATAGGTCAGGAGGCGAGATCTGGCATATGAGATGCGCGAGAAGGGAAAAGATAGGCGAGCAGAAAAATAGTTCGGCGTGTGAGAGGTGATGGTCGTTAATAGTACACAAATCTGCAAACACGGAAGTTCAGCTCAGACAACATACAAAACTATACCAAATTTCTAGGACTTTTTATAGACTCCAGTTTAACATGGGAAAAGCATATCGAATAAATATGCACAAAATTATCAAGAGTTATATATTTATTAAAGAAATTAGTGACTTGCGTTTCTCAAAATTATTTAAGATGTGCCTACTTTTCGTTCTTTCAGTCGATAATTAGGTATGCCTTAATTTTTTGGGGAAATGGTAGCAAAATTGAGAGTGTCTTGATTTTGCAAAAGAAAGCCATTAGAATTCAATGTCAATGAAACTATCTTGAACACTGTCGACCTCTTTTCAAACAATCACAAATATTAACTGTCATATATATATATATACATATATATATACACGACCTAGTCCTTTACACTCGACGAAATATAGACAATTACTCATTAATAGCCAATATACATGATCATGAAATTAGAAATATTGAACAAATTAATATTTCATACTGTAGATTACATAAAACTAGTACAAATGTTTCTGTCATGGGGATAAAATTATATAATAAGCTTCCCAGTCAATATTATAAGTTACCAACCAATAGTTTCAAAGCTAGATTTTATAATTGGCTTTTAATTAATCCTTTCTACTCTGCAGATGAGTTTCTTAACATAAATTCATACGAAATAAATAAAGTTATTTACATTTAGTTACAAATATTAAATTAAGAGTGAAGTGTTTTAATTAATTTTAGAGTTTCAAAATGTTTTGTGTTTTCATTCTAATTAAACTTTGCTGTTTTCAATTATATGTGCATTTTCAAATGTATGTTTTTTTTTCCTCCCTTCTGTATTGTGACGAAGCCTATCACTGTATGTTTAATCGCTTAATAAATTGAATTGAATTGAATTAAAAACTTATCTTCCCCTTTCATACTCACTGGTGATATAGACACGGTGCATGATAGGGTCACAGGACAGGTCTTACCTCGTCTACTATACCATATAGAATGGTGTAGATATAGAACACTCTTCGAAGCTGCCTTGAATTCAACAGTAAAATAAGATTAATGCTGCTGTCTGTGAAATAAGTTAAGATACTAATAACACCCATATAAAGAACGACTACGGTAACGAAAATTATAGATAGAAGTAATACCAAGAAAGCATGACGGAAGCCGGTAACAATGTCGCTTAGCGATAAAATAAAAGGACGCACTGGAAAAACTATCTAGATTCTAGAACAAGAAGCTTCCAGTTTTGTTACAGTGATCATCAGGGAGCGGATTAAATATATAAATTTTTTTGCACGTGATAAGACACAATTCACAAACTTAAAAATTTCTAATGTGAAGTTTCAAGCGTAAAAACGGAATTTTATTTCACATAAAAACACATAATACCCTCACAAAAAAATCTAAATACACATTTCCTGGAAATGTATTATAAACGCATAAATAATTATAACTGTAAAGTTTCAAGCGTAAAAGCCGAATTTCATTTTACATAAAAACACATATTCCCAAAAAAAAAAGTTACCGGTATATAAATATGTACGAGTACTTTAAAGAAATCTATTATAAACGCACATCCTGGAGATTTTTACTTACAGGCCCATCAATTTTTACAAGCATTTTTAAATATTTTAAAACTAAATCACATATCAATTAAATGTGCGTTACCTTTTTACGAGTTTCTACAAGCTGTGATGTGTATACGTGATCCATTTTTGTTGTTAGTCATATCCTTGACTGTACTTACGTAATAGTAATGCCATGTTCTGATAGAGAAGTAAGAACTGCTAGGCAGCTTTTACTATCAATGTCATTGGAGAGTAATTTAATATACTAGTAATTTATTTATTTAATCTGGCAGAGCTAAAACAAGAGATCTTGCAATATATAATCTCTAGGTATGTTTTTTGTTCATTCGGCTTCGTTTGAAATACACAACCGATAAGAGCTCAGGTATTAACAAAGCTCAGGCTTGTTTTTAGTAAACCTTTAACTGGCCTTACTAACTTTAGACAGTTTAGTGGTGTCGCTATAAAAAGCATTTATCCGAAATTGTGAGTAGTTAGAAACATTTACGATAAGATATTTGTATATTAGCCTCTTAAAATACAGGAAATACTTACTTACTTACAAATGGCTTTTAAAGAACCCGCAGGTTCATTGCCGCCCTCACATAAGCCCGCCATCGGTCCCTATCCTGAGCACTTCCCTCAAATCTATTTTGATATTATCTTCCCACCTACGTCTCGGCTTCCCCAAAGGTCTTTTTCCCTCCAGCCTCCCAACTAACACTTCATAAGTATTTTTGGATTTATCCATACGTGCCACATAGTTAAATTTAAAACCATCTTTGGACAAATTTCAGAATGTGTTTAGGCGATACAGTGACTATAAGAAAAATGTGTAAAGTTGCTCAGGTGTTGGGCAGTGCGCTTGTAAGTGAAATTGACAGTGTATGTGTTTGTGACATTTTTATCCTTAAATATAGCACGTCTGACGACCTGTGATGTGGAAGGATCGTTTTCGCAGTGTAAGTCGTTGTTCAGAGATAATCGGCATCGGCATGCATTTGTAATGGAGAATTTGAAGATTACTTTTGTTATTCACTACAATTCTCGGACAACTACTATCAAAGGATATTCCAGTGTGACTAGTGAGTACATTTTTTTTTTCAAAGTAGGTTATTTTTGCCATTTTAAACATTTTTTTTCGTTATAGCAAATATTTTCGTATTTTAGCAGATAAAAAATAAATATATTAAAATTTTTAGCTAATAAAAATCCACTCCCTAATGATAAGGGTCGTATTAAAAGAAGAGACCTTGGACCAAAGTTGACTTTTGAAAATAAAATGTCGTCTTTTCCTATTCACAGTCGACACTTTGACGAAAGTAAACTTAAATCGTGATTTTACTTCGAAGTCGCCGAAAATCTAGACTTCGACTTTGATTGTCGTTGGTGGACATAAGGAAAATGGCTGATATTTGGGAAATTGTTGAATTTGCCGAGAATATTGAGGACATCTAGGAGATTATTAAAGATGCTCGTGTTCCCTAGCATATTATTAGATATAGATAATAAATTGAAATCAAGGTATAGATTTGATAAATAAACCGTATTAGATATCCTCGTCAAGTTCCAACTTTCATTGATGAATAATAATGAAAAAGAATTATCTGTTCCACCAATAATAGGCCTACAACTTCTTATATCATCGCGATTTTATGCTACAGGTAAGAACTGGTGCTTAATATTGACTTTGACTATTTAATTCTGTAGAGGATTAGGTTATACAGTTGTACAGGGACATCATTTTATTTTTACTTCAATTTTTATTGTACCTGAGTTTTTTAATGTACTTCATTCCCACCCCTTCTACTAATGAAGTTCAACCGTCCTCCACACAGAACCAAGACCGCATATACAGTCATAGTAGCCTTACGGTCATAGTAAACAGTACGTTCCAAAAATATGTTCGCGTTTTCCAGTGACGGAACAGCTTTCAATATTGAATCATTTTCGCACAGGTACTGTCGTCCATTTGCCTACGTCGTATCCCGGTTTCCCCCACCAGCTTTTATTCGCCAGCTAGTGGCTGGGCTGTCTTAGCTCTTTTCTGAGAACATTAATTTCTGTTAGGAAATGGACGTTTACGTAATATTATACAACTGTTTAAAATAACGTAAATAAAATAGCCTCGTTAAGTAATTAACCGTCACGTGATTTCCTCCCTTTCTACGACCCTACGACATAACCACTTGGACGGACAGTAGACAGTATGTCTGAGTAATTTTATCTTTTCGGATCGGGCAGAAGTGAAGATTGAACTTAGAGTACGTAAAGTACTCTTTTATAGAGTAGATACAGAATTATTCCAACACGAGTTACTAGTACGAAGAACGAAACTGGTAATTGGGATTAGGTACAATAGTCTATAGTGCGATAATATGCACATTAGAACTGAAGCCTGTATCGAAATGAACAGCCACCATTTCCAAAAATGTGTTTAAATATCCATATTATGATTATTTTTCAATTTAACTTCATTCTCTATATTGTACGCTAATGTGCTGTAGACAGTATAATATACACTGCATAATGAATAAGTCCACATGGACAGCTTAGTTCGTGAGTAAAAACACTCATTGTTAATACTGTACTGTATTTTGATTAAACAAAAAACCTAATGAAAATGATCAAACTCAAAATCGCGATATTTCCTAGTTTACGTAAATGGAGTCCACACCTGTGGAGTAACGGTCAGCGCGTCTGGCCGCGAAACCAGGTGGCCCGGGTTCGAATCCCGGTCGGGACAAGTTACCTGGTTGAGGTTTTTTCCGGGGTTTTCCCTCAACCCAATACGAGCAAATGCTGGGTAACTTTCGGTGCTGGACTCCGGACTCATTTCACCGGCATTATCACCTTCATATCATTCAGACGCTAAATAACCTAGATGTTGATACAGCGTCGTAAAATAACCAAAAAAACGTAAATGGATGAACTACTTTTCTTCCCTCCTATACCTAGTAAAGTGATTTGTTTGTATAATACGCCAGTATCATCGAACTCCAGTCGTGGAAGGGGTTAGCAAATAGCGTTGATCCAAAGGTATAGCCAGGTTAATATTAAAAATGTTAGTAGAAATAAAATGATGTCCCTGTATATGCAGTTAATTTATAATCCTGCGGTCGTCATAATAATGTTTTCTGCATTTTGATTTCAGGTAATTTTCAAGTAGTTTCTGCATACATATAGGAAGTAACTCTGCCAACTGTCCGCAGGATAATATGTCTCTTTTATAGTCTGGTGGCATCTTCTTATCTTCCATATCTTCAGAATAAAATTATTTTACAATGAAATAATTATTCTTATATAAAGCTGCAAGAATGGCTATACCAATCGTTTAGCATGTACCGATGTTCAATTGTTTCATTCACTTCTGACTCAAAAGATGGCTTTGATTGTGGCAATGCCTACTCTATTTCAACTATCTATTAAGGTACACGTAACGCCACCTTAACATTTAAGTCAGTGTTGCTCTGGAAATAAGTTATGTACAAACACAAAAATTACGACAAAGAAACTTTAACTTTATCTTTAGAAAATAGCACAATGAAAATGGTGATATTATATACTGGAGAAGAATTACAACTAAAATAGGAAAACTTTGTATACTGGCGTTATTAGAAATAGCTTGTCCAATTAACGCCGCCTATTTTCTAGTAGCGTATTTATTAATGAATTATTTTTCCTAAGCAACACAAATTGAACTAAGCAACTAAATTTGATTTTATTTTAATAAAAGGTACAAAATCACCCAATACTAATGAAATATTCTTGAGCTGAAGCTGAAACACCAGATGGATTATGAAGATATGTTTTCCGGTAACTTCTAACTTTAAAAAAAGTGAAGAGACACTGTTGAAAGTTATAAACGCAAAAGCATTAACCTTAGTTAAATATGAATGTTTTCCACGAGTAAAACAAAAAAAATTAAGAGTTTGATAAGCAATTGAACCAATATCATCACTGTGCACATTCTGGACATTTGTAAGGTGAAAGGTTAGTGTTTTTCCTGATGTTTCCACACTAAACATGTAAATACCTCACACAATATGAATATAACAGCAATGAAAATACTATTAAAAACTGAGGACTATCGTTAAACAAATGAGCACCGTACTAATATAACTTAAAATTTTATCTGTAGACTTTTAACGCCACATGGCGTTAAAGCGCTACTGAGTACTTTATAACATTACATTCTCTAACATTTTCAAATTTTATAGATATTAAATATTTTCTCTCCATAAAATAATGTTTAGGGATCACGAAAATATATAGTTTAAAATAGTTATTATTTGCTCAACACACAAAATAAAATATTGCCTATTACCTTGAAATAAGAACAGCCTTTCACTATCATCACACAACAGCAAAATGATGGAATATCATGTCACTTGTAAATGTCAGCGGACAGCTAGTAACTCATTTCATCACTACAGGGCAAGCGAATGCAGGCTAGTAGTGCACTACCGAAATCTGGTGCCGTTACCAAGAATTAATAGGGTGGCGTTAAAGATATACATGGCGTTATTTGTCTCTGGGACCTTAATTTAATTTGTTCAAAAGGCAGTGATTGTGATTGCCAACATTATAAAAAGATCGTCAAATCTTCACTTACCGAAGTCAAAGTCAAAGTCTCAGAAGTGTTGTCTATGAATAGGGCTTTTAACAAAGTTAAACTTTACTACGAAAGTCGACTTTGGTAAGTTTTCATCCAAAGTATCGTTTATGAATACGGCCCTAAGTGTCATATACCAGATAACGCCGTTACTATTATTCTGCTTGTGGAAAAAAAAAATGCAAGATTCAACTTTCAGTTTACAACGCCGTGAAAAGACAAAAGTAATAATTCCTACATATGACCTACTACAAAACACAGCTCACGTCGTTAACGGGGGAAAAAATGCACAAAATATTAATGGTGACATAAACTGACGGGCAAATAAACTTTTACTGCACTTTTCGCCTAACAGAAAATCAACACTATATTTAAAGAATATAAAACTGAACACGGACTAAACATTTGGAGAACATGTTCAAAACGTAAAACAGTTATTTATTTAACAACCGTTTTAAACTTTAGAGGTTAATCAGAACCTGATAACCGATGATATGACAGAGCATGTGCAACGATGAAAATGGAATGGCGCAATATATCGAAGTACTAGGGGAAAACACATCCCACAACCGTTTTACCCATCATATACCTGAAACTATTTTTGAGAAATCTGTATTAATTATACAACATTCACTCTAAAATTAATAGAGAAAAGAAGGATATAACTTAGAAATACATCCATTTTTTTTAGCTTTCGAAAAAGCTTTCCAAAACCTAGATATAAGCTGTTTGAAATTATTCTAGAATCAAGAAATATTCCTGACAAATGATTTCAAATAATAGTGGATATTTACAAATAAATAGTTACTTACGTAACTAAGACACAAAGAGATACTTTTGTCTACGATTGAGACGTTTACGGGCGGGATTTCGATGCAATATTTTGTGGCACAACTACATGGAAATTCTATGTGACTTAATTAACTTATTAAATAAATCACAGACTATTGATATTTTTTGGAGGCTAGCAGTCACGGTCTACTAATACATTGTCTTTGTTGTATAGTAGGTATAGTTATAAGTTATAACGTCATGATTGTTGTGTAGCTATAGTATTGTCTTTATGGTAGGTCTAGATAGAAACGTCATGAAGTAGTTTTATATTATTTCTGTTTCTGTAAGTAAAGACAACTAAAATTGAAGAATGTGATCCCAAAACACGTTAAGTACATTTTTATGAAAGGACTAGGCCAGTTTTTTATGCGAATTTTCAAGTGACATGCACAATAACACAAACTTTTAGAAAAGATTGGCGTTGTTTTGGAAGGAAACCAGCTTAAAATATAATGATGGAAGTCTGAAACATAATAATATAATATATTATGTATAAATCATAATATAGCCAAATGTACTTGAGCGAGTTTTGGGATCACACTCTTTAATTATCTGTTACAGTCTGTTAGCATTTTTAGTAGATTAGGAGGCACTGACTACATACAATTTATGTGTTCATAATAGGCGATGTGTCGATACTGTGACGTGATAGTTTTCATAATGTTTCGTCATAGCTATTTATATTAGCAGGACAACTCTGTGGTATTCATACGGAAAAGTGAATCGCAACAATGTTTTTTGTAGTACGCATATAGCAAAGAAGAACTTTCTAACCAGTATGTGACTTCAGACAAATTATGAAATTTTGTAAGAACTGAAAGTAATCTACATAAAAAAAAAATAGCAACATGCAAAAGTAGGCCTATTGGATTCAACAAGTAAACCGCATGTTCAGATCAAATTTACCAAAAGGGTAATGAAACATACTCCAAATGGAAGAAGAGAACAGGACCAATCAATGAAGAAACTGACGTAAACGATCGAAGCAGGTCAACAATTACCTATATTCTTGAAGACTTGATGATGATGATAATGATGATGATGATGATGAAGAGGAGGAGGAGCAGAGGGAGGAGGAGGAGAAAGACGACGACTTTTAAACATATGAAAACATCATCACAGGATTGCAAAGCTCCATTGTCATTTAACTGCACAATATATTAAAAGATACAATGTTCAACATAATAAATTGTTTCTTTTTAAAACCAATAAAGTAATTAAGCTCCATTGTCATTTAACTTGAAAACATATTAAACACAATATAATGATCAACAAAATCAATTGTTTCTTTTTATAAATACTAAAGAACGTAAAACTAAGCTCCACTGTCATTTAACTTTAAAACATATTAAACAAAATATATGAGATATGAATGAAACGAAATACTACTATAGGCCTATACTGCTGGTTTTCATTTTTTTGTTGTTGATTGCCCTCGAAATTTCTTGTTATTAACTAAAAAGGACATATTTGGCTCTAAAAAAGAACAACTCAACCGTAATACTGAAACTAAATGCATGTCTGTGATCCTAGACCTGGAGATACTTTTGGTCGTATTCATTTTGAAAAGAAATAAGCTCACAACAGTAAGTTGAGCCAAACATAGATACCATACGCATTGTAAATGTGCGCAGATTAGGGAATTGCTCCTCTGGTAGGTATTTAAAGAGATCTAATCCATTTTTTCCTAAACACTTTAGTGGCGTGCTCTTTTGCATCTCTATAGTGGCTCTGATGCTTGGGTAACACCAAACACAAATGGATTATTGAACAGACACATCTCCATGTCCATTGCAGTTACTTCTGAAATATCTTTCTTGGAAAGAGAACGCATCAAGTATGCCTAATATGCACTCAAAGTTTTAAATAAGTTCAGTTCCAGATACTTAATAAAATAATAAGTATATAAATCCTGAAAATACCATAAACATATCCTGTTTTGTATCTTTTCACAAATATTACGAAAATTGCTTTTAAAATTGTAAATAAATACTTGTAAGATCACCGAAGTCCGCTTTATGCTTCCAATCAAAGTGGCGTTTAATATTGAAGCGTTTTATATGCGCAATTTTAAACCTACATATTAAGCAACAGACTTTCTTCTTTTTATAAGTAACAAAAAAATTTCTTTCTGCCACTCTTCCTGAAACTGACGTCCCGAGATCGAAGCCATACCCGCCACTGAATGAAGCGTGTCTAGAGAAGCACCAGGCGGAGGAGAGGGTCGGTGGAGTGAGGTAAGGCGGCTTTGAGTGCAGTGGCCCTTCGGAGGCATTTTTCCCCATGGTTGCCGTAGATCTATAGATACACTTTCAATTAGCGAATCTCAAGTCGTACACTCGAGTCATTGTGGATCGAAAGATGTAAAACAAATTTCCTTTCTTCTCCGATAACAAGAACAACCAGAGAGATGGCTCGCCAAATACCATCTCGCTATCACCAATCTAATCGACGCTAAATAACTTAGTAGTTGATACAGTGTCGTTAAATAACCAAGTAATAAAACATTCGTGCCCGAGGTGTGATTTGAAACCACGAACCTTCGGACCACGCCGTTTAAGGAGAGCGCGCCACCAGGTCAGGCATTAGACATTCACAAATGACGGGACTGGCCGTAAAGCAAGGTTACCTCTTAAGGCAAAATAATAATAATAATAATAATAATAATAATAATAATAATAATAATAAGAAGAAGAAGAAGAAGAAGAAGAAGAAGAAAAAGAACAAGAAGAAGAATAAGAAGAAAAAGAAGAACAAGAAGAAGAAGAAGATGATGAAGAAGAAGAAGAAGAAGAAGAAGAAGAATAGACTAATATCAACAAACATAAAGTATACAACATTATAATAGCAAATCGTTTTTCCTTTCAAGGATCCCTTCAGTAATTTAGTCCCAAATGAACTCAAACTACTGACCTATTGTGCCCATCCGTTTTCTATGTCCCTCACAAGCCTCTGCGATCTCCTGCAGAAGCGCAACTGCAATCTCAATCCAAACGTTTGAAATGGGCAGGACATGTAGCACGTATGGGCGAATCCAGAAATGTATATAGACTGTTAGTTGGGATGCTGGAGGGAAAAGACCTTTGGGGAAGCCGAGACATTGATGGGAGGGTAATATTAAAATGGATTTGAAGGAGGTGGGATATGATTACTGTAGAGACTGGATTAATCTAGTTCAGGATAGGGACCGATGGCGGGCTTATGTGAGGGCGGAAATGAACCTCCGGGTTTCTTAAAAGTCGTAAGTAAATAAGTAAGTAAGTAAGACATTTCTCTTTTGCCTCTTGATCGCAACAAACAGCCACTGACCTTATTATCTCCCTCTCCTTACTGTGTACGCTATATTAAAATTAAATTATGGTTTATTTAACGACGCTCGCAACTGCAGAGGTTATATCAGCGTCGCCGGTGTGCCGGAATTTTGTCCCGCAGGAGTCCTTTTACATGCCAGTAAATCTACGCCATGAGCTTGTCGCATTTACACACACTTAAATGCCATCGACCTTGGCCGGGATCGAACCGGCAATCTCGAGTATAGAAGGCGCGTATAATCTTGTTGCATCGCGTATTACTACCGGCCATTGCATAAATATGTCTTCACAGAACGCAAAATTACTGTAAGTACAGATCACACTAAGCAAGCAAATGTATTTTACCCGCCTCGTAGAACATCCTTCCCTCTCCTGCACCGCAACCGCTAGAAGCGACCCCCGCTATACCCCGCGCCACGGTCTTTTAGCTGCCCAGATAAGTTGCGCGAACAGTACAGTGACTGTGACTGTATTCATAGTCACTGTAAATCGAGACGGCCCACAGTGGCAACTGCCAGCAAAACGCGTATTTGGTAAAGCGAGAAACAGCTGACGGTAAATTTTGTTTGAAGTTCTCTAATTCATTAACAGCGATCTCTTTACTTCCGTATATCTACCGAAAGGTTTTATTACTTTCCAATAATTCATAGAACTTCGGACCTATTCGTAAGTGAAGCATTAGTAACTGCTAGAATGTAGAATTTAGAATTATTTAATTTTATTAGAGTGAAGTTCTCTTCTGCCTCACTATAAGTTTAACTGGGGTACAGCATAATTCGTTCAGTACAATACAAGGTGGAAGGGGACCCGTGCATCAAAATTTAAGAAGTGATTCTACATGTTAAATGCAGAAAAACTTTTATTACACTTTTCCTTCGATGAAGCACCGTTAAGAAGGAAAAAAAAAAAAATCTTTGCCTAATGTTTGCAGCTCTCTACTGCGATAATGGCCCAAGAAAAATGGCTGATTGCTATACAAGCAGATAGGTAAAAAATAATCTGAACAGTAAATGTCTTTAATGTTTTTTTTTGCATGTCAGACCGTTCAGCCATGAATTTAAATTGAATAACTGAGAAAATTGTTAAAATAAATCTTGCAATGCAGCGCAGTCGCGCACCACCGACTGAGTACAGCAGAGGAGGTCGGGAAGATAGGGAGTGCAGGCCAAGCGTGGTAGAGTTATTGCAGTAGCCGCGATGTTGTCAAATGCTTCATAGAAATATAATGATGTTAGAGAAAAAACTGGTTTAAATTTTTCAAATCTCTCCTCATGACTATTACCAGTTTCATTTTCGTGCAGAGAAATGTATAATAACATTTAATGAGAACAGCTATGATATACGGTGAAGATGCTAATAATAATGTAACATAGTACAACTTGAAAACACATAAAAATAACATAGTCTACAGATAGTTTATGAAACAATATTAGAAATAAGAATAAACCTTAAGATAATTCCTTAAAATAAAATACTAAATTAACAGGGGACATTAGCTTACACACAATCATAAGTATAATAAACATGTCTATCTCCTATCTAAAAACGTTTTAAGTTTATTCTGAAATGTTGGTAGAGTCCGAAAATCTTCGATCTCGCGCGAAGACAATTCCAAAGTCGGGGTGTGCAACACTAAGGGTGCTATTATAGACATTTCGCAGCACGCGCTACGAGCGTACTAAGCTAGCCCCGACTATCCACTGGTTACTAATACAGAATTCAAATCATATCCTATCGCTAACACTGTTTTATGAATACGAAAAACGCTGATAATCCACCGAAATCCCGCGCTAAAAAGTCTATAAATACGGCCATATATGATGAAGAATATGTAGAAGGTATGTGTTGGGGGATTATAAGCAGACTTAAGTCGCATGCTTTCGAGATGGACAATTTTTGGAATAATTGTGAACCAAGATACTGAGGAATAGGGGAATGCATCGGGGATGATAAAGCTCCCTGAGTTTACTCCAAACAATTTCGATATAATCTGCATAATGCCAGTATGAATGAAGCTTTTTGTAGATGGTGTGGATTACCGAGTGCTTTGGTTTGGACATCCAAGAACCTCCTGGGAGTTGTTCTGCGAGGGGCCAAGCTATCGTAATCCACCTGTCGACATCTCCCACAGAGTTCTAATGGAAACATTACGAACACCAATCACTCTTGGCTGCATGACGCGCCCGGTAAAATATACTGATGATGACATTATGCGAGATGAACATATGTCACTGCGATGTGTGGGAATTAACACGAGTACAAAAAGTTACTTCACCTTACTGGAGGCTGGATTAATTCTTGGGCGATTCTTCAAGAGCATTATAAAGGGAACCACCGCCTTCATAATTGAGATATTACATTTATTATTATACAACACGCATAAGCAAACTGAATTTAATTAAAAGTGTCTTCTACAGGCTGCAGTTCCATTGAGAATTCAAATCCCACACTACGAAATTATACTCCAATACACGTGCATCTATTTGTTCTCCGGAATGGAAATCTAGTTCAGAAGAAATGTAAATGCAACGTGCATCGCACGAAAGATGTCGGAGAAAACAAAAAAGAAGCGTATGAAGCTACTTCAACATTATTCAAATGAAACTCATTAGTATTACAAACCTCGGCGCAGAATTTGAAACTAATGACCTAACGCGTTCGCCCTGAATTGCATTGTCTCGGCTTAAACGAAAGGGGGGAGGGGTATCTGCTCGCAAGACACGTAGCCCACTAAAATAAGAGCCGAGTTCCAAATCTAATTGCAACTTTTTCTTACGGAAGCATTAAAGTATGAAAATCATATAACTGTGTCCCGAATGTATATTTGGAAAACTAGATCACCGAACCGAAAACGAACATAACCGCAAAGACTTTTGTGAAGATAGCGGGGTGGCTGAGTGGGTGGTGGTGAAGTTAGGGGAGAGGGGGAGAATGTAGCATTTCACTTGGTACTAGAATTGACAGCGTATAATTTGGGGAAATTTAAGGTTGTCTTAAATAGTGTATTTTTAAAAGATTTTTGGCGTGTTTGCACGTTACTTCAAGAACAGATAATAGGGTGGACATGATTTATCACAGAGAGGGAAGGAAAAGACGGATTTATTGGCTCAAGGAAAACCTGGTATTATACTCCGCGCTGTTGATGTTTCGTGCTTTTTTATTCTCAACAAGTTCCTACCTGCGGAGTATACTTAACGTTTACACTAACTCCGACCGAAGTGCGGCGTTTTTGTGGTAACTCCGATTGTTTATAGAGGAGGCCGATAGGTCATTTCCAATTAAACATTTACTGTATCTAATGATAAGGCACAACTTATTTTCTTTTTAACAGAAATATGCTAATACCTATGATGTCATGAACGATGTATAGCAAACACAGATCCACAGTTTAACCCGATAACTTTACTTCAAACTCTTGAGGACCTTAATAAAATCCGATACCAGCATCACGTAGGTCTATAAAAGTTAAGAACAAAAGAAGCACGACTTGGCGTGACGTCATGCAAGCCATATAATGAACCCAGGCTAAACTATTATACTGCAGAGACCGGCCAGTACCTCATCTTTCTCCCATCTTAACAGCTCCTTCCGGGCAAAGCTGTAAAATTTAATCATGGAGCAAACGCCAACTCGTCTCCAGTTTAGAAAAACAATTTCCCTTCTCCTAAATCTTGTGGCGTTTCCTCGTTTCTGGGGTATGCGTAGTGGCGGCGATGTGAAGGAAACAGGTGCACCAATTAATACAACAATGTTTCTGTCTGTTCTCGGGGGAGCGAGGATAAAGCTGTCTCTGATATCGCGGAGAAAGCCAGTTAAGATATCGTTTATGAGAGACGGTTCCGTGAAGGCAGGATGAAGTGGAAAAGTGCTTTCGTCTCGACAAACTACAACTTTAAGATATGGGGGAGATAGGCAAGCCTCCTTCTCTTTAAGTTGAAAAGAGCAATTCACTCATCCTGATAAATTCCAATTAATACTAAACGTTTTAAAGTCCTGTGTTGCAGTTATTGCGTGCTTGGATATGCGTGCTCATGTGCAGACAAATAAAAGCAGTAAAAATGAAGTAGAATAAACGAACCGGGAGTTTAGGACCAAGTATTCAAACAACGTTAGAACTTGCTGGAGGCTGAGCAAGCATTTCTTGAATGAATTCAAGGATAAGTGGCTATGTCTGCACTCTACACTGACGTTTACGCCCGTGTTCAACATTTCATAATTGAGATAACAGATAATTTAACTACTGTGTGATTGAGCACACAGCCACCAGCTACTTCACATTAGCTCGACACGAACTGGCTGTGTCGCACACCTCTGTGCTAATGGACAAAACTCACTCTGCGTAAACCTACACAACCCTCACTTTATCACATTATCGCATAGCATATTTATATTGTACTGTAATATAATGTTATATACAGTAATTTAGGGTAATTCATCTAATGTATTAATACTATATTGCATTATTATCAGCGCTTAAACCCATGCGTTCTATCCAGAGATCGAATGCGATCTCTATAATTAGGTATGCCAGTTTTCCAGCGGCCGACCTAAATATTATTTCAGTTTGGTCTGCAGTTCAAAATATACTTGAATAATGTTGACAATATTCTTACGGAGTAGGCCTAATTTTTCCTTTCCTGTTTATATTTTATGAGGCATTACAATGCATTGCATTATATTATATTAAGAAAGATTGGAGAATGCTGGGTTTGCGGTCGAAGACCGGCCCATGTGCAGAACATTATATATATATATATATATATATATATATATATATATATATAACATTATAATATGATATAATATACTATATATTATATTATATTATATTATATCGCATATAGAGTGTTAGTTGCAAAGTCAGACCGAAAAAGACCTTTGGGAAGGCCGAGACGTAGTTGGGAGGATAATATTACAATGCATTTGAAGGATGTGGGATATGATTGTAGAGACTGGATTAATCTTGCTCAGGATAGGGACCGATTGCAGGCTTATGTGAGGGCGGCAATGAACCTCTGGGTTCCTTAAATGCCATAAGTATATCATATCATATCATATCATATCATATCATATCATATCATATCATATCATATCATATCATATCATATCATATCATATCATATTATATCATGTAGAGCGTTCACCAGAGGAAACTGGTTCCGCTCAGATGAAAGCCATCTGCCTATTACTTTATAGATCGAATGCGACCTGCTTTTGGTTTATCTTGTCTCAGTAGCAATAAAACCAAGTCCCTTCAAATGAGGGTGGAGATTATAGGAGGGTTGTAAATTTTCAGGATTCCTTTCAAAACCTTGTTATTCTACAGGCTACAGAACTCAGTTCCTTGAAAGACAAGCTCAGTGACGGAACTACACAGTACGAAGAGAGATATTTTGTAATTTTATTTTGTGCTACAGAATGTATCAACTAGTCCCTTCCACCCCTGGATGGATAGAATGCATCGCTCCACTCCCCCCCATCGCCATAACAACACAGAGGAAGTAAGACATGCCACCTTTCTCTGTCTTTTCACAGTGAGACAAGATTCATCACACAGGCTTTAAGCATATAGTGTGTACATTTTCCTTGTATCGAGCATGAGAAGGTTTTGTGTGGCATAGTATGAACAGGTAACATAGGCTGAAGAGACGTCAAAGTACGAACATTAGTATACAGCTGACTTCCATTGGGAGCAGTTCAGTTTAGTTCGTGGCAATGCAGTAACTTACACATTAGACCAGCAAATCTTCATTTATGATAGCCTATGCATATTACAAAGAGATCGTACAAAAATGTAGCATTATATTTCCAGCAGTCGACAGTTCCAGCACCTATTATTAGGTAAGCCTAAAAGTTACATCTGTAATGTAATGCAGGCACGGGCACGGTAGGGAAGAAGGGAGGACACACAAACAGAGGGGGGGCTTGAAAACAGGTTATATGCAAAGAGGGAGAGAATACTACTACAAGCAGTGGTGGGCCATAATACTGTTTATCGTTGTTTTCTTTTTGGATGCATAACTGCATTTTGTATTAACACTTGTTTCAAGCATAAATAATTGGGTCTAGTATGAAATTGGACATTAGTAAATATAACATAATAATTACCGGTATATTTGTATTTTTTAATTATTTTAAATCTAATTTTTATCATACAACATAACACAGTAGACTGTTCACACTAAGCTATCGAGGAAATAGCTGCTGCAATACAATATACAGCAATGTGAACATAAACTTCTTGAAAACAATAATTTCTGCATTAAATAAATTATTAATCAGTTGCTCTTATGAAATTAACTTTTTAATAAATTGTAATAATGTACAAGTATTAGTATTACGAAAAGCAATATTAATGTTTTCTCTGAATTATTACGGCGATTCTTGGATAAAATTTTATGTCCCAGAGCCGAATTCAAGTTTCTGTTGCTTATATTTGACCTTGCAGAAGATTTCGTGATGTTCATATGTGAGAAGAATTTATCGCAAACATGCGTAGATCCAAATATTGCCATAAACCTGGCTTCAAAATCATGCATATGTGGGTATTTAACTTTCTGCAAATTCCTGAATAAATCCTTTTCCCTAAGAGACGAATATTCATTCCTGATGTGTAGTTTAAGTTCAGTTACTTCCATCTGTATCTCGAGAGAAATCTCAATATTTTTTTACTGCAAACGGGCACCAAAATGAACTACCTACAGTAAATAACGTTTACTAAATTTCTGAAATCTTGAAATGTTCTTGAATTTATTTTTCTTGTAGTTTTTCAAGGACATTACAATGTTCCTTACGTCTGTCATCTGAAATATGTGATAAAGCCTTCAGAGATATGAGATGAAACAGTTCGTTGCGACTCATCTGTTCCTTCATCTGATTTGAGACACGCCACTGTCCTCTGTACCGCAGGTAGCGTGTCTATGCTGTAGTGGTGGGGGGAAAGTAATACCATAGTCTAGTGTAAACAGTCACGAAGCTTGAGTTTATGAGGATACTAGGAACAATAGACTGTGCGGGTACTATTTCGCATTGTCTGTAATGAGGCGATAGTAGCGATCCTAGTGGTTAACAACTATCTATGGATGCATATTTACTACGTATTGAGCTTCGTGACTGTATATACTAGATTGTGGTAATACGTCATGTTGTCACGTATTTGACTCATCCCTGATGTGATGTACAAGTCGCGAAATTTTTTTGCCGAAAGCTGACGCACTGAATCACCACTAATATACAAATATTGAATATACCAGGATTTCCATACGATTAAACCGGAAACAAGGTATAATTCTATGTTTTAATCATCTCTTATTTTATTATTACTGTACTTTATCCTTCGGAAATTAGGAGTAATTGTCTAATACGTGCGTTTTTTACACATTGCTGGATATTTAACCAAATAAAATGTTATTAAGCTACCAGTACTGTTATATTTCACTACATAATATAGGCCTAAGTCATGAAATATTACGGAAAATCCGATCACTTTCAGGGAAGTGTAGACCTATACATTATACATCTTAAACAAAACGGAGGGAGAACAGTTAATACAGTTTTTACCACATTGAAATGCATTACAGAAAATGCATAGAATTTCCTGATGATGTGTTGATGGCAGAAGAGATGATACTAAGGGAGCTAAATGACAGTTGGAAACAGAATGGGATGAAGATAAATGCAAACAAGCCGAGGACCATGGTTATCGGAAGAAAATTAAAATGAATTTAAAAGTTTGTATGGATTTTAAACTTAATCAGCGTAGCCGTTTTGATGATGTGAAATTAGTGATACAACCACCGTAGGGTTCTAAAATTTAGTCAAAGTGTAAAGTAGTCACCATAACTTCATTTTCTATTTGAAAAAAAAAAATAATAATGTGATAAAAAAAAAAGACAAAATTTTCAAACATCCCCTCCCTTAACTTACACTAGACTTTCACAAATATGCGGTAAGAATGTCACAAGGTTGATGCTTTCAGATAACACAGAACAAACAAACCAAAAGAACACTTATTCAGTTCCTAGTAAAAGATACTTAAGTACTGAACTTTCACAAATATGTGGTCGGAATGTCACAAGGCTGATGCTTTCAGATAACACAGAACAAACAAACCAAAAGAACACTTATTCAGTTCCTAGTAAAAGATACTTAAGTACTGAACTTTCACAAATATGTGGTCGGAATGTCACAAGGTTGATGCTTTCAGATAACACAGAACAAACAAACCAAAAGAACACTTATTCAATTTCTCGTAAAAGATACTTAAGTACTGAACTTTCACAAATATGTGGTCGGAATGTCACAAGGTTGATGCTTTCAGATAACACAGAACAAACAAACCAAAAGAACACTTATTCAGTTCCTAGTAAAAGATACTTAAGTACTGAACTTTCACAAATATGTGGTCGGAATGTCACAAGGTTGATGCTTTCAGATAACACAGAACAAACAAACCAAAAGAACACTTATTCAATTCCTAGTAAAAAATACTTAAGTACTGAACTTTCACAAATATGTGGTCGGAATGTCACAAGGCTGATGCTTTCAGACAACACAGAACAAACAAACCAAAAGAACATTCATTCAGTTCCTAGTAAAAGATACTTAAGTACTGAACTTTCACAAATATGTGGTCGGAATGTCAAAAGGTTGATGCTTTCAGACAACACAGAACAAACAAACCAAAATAACACTTATTCAGTTCCTAGTAAAAGATACTTAAGTATTGAACTTTCACAAATATGTGGTCGGAATGGCACAAGGTTGATGCTTTCAGACAATACAGAAAAAACAAGCCAAAACACCTATTCAGTCTCTAGTAAAATATACTTAAGTATTAGACTTTCACAAATATGTGGTTGGAATGGCACAAGCTTGATGCTTTCATACAACACAGAACAAACGAGGCAAAAGTAGGCTATATTTATTCAGTTCCTAGTAAAAGATATTTAAGTATCTATCTCTGAAATTGTTTCTATACATCTGAAGTCAGATTAGTGTAATTTGTAGTTAATCGGCAATGTGTGCAATGGAGGAGGAAAGGAACTAGCCATCCTACCCCATTATTTCCTGTCTTAGTTGCCTCATAAGTGATGCCTTGTTGGTATCACTTGTGAGGTTCAGATCTATCTTCGGACAGTTGACTAAACAAAACTATATCTGCTGGGAATCGAGCTCGGTTCCACTGCATTAGTAGGATGATATAGAAGCACTTGGCCTGACATCAGGATTGAGGCCTCATTATTTTAGATGAGCAGTTTGCCGTTACTCTCTCCTTTAAACTCGGAAGTTGAAAATTTCCTTTCGAAAGAAATATAATTATTATATACACATTATTTTAACTTAAAAAATACTAAACACCCTCACAACGCCGAGGTAACTCTTAAATACAGTAAAAAGTGTTGCAGACGTTTTATTACACTCTGTTAATACGCAACAAAACTACCTCTGTTCCCTCAACCCGACAATATCCGTCATACATGGAGCAGGTAGGAAGTTTCTTCTGCCTCCACATGACGGCTTCAGTTCGACTGCAGCAAAGAAAGAGTCAACAGGTTAGAGACTCGTGCAGATTCATGTAACGCGCTATGCATCGTTAAGCTATTGTCAAGTGGTTTTTATTGGTTCCAAGTGTGAGACGGAGATGAGCGAACACTCGCTGTGCTGTGTGGATCAAAGCTAAGTTATTATGACTTTTTTCTACAAGGTAGGATGTGTGGAACAACCATTCCATATTTTAGCTATCATCGTAAGAGTAGAACAAGCCCATTCTTTTTCCCTCCCTTTCCTGGATATCATTCAACACTTCTTTTAATTTATACATAGCATTTTTTAATATAATTTTTTCTTCTTCTTAAAATACTAGACCAGGTCTGCACAAGGTTTGCGCTCTCCGACCCGGCTCACAGCTCATGAGCGGAATGCAGATATTAGCTGCGCTCTGTATAAGGATGGACTGAAAGAAGGGGTGATCTCGTACAAAATGTGCACAAAAGATTCATGAACTGAATTCCCGTTCAGTGTTTATACAACTATCTTGGGAAATTATTAATAAAGAAATATTTATTTTACAGAAATAATAGAAATTCTATAGCTACTTAAATGTAAAATATCATTTTGTTATATTTTTATTTATCAGTACATGAAAACGGGGTTTTATGCTGTTGGCAGCTGAAAGGAACAGTAGCCTACTGATCGCAATGAAACATCAGTTACAGATATTCGATGCCTGTCTTTATTAAAGTTGATTATAGAAAACAGATGCTCACAAATATATATGTTGAGTCAAACACAGCAATCATTTTCACAGCTAGCCTGTGTAATCATGGATATTATTGCTAAGGTTTAGTGTTGTAAAACGCAACCAGTAGTACTATTCAAACGGTCTTTAGCCCTTAGGTTACAATGAAGATCAATAAGTTCAAGCTATAAATCGTTAAATGTTAAATGTTACGTTTTATTTAACGACGCTCGCAGCTGCCGAGGTTATATTAGCGTCACCCGTGTGCCGGAATTTTGAGTCTGTCGTATTTAAGCACACTTAAATGTTATGTATAGCACTGTTTCATCTGGTGTTGAAGGAATTTATTATGATAACTTTAAACTTCTTTCCAATTAAGACAAGATCTTGGAACCTAGAATTAAATACATTTTGAATATCAATTAATATTTGCATATAATCGTTTAACATGGCTTCACCACGAGCAGTTTCTATCGTTCGAAAGTGAGCCATATTACCTTCCCGAAACTGACTTACGAAAAATGTAAGTTTACGACTGAAACCCCGTAATTTATTCAACATATCAACAATGAGCTGGCCTTTTCCCTGAAGAGAGATATTTAAATTGTTGAATATTAATAAATTCTAACGTACCCTACCTCAGGTAATAAAGCAACTTTCAACTCTTCAACCTTTTTACTGCGATCTTCACCAACAAAACCATAGTATCTCTATGTGTGGACTAGTAATGACCCATTGTATTATGTTTTCCTCTTTCTTTCAAACTTCTGTGGCAGATATTTATTGATTTCAGCTGCTATGAAAAAATAAGCATTTTCCCATGCAATATTGAAAGAATTTGCCTGACGATCACTTCTCCGTCTTTTAGATTCCTCCATTATGTAGCCGTAGATAGGCAAAGTGAAATAGCTACTGATAATACACACTACACCAGATAGCTGCGTGGACTATCCTCTACCTACAGCAGGTTCCGGCGAGCTGTTTGGACGCCTCTCCCGCTCCGGGGGAGTGGTCGCGCTCAATGAGCGCCGTTTGTGCAGGCCTGTACTAGACTCTATAGACTATGACATTTTCATCACAACGATAACAAAATTACAGTAGTTTTCGATCATAAGATGTGCCTTGATTTTAGAGTGTCATTTTCTTCAGTTTTAGCAGGTGTTATCGTTTCTGCTCATCACAAACAATATTTACTTTCTTATTAGTGATACTGAAAAAGTGCCTTGAGACAAACCATCTGTCCGTCTTTTTAGTGTGCAGCGACTTCTCCGAACTAGTGGGCGGATTCTGTTCATATTCACTATTTACTAAACAGTTTATCTGATAATTAAGCACATTAAGTATCATAGTTTAATAAAAAGTTAATATATTTTTATTTAAAATAAAAAACGCAAAATGATAATGTACTCGAAATTTATTGTAACGATTTTTTATTATTATTTTTTTCCTTATATAAGATGAAGAGGTAATTTAAATTGATTGCCCGACATGTCTCCAAAACCCTAAGGTTAGTCAAATTATTTACCCGTGTTTATGCAGAATCATTCCACCATCATCACCACCACCACCACCACATCAGGTATTAGAGGAGAATCGTGTTACTACTTCAGCATACCATCGCTTTCGTTGCTGACCAACATCTTTCTTACCTTAAGGCTAATCATTCAATATCTGTTTCGGAATTCGGATACACGTATGCATAACCTGTCCTCATTCCGTTTCTGCGCTTGCGCGGCAGACGACGCTACATTGACCTTCAAGTGTGACAGAACAAATCTCTGAAAAATTTCCATCGATTGAGCGTTACGTTACAAAATTATAATGTACAATTCTCGCATTATACGCTATTATGTATGTATATCTTTAGCCCGGTCACCCTGTACTATAGAAACATCGGAGGACAGTTTAACTTCTAATATAACGATGGGAAATGGTATCCTTAAATTTTAAAATACTGAAAACCGGTCTCTGTAATATAACTGATAAATAAAAGTTACTTAATGTCAATTAAAAGTGACTTGGTAATGACAATGAATGCCATTATGGGTAGAGTTGTTTATGTTGCTTTATTGATAATTGCGAACTGACACATCAAAGGGATTTAGTGAACAAAGCGATTGTGAAACAGGGTTTCTCTAGTATTCAGGTTTTTCTCGTCATTTTCATTTGCTTTTCCATTACCACTCCACCATCTCATAATAGTTCTTTAATACTCAATGTTCCTTAAAAGGGATGTGAAATAAAACAGTGAAAAATTTATCGAATGATTACGCCGTAATTTTCAGCGCTTTCATTTTTAAAGACAGTAAATCAAGGTCTATTGATAAAGAACAGTCCTGCTACAATACATTTAAAAATAATATTCACGTATTGTATTTTATCAACAGTAATCTCACTAGAGGTTTTGATTTATCTAGAGAAAATCAAAACTCGAGTGGGATTTCATTGACTATTACACATTTAGAAAAAAATAGCTATATAAAGATTAGATGAAATAAAGTACTCTAATGCAATTAAATATTAATTGACTTACTAAACGCTCTTGAAAATGTATTATTCTACCATCTTATCATTACAAATATTCCGATAGATGGCAGTAGTGTGTTATGGTGAGCTCAACGAGTTTGATACTATAGAGAGGCTGAAGACCTTTGAAAGTTGAAGACAATTGAACATTGGTCCGCCATATTTTGGTTAGTCAAAACAAAGGGGCGTGGCTCGGATGTTGTAGGAAATGACTGTGATGAAGTTAGTATTATTGTGAATTGAGTTACATATTAAGACTATGTTAATAAGTAAAAAGTAAAATACACACAAAACTTTACGTTTTATAACAGCTGTAGGCCTATGTTTTATTAGTTTCACTAAATATAGCCCAGATATTAAATGACAAGCTATACTCAATGCAACCAAAGCAAAGCACCTAAAGACGGATGAATGTATTCGGCATAAGAAAAATAAATAATTTTTTGACTTCGTCACAAATTTAATTACCTTACAGCTAATCTAACCTAATATGAAATCATGTAATTCAGTGAGCACCAGGTGATTTCAAGAGAGACGATGTATGTAACTAATAGGAGTAAAATATAGGAAAGGTAGTGGCGAAAATTAAAAAGAAAAATCAAATAATTAAGTTATTGAGAAAAATTCATTTGAAATTGGAATTAACACAGAGAACTTTTGAAAACTGCAATTATTAAAACTACAAATAACCTTTCAGCATGCAACATAATAATTAAAGAGTGACACTAATAGAAAGTTACTCATGATCATAACTCACCACATTAATTGAAACGATAAGATACTTAGGATTAACATTGTTATCAGAAACAACGCGTGATAGAGACATCGTGTAGCCTAATATAATTTGAAACAAATATTGATCTCATACATGTCGCGCAACTAGGCAGAGGCTTTTGCTGAATAAAACTGTTCTTACATTATTTTGAACAATAATGACAAGTTGTGTGTGATGCAAGTGCTAACTTTCCTCTTTGTTAACAAAAAGAGCCCTACGCATTAATAAAACGAAAATACTAAACTCTTGATGGTACAAACTTATTAATACAGATATTTCGCTTATGCTCAGTCCGTCTTATCTTATAATTCTCTGGGGCAATGGTACCTGTATTGAGAGGGTTTAATTATCCAGCAACGAATAGGCTATTATGATTTACGGTACATTTCATTTAAATCCCAGGGAATGAGACATTTTTGGAAATTTTGAAGTCTTAATTATTACTTTTTCATTTATAAATCAGATTTTTACTAAACATATAGCGAAATGTTTAAATTAAATATTGATGTATCCGAAAAATATAATAATTGATTTTATTTTACCTGGCAGAATTATGGCCTGCTCTTCCACTGACCCAAGTCTACAATCAGTACAAATACATAATAATAATAATAATAATAATAATAATAATAATAATAATAATAATAGATATATTGTGAAATATTATTATTGAAAGTGTATCATACAAGAATATTAAATAAAGTATTAATTGGAAACTACGGGACACATTATTCAAAGAGGCAGTGTACCTTTGATAAGCACTCCTTGCGGAGGCTGGCGGTACTATAGACCGCAATGTTTTGTAGGAAACTCTAACCAATCAACAAGATAGACGACTTGTGTGGGAACGATTCATAGTACTGTTGGCCTCCGTAGGGAGCGCTTATCAGAGGTCTTCAGCCTCTCTATAGTATCTAACTCGTTGGGTGAGCTGTTCTCGAGTTACCAGTTGTGCCAACTATACTATTTTCATTGAACAGTATGGACGATTACTATACCCAGTGCAATTCGAATTGGCAGATCAAGATCACGTACAAACGTACTAATCACGCACGAGTCACTGAACTGAACTGTGAACTCAAGAATTGGTAATCCCGGATGTCCCAGCTGACTTTAGTTGAGAAGAATGGTCCAAGATCGGGGGTAAGCACACGTGGCAAATGCAGTCCATTGCTTGATCTTGATCCGCCAGTTCAAAAATAGTCAATAGTCAAGAAGGCTTTGTTGTTGATTTAGTTTCATTTTTATTAAGACAGTTGCATTCCACTTCAATTATGAATCTCTGATACGTGCCTATCCATAATTTCATACAGCAGAAGCTGTAACGAAACCTAATATAAACAAGATAAATAATAGAAAAGTTTTAATTACGGATGATGAAATAAATAATCATTTTAAAAGATAGGTACAATTATTGAAAGCACAATGTTGGCAAACGAAACAAATGTTAGGGAGGTGATAAAAACAAACAAATTCTAGGGAGATGATAAAAAACAAATGCTAGGGAGATAATACAAATTGTATACCGGGGACAGAACATCTAGAAGCTTGGAGGCCGTTACTTTTAAGCGATCCTATCATCCCCTTCTCCCGCACTAGCAGGTACGGTACTATTCAGCTGCAAAACATTTTCTGAACGCAAATTATTGTATTGTGAGAGCGCAGCTGGATCAGTGAAAGTAAGTGGTCAACGTTTTCAGTTTGTAGTTCAACGAACAATTCTGCTGTGTGTGGACGCTTCTGTAGTAACGTCACTGAAGCCTCTAGTTGTTCTGTCCCCGGTGTAGAATACAGCCATGATTGATTGAAACACGTCATTCCGTACCGTTTTATTGATCAAAAGTAGTATAACGTAGTCATGGTAAAAAAAATTAAATACCGTAAATGCTTGTATACATTTTTCTTCGCCCTTGGTTTGCAATAATATGATACGACAGCATACCAAACAACAACCTGAGTTGTCAGACTTTCAACTTGTGGGTTCGAATCCCATTTAGACCTGGGATTTTTCATCGAATAATCCATAGTGACACTTGTGGCGAACAAGATCACAGTTGAGGTTTTTCTCAGGGTTCTCCCGTTTCCCCATATTTGACATCTATATAATTACTTCAACATTCCCCGGATCACAAGGCACGGAGGGGGCTGGTGGCCTAGGGACAAGTGAGGTTACCTGCTCGAAACCTGGATACCCAGCGAAATTAGTGTATTCAGCCGGTGTGGGTTTGGGAATGCGCCTAGCTTGAGGGTTAACGCAATACATCTTGAAAACGTGCAGTGCTGGATCGTAGTGCACCCCTCCCGAAATCCTATTTCATTCCATAACAAACAACAACATTTTTTACGGAACAGAGGTGTTTAAAATCTTCCTCAGGATGTATTTCTAGCACCTTTCGCTAAGTTGGCCAGACGAAATGTGCAATGCTTGCCAGTTTCGCTCAACAAAGATTCTGTTGTTTCTAATTTTTTTACTATGGCCAGTATTGTGTCTCTCTTCGGAAGAATTAGCATTCTGTATTCTCTCTGAAATGCTCTTTATGTGAAAACTATGCATTCTGAACACCAGTAATTTTTCACTAGAAACACACGCTAAGGCAATGCGTACGGCATTTTTGTCACAGAAACAAAAATTAATAATATAAGTGAAACAGAAGACGGTAGCGACTTTACATACGTCGGATGAATATCTCAACCGAATCACAATTTACTTTAATTAATGTTGGCCATTCTAATCACCTGACCTAACACCACCGAATTATTTTTGTAGTGTTATCTTTTGTAGTGTTAGAGTTTATAAGAATCGACCACGAACAACGGACGATTCGAGTAACGTTATAATCACGAAATAATTGGAATTAACGAGAAAATGTTGCAGCAAACTGCGAGAGGCATGGAGCGTCTGTTACGGATGTGTATACAGGAGAAACGAGGTCATTTTCAATATCTACTGTGAAAATAAGCAATTCTCCCACAGGTACTTTACATTTAGAATGAATTGTACCTTCGTAGCTTCTATCAAAGAGAAATGGAAATATTTTAAAGAGTCGTATCCTTTGCGTCCCAGCGTGTGGGGCCCCTTCATCAAATCAACCATCCTGCGTCCCGCGTTCTATGATGTAAACATCCCCCATGCGTTTAGGATTCTATGATTGAAACAACCCTTCCTGCGTCCCGAGTTTCAGCAATTTGAATATTTAATAATCCCGAAGTGTGTCGTGTTTACTTTAGTGGGAAATATCACTACTGTCTAATATGATGCAACATTGCATCTTGTTGAACATATAAGATATGCGATCGACAGATAGCATTAACAAAATCGATACCTATATATATTTTCATTGTCTAGTCTGATGGCAACACATATTTTAAAATAAACTATTAAGCCTTGTAACATACTACAGTTCACGTTAGTTCCCGGTAAGATGGTGGTGTCTGTAAGCAAAAGAAACAAAACTGTACGGTTTCAAATTCAGATTTCACAAAATTTTAGCAATAAACGTCCAATGTTGGAGCTGCACGAAAAAGAGAACAAAGAGTAATTTTGCAATGAACAGTTTTAAATATGATTAACAATATTTTTGGAGTGTGAAGCAGTTGGCCTCCTCGCTGTGCACCCTGGGTAACGCTAAAGAACTGTATCCTGTTTTTCAAGGGACGCAGTTTGGTAATGACTATGCAGAGATCCGGGACACATTGAGGATCTATGGACGCAAAAGTGATAGTTTAGTGGTTTTAGTGGTTAGACACAAAAGTCTAGGCCCGATTTAAAAAAAAAACTCCCTTTTAATAGAATCACTCTGTATTATAGTAACATGCACAAAATTTCGAATTTGAGAAGTTCACTTTCACAGCATGAGTGCACCTCTGCACATGTGTGGACATTGTGCCACTGTCATACATCTATGACGCAGTGCATGAGTGTAGGCCACTAGAGGGAACCCAAGAGTTGGAACTTCAACTAAGATAATTCGATCCGACACCGGGATGGGAATCCGGTGTGGCTTAGTGGATAGAGCGTCAGCACGTAGAGCTGAAAACCCGGGTTCAAATCCCGGTGCCGGAGAGAATCTTTCTCCGTTCCACTCTTCTTTCATCATACAATGACGCAGAACTTCTGCATGGAAATATCATATGTACTTCAGTACATCATAATAATATATGATTTGATTTGATTGTATATTTAAAATTGTGAAGAAATGAGAAGTTTTCAGAGTTTCGAAATTACACCTCAGTTTAGTTTTCTGGAAAAGGTAAGGAAAACCGTATTTATTACAATTGTCATTCGTCACTTCTGAAGCTAGCCTAATGTCTTGGGTTCGTTGTGGCAGAGTAGTCGCATGGTACGAAATTATCTCGATAGTGGATAAAGGAAATGTGCTTTAGCTATCTTTGTCTTTGAAGATGGGATCGGTAAGTAGTTTCTAAATTTTGAAAACTTTTCATTTCACCACATGGGTGAAACAAAACCTATATTAACTTCAAATCTGATCTTGGTATACCTTATTATATTTCATGGAGTGCAGTTTCATAGAAAGGACTTTGCCGACAGACCTTCTACTGCCCCCTACTAATTGGTTGTCATAAATAAATGTCTTCCTTACTGTGACGGAAATCTTGTCTTCTCTTGATAGTAACCAATCACAACCCTCGTTCAGAAGAATTGACAGGTGGCCGTCAAATCCACGTGGAGGCAGAGTTGCCGCATCTTTTCCGAATTAAAGAATCCCGTCAGTTTCACTGCGTAATTTCGAAGGTCACCAGGATTGTGGCAACTGTGCAATGTTGGGACGAGGGGACAGGATGGAATTGTCAGAGTTGTTTGTGTAGGAAGTCATAAATCTGTAAGTGGGTGTTCAAAGGAGCCACCGAACTGCACTCCTTGAAATAAAATAAGGTATACTGGGGCGAATACATAATAATAAAGGTTCGAGAATTGAAGCGATACCACTCTGAAAGAGTGAAGCAATAGTTAAAATTCAGCGTTAACGAAAGATTACAACAGCAATGAGTAGCAGCTGGTTACAATCTTGTGTGTCAAAGTTATGTATAGAACACATGCCGAGCAGTTAAAATTCCGGCACATCACATCGCAATTGGTTTAAATTAATGACTCTTTGGCTCGTGTCAATCTGCCCAAGAATACAATTAAGGACTCCTTCATATGCTGCTATAGGAATGTAGCCAACGTCTCCACGGTTAATTCCTTGTTTGAGATTCCTATGTCACCCGTCATACCATGTTTCGTTGTCATTCCTCCCAAATTATGGACTAAACAATAATTTATGACAGATGATATTCGTAGGCAAAGTTTGTGAGCACAGATAGATTGAAAGTACTTCTGTAGCACACTAGGAAGACATTAGAAATACAAGATCATGAAGAGACGCTCGTAAACTTTTACAAAGTCATAGCTATCTCTTGCATGTTATACGGGATTGAAATTGAACACTAAAATAATTATCATAAATGACACATACTTTCATAGTTTCTTATTACATCTTTCACAAATTGCAAAATATTGCCGTTTATTGTTAATACATTTAAACTATTTTCCAAATGTGACAAGTTGCAGGAAATGGGACCTAAAGTCAAATTTTTAATTTTTTTTTTTTGTTTATTGTGGTTTCAAAAAAGGGATGAAATACTGAGCATTTAAAAAAATCATGGTTCTAGGTGCTATAGTTTTTAATATATTACTTGTTGAATGTTGGTATTAGGCCTACATTATGTACTTTTGGAGAAAAATAAATCAATTAAAGTTTTCACTTATTTTCTTAGCAACTATAAGAAAGATTTAGGTATTTAAGAAGCACTGTGTAAAACTACGTCTTAGTTTAGTATGTAAAAAAGAACCTACAGGTATCGCAAGATGTCAAAACAGAAATCCAGTTTTTACATCGCAAATAAGTTATTTTGTCCTCCTGTAAAACTTCCTTTCACGAATTTAGGTCCCTTTTCGCGTAACGGTTATAGGTCTAGGCCTATGCATAATTATTTACTATTTACCTAATTAAAAGAGGAAACTTCCGTTTTCTTATATGAGTACAAGTCATTCTTTATAATCACAGAAGTAACATATTTGATTTGATATGATTTGTGTCATTATTTTGCACAAAATTATATCACACAGCTATTTGTATAACGTAGTCATTTCAAATGGATCACTTTTATAATTAGCAAACAAAAATCTATATTTAAAAGTTATTTCTTTTACTTGGTTATTTAGCGACGTTGTATCAGCTACAAGATCATTTAGCGTCGATGGGATTAGTGATAGCGAAATTTTTTTGGCGAGATGAGGCCTAGGATTCGCCACAGGTTACCTGACATTCCCCTTACGGTTGGAGAAAACCTCTGAAAGAACCCAACCAGGTAATCAGCCCAGCGAACCCACGCCCGAGTGCAACTTCGAATCGGCAGGCAAGCGCCTAAGCTATAACGGTGGCTTTTAAAAGTTATACAATTAAGCCTTGGTTTTTCTAAATCGATGTATATGAGTTGCGAGGTGCGAGGCACAAATCCGGACTACATGAAAGACAGTGAGTGATTTTCCTTGCTCGCAGCTATAGAAACCACTCACTATCTCTCGTGTAGCCCGGATTTGTGTGAAGTGGGCCTCGCAACTCGCATGCGTCGGTCCAGAAAAATCAAGGCTTTATGAATATTATAATACACATAGCGAGGCTTTGTAATGAGATTCTAGTAGCGTGCGACAGCGTCGCGGTTAAGATTTGCGCTGAAGCCAGAAGTCACGGGTTTGATTTTACTTAAGGGATCATGAATTTTACACTGATCTAATCTTTCCGACCGCACAATGACAATCTATAATAGAAATTTCAAGTGTATTTTCTTATCCATAAAGGCGTATGGCCGCCTTTGAGCTCACATACCTATTACAGCTAAAGTCGATTTTTTCGTGAGGTGGAAACGTCAACATCCCGCCAACATAAGGCCTCTAATGCAACAGCTTAAAAATAATAATATTCTTAACATGTTCCTTCACTTTCATTCTAAACATCTGTAAGACCTTGCTTTTGTATGAATTCACACTCGCATATCAAAGGGGTTCACAACTAGCGATGTACAATATCACAGTCTAGTATATACAGTCGCGAAGCTCAATACGTAGTAAATATGCAAACATTAGATAGTTGCTCACCACTAGGATCGCTAATATCGCCTCATTACAGGCAATGCAAAATAGAACCGTCACAGTCTATTGTTTCTAGCACCCTCAAAACTCAAGCTTCGTGACTGTATATAGTAGACTGTGACAATATTTTGAGAAAAAGGACCCTCTTGCTTCTTCCTCTTGAGGCGTCACAACATATTCTACATTTCTACATAGATATTTTGGATCAATAAATATTACACATATTCACTTGCGTGTCTCACTAACGATGCAGGGCAACCGCGAAGACGTTAAAGGACAAGAACAAGACAAGAGAAGAATGATACGGAATGATTAAGGAAGAATAGTAAATATTTTAGAGGGTGATAGTATGAACTATTCTGAGAAAAAAAATTCATACAAACATGTGTTAAATTTTCAATGGGTAGCGTATGGAGATCGAGCTGTTTGAATGTTATGCATAATAACCCTTACAAATAACGACAAATGATTACGTGCTATTGACCACGTACAAAAGAATATTGCGTGTCGCTTTTCTGAGATCGTTTGTTTGTAGTTCCCTCGGTTACAAGGATGGCATGTTCTTTCAGCATGACGGAGTCCCTGTACGTTTTAGCCGTCAGGTGACATATATTGTAATCTAAATCTCACACTTCCCAAACGATGGATCAGCCGTGTTGGTCATGTGAATTGACCACCGACGTACCCACACCTTAATCTTGTCGATTTTTATCTGTGGAAGTGGATGAAAGGCTACATACAAATACAAAGTAAAGACAAGGGACGAATTGGTCACTTGCATTATGAATAGTGCTTTTCTCTTAAAAGAACAAGATCTCAGAAGAGCAACACCTACTGTTGTCAACAGAGCGGAAAAATGCATTTAACTGTTTAAATGTATAGATATATGAATCGTCTAGTTTCAAAACCGCCTAAAGATCAATTTGTTCACAATTGAGTTATGCCCACATATTGCTTGCTAATAATAAATTCTAATGGTTTAATAAAATTCTAAATTATAGACATCAGCTCAAAGAATTTTGAGTGAACACAAGGGTCCTGAATACAAAAAACATGTACAATATAATGTGATGTGATACATTAAAGAAAAAAGAAAGTTAAATGTTGAAGGCAAATATAAGTTGATTAATTTAAATAGAGATGATGATGTAATATTTGAAGAGAATCCTTGATAATATTTATAAGAATAGACATTACATAATCAAAAGGAATGTGAAGTTCCTTAAGATAATTCCACGTGAATTTTGTGATTGAACCTCTACTGCCAAACAGCAAACCAATGATGGACCATTGTTTAAGAGGGACGTTGTACTTTTGAGAAAGATACGGCAGACAAGGTTCATATATGGACTTCTTCTCAGTATCAACTTCGGTGGCCTGATTTAGGTTTCTTTCGAAACGGATAGTAGGGCCAAGAACAAGAGCCCGTTTTAAGCGTCCATTGATAGCAATAATGTCTGCCCGTCTAAAAGAACCATCCGATGATACACAATGTACTTCCTCATGAATCTCCCAATTTAAAGTTTTTAACGATATCGCCAAAGCATGTCGTACACGATGATGTCTAGCATTGATCAGCAGCTCGCCTTTGGGGCATTTGAATTTAAAAAGTGACTAAATTTAAAGCAGAAAGTTTGTTAAAAGTCACTGTTAAGTTGAAAATTCCCTCTAAGCTTACTTGCAGCCAGTTACTGTCAAAATCTGTGAAACTCGTCTACAACATTTGCACTCGTGGCAAGTGACACCACTTTAAAAACTTGTACCATAAATTATAAGTATTTAATGTTATAGAGTCTTTCTGCTGCAAGGGGTTTTTCAGAACTGCACTTTTTACCATTTTATTCCATTAATTTTTTTTTTACTTCTCTAATTTTATTATATATCAATATCGTAAAGATGCGTTGCGCCATATGTTAGAAATAAGAAATAACATAAATTTGATAATATAAACGATGACATACGGAGAATAAACTTAATTAATAAACCATACCACGCAAAAAACACACATGCCTGAATATTTGCTCTAAAAATGTGAATGCGTAGCGAGGATTTCAAAACAGCAAAATTATAATGTAGTAACAGTAATCTTTCTTCACGGACATTGTCTCCTCAACGTGGCGACGAGAATGTTTCTTCAAGGTCTATAAAAACACGAATTTTCAGTCTACGGAATAACAATTGACCGAAGGAGACGAAATTCTAACATGCAGCTCGTTACTTTGGCGAAATGAAGAGAAAATTTATTCAGGAATTTTTAGGTGTGCTTGCAACAAGCGTGTGATTCTGCTGTACGTGGAATGTCTGATAATTCATCTGATTCAGTGTAGAACTATTGCACTATTAGTTGACTCATTTCTAATAATAAATACTAGATGCCCTTCTACTATTCGTCGCACAATATTGTTGCCATTACGAATATTATTCAGAGGTGATGAGTTGATGTACAGACGATAAAAGAGTGATTTTAGGATGTGAATAACAGAAAAAGAAATTGCTGTCAAAAAGTGTACCCAGTCTCGCTTTTTCATCACAAAACACACAGAATCTACAATAAATTAAACGGCATTTAGTAAGACGTATGGTTGTGCCTTAAGTTTTGTAGAGAAATAGAACTTACAATCCCAGAATATGTGAAGAGTATATTCTCGCTAACACTGTACAGACAGCGAAATGTATAGTTGGAGAATGTAAACAAATCACAGCCTGTCTCCTCCCCCCTACAGGCCAATCACAAGGGGAGGTAAAGACCATGTGACCTTGCGTGACTCTAAAGGTATCCAATGCGCCGAGTGTCCGTATTCTTTGCTGCGCAAGAGAAATGCCCGTTGATTTGCAAGTGCAAATAGTTTTATATTTAACTGAAATCCGAATACCAACTGAGTAAAAATATCTGAGTCGTAAAGATAGGATGTATTTCCATAGTTTCTAATTAGACGTCTACGTGTTTCGTAAAAAGTTCGATCGTTACCACATTGCCAATGTCATGCCTATCCATACTTGATTTTATGTAACAGCCATTAAAAATGTCATAACTAAAGGCACTTACTGTAGGCCTACACGAATAATTAGAATATAGCTTATACTTTCATATTTCGGGATTTTTGTATTTTCAAAATGTAAGAGATTTGATTTCATTTATACACTACTATACAGTTAATAAATGGAATTTTGCACAAATTCATATAAAATAGCTATTTGTGCGTTACGATCTATTCATAATAATTTGAGATACATTTCAATTTATTATTATTATTATTATTATTATTATTGCATTATTTTACGACGCTGTACCAACATTTAAGGTTATTTAGCGTTTGAGTGAAATGAAGATGAAATGAGTCCGGGGTCCAGCACAGAAAGTTACCCAGCATTTGCTCGTATTAGGTTAAGGAAAAACACCGGAAAAAACCTCAACCAGGTAACTTTCCCCGACAGGTATTCGAACCCGGGGCACCTGGTTTCGCGGCCAGACGCGCTGACCGTTACTCCACAGGTGTGGACTTCAATTTATTTCAATGGTGAATTCTTCCTCGACCTATCAAGCTTCCTTGCTATGACGTAAATAGTTACGGAGGGCAGATATGTCTGCAAGACTGTAAAAAAGTCTTCGACTGACAAAAAAAAAAAAAAAAAAAAAAAAAAAAAAAAAAAAAAAAAAAAAAAAAAAAAAAAAAGGAAACGTAGCACACAATTAAAGAGTGTGATTTCAAAACTTGCCCGATCTAATTAGCAATTTTTTATGATTTATACATAGGTCTATATATAATTATGTATGAGACGTATATCATTATATTTCAAGCTTATTTTCTTCCAAAACAACGTCAATCCTTGCATTACTGTGGACGTCACTTGAAAATTCGCTCAGTGGGTAAAATAAAAAAAAAAAACTAGCCTAGTCCTTTCAGAAAAGTGGACTGCACGCGTTATGGGATCACATTCTTCAATTGGACTTTCTAAGTCAAGAGACTTTAAGATATCTAAAGATTTTACAATAATATATCTGAATTTGGATTTAAAATTTAAGCTTAATTTATTTACTTCTGTTGCTTCCTTCTCGCTATACAGAATGATTCACGAGGATTTACAGTCACTTACGGAGCTTATATCCGAAGACATTCTGAACAAAGAATGACATGTAAACATTTGTCCTAATCTCAATAGTTTCAGATTTACACTAATTTGAAGTTGTTTGTAATATACCATTATTCTTTTGTTTTAAGGGTAAAAGAATATTACAGATAAAGAATGATCTATTGAGGAGTATCATTTCTTTAATTAGCTAGTATTCTGAAGCTAAAAATGTGTTGTGAATTCCATAGTTGCTTCGTACAGAATTTTTTTCGATTTTTAACTAAAAATTATATTTTTCTTATACATTTATCACAACAATTTGTTATAAATCATGCCACTCTTGTAAATTTTTTAAGACTGTACATTAGGATGCATAATATTAAATTGTAAAGAATTAAGATCCTAAAGTCGTATGATTTGTAACAATTCTTGTAAGAATGAAGTAATTTTTAGTTAAAAATTGGAAAACAAAATCTGTACAAAGCAATTAACAACATAGTTTTAGCTTCAGAACACTAGCCAATTAAAGAAATGATACTTATGATTAGTTCATTCTCTATTTGTAATATTTATTTACCCTTAAAATTAATGAAAAAAGGTATTTTACT
Source organism: Periplaneta americana (assembly GCF_040183065.1). Classification (NCBI taxonomy): domain Eukaryota; kingdom Metazoa; phylum Arthropoda; class Insecta; order Blattodea; family Blattidae; genus Periplaneta; species Periplaneta americana. The sequence goes on from NC_091125.1 coordinate 36,867,708, forward strand.
AACAACTTCAAATTAGTGTAACTCTGAAAATATTGAGATTAGATCACATCTTTAAATTACATTTTTTGCTCAGAATGTCTTCGGAAATAAGTTCCGTAAGTGACGGTAAATCCTCGCGAAACACCCTGTATATACAGTGCATGTTGATATTATTGTTTCACTTTTATTTCTCAATGTATGTGTTCATTGAAAAGATGAGCCTATCAAACCGACTGTAACATTCAGCTGATTGAGATGGAGTGCATTTGAATAAGATTCATGTGTTCAACTCGTGCAAGTTTCCTGGAATATCCATTACGACGCATTCAATCGTTTAACCTCATGGGCCCAAGCACGACACTTGCTCTGACAAGCCACAACAAGTTCATCTCACCCTATTAAATGCGTCGAAACAAGCTACGAAAGCTGGAGTACGCAGCTGTTCCAAGCATTGCACTTCACAGTCGTCGTGCTTTTCATCTGCCCTCGCGATCAAGTTACCTTCAACATATCTCAGCTTCCCAGACGTAATGTCGGACAATGACGTTTGTAGTGATTACTTCCTGAGAGGCTCGATATCTCAGGAGTTCTTGTCAAAATACTTTCTGTCCGCATGAGTATAAAATATGATAGGACTCAACTATGACACAAATAAAAAACCTCTTGGTTTCTCTTTTGGACACACAGGTTCGCTGAGATAACTGAATGGTCCCAATGTTTGATTGGTTAACACCTCCAAATATCACAAATAACTCAAATTTTTGGGTGTTTAACTAAGTCCTGCAACTTAACATTTTCTACGTTTCGGAACTACGTAAGTTACATTATGAGAGCAAATAACTGAAGAGTCCACTACAATAATGATGGATGTCACTTTCTTGTCGAAAATGAACCAAGACTGTCAATGCATAGCTTAAGACAGTGATGTCAAAGAAAGAGCGCATAACGGACGTTCGATTCCTTCCCGTACCTGAGTGCTGGAGTGGGATGCCGTAAACACAGATAAGAGCAAGACACAGGTTCGGACAAAGTGAATTATTTTCACACGCCTAGACTTGAACGGAGCAGTATATACCGCACGCACTGGAGATAAGCGAGCGTTGGGCGTCACTTTACTCCTGTGTTTATGAAAACTTGTGATAAAGCTAGCCCAGCTATGCGCTATTAGACGAAACATCACATGTTTTGTCTCCTGGCCTTGCTTGTCTCTGCTAGGTCCCGTCTCACAGTCAGCTGGTTAGTTCACGCGCGTACTATTTATTTTCTTTATTTGATATTTTCAATACTTTCTTTTCAACGGTGCACCAGTAAAAAATATGTTTATTTGTACTTTCAATGCGGAATCTAACCATATAATTTAAAAATATTGAATGAAGAAAAATCTAAATTCCTTCATTTCCATAAAAAGTAAGAAGAATTGTTTACATGTCAATATAAACTTTAATTTCTCAGCATCAAAATAAACCATGATTTTGATCATTGGGTGAAAGGGTTTCGGAGCCACAACAGTTTAAAGTTGCTAATTTTGTGAAAATACGATAAATTTAAATATTTTTAATTTAAACACTATTAAGTTCTGATGCCTCAAACCTTGCACAAAGCATTGTATCACAGTTGTCAACGGACAGAAAAAGTTTCATTGTATTTAAAAAAAAATGCAAGGTCAATTTTCTCTATATTTCGGGCGATTTGAGATGGAATAGCCCATACATTAAATTTGAACACTATTTATTTAGGCCTACAGGACTGTCTTCAATCGAATACCTCTTTAATAACTGTACTTGATTTTTTTGTTATGTAGCCCAATACATCAGTCAATTCAGTTTACGTATTTGGAAATTATAAGTTTATCACATTAGTATATACACTGAACTTTTGTAAACTTTGTGTTTACAGCACATGTTTATGAATCATTGTTTTTAATTTGTTGTTTGTATTTCTTTATGTTGGTGTGCTTGTAATTGGGGATAACTCCCTGTAAGGACCCTCAATAAAGAAATAATAAATTAATGTATACATAGTAATAATCTAGATATTTGCACTTACGGTAGTCTGTAATGTATGTAATAATTTTAATCGTTCTTCCCCCTCGAAATCTCTGTATGTTTGTTCATTGTATGTTGAATAATGTCGCTGTATGCTGCTTTTCTTACTAATCGTATGTTGTCCACATATTAAGCACTGTATTATCTCCTTCCTGTTCCTTGCATAGGAACTCCAGTGCCCATTCGAACTGGAACTTGTTATACGATCTCTTCGCTGGTGCATGATTAATGCCAACTGCACACTGTACAACCCTCACTGAAGCTCGTATTCGTAGCTGGCGCGCTCTGCGTGCTCCAGTAGCGCAAGCGTTCTCGTAGCGCATATACGCTCTGATTGACATCACTGGCTTAAGACATATAGAATGTACATACAGAGTTATATGGCATTAACACTGATAGTCATTGTCCAGTAATGATCGGAAAATCACAGTTAAGCTTTAAACGCTAAGCATTTCAAACTTTCAATTGCTTCTCCTGCAAAATGTATTCCAAAAGACATCCATCATTCTTGCAGTGGACTCTTCAATTATGATCAGAATGGTCGCCTACTCTGTTGTGCTAGTTATGTCTAGCTCAGGGATGCAGAACTGGCGAGAGAGGGGTGGGGAGCATGGGGAAAGCGTTGGTTCCCTGTCCACAGTCCACCTGCGTTGAATGACTTATCTGTGGCCCGTAAGCAATCACATAAGACAGACAAAAATACCCTCCCCTACACAGTCAATGACGTGGGGATGGAAGGAAGGGGTGTGACGTTTCCGATGAGTGACGCAATGCGACAATTGTCGCCCAGTTTTCCAAGCCTGGTCTAGCCACTCGAAACTGCTCACGACGTAACTACCACAACAGAGCAGGCGACGTTTCTGGTCATAATTATTTGCCCTCATGATGGCACTTATGTAGTTCAGTTCCGAAACATTCGAAATGTAAAGTTCCAGGATACGGTGAAATATTCAAAAGTCTATTTCTTAACATATTTACGCCGCTGTTATAATTATATTTTGCGCCTATATTTATCATTTACGCCACCGGCGTGGTTCAGTCGGTTAAGGCGCTTGCCTGCCGGTCTGAAGTTGCGTTCGGGCGCGGGTTCTACCCCGCTTGGACTACTGATTACCTGGTTGGGTTTTTCCGAGGTTTTTCCCAACCGTAATATGAATGAAAGGTAATCTATAGCGAATCCTCGGTCTCATCTCGCCAAATATCATCTCGCTATTACCAATCTCATCGACAGTAAATAACCTAGTAGTTGATACAGCGTCGTTAAATAACCAACTAAAATAAAAAATAAAATAATTATCATTTACAATTACAACGGAGACATAATTGCGGCGAAATTATTTAAAATAACAGATCAGACATAATATTAACAGAGACAGGGAGAGTAAGACATTAATTTGACATCGCTGAATCACTGGGAAGCAACCTAAAGAAGGAATACTCCGACAGAGTTAATGGATGTGCCATCCAATAGTTGCAGAATGAAATTAGCATTGCAGCACCAGAAAAAGGTCCAATAATTACAGGCCTAGATGTTCTATAAGAGTTTTTTAAATATTTCATCAGAGCAGTTAGAAAATACGTAAAAAATTACAATTATGTATCACAATTAAAAATGTTATTATAGAAACATGTGGCATTGCTGCAAAAGTTCTCACAAATGAAAATGAACAAAACAGTTTTATTATGGTTGTTTTTTTTTCCTCTTTTTATATGTGATACGAATTATTTACATTTATCAAAACCATATGCTTTGTGCCCTTTTCAAACAAAATTGGAGCTACAGCAATTGTAAAATTATTTGTTCTAGTTACTTATCTACATCTTTAATATTAATGTGCTATCCAACAGCGATTAGCTAATTATGAAGTGAACACAAGAGCTACTACAGTATACTGTAGGTACAAATATTAGTAATAATAATAATAATAATTACTTACTTACTTGCAAATGGCTTTTAAGGAACCCGAAGGTTCATAGCCGCCCTCACATAAGCCCGCCAGCGGTCCCTATCCTGTGCAAGATTAATCCAGTCTCATCATACCCCACCTCCCTCAAATCCATTTTAATATTATCCTCCCATCTACGTCTCGGCCTCCCTAAAGGTCTTTTTCCCTCCGGTCTCCCAACTAACACTATATATGCATTTCTGGATTCGCCCATACGTGCTACATGCCCTGCCCATCGCAAACATCTGGATTTAATGTTCCTAATTATGTCAGGTGAAAAATACAATGCGTGCAGTTCTGTGTTGTGTAACTTTCTCCATTCTCCTGTAACTTCATCCCGCTTAGCCCCAAATATTTTCCTAAGCACCTTATTCTCAAACATCCTTAACCTATGTTCCTCTCTCAGAGTGAGAGTCCAAGTTTCATAACCATACAGAAGAACCGGTAATATAACTGTTTTATAAATTCTAACTTTCAGATTTTTGGACAGCAGACTGGATGATAAGAGCTTCTCAACCGAATAATAACACGCATTTCCCATATTTATTCTGCGTTTAATTTCCTACCGAGTGTCATTTATATTTGTTACTGTTGCTCCAAGATATTTGAATTTTTCCACCTCTTCGAAGGATAAATCTCCAATTTTTATATTTCCATTTCGTACAATATTCTGGTCACGAGACATAATCATATACTTTGTCTTTTCGGGATTTACTTCCAAACCGATCGCTTTACTTGCTTCAAGTAATATTTCCGCGTTTTCCCTAATCGTTTGTGTATTTTCTCCTAACATATTCACGTCATCCGCATAGACAAGAAGCTGATGTAACCCGTTCAATTCCAAACCCTGCCTGTTATCCTGAACTTTCCTAATGACATATTCTAGAGCGAAGTTAAAAAGTAAAGGTGATAATAATAATAATAATAATAATAATAATAATAATAATAATAATAATAATCGACAGCGAGTTGGCTCGGCCGGTAACGTTTCAGACTTGCATTCGGGATGTCCCAGATTCAAACCCCGTTGTCGGTCAATCTAACTGGAGTTTTTCATGGGTTCCCTCAGTCACAAAAGCAAATGCCGGATTGGAAATTTATATACTATGATTCATCACTGCCTCATTCATCAATATCATAAACATTAATCAAAATCAGTTACATGAACACAAGCCATCTATAACACACAACAGAAACAGTAAATCAACAATAGTAAAAACGGACTAATGATATACCCAAAGATCCTACACATGCGATATGACCACAGTTAAAGCGTGTATAAATAAACTTCACAAAATAATAGTACCTAGTATTTTATAGGTATAGGTACAAGTATTTTATACTGAATACTTTTAATACAGTACGAAACACGTAGGCTAAGTCTCATAAAGCGTGTAATCTATGTAAATATTTTATAGCAAATAAATTAGTAGTAATAATTAATCATTATCATAAATTCTTCATGAGACTGTACGACTTCAACGATTTCATGGTTAACACTCACTCCTTTAATATTAAATTTTGCGACCTTGGCAAGTGGAGCTGTTGTTAATATGATGAGAGAGCAATATTGTTTTGCGCACCCTATGTCTGCTACCTTGACCACGGTGCTCTCAATTAGCTGTCAGATGTGCCTTGAAACTTTATCCAAAATGTTAACGCAATGTCATGTTGAACACAATATAGCGAGGGAGTAAAAGTAAAATAAGTATGGAAGGTGAAGCAAGACCCAGTTTAGGTAGTTCCTTACAAGAGTGTCCTTTGACAAGCATACAGAGCTTTATTGTGTTCATTAACAATTGACATTCTAAGACAATAGAAACAAGATACACGCACTGTCAATATGTCGCATTGTTCTCTATTGCTGTCATGAATATAATGCAGTTTCAAACAACTGAATCGAGCTGGTATTGCTACCACCTCACAGGTCTACGTTTGCCATTTTAGTTTCAGTGAAGATAGAAAAAAATAATGTGATACATTACCTACATTAAGCCTAGCTTTCTACGAAATGTTGTCCTTTACAAACTACTTTCTTGTATTTACATGACATCACAAAAAAGCATTCTTCTGAAGTAAAATATCGTCACCGTGTTCCGATCTTATCGTGTAGCCGATAATTTTCTAAATAGTAAAAACTGCACAAAGACAATTTAAATGTAACGTATTTGAGAATTTCACTCTAAATGACATCATTTATTAATTAAAACAAATTTCACACCGTACATTATTTGTTTTTAATATTAATCTAAGTTGCAAACGTTTTCGTCGAGTAGACATCTTCAGTCGATCTATACAATATCTAAAAACATTTATACATATCAATAAAATTTGTGAACGTAATGACAGTACAACACACACTAAATGATTTTATGACCTATACATAATTTAATAATGGATTAATATGAAAACTTAATATCGTAATTTAGCTTTTAATTCATTATAACACGTGCTGTACGATTTATATTAACAATTGAAGAGTCCACTGCAAGAATGATGGATGTCATTTGGAATACATTTTGCAGGAGAAGCAATTGAAAATTTGAAATGTTTAGCGCTCAAAGCTTAACTGTGATTTTCCGATCATTACTGGACAATTACTATCAGTGTTAATGCCATATAACTCTCTATGTACATTCTATAGGTCTTAAGCTATGCATTGACAGTCTTGGTTCATTTTCGACAAGAAAGTGACATCCATCATTCTTGCAGTGGTCTCTTCAATTGTATGTATTTTACTTTCATATATTCAACATGTCACAATATGATAGTTTCACAGATTAATATACTAACAGAAAAACCCTATATGTACGAGTTGTCTTCTAATTTTTTTGGACGATCATGCTTTTCCCCCCCTATTTAGCATTGTTTACATGCTTCGTAAGTTGACAATACCGCACTTCTGTTTGCTATGCACAGTGCTGCTGTAACTATTACACGACCGAGGCCAGTGGAGTCCTGCAGCTCGGAGCGCCACTTGTACTGCTCCTGCGTTCGTAATACGTCATCGCGATAGTTCACATTATGCCCGCGACTCCACTTGCCTCGGTCGAGTAATATTTACCGCACTAGTGTGCGAAGTAGAAAAAATAGGAGCCTTTATTTAGAAAAGTGCATATTTTCATATCTTCTTTTTAGACTTTTTCGGTATTAACTTAGTGCAACCGATCCTTTATGCTTCTTTCATTTCTTCATCCATTAAATCAGGGGCTGTCAGCACAGAGCACGCTGGGGCTAGCATCTATTACCCGCTGAAAACCCAGCGCACCATAGTGCACTGCGTAGCTGCTAGTGGTATGCTCTCTCTCTCTCTCTCTCTCTCTCTCCCTGCTGCACGACGGTGTACATGGGACGGCACCGCGTACCCGTTGCACATTTCAGCGAGTGCTGACGACCACTGCACTAAATCCTCAACCAATTCCTTTGCCATAATCATTAAATCATTACAAAACTTCTCATTTAAACTCATATATTGATCAGATTAAGGCAATATTCAAAATTAAAAATATATGTTTATTTAAATGACGATCGTCCAAAAAATAATGTGGGATACACATGCGTTAAATGCTCAACAGAATCTCGGAAACTGAGAAAACTACTGTTTCTTCGCTTCTGCTATAATTCACTTATCATACTTGTATCGCAATACATTGCATTTTTTAATTTATAACAAGGACTGCATGATTTTATTCACGTAATTGTTTGTATGTCACATTAATTATTTTATCTATATTTACCATGTCATATTCTAATCTCAACTATATAATCTAAGAATTTTATTTGATATGCAAAAATGATTTTAGATATTGTATAGATTGTCTAAAGATGCGTACTTGGCGAAAACGTTTGCAGCTTAAGTCAATATTAAAAACAGAATTAATTTTCGTCATTAAATTTGAAAGAACATTAAGAAATTTTGAAAGAGAAAAGCCAAAAATGGACGTAACTTAAAAGTTACCATATGAGTGGAGAGAAGACGACAGAAAGCAACAGGACAAGATCGTCGAAGATGTTAGAAACCTTTACAGTCAGTGGGGTGAAGTGAAGGTCCGGTACAGTACTCTCAAGAGAAGGGATCCGAGCCCTTACGCTGTGAGAATGCCACTGAATAAGCTCGCTCTGAAGTACCGAAAGTGATATGCATAAACGAAGGCTTCGATTTTCAGAAGGCTTTAATTGGGAAAATGTCGAAATTTATGTAGAGGGGGCGAAGATGGAAATCCGTATTCCTGGCTTAGAGATTGGTTGGAATAGGGCATGTTTGCCATCCTCAGTTATGAATATAAGTGATTCAGTTGCTGGTGGCAACATCCTCGATTTGGTTGCCGAGCTAGCCACGAAGCCGAGTCCAGGCCCGTCAACCAATTTCGGACTTTTGGGATGTATAGGGATGAAGGATAAAATTCGTGATGTGTATGTAATTGTCTGAATTGTAGTTCATCGCGAGACAGGATATCGAGGTGATTCTAGCATAAAGTGAGCTGAGCATGAATCCTGATTCTGAGACTTGAATGGGCAATAGTTGCCGCTTCTTAGATCGCTTCCGATGCCGTATTCCAAGTCGCCAGAAACAGCGTTCAGCTCAAATAGGATGAGGATAGAAAGAGGTTAGGAAGTAAGGGTGATGCTTCTGGCTTAAGATGGCACATTAAATAGAGAATTTTTTAGTTGGTTATTTAACGACGCTGTATCAACTACTAGGTTATTTAGCGTCGATGAGGTGGGTGATAGCGAGATGGCATTTGGCGAGATGAGGCCGAGGATTCGTCATATATTACCTGGCATTCACCTTACGGTGGGGAAAACCTCGGAAAAAACCCAACCAAGTAATCAGTCCAAGTGGAGATCGAACCCGCGCCCGAGAGCAACTTCAGACCGGCAGGAAAGCGCCTTAACCGACTGAGCTACACTGGTGGCTCATTAAATAGAGAATAGAGCGAGACGGACTAGGTTAAAAAAACACTTAGGGTGCTATTCATAGACATTTCGCTAGTGCTAAACTAGCCCCGGCTATCGACTGGTTATGTGTACAGGATTCATATCATAGCATATCGCTAACAATGGTTTATGAATACGAAAAACGTTAGTTCGCTGATCATCCACCGGAAGCCCGCGCTAAAAATGTCTATGAATACGGCCCTAAAATTGTTGTTTCCATGGTACCATGAAAGGCGTCATCGCATTACAAGAAAATGTAGGCTAACAATATTTTATCCCTATAGAATTCCGCTTAAACATTTCACGGCGAAGATAAGTACCAACCATGCTATACCTAACCCAAATGAAGTGTAATATGTCACATGGCCCTTTGAACAGTGTTTTCAAGATGTGGCGGCATGTTTTAAACTTAAATCTATATACTGCGAAAGTGCTAAAATTGCCGTTGTCCCCCTCCTCAAATGCCGATGCACTCTATCCAAGCACTCTTAATCCTTAATCTTAAACCCCTTTGCTGCATGACTTCCTTAATGTCTTGGTCGTCCTCGTTTTTGTATCTCTAGCAGTACTCAGTTCAGAATTTTCTTAGGTCATCTTGATTCATCCACCCTCACTGTGTAAGTAAACCGTGGCGCGACATCCCATGAAGGACCAGGAATGACCAGTCGACTATTGGTCTCGAGTCCACATGCCTCAGCAGAGGTGTGTGTCTCTAATTGTGTGTCCATACCAAATTAACTGTAGTTTCTACACTTAGTCGATAATATTCCTATCTACTTCTATAATCATTCCACACAATTCAATTTGATATTCCGTACATTCTTGTTCTTTTACACCATCTCAGAAAATCCATCTAAGTAACCAGAAGCTTCTTCCCGTTTCTCTCTTTTACCTCCCATACTTCTGCTCCATATGTTACTACACTCTGAACCATAACCTTGTATATTCTCTTCTTTGTATTCTTTCGTATGTACTGTAATTTTCTCACAAAATACAATTTTGATACCTTTTAAAATTCCTACATCATCATCATCATCATCATCATCATCATCATCATCATCATTTTTCAAGACTTCTATTATCCGTTCTGCTCCCATCAATATTCAAGCATAATCTTCGGTAGTACGGGTTTATTCATTCTTTCTCCTTGTTCCTTCCAATGTACTTGTTTCTTAGCTATTTTGTGTCAATTGGAGACCTACATTCCCTACTTCACTATAGGCCTATCTCCACTCCTTTCATGATTTAATAAAGAATATATCTTAAATAATTAAATGCTTAGATTTTCTCTGCTGTCTTTTCTTCAGTTAGTCTACTATTTGTAGGACCTATTCTGAGATATTTTCAGATTGTATTTTCATAAGAGTATTCAGTTTATGTATTTTCTTTTGTAATTCGTCTTCTATTTCTCTAACGACTAGAAGCATTTCAAATGTGGATATGGAGAAGAATGGAACGTGTGAAGTGGACAGACAGAATAAGAAATGAAGCTGTGCTGGAAAGAGTGGGTGAAGAAAGAATGATGCTGAAACTAAACAGGAAGAGGAAAAAGAATTGGTTGCATTACTGGTTAAGAAGAAACTGCCTACTGAAAGATGCACTGGAAGGAATGGTGAACGGGAGAAGAGTTCGGAGAAGAAGAAGATATCAGATGATAGACTACATTAAGATATGGGTCATTCTCACGAAACCCATCACATTTCTTTCCCCTGCATAGATTTCTGTAATATCTTGTAACTTGAAAAATGTCTCCTGTATAAAGAATACAGCACTATTACACCTAGTTATCCACCCTGAACTTAGGTCGATATTACATTTTCTTACCGCCATGCATAGCTTGGAATACCCAAACATGTGGACACCGTGGATGTCCCGCACTACAGAATATAAATTTCAATGAATATCACCTTTAAACTATCAATCCGAATGGAAACAAACACATTGTATTGAAAAGTGCGTTAAAGGAAGTAAACATCCCATAGACAACAGTTTTATAAAAGTGCCCAATGTCACTACAGAAGTGGTGTAGTTTTTGTCCACGACTTTTTAGCTTTGTCATGGAACGGATGATTCTTCGCTTTGAATTTGCCGCTTTAAAAGAGAAGTTCAATGTGGTGCTTCCAGAACATTCGGGAGATGAAGACAGTGAATTGTCGGTGCTTTCTCAGACATAAAAAAATCTGCACTTGCGTATCAAGTTCAAAATAGCATCGAATAGCAAGTGTTCATTTTTTTAAGTGGACACCGTGGATAAAGTGCCAGCTCCACTACGCAAGGAGGAATTACCAACTGCTGGGTAAGTAATGACTTCATAGGCTATTTATGAAATATGATCGGAAAAATTAATATGCTTAAAAGTAATTAGAACACATCAGCGCGAAGTCTGAAATGTGGACACCGTGGCAGTGGACACCGTGGCTGTAAACACCGTGCACTTATTTAGAACGGGATATTTAGTTCACAGGCCATGATAATTATTACTGATGTGATGTTTATGATGTAGCTGGAAAATACGATCTCTACATAGTTCTATATGGATACAATATTGCAACTGTATCATGTATCTGTATTACACAATGAGTGGTGGTGAACTGACTAGAGGACGGAAAAAATACGAGAATAAGGGAAGGACAAGAAAAATAAGCTTAAAGACAGAAATTTATAAAAGTAAGAAATCTGACGTTTCAAGAAATGTCAAAAGTCGAAGGGTGCAACTTGCAAGGAAAATAGAACCAGAATGTTTAACGATGGAAGCAGATCCTGAAAAGCACGCTGCTTACATAGCGGCGGAGAGTAAGATATAGGCTGAGAGGAAGAAGGAAGGAAAAATTAAGACAGTTTCGGCCGTGACTAATAGAGAATTAAGAGAGCGAAGGAAAAACGAAGAAAATAGATGAGAGAATATTGCACGAAAATTAGGAACAAATATATTCAACAATGTAATCATAGTAATTTGGGAAAGGATATAAAAAGCTCTCCTGCTAATAAAAAGTAATGAAGTTATTCGAAAACTAAAAGCCGAAACATTAAGCTTAAACGTTTAACAGAAAAATTTGAAAAGCTTTTTCATGTGTAAAAAAAATGAAATCGGCCTATGCTATACTCCATCTCGTATCACAGACAAGAAAAAAGCAAACAAATCTTCCTCGCGCACTGCAGTTCGTACTTTGCGTCCAGTTCCTTCTGACATAAAGAAGAAACTGATCCTTGGAGAGTTGCTAGAACAACAATTAAAACCATTTTCTTCTGTAGAATGTAAAAGTAAACAATTAGACGCATCATAAGTGGCAAAATAATTAAGACGTATAAAATGCTGCAGAGAGTAGTTTCTCGCACAGCTGTTCGCCAGAATAATTCCTACAGACACAAGAGTAGTCACAGTTTGGATTACAAGCATCACGTGATACAATAAAGACGCATCAGTATAGTGGTGTGAAGAAAATAAAAATTTGTTAATTTTCAATGAATTGAGTTATATGTGTAAATTTCAATGTGGTATGAGCCATTGAAAATTTTCTTTTGTGTAAAGGAGTTGGTTTGTGTCTTCTACAGAAGTGGTTCTTATTTTTTGTAGGGCATACGTGTATGTACTTATAAAATAATCAGAATTAAAGATAAAATATTTATCATTATTGTTATTACTGTAACCGTAAATCATTTCTTATTTCTATTTAAATATCTTCATGAAATAAGTGAAATCAGTTACCGGCATAGCTCGGTCGGCTGAGGTGCTTGTCTGACGATCCGGAGTTTCGCTCGGGCTTGGGTTCGATTCCCGCTTGGACTGATTACCTGGTTGAGTTTTTTTCGAGGTTTCGTCAGCCGTAAGGTGACTGTCAGGTAATCTATGGCGAATCCCTGGTCTCATCCAGCCAAATACCATCTCGCTATCACCAATTCCATCGACGCTAAATAACCGAGTAGTAATATAGCGTCGTTAAATAACAAAGTTAGCGATACTTCACATTATTAATCAAAAATGTTTGCGAGCGAACATAAATACTTATTTCATTTTGTAACATGGCTCAATCACATTATATCTAATAACAATCAGTTAATATTATTTTGAATAATAAAATTTGTGACTTATTTATTTTCAGTATTGATTTCAAGTCGGTGTGTAAATCAAAATGCCTTTACGGAGCCAAAGGAATAATCCACGGATTAAAACTGTAGACACCGTGGAATCTGAAAATTGATTTTGTTTTATTTCTCGTAGCACACGAAGATTTAGACAGGGCCACTAACACACTTGACTTATCTTTCACACCTTCAACCAATACCTAGCAAATAATTAATCTCCTTACAATTTCAGTTGTTGCCATTTTTGGGTTCCAAAAGTCACGGGTTTCATGAGAATGACCCATATATGGATCATATGAAGAAACGAAGAGGAAGGCAGAAAATAGGAAAAATTGGAGAAAACTGGGTTTGTAGTGAAAGACCTGCCCTTGGGCAGAACACTAAATGAAATGAATGAATTTCTAAAATTTAGTCATCTGCATAGAGAATTATGTTAATTTTCTGTAATTAATTTTAAACTAACTTTCTAAACGATTTTGTGACTTATTAATGGCTTCATTTGTATAAATAACTAAATAAAACTGGTGACAGAGGGAGAGCCTTGCTTTACTCCTAGATTTATTTCCATCGTTTATGTTCCTATGTATCGAATTTATAAGTTTTAATGATGGTGTTTATGTATATTCCTCTTATTATTTGTATTAAATGCATTGGTGTACAAATATGTTCCATTGCAGTTCAAAGTAAACTCCACTGGACACAGTCAAAAGCTTTCTCGTAATCGACAAAAGTAAATGTACTTCCGTGTTCTGTTCCCGCCTTTTCTCACTTAGCTGTTGCAGTGCAAATTTAGATTGAATTAGCATCATTATAGAGTACACAAAAATAAATAATGTTACATAAATGAATCTCTTTTAAATATGTCAATAACGTGATGATACTATGCGAAGGACCATGTGAGTTGTGTTTCCTCTTTGTTACAATCATATTTTGCACTTCGGTGTACCTGAATGGCAATGCAAAAATCATGCACCAGCTTAAGAGTAATTTCTTCCAAGAGTAAATCTAAGAATCGTAAGTATCTGATGTTGATTCACAGTTCTCAATGATGAATCAAGGTTGCAGACCTTGTAAACGAATGATGATTTAAACTCCGGGTCTCCGGCGTGGAAAGTCAAAGTTCTAGCCGTTGCATACGTATAAAATTGCAGTACTTTCCATATTAGCAAACAGCTGTACCTATGTATGTTGTACAGGGATCGATTTTACATAAGGCATACTCTTGCCATTTGTTGTGCTTATTCATGAAAGCAGTCGCATGAAACGTGTTACACAATTCATTTTGAGGACATTGCCGGAATGTGTAAGTGGAAAGGATGCGCCAACTGCAGGTATCCGCGTAGATCAAGAGGAACAGTCAGTAGCTGTCATGTTACGTTGCCTACTACCTCGTACATATTAAAAGAGTATGCATGACAAGGCGGTAGCACTGCAGTCGACTTGATCTTCGTTGTTTCAACTACACGTGCATTGAATAGTCCGTTTCTCCAAACATGTTAGCATAAACACAGGTCACCTGTTTGCAACAGTTGTCTCGTAACAGAAAGAGAGAATCGATGACGTGAATATCTTAAAAACACTCGTCCTTCCCAGTGATGCACCTACAGTTACGTTTAATAATAGAATTCTGCAGAAATAGAAATGTTATTACCTGGATAATGGGGTCGAAACGATTCGATTAATTGCTTTATTATATTATTTTATTGATGATGACTAGAGCACTAAAAATAGGCAGTGGAATAGGCATTTATTATTCACGAAAACAGACAAAAAATAGACAAATACTTACTAAACTACCCCATACGGTACTCACTTTCCTTGGTTACATGTCACAACGAGATGCTTTTTTAAGTTGTCAGCTGTCATAGTGAGCCGCCTGTCAGAGAAAACGTTTTTCATGGTGGAAAAAGATCTTTCTACTTCTATTGAAGTGATTGGAGCAAACTTAAAACAACTTATTTCAGAAGGACTGTCTACTTTCTTTCAGAGATCGAGAAAAATCGACTGTGTATTGTCTCAAAAAGAGAGGTGTGAGAAGGGATTAGAGACTTCAAAGTACGCGTGACTTACGCGTGCAAGCGACAGCAGTAACGGGACCTGGAGACTTGCTTTTAATACTTCCCTCATCCCCTTTCTTTCGCTGGTAAACCCCGAAGTGACCTGAGCACTGAGGGTTATACTGTTCAAACATCTTTCTTAAGTGACATAAAAGATGGAATCGGTAGGGGAGAAAAGTTCAAGACTTCTTGGAAACATATGTATTGTTGGAGAATAAGATTCTCAGCAAATATTTGTGTGAGGTGAATATATATTTTTAATTTGTACAACCGTTCTTTTTTGTTTTTTTTATATAATTTATGTGCGGTTTATTTTAAATGCATTAAAAATATAGAAAATGTGCAATAACGACGTAAAAAGACTAAAAAAAAGACATTTAACCTTAAAATAGGCAACGCGATGTAAAAAAGGCAAAATAAAAATTGGGTCTATCGTCCCAAAATGTGTGGAAACGAGTTTATCTCTAATATGTCTTTCATACATACACTCAGCTAAAAAAAAAAAAAAAAAAAAAAGGCATTTTGCCTAACATCCGGGCTCTAGTGATGACAGTATCTTAAACTGTAACAAGTGAAATGGAAAATGCCATACTTTAACGATAAAAATATTACACAGTAATTAAGAAACAAGTAACTTAATATAATATTTAGTTAGGTGAAATGAATTGTCCTTAATCGTTTTTTATACTCAATCCGACATCACAGACCAATAAATTTGTGTCAAATTAAAATATGTGTAAATGATGTGCAAAAATGTGTAATACTCCTAATATTTAATTGTGTCTTATTACAAAGGCGCCAATGTTCTGTTTATGTACGTGTACGGATATTATGAGAGTAGAGACAGAGAGAGGACTAAAGAATAGAGTCATCTCGACAATTAGGTTATAAATCACTCTACATAGGAAGACAGGCAAACGATATGCAGAAAATCACATTTTCTGGTGAAAGGAATGAGTATTTTCGTAAAAATATTTAAATCGATTTTTTTGCATAAGCACAATGTTTCCTTTTATACTTCGTATATACCTAGAGAAAGTAAAAAATAGAAATAGACCTATATTTGTTACATTATTTATAAAACTGTAATTCAAAAATATTATTATAATACGAAGTGAAAGCAAAATTTTAGATACTGAAATGTTTTTTTTATTATTATTAAAGATCGGGTTTCGAAATAATTTTAAATGAAAGTACGTATAAAAATAAATGAAGTTCATAGGACATCTAATACTGCAGTCATTACAGGACAAATAGATTACATTAGTATGGCGGTATCATGAAGTATTTGCACATAGGCCTAAAATATCTCTACGTTTTTATAAACAAATTTTCGTTGTTTACTAATAACATCTTCATGATCTAGCAAATGTCAACGTGTAATAAAGTTAATATTGTCCATTTTTGTACTCTATCTATAGATTTAGTTAACAAAACAAAATTGGTAATGCAATGAGCACTGAAAAAAAACTATAAAAAGATCGTCAAAAAAAAGTATGGTTTGAAAGAATCGAAGGAGTCAAACTCTAGAAATCTGGAAAGAGAACAGTGACTGGGTAGGCAGAAATGAAGCTGGGCCATCTACTGACGAAGATTAACAAAACTAGATAGGTCCTATATGCAGATAGAAAATTTTATGTAAGTTCGTGTCAAATGAATTGTCCACGATTAGCGATATACCAAATCTACTATTACAGCATAACAGTAATTATGCCTGAGACATAAAAAATCACTTGTATAAAAATAAAATAGTTCAAATTTAATACAGTACCTGTGTGAAAATATTGGTTCGTGGAAAAATTATACATGATTACGTTTACTTTCCGTAAAGAAACAAGATTTGACACGAATTCAATCAAACCCATTACGGTGTGTTTGAAAATGATGATTCGAAAATATATCACTAAAAACTTCTTAGTGGCAAAAGTTCGAAGTTATTACTACAGTACTGGTATTTCGTTTTCAGTAACATAGTTCATCTATGGAAACTTTATACAAAAAGGCAACGTATTGTTGACATGGCAGAAGACTATATTTGAAGTATGTAATGTCAAAAGTAACGTAAATAAATTTAGTGTGAAACAGTAACTATTTTTCGAATGACCTAGTAATGTTGAGAAGTGAATTTTCTTTCCAATAACACAAGCATATGTAGAAGTAATGCATAATATTTCCTACTGCAACTTCATTGTTCAGAAGAACTCTTGCTGTGTTTCATGAATATGAGTCTTCCCGCTCATTCTCTGCAAGTTTTACTTCTCTCCTCCAAATAGCATATCTGTAGCAATGTATAAAAGTCGAGGACATCATCGAAGTTCATCCTGATGCATCTACTGAAATTCATTAACATTTGAAGAAATTTTACGTGGAATAGACAGCCTGTATCAAACATGAGGCGATAGATTATAATGCGTTTCACGCGACTTAATTCATACGTCTCGTCTTCTTCGTAGCTACAATATTTCTTCTGAGCGCATGCAATATTTCATTTACCATAACTAACAATAACAAAGTCTTAACATTACAACTAGGCAACGTTGCTTAAGCGCGAATGGCTCGTGTTGTTCTGGGCGGCTAAAACGGCGCGACCTACATGAACTATGTCGCATGAAAAGGGGTGTAGTAGTATAACTGATATAATAAATGATTTCAAAGACATGCCAAGAGTGCCCCTGAATTGCGGTGACAGGAAGGCGTTATCCATGGGGACATTTTGGGACAAGGTGACCGATAAATGCAGCCCGCTATGTTGAGACATTAAAGAATCTGACATACCGCATTGCAAGATTTATACAAGCAGAAATGCAACATGCTCCTCTTTAGCATGGCGTTATCAGACCTCCAGACAGTAAATTGACAAAATAATTAATGCACGGTTTTTTATGAACTGTCTTGCCACATCTTACTTCATAAGGTTTCAGTTGATTCGTCTTATGAAAGACGGGCTTCGAAGGCAATGCTTCTTCAATATAGATGCTGTCATCGGAGTTGTTAAGAAATACTGTAGCTCATTCACACTACTACAGAATCTTATTGAATGCTTGAGGAAGTATGAAGAATGTGTACATAACTTTATGAAGAATCACAGTGCATGAATAAAGACCTTCATTGTGATATAAGTACATAGGCTATAGTTTAATTTCCCTTAGTTCCACAATACTTCAGAAAAAAGACAAATACTCTAATACTTACTTACTTACTGGCTTTTAAGGAACCCGGAGGTTCATTTCCGACCTCACATAAGCCCGCCAGCGGTCCCTATCCTGAGCAAGATTAATCCAGTCACTATCATCATATCTCACCTCCCTCAAATCCATTTTAATATTATCTTCCCATCTAAGTCTGGGCCTCCCCAAAGGTCTTTTTTCCCTCCGGTCTCCCAACTAACACTCTAGGCCTATATGCATTTCTGGATTCGCCCATACGTGCTACATGTCCTGCCCATCTCAAACGTCTGGATTTAATGTTCCTAATTATGCCAGGTGAAGAACACAATGCGTGCAGTTCTGTGTTGTGTAACTTTCTCCATTCTCCTGTAACGTCATCCCTCTTAGCCCCAAATATTTTCCTAAGAACATTATTCTCAAATACCCTTAATCTCTGTTCCTCTCTCAAAGTGAGAGTCAAAGTTTCACAACCATACAGAACAACAGGTAATATAACTGTTTTATAAATCCTAACTTCCACATTTTTTGACAGCAGACTAGATGACAAAAACTTCTCAACCGAATAATAACACGCATTTCCCATATTTATTCTGCGTTTAATTTCCTCCCGAGTATCATTTATATTTGTTACTGTTGCTCCCAGGTATTTGAATTTTTCCACCTCTTCAAAAGATAAATGTCCAATTTTTATATTTCCATTTCGTACAATATTCTCGTCACGAGACATAATCATATACTCTAATATAATGAAGTCAAGAAATGTAAATCATTACTTTAAGATAATGATAACGATACTAATGTACTGTTCCTACATTTAACATTATATTTCACTAGTAGTTAGTGAAAAGGTGAATGAGATGTAACAATGATTGAAAAACGCCTGCAGGAGAAACGGAAGAACTCTGAGAAAATCTGTTGAAGACCGTACGCTCAGCCCTTGACGACTAAGTGTACATATTCTAATATTTGCTTAAATGTATAGAATAAATATAGATAATTTTTGTATTATGAATGTCTAAAAGCAAAGTCTTCAAAAGTGTTTGAAACCTCCTTTTTATTAATAACACATTACATATAATTTGAAAATTCGCCCATCTCCCATAAAAAATTAATTCTGTTCAATATTTTATAAACTGTTGAGTTCGTCAAACGTACTACTAGTAGCATCGCTACTTCCGATTAATACGTCATGAGAAGACGAGTTAAAATATACTAAATACGTTAATCCGGCGATTTTTATATGCAGAAATAGAGTTTAGTAAAACTCTTTAAAAGAGGTCTATATATCAAAATTAAATGCACCGTAAGAGAGCAGAATACTCTGAACAAACGACATGTAACTGTAATATGAATTGTAAATATAGACTTTAACGGGGTTTACAATTTTATTTTACGCTCCGGAAAAATTCGATTGTACGTACGCCTATTACAAAGACACTAGGTGAGTCACCAGTGTGGTGACTTCAACATAAAAGAAAATGTTGGATATCCCATTTACAAGACTGAAGCCCATGATCAGAATGAGGTTCGAATCTACACCATGATTCCACGTGGTATCAAAAGCTGTTATGTGTTCATTCAGACCCGATGTTTCATAAGAATCGTTACGCAACGTGGTAACGAGACAGATTTCTCACTAACGATGTTATCAGTACTGTATATCTGGTCGGGATGTGGTTACATTCATTTCCGAAAGAACTGGAAGGTATTTTTTAACTTTGATCGAAAGAATATCACATAATTCAATTTACATAATCTGAACATTATGCACAATTAATACACAATCTCATTTTCTTGCATGAATTTTTGTTTCGAGATAATCACCCAAATAACGAAACTGGAAGATTCTTTGTTTAAAATATCACTCTTATTTATCGTATTCATCATGATTCATGTATAGTTTCCTCCCCAAGGGCAGGCCTTTCACTGAAAACCCAGCATTCTCCAATCTTTTCTATTTTCCTCCATCCTCTTACTCTCCGCATACGATCCTTACATGTTAGTGGTGTCTATAATCTAGTATCTTCTTTCTTCACCCAATCTTCTAGCACAGCTTCATTTCTAATTTTTTCTATTTGACGTGCTCCATTCTTCTCCGTGTCTACATTTCAAATGCTTCCACTCGTTTCTTTTCACTTTGTTGTAATGACCATGTTTCTGCCCCATACATTGCCACATTCCACACAAAGCACTTCACTAGCCTCTTCCTTAGTTCTTTTTCCAAAGGTCCGCAGAAAATGCTCCTTTTTCTATTAAAAGCTTCCTTTGTCATTGCTGTTCTCCTTTTGCTCTCCTGACAGCAATTAATGTTACTACTTATAGTAGACCTACAATCCAAGTATTTGAAGCTGTCCACTGATTCTACTGCCTCATTTAGAATTCGCAAGTTCACCTTTATATTTCTTCCTATAGCCTGGTCTCCATCTTGTTTATGTTTATCTTCACCTTCATCTCAGCTGTCATTTAGCTCCAGTAACATACTCCTCAGTATCATCTCCTCCTATGCTAATAACGTCATATCACAGTCTATTATATACAGTCACGAAGCTTGAGTTTTGAGGGTGCTAGAAACAATAGACTGTGACGGTACTATTTTGCATTGCCTGTAATGAGGTGATATTAGCGATCCTAGTGGTGAGCAACTATCTAATGTTTGCATATTTACTACGTATTGAGCTTCGCGCGCGACTGTACATACTAGACTGTGGTCATATCATCAGAAAATCCAGAGGAACAATGTAGGCCTATGCATCTTCTTTTGAATTTGTTCTGTATTGACTTAAACATTGTGACTTTACCCACGCTGACATAAAATGTCCCATCGCTTGTGAAAGTCTTAATTGTTAATTCATAATTGAAGAGTCCACTGCAAGAATGATGGATGTCATTTGGAATACATTTTGCAGGAGAAGCAATTGAAAATTTGAAATGCTTAGCGCTCAAAGCTTAACTGTGATTTTCCGACCATTACTGGACAATGACTATCAGTGTTAATGCCATATAACTCTCTATGTACATTCTATATGTCTTAAGCTATGCATTGACAGTCTTAGTTCATTTTCGACAAGAAAGTGACATCCATCATTCTTGCAGTGGACTCTTCAATTGTTAAGTGAGTGGGATCTAAATGAGTAAAAAGGATCTAACTTAAAAGAAAACAGTGATGATACTCGTACAATAAAAATGTCGACAAGTAGGGTCGACATGTGTCGATAACACAAAACATATTAACACTGGTGCTTATCTCGACAATATGATGTTCTATATTGTCTTAGATCATGCCGTGTCGATCAAATATCACAAGAGTTCTATTTGTGTGTGCGTATGTGTGTGTATTTGATCAAAAGAGAACAAATTGGGCATAGATTGGACTATTATACGCAGAAAGAAGCATGGCATCATCGACAGATTTATAATTAAATCATTATGTAATTTATATAGCTCTACACCTGCATTACGAACATCATTTTGAACTTCGGTTGGTCTGTCGGTCGGTTGATTCCCTTATTTATCTGTTGACCATTACTCCTTTGAGTTGGGTTAAGACTCTCTTGGATTTTGTATTCTTGCAGTGTGAAGAATTTTATTTCTAAGATAAGACACTTACATGAAAGAATTGATTATTTCCAATGGTAGAATGAAACTCCCACTTTGAGAGAGGAACAGAGATTAAGGGTTTTTGAGAATAAGGTTCTTAGGAAATATTTGGGGCTAAGAGGGATGAAGTTACAGGAGAATGGTGAAAGTTAAACACAGAGCTGCACGCATTGTATACTTCACCTGACATAATTAGGACCATAAAATCCAGACGTTTGAGATGGGCAGGACATGTAGCACGTATGGGCGAATCCAGAAATGCATATATAGTGTTAGTTGGGAGGCTGGAGGGCAAAAGACCTTTGGGGAGGCCGAGACGTAGATGGGAAGATAACATTAAAATGGATTTGAGGGAGGTAGGATATGATGGTAGAGACTGGATTAATCTTGCTCAGGATAGGGACCAATGGCGGGCCTATGTGAGGGCGGCAATGAACCTTCGGGTTCCTTAAAAGCCAGTAAGTAAGTAAGTAATGGTAGAATGAAAGGTGAGAATAATGAATAGCCAGTTTCAATTTCGACCTAGGAGATAAATGAACCCTAAAATTTGCCGGCGTCTTTAATTTAGTATGTGCCATAAATCATCCTAGAAAAAAAAAAAAGCAATCCTAACTTGTATCTTGCAAATCCGTCAGTCTAGAACAAATTTCAAACGGCAAATTAAAATCATTTATCATAGGAAATGATTAAATTCACATTTATTGTGAATATAATGCTATAATTCCACCAAAATTCATCATAATCTAGTATTCATGCTGGTTTCATGCCACGAATTTTTAGAAACAAACGTTCTAGAAAGTTATCTGGTTAAAATAAGAGACGAGAAGAGAAAAGACTGGCGAACTCAGAAAAAGCAAGATGTTCTCCATGCAAAAACCATTTTGAAGTACAGAGGTTCTTCTCTATTACTGCAGATTTGATTAGGCCTAAATACATGGCAACACTTCAATTAAGAACAAATAATAATAATAATAATAATAATAATAATAATAATAATAATAAGCTTAATAACAATAATAACAATAATAATAATAATGATTTATTTTAGCTGGCAGAGTTAAGGCCGTAAGTCCTTCTCTTCCACTCAACCAGCAAAAAGTATACATACATATGCATGAACTTGCAAAGAATTCAACAATATGATTTAGATGAGAGTTACATGTATACAAGAGTTATTTACGAATTAAACAACAAAATACTATGAACAATTAATTAAACACTGAAATACAAACTGTGTAGCAGAATTAAGCTAAAATATATAGAATGTTAATATATTTCAAATAATGTTAGATAATAGAAAGAGAAATACTTATTTACAATTCACATAATTACCCAGTTCTTAAAAGTAATCTCCTCTAGTACCACGTATCCGTCGCAACATTCCTGGGAGGCAAAGGATTCCATCCGCAGAGTCACTTTGCTCTAAGATTCTAATTAATCGACTGCACTACAGCTGTTACAATGACTATTTCTAAAGCGTACCCTCTCAGTGATTATTTCATCTTAGAGAAAATTTCGTAGTCGCAGGGATTCAAATCCGGAGAAAACGGAGGATGCTCCAAAATCACCCAGTTCCACCTGTTAAGTTAATTAACCACTTGGGCAATCACTTGACAACAAGCACATTAGTCACCGCTAGAGGAGCTGAATACAAGTAGCGGTTGCCTATGTATGAAACTGGAGAAATGGTGGAATGAGATCTGCAATACTATCTCAATCCACTGAGATGGATGATGTACAACAAGTTGGGACAAGTGACCAACAAGCTTGGAGCTCACACAGATATTACTGTACTTCAATCTCGAGACCTATCTCCCTCCCAAGATTGCCTTTAATCAATGTCATTTAAGTGTTACTATTCCACATCCACCTTTTCTCACAAAACAATTTCGCAGGGTGTTTTACGAATTGAGTCTAGGTCGCTCTGAACAGAATGCGTCAGATAGCTCACAAACGGTCGAACCACAGAACAGCGAGACAGTATTAAGTAGGGTCAGTCAGTGACAGGGAAAATAATTTTAAAATTGTCTCGGCGGAATAAGTGATAAGATTTTTTTACATCCGTCACTCCTTCCACGCTCACAATTAAGTAGACAAACAGATGTGAACATTATTCAGGGAATATGAGTCAGCAACTGGATACGAATGCATTGATAACTCCGTGATGCCGCATCCTGCAGTGCTTGTTTGCGCATGGTGGAGAACACAAGTCATGCGAGTGGAAGTGGCGAATAGATATCGTTTCAAAACTACAACCGTAGTGATTAAACAGAATAATTTATAACCGCATAAGTGCACGTTTACATTCCTCCTTGTACATCGCTATACGCTACACTTAAGGACATTTCAGGTAAGAGAAAAAATAGGTATAGCTATGTTCAAAATAAAGTTTTTATTCTATTTTTTTAGGAGAGTGATATAACATTCAACGGACTTGAGATCAATTACCAACAATAAAGTGGGGATTTATATCTATGTGTGTTCTGTCTTATCTCCGTTCTGCATTACCTGAAATGGTGTTCTGCGTCATGCTAAGCACATGGCCAGAATCTGGTGTTGCTTCGGAAACGTCATGACCCCTTGACTTACAAAGAGTTTAATAATGATTAAGTTACATGCATGCATACATACATACATACATACATACATACATACACACATACATACATACGTACGTACGTCCACACCTGTGGAGTAACGGTCAGCGCGTCTGGCCGCGAAACCAGGTGGCCCGGGTTCGAATCCCGGTCGGGGAAAGTTACCTGGTTGAGGTTTTTTCCAGGGTTTTCCCTCAACCCAATACGATCAAATGCTGGGTAACTTTCGGTGCTGGACCCCGGACTCATTTCACCGGCATTATCACCTTCATTTCATTCAGACGCTAAATAACCTAGATCTTGATACGGGGTCATAAAATAACCCAATAAAATAAAAAAAATACATATTTATTTATTCAATTACACATTTATTTATTTATTTATTTATTTATTTATTTATTTATTTATTTATTTATTTATTTATTTATTTATTTATTTATTCATTTATTTATCTTAACAAATGTGGTATCGTATGAGTTGTTTATGTTATGATTTTTACATATTTTTAACAAAATAATTTGTGCAGTCTTCATTCATAATCAAATCTTAGAACTGAACTGACCTAAAACTCAACACCTATGTAACTGTTTCATGTATCAATTTATCAATTTTGTATGCCGTTAACTTCATAAAGTAATGCATCTCTAGGTTACTTATTATTATTATTATTATTATTATTATTATTATTATTATTATTATTATTATTATTATTACCGCATCAGTTTGGCTATTATATTCATCACAGAAGTTTGTTTTTACACAAAAGTACTAAAATCTTCAACGAAATTTTCAAATCACTGTAAATTAAAAAAGACAATTTCAATTATCGTTATAATCAGGCCATCTAACCTAGATATTTCGCAACTTGATTCTTGTGCAAGGAATCCACTCTGATTGGCGGCATTCTAATACATGACATAAACATTGCACAATACAGTATCATGCAGACGTTAATAACGATGACATGTTTATTGCGATATTTTCAATGCATAGGATTTGAGTCATTCATAGCAACATCAATTGTTTTATTCTGTAAAGTTGGACAAAATTACTACCATTACCAAGGTTTGATGAAACATGAAGACAATATATAGCTAGATAATATAATTAGAAGCGCAACGTCTTGTGAGTTTAAATGATTTGTAGCTTGTTAATGAATTGTTTTAAACAATTTGTTCTTTAGTTATTATCTTTCTGCAGTTTTGTTTCAATAGCTCCTTTATATTAAGTCAATAAATAAAACCTATACTTGATATGTAATACAAATGAAATATTGATTTTCTACCTGTATATAAGGTAGGTAAATTAATCCTATAGCCAAATTCTGGAAGTCAGCTGCACTTCATAAACAGAAATCATCGTTCAGACGAGTCGATGCAAGCCGAATGTCCAATAACGCCATCTTGTATTATGTCGTGACATATTAATCGCATTGTTACCGAATGTGTGGCATCTGAATATCTTTAATATTAAGGAGTATGCTACGTGCCGACACCGGGTTTAACCTTCTCTCTTCCTCATCTTCATCATCATCCTCACCCATTCCTTACACTACACTTACACGAACACTTACACATAAACTCACCCTAATCGACGATATAATTCTCTACAGATACAAATCATGTACAGCATGGCCCGCCAAAGCGGTGTACAAATTGAAAATGGGTTACAGTCCTGCCATCTATCAGCAATATGCGGAACCCGAATCACGCAAGTGAAGTGGGTAGGCATTAGAAACACACACATACACACACACACATACTTTTCACAGTGCCATTTCGACTCTTGAATAAATATAGTGGGCTGAGTTATTCAATAGGCTATGTTTATATCTGGCGGTGAAAGAAATCACAGGAATATGAACAAATTCGAAGATACACTATCTTCGGCTGCACATATAGGTTTGGCGCTGATTAAGTTACATAAATTTTTAAATTTATTAATATATCAAACAACAGGTAAATTATTAAATTAAAATCAGTATACGTCGCAATATGATCTTATTATTTGTTATACGACACTGAAAAAAATAGCCATCTTATAGGCCTATTGTTCAACAGTATTATCCTACATTATCTCGTCTGAACAGATACCCCCCTTATTTGTGTCCATATACAGAGTACAAGTGGTATAATTGTGCAGTGAAGGAAACAATACTTACTTACAAATGGTTTTTAGAGAACCCAGAGGTTCATTGCCGCCCTCACATAAGCCATCGGTCCCTATCCCAAGCAAGATTAATCTAGTCCCTACCATCATATCCACCTCCCTCAAATCAATTTTAATATTATCCTCCCATCTACGTCTCGGCCTCCCCAAAGGTCTTTTTCTCTCAGGTCTACCAACTAACATTCTATTACGCCTTTCTGAATTCACTCATACATACTATAATGCTCTGCCCATCTCAAACGTCTGGATTTATGTTCCTAATCATACTGCGTTAGGTGAAGAATACAATGCGTGCAGTTCTGCGTTATGTAATTTTCTCCATTCTAATGTAACTTTATCCCTCTTAGTCCCAAATATTTTCCTAAGCACCTTATTCTTGAACACCCTTAACCTCTGTTCCTCTCTCAAAGTGAGAGTCCAAGTTTCACAACCATAAAGAACAACCGGTGATATAACTGTTTTATAAATTCTAACTTTCAGCTTTTTTGAGAGCAGACTGGATGACAAAAGCTTCTCAACTGAATAATAACAGGCATTTCCCATATTTATTCTGCGTTTAATTTCCTCCCGAGTGTCATTTATATTTGTTACTGTTGCTCCAAGATATTTGAATTTTTCCACCTCTTCAAAGGATAAATTTCCAATTTTTATATTTACATTTCGTACAATATTCTCGTCACGAGACATAATCATATACTTTGTCTTTTCGGGATTTATTTCCAAATCTATCTCTTTACTTGCTTCAAGTAAAATTCCTGTGTTTTCCCTAATCGTTTGTGGATTTTCTTCTAACATATTCACATCAACCGCACAGATAAGCCGTAACCCGTTCAATTTCAAACCCTGTCTGTTATCCTGAACTTTCCTAATGGCATACTCTAGAGCGAAATTGAAAAGTAAATGTGATAGTGCATCTCCCTGCTTTAGCCCGCAATGAATTGGAAAAGTGTCAGAAACTGATATATACAGACTGAACCACACGATACCTCCCTTCTAGTTGGATAATCGTCCACCTCTGCTTCGGCATGTGGCTGGTCAGTCTGGGCCCTTAAAGGGCTGTAGCGAGAATCATCATCATCATCATCATCATCATCATCATCACTATTATTATATTAAAACTCGCAATTTTTTTACCAACGGTGGCTCCATCGTATCTTGGCCTTGTCTCTAGATGAAGCTGATGTGGTTGGCACATAATACAGTCGCCTTTATTACTATAAACTAGGAGAAAATTGTTACATTTTAAGGATTCTGAATAGAACTCGAAGCTATTCTGGAAGTTGGTATTAGCTCTGGCAATTACTGGGCGGGACGTAATTATTCCTAAACGCTGCAACCCAAGCAGGATTTTTGTGCACCCGCCATGAAATGAGTTTTCTGCCGATTGTGCTCTTCGACTTAACCGACTCCATCATCATGTATTCCTTTTCAGTCTTCAAGTCTGATATAATACCTCTGGTGGGATCTGCTGTATCTCAGAAATCCATTTCTTTGCAGTGGATATTCGGAGCTTCCGTTCTTCTGTAGATCTCGTCTCTGAGTAGTCTAGAATCTACCACCACTGACATCTATCAATCTATGAACGAACTATGAGGAGCACCTACCACGGTGGACGACCGATCCGTCGCAGGACACGCACAAATGCCCTGTTTTTCGAAAAGGAATTGATAATGAAAGGGTAATTCTACAGAGTATTGGTGGAATGAAGAGAAGAAACGTGAAAAATCTGGATAAAAACACAACCTTGACTTTAAGCAACACAAATACAAAACTTGGCTATTGCCAGGATTTGAACTCAGCTCCGTGAACGTCGTAAGCCAACTGAATTACCAAGGCGGCTGTTTTGAAAGTTATTTAAAGTTGAAAAATCATGGTTACACCAAGGAATAAGAAATCAAACCACTGAATATAAACGTAGACAGATTGAGCACATTGAATCTGCAGTGATCACGGCCAATCTAGTCCCTCTAACTAGATGAATTTCACCATCCTACCATTCAGTATTACATCGAGTAATCTTTTAGTTCCTGATATTTTTAATTGATTGCCATATCATGGTACTGGATTCTTTCATAAGTTTTGTCACGAAACTCCTCTTACTAGAAACGAAACTGTCATCAATGACTTACTTGCAATCAGAACAATCATGATTCGTATTAAATCAATGTACACAACTTTTGTGCTCTCACCGCAAGAATGTTTCGCAAAATTACAAGAAGGGTAATAAACTTGCAGATTCGAGCGTCACGTCCTCCTTTCCAGCAATACAATTAATGTCCAGTCGTATGACATCTGTCGTGACTCGGAAGCATCGAGTAAAATACTGCACTTCTCTCAGCGCCTTTTCCCTCCTTCCACTTAGAAAAGAAGTAAAAAGTGCTAATTCTCTTCTTGTATCTGTCCCTTCATTATCTGTATTCTCATCTTGAAACGGACAAGAAACAAGGTGACAGATCCAGAAAATGGCATTAATTTATTCTAACTAGTAACTTACCATCAGGATGTCGATTTGCAGTAATTAAACTTGCATAAAAACTTGATTGTCTTCGTCTTACAACGTATTTTATTCGAGTCGTTTGATCTTAATATCACATTAAAATACAGTCTCGTCTCTACAATGGAATTGCTACTTACCATATGAAATTGAAAGTTGTCGAAGATGTTCAATAGGTAATCAAGAAAATAAATAAAAGTTCCAATAAATAGCACAGTTTTCTTTTTTAAAGCCTTGAGTGAAACGATTATAATTCACACCCATAATTCTCGGATAAAATTACTCATATAAAATGAAAAAGAACGAAACCCGCTCAATGGTATGATTACAGGAAAAACGTACATTTCCGTTAAAATCTCGAAATAGAGCTCTAGCAGTAACACAATATGCACTATGGGCCGATTTCATCAAACATATTTAACTTTAATTGTTACTTAAAGTTTTCTTAATTGACACTTAAAGGGACAATGCATTTCACCAACACAAATTGGGCTTTAAGCTTTCATTAAACTACATTTAAGTTAATTGGTCAATATTTAGTCATTTAAATATAATTAATCTTACATTAACGACAATAATTTTCATCATGGCGAGGAGAATGATGGACTTGATATTTCAAAATGACGACTTCTTACCAAGACGGGTGAGGATAATTTCCGAAAAAGAAGATTATTTTAATACAATGGACGAAAAATATTTGCAAATGCGGTTTAGGTTAAGCAAAACATCAGCACTGTATATTTTGAATAGTACAGAAGGTGATTTAGAAATTTCAACTGATAGTTAAGTACTTCATAATAATATCTAAATTATACATATATTGAAGAAACGTTTAAACAATCTTCGGTTGCCTAAAAAACGGAAACTAAAGCAATATAAATAATAAATTTATCATGTAAGCCTAATATTACATTTGAAGGTATTGGAATAGTGCAGATTCATAAAATCTTTCCATTTTGCTTGTTGGATGATATTTCCTTGCATCTACTTTCATATTATCCCGTTTTGTCTTCAATATTGCTGAAGACTCTGGGATGAGGTTTTTATGTATTGAAATCTATTTCTACTTATTTCCAACCTTTCGTCTTTTCTTCTAAATTCTGCCCATCTGCATTTTTGTTCTGGATGATTTTAATATGTTTTGAGGTTACCTCTGTTTATGATGTCATTTTTAGTCGTAATAAAATAAGTGAACTCACTGCACTTGTAATCCCCTGGTAGAGGGGAAGAGAAGGCCTGACGATCTTGTCCTTATCAGGTTAAATAAATAAATATATACTACTAAAAAGGTCACTGTTTACATTAACAATGCGCATGACTTTCGAAACTACAATTTTACTATGATTCCGAAGGCGTGACGATTTAATTAAGAATTAAATTAATAGACTTTATTTTAAGTGCGCATTAGTTTGGTGAAATGCAAACGAATTAAATATGATTTAACTTCCGTATTTAAGTTACATAACAATTATTTAACTAGGATTAGTAACATGTCGGCCCTAAGTATTTAATTTTTCAATTCTTATCATTATCCCTGGAACACAGATATGTGACGAAAGTTCTCCACTTGGTGCGGTTCCTGACAAACTTCTTCACTTCAATCCAGCTTCTATGGAGTGTAAGGAGTAAAGTGTCAATATTTTAACTGATGATTATTCATGTCATAAGGACGAAAAATGACCTCACATTTTTTTTCTAATTGCAATATTTAACTAATTATTAAAGTTTACAATATTAGACGTTTTGTCAACGTTGCTGGATGAGAAGGATGGGGTTTACAAGTACACAGTACAGCTCAAGCGGGTACAGATATATCGGGATAAAACAGATGCTCTGTTCGAATGCAGGGGCGGACAGGGCAAATGTTGTTTACATAAAACGAGCAGCAAATACAAACTTTCAATCTGGTTAATAGAACATTATGTTACATTTACATTTTATTTAACAATACTTACTTTCTGGCTTTTAAGGAACCCGGAGGTTCATTGCCGCCTTCACATAAGCTCGCCATTGGTTCCTATCCTGAGCAAGATTAAACCAGTCTATATCATCATATCCCACCTCCCTCAGATCCATTTTAATATTATCTTCCCATCTACGTCTCGGCCTCCCCAAAGGTCTTTTTCCCTCTGGCCTCCCAATTAACACTCTATATGCATTTCTGGATTCGCCTATACGTGCTACATGCCCTGTCCATCTCAAACGTCTGGATTTAATGTTCCCAATTATGTCAGGTGAAGAATACAATGCGTGCAATTCTGTGGTCGTGCCAGAGAATCAGTCTCATTCCGAGGCTTATTTTGAGGTTTCGTAACAAGCTGTGTTTTACGGTGATGAGTTGTTAGTCCTTCACCCAACCCCCAAGCTGGAGGACCACCCCTCATCAGCTGTCCGCGACTGCTTATTCAATATATTCACAGCTACCCTCCATATCTGGAGGCCGTGTCCTCGATCCGCAACCTGAGGACGAGCCATGCCGTGGTGATAGGGACCCACAATCAATGGGTTTTATCTAACAATATTGCTCCATTTTTATTTACGTCAAAAAAATAAATAATAATGGTTTACTGCACAAAGTCATACGAACTTTCTTTCTAAAGCAAAATTTTAATCTCTCCCGCTTCCGTAAAGCAGTATCATTTTAAAAGAAATTTCTCATTCTGTGATTTTCGAAACGAGGTAAGAGATTCCCAATTTCTAAAAATCGTTGAGAAACTGCTACGAAAGATCGCCGATTAGGTAACTTTTTGCGGAAAACGTTGACGGTACATCTTTCTTGCCGCACTTGAAATACGAAGACTTTCTCCATAAATTAATAACATATCATGATATTCCTGATTTGTGAATGACATTGTAAGTTGCTTATCGAATAGGCCTACCTGTACTGAACTGCTATCCGCTCGGCAGTAGACCTACGAACAGGGAGCTTGAACTCAGCTGATCTGTACGTCTGTGCAGACTGCTTTCAGCTGCATTAATCCTGGTAAACATGACGCCACGTCTCTCACGCGAGAATATTAACAAATTTAAGCATGCATTATTATTTAATTTCACGAAAACGTAATAGAACACACAAATATTTATTTAAACTAATATTAACTCTTTGCTAGATATACCTACTGATGTAATTTTACTCACGATATAAGCAGTATAACGCAAATAAAATAAGGAAAGAAATATTTTTTTTCTGGGAAAACTATCAAGTTTTGACCGTATGTTGTATGGATATTTTTTGATCCTGTAGACCGTCCCCGACGACTGTGAAAAGGACGGCACTTATATCCCTTACATCAGGGGTCATCAGCACAGAGCACGCTGGGGCTAGACTTTCTTACCCGCGGAAAACGCAATGCACTATAGTGCTCTCTTAGCTGCTAGCGGGTATGCTCTCTATCTCTCCCTGTTGCACGACAGTCCACACGGGACGGCACCGCGTACCCATTGCATATTTCAGCGAGTGCTGACGACCACTGCCTTACACTGTATAGACATAGAGGAATGAAGTTCATAAGCTTCCATAAATAGGATTACATTTAACCAACTTGAACGTATTCGCTCAATATCCGTTTGTCCATTCACAACATAATTAACAAACCATCTCTTCATCTGCCCATCTATCAAGCATGGATTTTATTATAATATTATGTAAAAAGTAAATCATTCCCCATTCAGAACGACTATTATCTACTTAAAACTGGACCCTATTCGCTGGTCCATCTTCAATCGTTTGAGAATTTTGAACAAGCATAGACATTCACAAGTAATGATACTCCCAACCCTTACCGTTGGAATGATGCAAGATCACCGCTTGAGACAACATAGGAGAAACAAAGGAAACATTCTCAACCCATATAAGAGGAAAATAAAATTCCTGTATATTTTTTTCTCGTTCCACAATAATTCCTAATCATGCGGAGTGAATTTAGAGCATGAATAAGTTGTTTTCTTGAATTACAGTATATAAATTTTCAAACGATATCCTTAGGGCTACTCTCCTATAAAATGTATAATTTTAGAACAAATAAATAAATAAATAAATTAATAAATAAATTAATAAATAAATAAATTAATTAATTAATTAAAATGACTGACTGCCATATGCATAGTCCCCTTAGGAAAACTTCGGTTGATTTCGTGAGAGATTAGGTTTACACATGAACGAATTTCTAATGCAAGAATCCGCTCTGTTTTCTCTTTGTTTTGTTTGTTTGTTGCTTTTTCTATCTGTTTACAGATCTTCTTCTTCTTTTTTTTCTTCTTACACTACCTCAAGGATAGGCTATTAGAATGTTCAGTCTCAAAGACTACCTTCCCAACGTAGCCTAAGTCAATCAACAATACGTCGACCCTTCGGTTTGTATTGTACAGCTTGTGTGGTAAGTCTAGATCAGTAGTTTCCAAAGTGGGGGTCATGTGAAGAGCTGAAGGGCGTCGCGAGATGATTTACAAAATAAAAAAACACCTTATTAACATATATTTATATAATCAACGATGAACATAAAATAAAAAAAAAATGTTGCAATAATAAATTAAAAAATAATTAATGCGATAAATGTGCCTGTTTTTGAGAAAGTAGCTTCTGTAGTCTGTATTCGATACACACATTCAAGGAGAGTCTAGTTTTGTTTTGATTGAAATCATAGAATATAAACTTGTTTTGCATAAATACGAGTTGTCATATGTTATAAAAATTTAAGAGCTTCTTTTGCAAGCTCGAGGTAGGCTATTCTTGCGTTCTTTTGATATAAAATTAAGCTGTGCTCTACGAAAAAAGTATAGTTTATTAGTTTCAAAATTCCATCAGTAGACATATATTTCAAGTTGTCTTTCCCTTTTTTATTTCGGCCAGTTGAATGCAACTGTCTAGAAGTGGATTCAGTATCCAGTGAATGTCATAATGTTAAGTTTCTTCCGCAAAATCTAAAAGAGCTGTTGTTTAAAATCGTACAAACTTAATTGCATGTCCGTATAAAGAAACACATTACCTATTTGTCGCATAATACGGTACGTAGCTGAAATTTCCACGAGTTCCTTAATACAATAGGATGAATCAAATTTATTTTCTGTCAAGTGAAGTCGACCAGAAATCAAGTTTCCTTATAAATCCGTCTATTTTATTTCTGGCTGTTATTATGTTGACATCTTAGCTTTTTCAACTAATATTAATAGTGTTAAAGTGTTAAAAAATATATATCAGCAAGAAAGACAGTATAAGAAACGAAAGAGAATTCCTAAATAGGTTTGCATATTCATATTTCTCTCTTGCAGGTACCGGTACATTACCTAGGTAGACGTTGGTTGGTTTTCAGTAAAATTATCGTTGTTTTCGATTTTATTGAGATTTGTATTTTTCGGATGCGGTTAAATACTGGTATGGTAGTTCGAGGGTCGCAAAGAAATTCTCGTCCAAAAGTGGGTCGCCCTTTCAAAAGTTTGGGAACCACTCGTCTAGAGGAATCCATTTGTTCTATATGTTGAAACCATTCTTGTTTAGTTTTACCCACTTTGTGTTGCATATTATAAATTTTAAATTAATTTATAATGTTGTCATTATGGATATGATCATTTGAAGCCCTCAATTCGTCTAAAAAATCTCACCTCCTTAGATTCAATTAGTATTCTTTTTCTCGATCTATTCAGAGCCCAATTCTCATTGCCATACGTTAGAAATGGCACTGCATGGTATCTTTCCTTGTTTACTGAGCAAGTGTTATGAATAATCTATAACAAAAATATATTCAAGAGGCAAATTAGGTGCAAAATAAACATTCTTTCTCCAGTCGTGTGAACCAGGCGCTGCCCGAAGATGAACTAAGACAAATTTATATTACAGGCATCGGTATTTTTTTGTATCAAAGACTGTACATTTTCTGACTTCGCTGATATTAATCTCAATGCTTCATTCAATCAAGTCTTTCGCTCTTTAGATATAACATATAGCGTCAAAAAGCAACGCCAATGGATTCTGTTACAAGTACGGGCTTTCGGCTCTTGCTTAAGTATTTTCTGTCTTTCTTGTTACATCCTTTATACTTCTTCTTGAAGAACCTATTGTTAATATTATAGTAACTTTGATTGAAGTTATTTCCAAGTAATTTTTGTACCTTTTTTGGCTTCAAAAACAATAATTATTTGTCGAGTAATAAAATTATTATGACGGCCCATATATAGTTAAGACTCGTAAATATTACTGGTAATGGAAATTTTCTATTTGACGTACACAGCAATGTTGGTTATTCAAACGCTAAGACATAACGGTGTTACATTAATTAAATAAAGATAGAATACTTACTTAGAGGAGCCCGGAGGTTCATTGCCACCCTCATATAAGCCCGCCGTCGGTCTCTATCCTGAGCAAGATTAATCCAGTCTATATCATATCCCATCTGCCTCAAATCCATGTTTATATTATTCTCCCATCTACGTCTCGGCCTCTCCAAAGGTCTTATTCCCTCCGGCTTACCAACTAATACTCTATATGCATACGTGCTACATGCCCTGCCCATTACAAACGTCTCGATTTAATGTTCCTAATTATGCCAGGTGAAGAATAAAATGCATGCAGTTCTGCGTTATGTAGGCTAACTTTCTCCATTCTCCTGTAACTTCACTCTTAGCTCTACATATATTCATAAGCACCTTATTCTCAAACACCCTTAACCTCTGTTCCTCTCTCAAAGTGAGAGTCCAAATTTCACAACCATACAACATACATAAAATTGTTTTATAAATTCTAACTTTCGGCTTTTTTGAGAGCAGATTGGACGATAAAAGCTTCTCAACCGAATAATAACACGCATTTCCCATATTTATTCTGCGTTTAAATGAAGATAGAATATGAATGAAAAAGAAGAGAAAACTTCAAGTTCTCGAAGAAAGTTGCCTGACAAGAGCTTTGAGCACCATAAATCTCATAGAATCGAACCACGATCTTTTCTGAAAGATGTAAACCTTTGAGCTTCGTATACCTATTTATTAGAAAAGGCTGTACACATAAAAAAAATTGTACGCCGAGAACTATTCGGAATGGAAACCTAAGAAGATGCGCTTCCTCACAAATCTCGAAACTGAGTTCTGTAACATCACAATACTTTATGTAGGGTAAAAGTCTTAAAATTATGAAATAAACTCCCTCTGGCTTGTTTTGGTTCTAACTGGCGATTATCAAGTCCGATGTCTATCACATGAACTAACAAGACTTGCAGGGTAACCGTCAGCGTAACCAAATAAGGAAAACAAATTCACTTAACGAATATTAAAACTGTTGTGGTTACTATTGAAACTTGTATTTCGAAACGTAACATTACAAAAACATAAAAGATTTACAACTGGAGTTAAAATTAGGTATCGGTTTCCTTGGTTTTATAAATTAGCCAGCGCAGTTCGTGATACACGCCTCGGGCGGAGAATCGCTGGCTTCTGAATTATAGTCCGCGAGAGGGACTGCGGCCCGCGCACTGTAATCCGCCACCACACGACTTTTAAATAGTTGTGAGAAATAGTTTATGCCGGAGCGAAGGACACAAATACTACAATTTCATTCATATTAACGACTTTTACAACAAGTTAAACAGAAGTGCAGAATCACTAGTTTTTGGATAGGACTAACTTTTATTTCATATTCACAACATATGAAGGTATAAAGGTGCGTATACACGAAGAGAAATTCTCATGAAATCATGCTTCGCTCAGTTGATATATCTTGCCGCTTAATAGTGCGCAATGCTGCTTCATTTGTGAGCCAATTTCAGTTGGTTTTGGATGCGATCAAAGGTGCCTCGCAGTGATTAACTCGCTCCGTCATCACGCAACCCGATGTTACTGCCTGAATTGTCGCGTACTAACTCGTGGCTCACGCTGCTTTGCGTTCTTGCCTTGCTACCATAAGAACAAAACCGAGAGGCAAACAACAAGCGAGGTTGTCGCGAGAGGCGGCCGCACGTGGCAGCCTCGCTTCGTTGACGAGCGGCTTTACGATGGCACCCTTATATCATAATTATTATAATTATGACTAAGATTATCAATATCATTACCTGCAGGACTCTTCCTACAAGTGGATAGACATTCTCAATTTAGCCTATGATTTCCAACGCTGTATCGAAGTAAGATCATTTTCTCTTATCAGCAGTGACGGTTAGCGAAAGGCATACTGGGATGCTTGCTTTCCTATGTGAATACTGACTAATTTGAAAGCTACTTTTGTTCCCACTAGCTACGAGTTTACTTCAACTGTGATTATATGGTCTCTAATCATTTCCACGTAACGAATATTAAGAATAGTTTAAATATGTTCGGCACTACGCAATACTAGGGGCACCTAGATGAGCTCGTTAACCGACATTGCATGACGTCATAATAATGTACATTAGTTGCAAAAAAAACCAGACCGAACCTTGTAGCTGATTTCAGAGCCTTGTTCACTCCAGAGCGCGATAGATTGGTAACTAAGACTTTTGTGGTTCGAATCCTGCCTGGGAAGGAAAATTTTTGTTCCTTATTCAAATTTATTCCCAATAATTTTCGATTACTGGTAAAATTCATGTTCTGAGAATAATAAGTTAATTAAGTAGCAAAATATCGCTGCAATCGAAAAGTATTGGGAATAAATTTGAATAAGGAACAAAAAAAGTTTCCTTCCCAGGTAGTATTCGAATCACGAAAGTCTTAGTTACCAGTCTATCGTGCTCTGGAGTGAACAAGGCTCTGAAATCAGCTACAAGGGTCGTTCCGGTTTTTTTGCCACTACTGTACAAGGTTACCATTCTTCACCGCAGAATGGAAGTCGCAGAAGTCCAATCGTGATGGATAGGGAGTGTCAAAATTTACAAGAGTTTTGAGAGCAAGTGTCCATGAATTCACACGACGGGTATGAATGATGTGTCAATTGAAACAAGTAATTTGAGAGCGTCTCATGTCATGTTTTAGGATGGAGTTACGAAATAAACGCAGTTTCGAGTCTTCACGGGGGAAAAATTTTTCTCAATTTCAATTGAAGTTGCATTAAAGTAAGAACGTACCTCTGTCTGGACAGATCCCATGTCTCACAACACAATAAATCAATAATAATTAGCTCTTTTCACTCATATATTAAGCTTCTCTGACAACGACTGAAGGGGAGCGAGCAATGTTAAAAAAATCATTGTTCACACACATCCTTCTAAAAATAGCTTGCTGGTCATAAAAGAATAAAAGCTATCCCTCACAACATTCTTCAAGTGTTAAAGAACATGAATTCATATTCACTTATACCTAAACAAACAAGTCGAAATTTGATTTTTGTCCATCTTGATTGAGAAAATTGCACACTGTACTTCGGTGGCTACTCTTTTCTGATGACAAGATCATAATACAGACGACTTCCAATAATCTGGATTCCATTTGAATAAAACCTGTACAAAAACTAAATATTTTCAATGGATACTATCCTGTGAGAATAAAAGTATTAATATTGAAAACCGGATTATAAATGAAATACCAAACTTTCACTACCTGGAATGTGATATTTCCTACTGCCGGTACCAAACTCAAGATATTAAGTAACAAATGAAATAAAGTTAAATCACTATGTGGAAGATTATAAAGGACATTAAGGAAGAAAATAACAAAAGACACCCAAATAACATTTTATAAAATGAAACCTGGACACTGAAACAGAAGGATACCAACAAGGTCCAAGCATAGGAAATAAACATTTTTACCATCAGTGAGAGGATGCTATAAATTACGTAGATAAAGTAAACAAATGAAATAAGGAATGTACAGTATATTCCATAGTTAATAAAATTAATGAGAATGAAGAAAACTGGAAAGAATATGTACCGGTACTACGAATGAATGCAGGAAGAATACCGATTTGTATTATATTTTGTATTATTATTATTATTATTATTATTATTATTATTATTATTATTATTATTGTGAAACTTGGACTCTCACTCTGAGAGAGGAACATAGGTTAAGGGTGTTTGAGAATAAGGTGCTTAGGAAAATATTTGGGGCTAAGCGGGATGAAGTTACAGGAGAATGGAGAAAGTTACACAACACAGAACTGCACGCATTGTATTTTTCACCTGACATAATTAGGAACATTAAATCCAGACGTTTGAGATGGGCAGGGCATGTAGCACGTATGGGCGAATCCAGAAATGCATATAGAGTGTTAGTTGGGAGACCGGAGGGAAAAAGACCTTTAGGGAGGCCGAGACGTAGATGGGAGGATAATATTAAAATGGATTTGAGGGAGGTGGGGTATGATGATAGAGACTGGATTAATCTTGCACAGGATAGGGACCGCTGGCGCGCTTATGTGAGGGCGGCAATGAACCTTCGGGTTCCTTAAAAGCCATTTGTAAGTAAGTAAGTAAGTTGTATTATTATTATTATTATTATTATTATTATTATTATTATTACTGGAATTCAGAATCCTTCCTTCAACATCTTTTAGTTAATACGCAGCTTATGTTTCTGATAAAAGCTTTTTACACTGTCACTGAAATTTCATTTATTAATGGAACGCAAGCGTAAAGTATTTTTTTCTCATGTAAACTCTATTTGAAACCAAACACATTTTGTATGATAACGTGGTGAACTGAACATAGTATTATGATTAAAAAGTATATTTATGTGAGAGGGTTGTCGGAATATGATAACGCAATTTCACTAGATAAGAACATACAACTCCGCGAAATGTGGCTGAAAAAAAAAGTTGAAAATGTCACAGCACACTGTAGCTGCTGAAAGAGCAATACAAAGCCGTCCTGCGGCTCCGCCAAAAGAGCTGACATTAAGACAATAAACAAAACATAGAAACGAGCTCACATTTCTTCTTGTGCAAGTAGAAACAGTATAAATCAGTACCAACAAAAATTTACAAACAGGCAGACTTTTCCAAAGTGCTGTACTTTTCTTCTTTCCACATTCCAATCTCGCATGCAGCCGCCGTAGAGCCCATAGAGAGTACAATGAATTCAATCCACGAAGGACCCACCGCAAGTATTCAATGTGCGAGCTGGGGAGGGCAGAAGAGAGGAGGATTTCAGAAGTTGGGTAAAGCGATTTGCCGGTTCCGGGCCCATGAACAAAGACGACAGTGCGACTGCACAAGTTCAGAGCACGAGATCAAGAAGGTTGCTTCAAGCGTGGAAATTGCCTCCGTCTCCATACACCGGAGTGAAGTCGGGAAGTGTCATTTTCAAAAGAAAGCCCGGACAGGTTAGGATGCTCTATGTCTGGAACTGATACTGCAGGTTGGAAGCGAATAACAATTTTAAGGTTATTTCTGAAGTACTCCCAAGAGACTAAAAACTATGTTCTGCAGACTAACAACGGGTAAAACAGTCGAGGAAGTTGGTACATATTTAACGGATTAAGAAAAGTAATACTGTACATGTTTAAAGAAAGATTCTACAACGAAATGTTCATATATGTACAGAATTTTTAATATCATTCACATCTGCAGATTCCTTATAGTCAAGTCATTGTGTCCATACATTATGCCTACAGTTCTTGTACACATATTTAAATTCCTTTTCTTTTGTTTTTTTTCTTTTTTTCCCCCCACTGCTTTCTTCATCTATTTGGACACACATTCAACGCAGCCTTTCACAATATGCTATTCTACTCCATGCATACTGTACGTTCGTAGTCTTCAAAAGCGTAATTATTTTGTAACAGTATTTGCATGACATTAACATTTTTTCAAGTAACAATGTTGCTAAGTCTTCCCTTTCCTGGCTGATGTACACAAAACATTAAATTTACTTACCATTACTATACTTAGCTAAAAAAATTAGAGAACCAGTCTATCTATTATATTTTTCTACTTTATTTATTATCTTTCCTCTATTTTCCCTTTTATGTTTTTATTTATTTATTTATTTCTTTGGGGCTAAGAGGGATGAAGTTACACGAGACTGGAGAAAGTTACACAACACAGAACTGCACGCATTGTATCCTTCACCTGACATAATTAGGAACATTAAATACAGACGTTTGAGATGGGCAGGGCATGTAGCACGTATGGGCGTATCCAGAAATGCATATAGAGTGTTAGTTGGGAGGCCGGAGGCAAAAAGACCTTTGGGGAGGCCGAGACATAGATAGGAAGATAATACTAAAATTGATTTGAGGGAGGTGGGATATGATGGTGGGATATGATGGTAGAGACTGGATTAACTCTTGCTCAGGATAGAGACCAATGGCGGGCTTATGTGAGGGCGGCAATGAACCTCCGGATGCCTTAAAAGCTAGTAAGTAAGTAAGTAAGTATTTTTTTATTTATTTTCTTCCTCTTTTCTATTATATTCAATGTCTTCATTTCTTTCCTTTTTAAGTTTTTACATCCTCTAATATTTCTGAGCATTATTTGCACTATATATACACAAATGCACACACACTCCATATATTTACCATTACATTTCCACAAAACCTTGGACATGTAGCACTTGCCAGACAATGAGAAATAGAGGACTGACAGGAAATGACACTAGTAATAAAAAGAATGGAAATCGCATGGTCAGAACATGATAATTTCAAAATGGCCATTTCCTGCTATCTACACTTACAGGTTGGCTACTTAGAAGCTATAGAAAAGTACCAGCATGTATATAAATTAAACAGTGCCCTAATCTATGTTATTTTCTTTCACATTTGTATGTAAACTAGAATTCTCATTTTTAAAGGAAAAGTGAACAAATCCTTGTTTCTCAAAATAGTTTTTATGGAGTTATCATGTTCTGACCAAACACCACAGAATTAACAGCAGACTCAATCTTGGAGACAGTAAGTAGGCCTAATACGGTACATAAATTCCCAGCAAGAGTGATTACACTAGTCAACAAGGTTTTTGTCACAAGGGTGAAAATGGTCATTTTAGATCAATTTTTGTGTGCTGATACTAGATCTAAACTTGAAAATTTTCCATCACGCACCATTTAAGAGGAAAATTGGAAATTGTGAAAAAATAAGAATGAATTTACCAAAGAAATCGGGTATCGAACTATGGATTTTATTTAAACGGTTACACAGTATATTCATACGTTTTATAACTTATTGTTGCTCAGGATATGCTAAAAGTGTATTTTAAGGAATAGGTTCTTTCAAATACATGAGTCTGCATTAATAAGGTGCGTAGTGGAGGATATATACCTGTATTATTTTATTGCTTTATGACGCTAGACCGACAGAAAACACTGAGAGGGTGGGCTTTTGGAGTGACATAGATTGCATTTTAGGATTAGTTGAATATTATTTGAGCTTGTGACAAGTTGTATCGCTGGTTTTAAGTGTTTATCTTCGCGTTCATTTACTCTTTCTCAGAATGAAAAAATCTCGTCGTGCATTTGTAAATTCGCCGGACAACTTTTGTTACGTATGTGGAGAATTTACGGCAAAATCGCAGCGTCGGCCGTTATCAGATAAGTTACAACAAGCATATTATTACTATTTTGAATGTAATGTGTGTGATGAGGACAAATCATGGGCTCCCCATATGTGCTGCACAACATGTTACTCAAAACTGATGAACTGGATGAACGGAGAGAAGACTCGAAGTATGTCGTTTGCAGTTCCAATGATCTGGCGTGAACCGACAAGCCATGCAAAAGACTGTTATTTCTGTTCAACAAAGATTACGGGATTTTCAAAGAAAACAAGATCTAAAATTGAATATCCTAATGTTCCATCTGCAATAAGACCTGTACCACCTGGACCAAAACTCCCTGTTCCTAATCCTCCTTCGCAATTGGAGGAATTGGTTCTTCCAATAGAACAAACAGATGATTTAGCTCAACCATCAACATTCTCTGATCCGTCCTATAGCCCATAACATCATAAAGAACCCCATTTAATTCAACAATGTGAACTGAACAACTTAATAAGAGATCTTAATCTCACTAAACAACAAGCTGAGATTTTAGGGTCTAGACTGCAACAATGGAACCTGCTAGCACCAGATACTAAAATTTCATTGTACAGGAAGAGACATGAACGGTTTTCAAAGTATTTTATAATGAAGAATTTTATGTGAATGTGTGTACATATAGACGGCTTAATGGAAGAACTAGGATTTCAACACATCCCAGAGGAATGGAGATTATTCATAGATTCTTCCAAAATAAGTTTAAAAGCAGTGTTATTGCACAATGGAAACACTAAACCATCAATTCCAGTGGCGTATTCAATAGATATGAAGGAAACATATAAATTTGTCAGTGTTACTAGATGCAGTCCAATATAAAATATACTGCTGGCAACTCTGCGGAGATTTGAAAATTGTCGCCTTATTGCTCGGACTTCAGGATGGATTCACAAAATACTGTTGCTTTCTCTGTTTGTGGGGTAGTAGAGCGACTGAAAAACACTACATAGTGAAGACTGGCTTCCCAGAGAAAGCTATGTCCCAGGAGAACATAATATCAAGTATGTCCCTTTAGTAAAACCTGAAAAATTACTGCTTCCTTCTATACATATCAAGCTTAGTTTAATGAAGAGTTTTGTTAAAGCTATGGATAAGAATGGAGAAGGTTTTGCATATGTAAGGAATATGTTTCCGAAACTCAGTGAGACTAAAGTGAAAGAGGGAATTTTTGTTGGCCCTCAAATTAGGAAACTTTTGAAAGATGAGAGCTTTGAAAAAAAAACTAAGTGTTGAGGAACAAGAAGCTTGGAATACCTTTGTAAGTGTTGTTAGTGGGTTTTTAGGTAACAATAAAGCTGACAATTACCAACAGTTTGTACAAGAACTCCTGCATAGTTACCAGAAACTTGGTTGTCGAATGTCATTGAAAATACATTTCCTCCATTCCAATCTGGACTTTTTCCTAGAGAACTTAGGTGCTGCAAGCGATGAAAAAGGGGAAAGATTCCATCAAGATATACACAGGATGGAACAACGATATCGAGGAAGGTGGGATTCTAGTATGATGGGGGACTACTGTTGGTTTTTGTTCACAGAAGGTGACTACAAGAGGAAAAAATAACTCTAAGTAACTAAATACTTTTTTTTAAATCTAGCTTGAAATCTGTATATGGTTGTTTACTTCAATGTAGGGCTTCTAAATTATTTGATTTGAGATTTTAATCAATTTAATTTATAAACCTTAAAAAATTATAGTTACTTTGATCCAGTTTTAAATTAATAAAGTAAAAGCCTATTTTGAAGGGAAAAAAAGGAACATAATGCCATTTTTTCTTATTGTAATTATTATTTATGCGGCGTTATTATTTTTCTGTGAAACGTCAGTGTATTTTGTGTATAAATTTTGTATCTTAGGAATTTATTTATTTTCACTGTTGTAATTACGTCTTTTGAAATGCGCGA
The DNA here is from genome assembly GCF_040183065.1 of Periplaneta americana. Classification (NCBI taxonomy): domain Eukaryota; kingdom Metazoa; phylum Arthropoda; class Insecta; order Blattodea; family Blattidae; genus Periplaneta; species Periplaneta americana. The sequence goes on from NC_091125.1 coordinate 36,912,099, forward strand.
AAACGTTTTTTTTAATCAAAATATTTCCCCTTCTGTCACACAAAAATGTTACGTGTTACAGATTTTTCGCTGCCATTTTCGATTTAGTAAAAATCAGCTGATTTCATTTCTGTGACAGACAAAAAGTTAAAATTTGTTGACTAGTGTTATTGGTAAACAAAATGTTTCGAGCGGTGGAGAATCAAGAAATGGACAAATTAACTAGGCCTTCGAAACATTTAAACAAAATTTGTGCATGATTTTATTATGGTAAACGAAATTAAAACACCTGATAATATGCATCTTGATCGATTATTATTAGAACGAGTTCTAATTTGGACACCACAATAAAGAAGAACCAGGGAGACCGCGAAGATACGGAGAGGAGGGATAGATAAAGAAATAAAGGAAATATTAACAGAAAGACAGCAGTGGAGACCGGGGAATCAAAGTGAAAAGATCTTTCATGAAGATGTTGCAACTTTCAGTTTTTTTCCCCCTTGAGATTCCACTCAACATTCAACGCCGTATATACTGTGTTTCAACCCATATCGGAAATTGGCTGGATCACTGGCGAAGAAAAAACTGTCTGCTGAAGGATGCACTGGACGGTATTGTGAATGGAAGAAAAGTTCAGAGCAGAAGAAGATCTCAGATAAATAACTTTAAGATAGGTACATGAATCGTATACGGAGACTAACAAGCAAACATTCTGTTTGGGGGCAGATAAAAATGTTAATTTTTTTCACCATGTTAATAATGTCAAAAGAAGTGCTTCTACAAATTTTGGCCACTCGATCTCAATTACGAGGACCGTAAAAAAAAAGGTTCGCCAGGGGCCGTTAACAGAAAGAAAACACAGTTTCATTGGAAAAATTTATTGAAGCAGACACAGCAATTGAGTTAGTTTTCAACATATTTCCCACCGGAATTAGGATCGACAGAGAGGTGCAGACAGATCTCGAACGCTGGTTCAGTTATACCGTTAATAAGACTGATAAAATGCAAATTAATTAATTAATTAATTAATTTATTTATTTATTTATTTAATCTGACAGGATTAAGGCCATAAGGCCTTCTCTTCCATCCCACCAGATAGCATCATATAAATACAAAAATGAAATACAGACGCTGATGAAAATAATACAAATTAAATTAAAGCCCTATAGAGGGTCAACAGGGTCAAAAGAACACTATAGAGCTAAAACGAGAAAAACAGAGGTAGCAATGATGATAGTGATAACTGATAACTGATGATGATGATGATAATAATAATAATAATAATAATAGTAATAATAAATAAATTACATATTAATTGTCAATTTTACAACAGCACAGTTACAATATTTACTGTATGTCATGGGTTAAGCCGAAGTTGCGTAACCTGACAGGTGTTCAAAAAGCAATTTCATGAACTCGATTGTGATTTTTTAATTTAAATTTGAATTTTGATATTGTCCGACAGTCTCTGACATGGTCAGGGAGAGAGTTCCAGACGGGTGGAATCTGCTGAAAGATGGGAAGTAGAAGGATGTTCTGTGCAGAGGAATGGAGTGAAGATACATGTTCCGGGTTCGAGGTAGTGAAAGGTAAACAAAACGAGATGCTGGGTAAGAGGGTGTGTGTAGGTGTGGATGATTTTAAATAGTAATAAGAGAGAGTTGAAGAATCTTCTTTCTTTAAGTGGACTCCAAGACAACAATAATATATATATATATATATATATATATATATATATATATATATATATATATATATATATATATAACTTTACATTAAGTTACTATCAGTTCTAAACAGTTTATTTTAAGCTATTTAGTTTAAATTTAATTACATACTAAGAGTACATAAATAATTTTAATGAAATTGTTATATTCTTTTTTGCACAAAGGGTCAACAATTTCTAATAATTCGCGATGGACATGATTCATGGCTTGCTGACCCGTATCAGTTTCAAATTGTATTATATACACAATGTGTCCAACACGCGAAAGAAAGGAAATGTGGGAAGCTGTAGCTCCTTTTGTGAATTTGGGATAACAATATCAACTGTCTTGTCCTTTAAATAAATGTAGCAAGATATGAATAACTTTCTATTAGTGTAATTTTTAATTTATATTGCATACTAAGAGGTTATCTGTCGTTTATGTAATTTAAGTTTTTATATAGGCCATATGTTACACCCTATTCGATTTTGAAGTTGAATTATCTGCTATAGGCCTATACTCATATTAGTTGCATACCGTCATCTCCTTTAAAGACACTGCTGTAACTTCTCTGCGGTATTTCTGCATCATAAAATTGCACGGTTACGGAGGCCAGCCAGGTGCGATTTTGTAGTCTATGTTGGTCCAAAGAAATGCCAGAACATCTAGTCTAGATGGTGATGTAGCGTTTATAGATGTTCGACATGATGCTTGCAAAAGACTAATATATTATAAACATGTATTTTTCCTAATATTTCCATTAATACTAATTTCTTAAAAGAGTCAATGAAGTGTGCTTATAGTAGGCCTATAACATCGTATTCGTTATGAGATGACATTTTGTTAATTATGAGTCACATACCTGGTTGTGACTTCGGAAATAATCACAGTGTGGCCATGTTACAGAATCTGGTCTTGAATATGATTGTCATTATACCTGCAGTAGCCATGTCTTTTGGTCTCTGTGAAAAGTTTCCCTTTCGTTGGATATGAGTTTATACTTACGTGTACATAAATATTTAATTTCGTGTGCGCTTCAGAGGTCGAATAATCGTGACAGGTACTTTTTTCTGTAACCTGGGAGCATCCTGCTTCTTTATTTTTACTTTTTAAAATAACTCTTACTTGCATATTACTCAGCTTTGTTTTATATAAGTATGGATTAGTAGTATATATCATACGAGTAACAGTGGCAATAATAATAATTATAATTATAATAATAATAATAATAATAATAATAATAATAATAATAATAATAATAATAATAATAATAACCCTTTTATTCGATTGTTTACCTGTGCGCTTAACCTATTATCACAGTCTAGTATATACAGTCACGAAGCTTGAGTTGTTGAGGGTACTAGGAACACTAGGTACAATAGACTGTGCCGGTACTATTTTGCATTGTCTGTAATGGGGGACAGTAGCGATCGTAGTGATTAGCAACTAACTATGGATGCATATTTCCTACATATTGAGCTTCGTGACTGTATATATATATATATATATATATATATATATATATATATATATATATATATACTAGATCGTGCTATTATACAGTTACCCTTTTCCTACGCCTACTTTCTCAACTTTCCTCAGTCGCCCGTAATTATGAAAATGTTTGCTGGTCAGTTTGTTTTCTTATACCGGGTGGTGATCTGGAACACGCATCATAGGGATTTCAATGTTAAAATTTATATTTTGTTATATTAGCTCCACTAATTATTATACAATAAAATATTATTAAAATGTTTAAGTAATTATAACCATATTTCATGAAACCTTAATTACAGTAGGTCGTGGGTAAATGATATTTGTGTTTAATACGAAGTAATTCAGGATCCAACTAGTTATGATAAAATTTAAAGGGGAAACAGATAAATATGACATCGATGTACAGACTATTTCAAAAGTCAGTTCAAACATTAAACCTCTATAAATATTATAATATTTGAGATAGGAAAAAAAAACAAGAACATCACAGTGTTGGGCAAACAACGGAGTTAACAAAACATGGGAAGGTGTCCGCCGTTCTCTTGTTCAACGTACAGCATTCTGTTTGCGACACCATGCACAGCATTTTGCAGATAATGTCTTGGAATATTGGCAATTTCTTGTGAGATGGCATCTTTCAGCTGCATTAGTGTTGATGGATGTGTCAGAAAAACTCGTTCTTTAAGGTAACCCCACAACCAAAAGCCGGCCGGATTGAAATCTGGAGATCACGAAGGCCACATTGTTGGAAAGTGCGAGTTTAATAGTATTTATGCGTTGTAACTCGATTTCAATTACACAGAATCTGATTGCAGATTCTGAGAACTCGTGATTCTCTCTATGTATTTCATACGGAACAAGTCCAGATCTGTCTCGTGTAGTTCGGGAGAGGCAGAAATCCAAACGTGATAGATACGAGTAAATTTTACATACCACTTTCTTAAAACTGTAATAAATGTATTGTTATACTCACAATACAGGTGCCACTGGCGTGGCTCAGTCGGTTAAGGCGCTTGCCTGCCGGTCTGAAGTTGCGCTCGGCCGCGGGTTCGATCCCCGCTTGGGCTGATTACCTGGTTGGGTTTTTCCGAGATTTTTCCCAACCTTAAGGTGAATGCCTGGTAATCTATGGCGAATCCTCGGCCTCATCTCGCCAAATACCATCTCGCTATCACCAATCTCATCGACGCTAAATAACCTCGTACTTGATACAGCGTCGTTAAATAACCAACTTACAAACAATACAGGTAGGCCTACAGGATTTACAGGCACTCCTTATCATGTGAAGAAATTAGATACGAGTTTTACATAGATAGTCTGAGGCCCAATTGTATAAAACTTCCTGACTAAAGATCAACTTTGATCGAAGATCGAAAAGTGAACCGAGTTCAGACATTTCTTCTATTGTATAAAACTTTTCTGCGATCAATTACCTTAGCTCAAATGCAATCTAAGTTCACGTGAAAAGGATTTGGCAACATCGCATAAACAGGTGAAATATGTGATGCGCGGACCATGTTGTACAAGTTTGTTCAGTGTTGCCAATCTAGCGACTTTAACTCTTTTTCAATAACAATTTCTTTTTAACTTTTGTATTGCTTAAATAGGTTTTTTTAGCACCCCATAGTAACAAAATTTAATCTTTCTTTGTTGATTAATGAGAAATCTAGCGACATTACAACTACTTTTTGGCGACTTTCCGTATTACACTCTGTTGGAGACACTGGTTTATTTGTGCAATGTAAATAATGGCGGACAATAAGAAGAAAGTTGACTGTTCTCCAAATAGTTATCATGTTATGGTGTTTGATGCTGCTAAACATAATAAAGCTTTATAAAACGACAAATTGAAAATTTATGAATGTACCTATCACATCCATTAATAATTAATGGTTGTTATAAACATAATATAATTATAGGTTATATTATTTGATACTGCTGAACACGATAGAGCCTTATAAAATATAAGATTGTTTGTGTATTAAGGCAAGAAATTGAATATATATATATATATATATAAGTGTAACTACCATATCTATTAATATTAATAACAATGGTTATTCTATTTGCACAGTCTGCCACTCGTATATTTCAAACAGAAAAGAAATAACTGAACTTGGATCATCTAACTTAATCGGAGAAATTTCTTCAGTCAAAGTTGACTTTAGTTTGAGACAAATTAATCTCAGATTAGACTTTATACAACACAAAATTCCAAGTTCAGCTAGAACAAGGATCAATTTAACCTCTGATCTAAGATTAAATGGTTTATACAATCGGCCCTAAGTCTACTGCCCTTACTGTCCTAGAGGTATTAGACTTCAAAGTGTGGTTAGGCTCAACGTGATGCAAAAGTTAAAATTCAGGCTCGTAGACTATTTACGTCACAACAGAACAAACATGAGAAAAGGAGCAGACTTTAGTGTCTATAAAAATAAATCTTTCTTTTTTTTTACCGAGAATCGAATCTGCTCCACTGATTCTGTAAATGGAAGCGTTTCTACAAAACAGGATATTTTAATTGTATTAAATTACAAAAAAAAAGTGCAAATAATTTACATATAGATGTAGTGAATACTCTAGTGTGGAAGCAATATTACGACAATAGTAAATTCTACAGTGAACATGCGTTCATGCAATTCAGTTTTATTGTCGAGCATCATTTATTTTTAGAGCCAACAATAAACGTCATCAGAATGCATCCCATTTATTTTTAGCACGTCCGGTCCGTTCAAACCTTCTTGACTTAATCCCTCTAACAGCACCTCATATCCAAGTACTGCCGAAAACAAGATTCCACGGCTCTGCGCCGCCAGAATCCAATGCGAATTCACGAGGTCTGAGGTGATGTATGTGTCATTTTTGACTGGAATTCTCTATTTAATGTTTCATCCGAGGATGAGGTGATACAGCGATAATGGATAGCGAGAAGAGAATGGCAAAGAAAGTCATAGTACTGTACAGTTACGTGTGACACAATCATCGAAACAGAGTAATGAGCAACAGCCCTGATCGCATGTAACAGATTGACCAGCCTAATGGGCTTTCAAGGCAACCACTTTTATCTATTTCACTATGCAGCCATCTAGCGATTGCAGAAGAAGTCACGTTATAACCCTCATGGAATTGCAAGGAACAAATGTACTTCCAACTAGCGGTCGTTATTAAAAATTCATTTTCGACGATGGAGGCTTTGGTGGTTGTTCTCATTTTATGTTGCCATTTCATAACATGGGAATGGCCAATCTAATATACTGGGTGAACAGTATAGAGCAGAACAGGTTTCACGGCCTCGCGTGGCCTTGAGTCCCCCACCTCCGCACGCATAGCCGGCCGGTTGTGAAACCTGTTCTGCTCTATGCTGTTCACTCTGTATATCAGGTGGAATAGCGGTCACTTTAAGTAAGGGACGAGCTATGGAGTAAGCCTTGGAATGGGTAAAATTTAAATTTAAATGATCAATATCTTATTCCTCGGAAAGATAGAGTAAGGCTACATTGCAATTTGTTTTTCGTACACAAGAAATGCTGCAATATCAGTATTGGGAGAATATTTCACATATAATAGACAGCTGTCATTAGCAATATGGCTCTGTCTTCTGAGGAGAGTTGTAGTTCTGATGGTTCGTCGAAGAAAACAAACTGTTAAGTACACAAACTATCATTCATCGCATTAATAGCATCTACGAGTATTAAAAAAAACTAAAACATGATTCCATAATTTTTCGACGTTTTCACTCTTAACGAATTTTTCAGTACTGTCTGCCGGTACTTCACTAATGACCCGGGGACTTATAATTCGGAACCGAATAGTAGCAGGTGAAAATCTACTCTTTGGAAAATCGTTCACCACAAATCTGAAAAATTGATGCGTTATAGCTAATAGCTACATAATACATACTAGGCTACATTATGTCCAGATATATTATGAAACTATTTATACATAGTATTAAGAAGACACATACAATAGGCCTAAAGAGTGATTCGTAAATGTATAATTGAATTAGTGTAATGTACGAATAAAGCAAAAATAAGACTAAAACACTACAACACTTTTCCTGAAAGTGCGAGTGCCGTATTTTACTTCAGAGTTATGCTGCAGTTAAGGAACAGTCGGTTGGTTAGCCAGATCATCGGACAAACCTGTTGTTAGTGATAAAAAATTTCCGGACTGAAAATTTTCCTCTTATTACGGATTTTTTACTTACTGCTTTTGACAAATTTTAGAATTCTACTCATATAACTATAATTTTTCCTAAAAATGTTCCCCTTATTAACTAAAATTTAGTTTATTGCTTTTACTAAGTTTTATTGATATAATTATAAATTTTCCTAAAAAATTTTCCCTTATTAAGCAATGTTTTCAACTTGTTCACTTTGTTAAGTTGTATAATAAAATTGTACTAACAGCATTACAAAAGTTCCCTGAAAATTTTCTCCTTTTAAGCAATTTTTGTAGCTTATTGATTTTTCTAACTTTCATAGTTGTATTGATATAACTATAACTTTTCTTGAACATTTTCGCTTTACTAAGCTTTTGAATTTGCTAAGTTTTGTAATTGCACTGATACGATAAACACTTATCTTGATTGGTAGATGAACTAATTGCTGATTAAATAGCAATCATTTAGATAACATATTTTTTTATATTACACAATAAAACGAAAATTACACACGGGCAAATAGAAGCGGATCATAATTTAAAAATAAATTTTATCTGAAAGTTAACTTCACGAAAAAAATCTAGAATTTCACACTTGCTATGGCTATGAGTGACTTACTGAGCTGTGAATGCGATGTAAAAAATAAAGTGGGGAGTCTACATACATAACGAAATCAGTTCGGTAATCATGAACCACACAACATAGGGCCTATTAATGATTCTCTCAGTCGACAATATATATATTTTTTTTCAAATGATGTGCATCTATATTTATATATCTATGTAACTTTTCGTTCTGAAAAGGAATTTTAAAATGTTATATATTTTGTTCCCATCAAATTTCTGCATAGTTAAGGGGATAAATAACTAATATTCTGAATAATTTCGAGGGAAAAATTGTTCCGGAGCCGGGTATCGAACCCGGGACCTTTGGTTTAACGTACCAACGCTCTACCACTGAGCTACCCGGGAACTCTAACCGACAACGATCCAATTTTTCCCCTCTATATCCACAGACCTCAAAGTGAGCTGACAACCGTCAAGCAACCAACTTCGAGTGCACACTGACTCCGTGTGACTTAAATTGTGGTTTTCTGTTAACGAACAGTGACGTGTATTATGCAAATCAAGATTTCAGGTATAACTCCCTGTAAAGTTGATTTCAATAATTTCGAGGGAAAAATTGTTCAAATCAACTTTACAGGGAGTTATACCTGAAATCTTGATTTGAACTAAAATTCTTTCATTCATTTGTTATCATAATACACCGCTCTCTTAAATTGACCATCAATTAAATCAATATCTTTCCCAAAACACGTTATGAAATGTTTCATATAAGCTAAAGCAATTTTTATCTCGGATAGGAAGCAAAAACGAGCAAAATTGTATTGAACTTTTTTGTTTGAAATATCTCAAAGAATAACTACCTGAAATTAACGGCATTACTTACGGTTCACTCTGTATAGTTTCGCTGTATAGAAATAGATGGACATACATTTAGATGTACAGAAGACTATATGTCAAAATCACTTTTTGAGTCTCAAAAATTCTATACAATTCTAAACATACAATTTCGATTTTATTCGTAGAAAAATATATATTTTACATGCAATAAATCCATTTTTAGTAAGTGTTTCTAACTTCCACGTTTCCTTACATCTGCTTAAAACTTTTCCGCCTAAAAATCTATTGCCCTTGAACGCATTTCTACTAGCGATACTGGGATAAATGTGCAAGTACGGTAAGCACTAATCATCGAAAAGACAGTAAAATTAAAAAGTAATGTATATGCATAAATCCACACTACCCCTGGCTTAGTTGCTCATAAGTGATGCCTTATTGGTGTCAATTGTGAGGTTCAAACCTGTCTTCGGACAGTTGACTAAACAAAAAGCACAGTAGTATAATGAAATTCTAAGAGTAAAAAATTCAACATGTCAACGAATCCGAAAAATTTAATCGCACGATCAGGATGTTCAATTAAAAAGAAATAGCATAGGTCTGGTTAAATTTAAATAAGAGTATATTATAGATCCTGTAACTTTAAAATAAACTTCTGTACTCTCTCATAATCTGATTACGCAAGTATTTTTAAATCCATGAAATGAGATTATACCAAAACTCAAGAGCCCATTACGTAAGAAACTGTGCCCTACTACCACGATACACTGTACATCCTGACTGTGTCAAAACCGTTCGATGAAACGGAGGGGTCGCCATGGTATTTTCAGCCACAAGTTTAAAAACCACGAAATTTGGGCCAAGTACTGCACGATCAACCCCAGACAAGTTTCATGGTGAGACGAATGAGCCTGTAATATAAAATTTTGAAAGGTTATTACCAATATATATGTTAGAGCCTCGTCTTCTGGCGCCACGATGTGTAAAAACAAAATTTGATTGCCGTGAAAGTTTAAAATCTCTAAAGACTCGGATGCGGGAGCATGTTATAATACCTATAATGGCTAATGTCTCTATTCCTGTCTTAATTGAGCCCACCTGTTGGAATCGTTGACTTTATTATAGCTATTATATATCATTACAAGATTAATCCTGTTCATGGGTGCAGTTTGCATGTTAGGCAAGGTCCAGCTCCTAGCTCCAAGCGCCGAGAAGATCCTTAAATATACGTACGTTACACAATTTGTTTCTAATTGTGACGCACTTTTACTTTTTCTGCCCCTCTGTTGAGAATGTTCAACGTGGTATTTATGCAAAATACAAATCCTGACAGTTGCATTAAAATGACTTCCATTTGTTTTCGTTTATTTGTATACCCTTTCCTCTTCCATTTCGAATATATTTATGTATTATTTCCTTCCGTCCACTCTTTCTTTAATTAGTCCCATCGTTCCCGTTCAGTCATTCATTCCGCCTTCTATTCTTCCCTCTTGAAAATTTAGCTTTTCTTTATTATACTTATATTGTATGCTCTACTTCCTTTCTCTCTTTCCTTCATATTTTCTTCCTTATTTCCTCTTGTTCTTTGTTATATTTCTCCATTCTTTGCATTTTTATTCGATTATTTCTTTTTACGTTATCCTTTCTTCTTTTCGTTCATTATTTCCTTCTTCCATCTTTCTCTTTCTTCCATCATCATCATCATCATCATCATCATCATCATCATCATCATGCCAAGTTTAGTACCTGTAGACTGTAGAGAATCACTCCTTAAAAAAAAAACTCAGACTGCATTACAAACATTTACGAAATTCAAGAAACTTAATGATTTCGGACGTGATATAATACGACGCACCATTATGAATGTTACAACAACCACATATCCCCGACATTGGACATCATTTTAAGTGCAGTGCAAGAAAAGACACAAGGCACAGATTGCGAATTGCTGTATTGATTAAAAATATGACTCAATATTGTTATAGGTTATACTGTTCTCAAATTTGTGAAATTTACAAATTTATGATGTTAACTGTTTAGGAGAGTAAAACTATTATATGACTCAAATAAATAGGCCTACTGTATACTTTTTTTCATATTTATAAAGTGGATCTGAGAGACCCAACCCGTGCAGTTTCGTAACTTTTCATGACTTAATAATAATAATAATAATAATAATAATAATAATAATAATAATAATAATAATAAATAAAAATTATAATAACTAATAATAGTAATAATAGCCTAACAAGAATAAGTGTTATTAGTGGAAATAAACATAGATCGTAAGTAGGACGTTTAAGTGAAGTACTCTAGTAGATGTTGCAACGCTTCTTCCTTAGTCGCGTGTCGAATTGTATAACAACCACCATTGCTTCGGTAGTTTACTCACATATTGCACCCCTTCCCCTGGTTTTTCTCCGAGCGAACGTAGGCTACAATAAAATGTCATATCACAATAGGTTGAATACCGATATGGTTATTGCCATCCTAGTAATTGAGCCACGTCTTAGAGGACATGGTAAGTTGGTGATTTTGAATTTTCTACATCAATTATAAATTAAATCTGAACTATTACGGAATAGTTACACCAGTTGGAGCAATTCTATCACATTGAGTATGGACGATATTATCCTGGATGGAGATGAATATGCAAATTTAAAAATTTAGGCGTTTTTGTGAAAAATCTGGTGGTATTTTTAGTAGCAACCAGCAGAAATTGTTTTTGGACTTAGCAACACTATGGTAATAGATGCACTGAAGAACTCTCAGAACACTACCCCTTCTTCCCTTACTCCTGAAGTTTTATAGTCCGCGCTGTGTGTATATAGCTAGTTCGAACCTGAGATATGTACTCCTCCCACATAAATTTCGAAATTTTCCAAATTAAAAAACTTCCAAAAACTCAGAGCCTTGGTTTTCACGTGTTGGCTTGTATAGGCTAGTCTACTTAGAGCGAACTTACTCAAGTGTCCCTAATCCAGTGCAAGGACTTGGATCCTTTGCCTAGCGACGACAGCGAAGGCCTATCTCACAGCCCCAAATTCCTTTGAAAGGACGCGCGATCGCGTACCTCTTTTATTGTTTCTCCTCACATTTCCCCTTCATTCATTCTCATTGTGACACACAGCAGTAGTATCTTCTGTCAATTTTACCGCTTAACCACAGAGAGTGTAATCCTAATCTAGGAAAGCTTATTAGGAATCAAAACTGTAAGCGATCTATACCTCTGAAGTAATTATATGAGCAGCTACTAAAGTTAGTTAAGTTATAGTTATATCAGGTGTAACTCTTGCCTCTATTCTTCGGAATGTAGAAAACATTGCATTTTATGGAGTGCCATTGGAATTCGGTGACCTTCGTATAGGGAAATCTCTCTATTCACAATCCAGACGTTTTATCCCTACTCTATTGTGACTTTGATAAACAAGGGAATAACAGTTAGTTGTAAGTACAAAACTGCCTCCGCAAGTGATACACACGCCGGCTCAAGGAGCACAGATTCATATTTACGGCACAGAGTGTGAATGTGCGGAACTATATAACTTAAAAAAATAGGGTCAAGAGTTATACTCTGTATATTTAATATTATGTTGATATATTATCAGAAGCGGTACATACACTTAGCGGCAAAAAGAATGGGCCGACTCTTGGTCGACAGAAATGCTAAGTTCTATCGCGCGGTTCACTCGTGTAAACGTAACCCACTGCAAGGCATTGCTGTAGTGTCTCTTTTGAAGTAAACCGTACGAGCAGTGTGTGGCCCAGTGGTAAGAAGTCTGACATCCGTACCAGAGGTTATGAGTTCGCTTCCCGCTACGGCAAAATTATTAATTTTTTTTTATTTTAACTTTTACTTAATTTATTAATTTAAATGTGAAATGGCATTTGTTAACAAACTTCGTTATGCCTGCCTTGTAAAAATATTATTGCCCATCACCTGTGGGCTATTAATAGGTGAGACCTGCCCTGTATAAACAAAAATACTTGTTTCACATCCTAAAAAAACCGGACGCATATCAAACACAAATAAATAATTAAATTAACAAAAACAAACCATTTTTTAATATATTAACAAAACAAGGCCTGTGGTGGGGACTAGTATCTCGTCCACAAACCACCTGCGTCAACAACTGCCCTCATTCTGCGCGGCATGGAGTCCACAAGATTATGGAACAGGTCTAAATTCTTGGTCATCTCCTCCCACGCATCTAGAACTCTGTCCCACAATTCCTCAGGTGTCCGAACGGGTGGTTGTTCTGCCCAATTACAGCGTAGGATCCTTTTGACTGCAGCCCACAAATTTTGAATGGGATTCACATCTGGTGAAATTGGAGACCAGCCGACTGGGTCGACATCACGCCTCCTCGTAAACCATCTTTGAATCCGGTTGGCGGTGTGCATCGGATGTTTATCCTGCTGGAAGAAAAGTGTTCCTTCTGGATATCGTTTTCGGGCGGAAGGGATCATTAAATTTGCCAAAATGTGTTCGTAGACTTCTGCCGTAAACCGCCCGTGGATGCGTCCAGAAGTCCTGCCCCATCGTATGACATCCACCCCTAACACGCAACCCGACTTGTTAATTCGTCTCACGAAGCATTCATCGTATCGGTGGCCATTCATACAATAAACTAGGGCAGTATTATCGTTGTTATTGGAGACAATTACCTCGTCGGAGAAAATGACATTTCTCCAATCGAAGTCCTGTCGGAGAGTAGCATACGCAGAATGCTACTGGAGACAATTACCCGGTCGGAAAAAATGACATTTCTCCAATCGAAGTCCTGTCGGAGAGTAGCATACGCAGAATAACCTATGAAAACCAGGGCAATGAGTTATTGTCTCTGTGCCATCTTCAAGCGTAATGACGAAACAGAACGTTGTATTAACAGATAGCAGTATTGCTTGAAAGAGAGAGGGAGGTTTATTATTTATTAGAGTTTGGGAATATTCTAAGAGATATTGCCACATAATTATAGCTTTGCGAGACACATATGATGGCAAATTTGTGATTAAAAAAAAAAAAAGAAGATTTGAGGGAGATTCGAACCTTGAGCAACTACTATCAACTTGTGCAATTGGCCAATGCCGCAGTGACTTACGCTACTGTGATTATTAATATCAGTTCGCCATAATACGTGGTTTTGCTGTTCATATTCGCTCCGGTTGATTTTGTATTTTCAATTTTATTATTATTTCATTATTCAAGGGCCCTGATGTATCTAGAATCAACCCGCCATTCGATTTTATTACATATTTTAGACTCTTAAACAAAATACAGCAAATTTAAATGGTTTAATTATGTGTTACCTCGTGAATTATGGCTTTGACGAGACGAGCATGCGCAATGTTATGTCTCTCGAACTTAGAAATTGTCGGCCGGCCCATTCTCTTTGCCGCTAAGTGTACATAAACAATAAAAAAAAATAAACTTTGAAAGCTAATAAGTATGAAGTAACTTTTAATAGTTAATTATAAAAGATATGTGGCAAGAAATGGAATGCACGCCACTTATCCACTCTTATTACGATGGAACACAGGGAGACTTGATTTAAACAACAAGCAGTTTAGTGTCTAAGATTGTGGTGTAAGGGAATATTGGGATCTATACTTCCCCTACCCCATGCTTGCTCTACATAGAATATTCAATCATTTTCTATTCTTGGTTGGTTTCCTTCTTCAGGAAAACTGTCTTCTCACTCTCTGAAAATTTTGCGATTTTTGGTACTTGAATCATAAAGCCTCTATAGCCTAATTTGTTCATTTCATCGTTGCGAAGGTTATGACGACTTGTTGGCCTACAACTTGCGTAAAGGAAAGTTCATAGGTTATTTAATGCTTACATGCAGCCAATGTTTAGAGGACTGTATAAAATAACAATTGCTCTTCAAGATGAAGTAACCTATTTCAATTCTGCAAATTCTTTTTTCTCTAATTCTTTCCTTTCTAATTCTTCCTTTAGTTTCATTTCTTTCCTCTTCAATTTGGTATTAATTTCTTTCTTCTCTTTTCCTTAATTTATACTTACATTTCTTCTTTTTTCGTATTCATTCATTATTTTGTTTCTTTACGTTCCCCCATAAAGCACCAAATTACTTTGTACTTCTGACCGTCAATCCAACCTGAATTTCTAACTTATGTTTGGCAAACCTGTGACCCACGCAATACAAGAGTTTTGTCCGGGCACTTCGCTTTCCTTGACATCCGCACAATTCTCCATCATCCTAATCATCTTTAGCAGCAGCAGTATCAGCATCCAAGCAATGTAGACCCAGGGCCTTTGGTGCACACTGGATAGTCTCTGACGAACATAGTGGGCTACGCTTCTCGACACTATCGACATCTATGAGCCATGTTCGTAGAGTTGGGGCGAATAACGGCGAGTTAGAGGTCCTGCCATTGTACAAAAGACAAATTCTGTATTCTTCTTTTACATATTCATGAGTAATTCTGTGGTGTTCGGGTAAAGGGGGATAAGTCATTTTTTTGTGCAGATGAAATTTTGTTTCCCAGATGAACACACAAGTTAAATTATACAAATGAATGCGCAAAAATCAAAGAATACTAGCAGTTGATGTGCTTTATTTGTGTAGAAAATTATTTGCAATAAGGGTTCGAAGTTTAATTTTCATTTTTCTCCGAACTCATTTTTATAACTTATCTCCCTTTACCCAAACACCACATAATTTCACTATCTCTCTCTTTCAGTTAATCTACTTCTTTACGTTAGTCTCTCTTTCCGATCTCCATTCATATTTTGACAAATCTGTGGTGTTTGGGTAAAGGGGGATAAATCATTTTTTGTGCAAATAAAATTTTGTTTCCCAGATGAACACACAAGTTAAGTTATACAAATGAGTGTGCAAAAATCAAAAGAATACTAGCAGTTCATGTGTTTTATTTGTGTAGAAAATTATTTGCAATAAGGGTCCGAAGTTTAATTTTCATTTATCTCCAAACTCATTTTTAAGACTTACCGCCCTTTACCCAAACAATACAGAAATAATCTCTTCCCCTACAGACCTGCTTACAAGATGGAGAATTCACTGTAATTGAACAAAATACCCAATGACAAGAATAAACTGCAGGTTACGCTAGAATTTGTAAAACACATTTCTTCCAATAACAGGCTTAAGTTAATGCCTCACGCTTCAGTTGGCCACAAAGAATTGTCTCTTGCTGTCGATATTTCCAGTTGAAAAAACAAGATTCGTGTTGCCACTCCGGGTTCTCCAAGTCACAGGGACTTCTTTCCCATAATAGATGCCTTGCCTCCCTATTACACACTAACACAGAGCAAATAGTTCCCAAGCGGTCCATTTTACTTGCAGGCTATGATCGCGTAGGATATACATGGCCGGCGAATCTGGGAAGGGATTCTTGTCTTGATTGGCTTAAAAAGACTGGAGGTAAGAAAGGGATGCCACCGCTCGCAGACAAGGTGGCTGCAGCGCGCCTAAATGGGGGAGGGGGAACGATAAACGCAAAACGCAGTCGAAAATCCAGCAGCTGCTGAATATTGGTGCTGTACAGTCTTCGTTACTTGCAACTGTGTACGAATAGGGGCATCAAAAGCAACTTGCTACAAAAAAGAGTCTCTCTTGTTCCTTACAGGCGGGATTAAGAGTTTGACTCGGTTTTCAAACATCAGCGCAATAATGCAATATGCCAATAGAATGATTCAATAATAACAAAGGGCTTAAACGTTAAACGACTTTCAAAGGCAAGATAATTAACTTCACTGTCAGTAGAGTCTATAGGCCTACATACAGAATTTGTTTCTTTCAGAGAAGAGACTATGAAATACTCGATTTAAGACGCGAGAAGGGAGAAAAGTTACGGAGAAAATTCAGTAGATAATGTACTTTCTAATCAGATTAAAATGTGGTGTAAATTGCTTTATTAAAGGAATCTTTTATTAAAAGTGATTATTTTTATATTAAAAAGTGATTATATTTAATATGCTTCATTTCCGATTGACTTGTAAAATACATTCGTGATGCCACACTTCGGCTAATACGATGTTATACTAAATAACCTAAATGTAAATTTAAGCAGCAGGCTACAACGTGTGCATAATGTGTACGTCCGTTACATTTGCAATATTCGTAGGTACGATCATGTTTCCTCGTCTTTGCAAACTCTGTCTTGGTTGAGACTAAGCTGTCGACAAGTCCTATATTCTCTTAATATCTTATTTGAAATTCTACGCACCGCTACTCCAATCCACTTGGCTTCTCGTTTTCAAAATTTATCCGCACATTATCAACGAATTACCAGATTTCATCACAACAACTTGCTCATTATAGGCCTACCCTGCCACAAGATTTCTCTATATTATTCAATTCGATACAGTCTCAGTTGGTGGAAATGGGAACTCGTTTCCAAGTGAAGTAGGAGGCTGTCGGACAAAGTCTTCATTTAGATCAAAATTACATAAATGTTTGCTTAATAGATTTTACTGTTTAATAGTCTATAATGAAAGGTACATATCTGCCTATTATTATTATTATTATTATTATTATTATTATTATTATTATTACCCTAATTTATCAAGAAAGAATAGAAAAACTCTAA
The DNA here is from genome assembly GCF_040183065.1 of Periplaneta americana. Taxonomy (NCBI): domain Eukaryota; kingdom Metazoa; phylum Arthropoda; class Insecta; order Blattodea; family Blattidae; genus Periplaneta; species Periplaneta americana. The sequence goes on from NC_091125.1 coordinate 36,929,420, forward strand.
TGGCTAAATACCATTAGGCCTACATTAATACTATTCCCATTATATCTATATATTTTAAATTTAGATTTTAATCCGTATAAAATAGTTCCAGTAAACTATTATTAAAATAATTTTTACCATTTAAATAACTAGCTAAGTCAACTTAATTATAATAGTTCATAAATTATTACTTTTTCGAATAAGCTTTATCTCTTAAATAAATCTAACTAAATAAAACATATAATAGGCCTATGGCTTACTAGTCATTAAAATTTAACTCAAGGCTATTTCTATAACAAATTTCAAGTATACTATAAGGGTGCTATTCATAGACAATTCGCTAGCCCGCACTACAAGAGTGCTAAACTAGCCCCGGCTATCGACCGATTACTTGTACAGGATTCATATCATATCGCTAACACTGGTTTATGAATACGATTCGCTGATCATCCACCGGTAGCCCGCGCTAAGAATGTCTATGAATATGGCCCTTAATGTTTATAATTTAAATAGACCCAAGTAGTATGCCACTGCTGTATTCATTAAGGCTGACTGAGTGGGAGAGAAGGCCTTATGGCGTTAATTCCGTCAGCGAAAATAAAACATTCTGCATTCTATACAATTAGATAATGGATTATTCTTTAAAAAAATGACACAATATGACGATTTACATTAAATCGACAGTAATTATTTTTTAAAGTATGTTTTTGTGCTCGCATAGGCTCGGAGAGTAAATAAAATGGTAGTAGGCTATATCTGCATTTCTTTTTTCACAAAAATTAACTACTAGACACCTATTTTCTGTATGTACTTATCTAATAAGCTGAAAACTTCTTCAAAGAAAATGTTAGGTTTACAAATATGTATAGGGATGATTTTTTTAACGTGGAACTTTTAAATGGGCACCTATTCGAAAAAAAATGTCCATTAGGTACCATTATTTCCGTAATACTCTACGCGCATTTTAATACTCGACACAAGTAGGATTAGAACCCACGCCCAAGCCTAACCTCAGAATACTAATCTAGCTCGAAAGCCCCTAGCCCGGCCTAAGCTATCGCAGTGGCCTTAGCGGCCTTCTTCTAGACCTGACTGTCAAGCGCGGGCATATTGTACTCTCTAACAAGGAGTCTAGAGACCTTCCGCTAATAGAATCGCATGCAGGCATACGCTTAAAAGAGATTCTACGCAGTGGCGACTCGTGATATTTTTTGTATGTAGGATATGAGATTGACGACTGATGACCAAGACAGGTATTAATATTAATGATATAATATTAGTAATAATAATAATAATAATAATAATAATAATAATAATAATAATAATAATAATACAGAGAATGCAAAATCAGTACAAGTTGGCCTATGTTACTCTTTGACTCACCATTTTGGAACTGGCAATTTATTAGAAGTAAAGTTCGATGCTCCTCCCCTTTTTAGTTTCGAATATGGCTCCTAAGCCATTGTACTGCCCGACATTTACCGATCCTCCGTCGTACGTTTGCGCAATTAATTTCTTGCTACAGTTAAATTCTTCTAAATGATCAAATAAATTTTCAGATATTCTTTCTGCTGTCCTGTCATCTGAAAGTTCTGTTAATTCCTGTATTTATTATAACTTATTTTTATTTATTTTCATTTAATTTTGTTTTTTATTCATTTTGTTTTTTATACTATATCATTTTAAATTATTTATTATTTCGTTTATTCTATTCTTCTAAAATGACACAATGAACTGCATTTAAGGAGGCTATAAGGGTACTTGAAAATTCTTATTGTGGTCTCTTACAGAGTCTCCATCACCCAGAAAGAAGGGTCGTAGTATTATAAATAGGATACGCGGTCATATCCTCAAAAGCGGTTAAACTCAAGCCATACCCCGCCCTCCGCACCCTCCGCATCCACTAACTTCACTCCTAGAAATACCGTTTGCTGTAAGATATTTGGATGGTTCTTCGGAAATTATTTGTGAGATGTGCAGTGGCAACAACTCAAGATAGAAAGTGGAAGCTTAAAGGAAATTAATACGTCGGGACGCATTGAAAATCAAAATCTGTAATTAAAATGTTTTCGCAGGAGTTACCATACCTACATTATTTTCTATCCTCAGAGACACGAAATTAAACTGTAGGATCATCCTCATATCCTATCCTTCATTGAGAAATCGTCACTGATTCTACGTCACTGTAACACCTCGCTTACAGGCTAGAAATACCCGCACTTGACACGTCTGTTCTAGACACACAAACTGATGTAGCGAATGAGCGGAGGACGCAGAACTCGGAACCGATCTGTAAATGCAGTCCACGAGAATCGTATTAATTCTTAAGTCTTGCCAGCCCAGTTCTCACTCCCACAATTATTGCAATTTCAATTCAGACGACTGTCGGCACTACACACATGCCTGCAAGCTCACCATCAGTCGCCTCCGTCGGATTTGTAAGCTCCTCGACGGTGCGCACGTGACCGGGCATACGTAATCTTAATGTGAGTGTCTGTGCACTAAACTGTGTGTTTAAGTTTTATACGATTGCATATTGTGCTCTACCCTGCTTTTGTTGCGCTCAGACGCCGCGAAGTGTAACGAGAGGTTTCAGTACACTTCTAGCCTCGTGGTTGATCATTACTGGCTTTCATCACGATGAAAGAGGCCTACTGCGCCTCAGACAAAGAAATAAACAACTTGATGGATCATAAAGGACATCCGCTTCAAACAGTAGTGTTTGACTGTTTAATATGATGTTGTACAAAGAACAGCAACGAATGGGGGAGTGATTAGTAATAATAATAATAATAATAATAATAATAATAATAATAATAATAGACGAGGAGTAGACAGCGAGATGCTTATCGGGCGAAACATGGAACATCCCTAAGAACTCCAGCCTAAATAGCCTTTTGTGCACCCGTGATGAAAAGCGTGCCGATTGTGCTGCTCGACTAAAAATAAGTAGACTTCACCATTCGCCACTACCCATTCCTCTCTAGCCATCAAATCTGTATATCATACCTTTTTTTAAGTATCTGTAGTACCATACAGACCTATGGAAGAAGTAATTTCCCCGTCAGAAAATGAAGAACCTGAGGGGGGAGGGGGATCAGGTGTGTTTTATGCAGAACTATGAGTCGTACAGAATACACTACTACTGCCTCTATGTATCTTAGTCGGCCTGGTTGACGCAGTTGACATAGCGCTGGCCTTCTATGCCCGAGATTGCGGATTCGATCCCGGGCCAGGTCGATGGCATTTAATTGCGACAGACTCATGTCAATAAATTTACAAGCATGTAAAAGAACTCCTGCGGGACAAAATTCCGGCACTCCGGCGACGCTGATATAACCTCGGCAGTTGAGAGCGTCGTTAAATAAAACATAACATTTAACATTACTATGTATCTTGGACAAACCATCAAACACTTACAATGGCGGACGATCGATTCTACGTCATGCAAACACAAGTAGTGCTAGGTGCTCTAATTTTTTTAGACTTAGATGATAATGAAATAGGATTTGTGAAGAGTGTTGATGGAATGATGAGGGAGAAATGGGGAACCCCGAGAAAAAAATCATAAATACAACTCTGTCATCGCTAAAATTTGAATTCGGGCCTGCAGCCTTTGTAAGCTCTACTAACTGAACTACCAAGACAGCAATGTAAAGGAATGCGCAATGCAGAGGGATCAGACTTAATAGCCTAAATTATGAAGAAGAAGAAAATGAAGAATAAGATGATATATTTACTTTGTCAAACAGCACTGTTATGGTGCACCTTCACATTACTGTATTTAGGTTAACACCATAACTCATTTTTCTACCATTTCATTTCTATTTCCTCACATATTCTACTTTATATCTCCTCTGTTACTATTATTAGGTCAATAAAATTAACTCTACCCTACCGTTCTAATTCTACTTTTGTCCTCATTATCGTAAAATCTTATGCCTAATTGCCGTTTAAGAACTATCTCTACTACTCTCTCTATTTCTCTCTGTCTTTCTACAATACTGTTTTCCTCTTTCAATCCTCCCTTCATTGCTAACTACATCTAACGTCTATCCTTTCTATAGACCTAATATGTTTAATACAATTTATTCTAAGACTTTACAATTTTACTCACTCTTTACTCGATCTTTCCCAATTCAACTTACATTGATCTACCATGCCTACTAATTCTTATCCCTGTATGCCTACTATACTAAAACAGGTTCGTTTCCCCTTTTCTATTAACTATAGTCTCTTTCTTATTTCTGACCCAAAATAATACTTCTATCACAGTCTAGTATATACAGTCACGAAGCATGAGTTGAAGAGGGTACTAGGAGCAATAGACTATGCTGGTACTCTTTCAGATTGTATGCGATGAGGCGATAATAGTGATCCTAGTGGTTAGCAACTATTTATGGATGCATATTCTCTATGTATTGAGCTTCGTGACTGTATATACTAGACTGTGCTTCTATCCTAACTTACACTCGACTTAACATAATTAAATTCGCTTATTTAGAACAGTGGATGGATAACGACATAAGGAGTATGACTAGAAAAGATCTTACTGAAGAAGTAGCTGAGGATAGAGATTTGTGGAGGAGAAAAATATCTTTGTGTCAAAGATTACTGTATTGTAAAAGAAAAAAAATCGTCATAAGAAGACTTATTTTAAATTGTACAATTTTGGTAACTCCTTTCATTACCTTTTATCGATCTATCTTTGCCTATTAGTAATACTTACTACTAAACCTTGCTTCACTTTTACTACATGTTCGTTTTAGTTCTCACTTACATTGATGATGATGATGATGATGATAACGACGACGATGAAGACGACGATTATTATTATTATTATTATTATTATTATTATTATTATTATTATGAGGATGATCAATTTCATATCCAAGTCGTAGATAAATGTTGAGTTAGTGCAGTGTAAATACACATTTTAGTCATCAAACGAAATGCTTGCAAGAAAAATACTGATTTGTGTACAGAGAATCGAATTACTTGCAGTTTATCGTGTGGGTAGAGGGGACTCTTACGTTTCCCAGATGACCTAAGTGACCCTTTCATATCACCTCTAAAAGTGAGCCCGACGTTAACTGCTTTTACCTGAAAAGGGTTCGGCCTATTGCAAACCCCTCCTCTCTCAGACAAGAGGAAGAAAGACTTTATTATACCGACCAAATACGTTTAAATTGTTGTGTCAGACGTTACGTTGCTTTGTATTCACCATGCAAATTACTTTCCTAATAATTTTGTCTTCAAATCGAATAAAATTTATTTACAATCATCCTTTATTCATGGTTCATCACTAAAATTAATTGCATATTGTCTCAAGTTGATATCTTCACATGGGGGGCGGACAAAAGCAAGAATTCTTTATATCTGCCGAAGGCTCTTAAACATGTAACATTCTCAGGAACAGGCCGTATATTAAAAAAATTATAATGGCTACATCAGAACATTCGAAATTTCGTCGACGTCGAATTATAAAGTATATAGTAGCAAGGCGCAGAATTTCCACTGAAGTTATGACAACATACTGTACTGTACTTTATTATACAAGGTCGGCTTGAGTGGCGCAGCCGGTAGAGTGCTGGCATTCTGTGTCCGAGGTTGTGAGTTCGATCCCCGCCCAGGTCGATGGCATTTGAGTGTACTTAAATACGACAGGCTCATATCAGCAGATTTACTTGCATGTAAAAGAACTCCTGCGGGACAAAATTCCGGCACACCGGCGATGCTGATATAAGATATAACTTCAGCAGTTGCGAGCATCGTTAAATGAAACATAATTTAAAATTTAATTTGAATCCAATAAGGCAGGAAATAACAAAATCACTTTTAATTATAAAGTTATACTAATTAATAAGCAATGTACAATGGCAGTTTAAGGAGAAATAGTTTGGTTAGACCTGTCTCGATTTAAAATTAGACTTACACGCTCAACTGCATTTCTGTAACGAACAGAACTTACCGGTAGATCTATAACGTTTACATTTTGAAAATGTAAGTAGAATGTACAGAAAAATCCTTCTATACCACCACAAACTTCGATTGGTTTTTCCGTGTATATATATTATACATATATCATAATAAACTTATTACTAATACTAATAACATAGGCCTATTACGCAGTGAAAGAGTAATTATTTTATTATTAACGTTAAATTGCTGCCTAGTTATATGCTATATCACAGTGATTAGCTGTGAACTGATTGCTCAACAAAATATCCATTCAAACATTCGACTTTCTCATCGGTGATGTTTCTTTTTTAGTTGAAGACTGGACATAAAAATGCTGTAAGTGCCAAAGAGACAAACAGTAGAAAACATAGCTTTCTTGTGCAACTGGTAATACACGTAATATCATACGTTTTGTACATCTATGGGAGAAGCTGGGTTCTAAATAACATTACAATGCGATTATAATTTTTCTTAGTGGACTGAGCCAGGGTTATACTCTTTTTTGGGAGGGGAGGAAACTAATTTTCAGAAATATTGGCACTTCCAATCTTTTTATGCCCAGTCTTCAATTTTAGTAGGTTATTTAACGACGCAATAGGATCTATTTAGCATCAATAAAATTGGTGATAGCGAGATGCTATTTAGCGAGATGAGGCCGAAGATTGATTATAGGATTACTCGAGATTCACTTTACAGTTTGGGCAAAAGCTCGGAAAAATCTCAAGCGAGCAATCAGTCGGAGCGAGAATTAAACCCATTCCCGAGTGCAATTTCGAATAAGCAGGCAAACGTGCTTACTACCTGAGCTATGCCGATAGCTCTTGATATAAGAATTACGAAAATACTAAAAATGTTAATGCAATTATTCACAGCGACGTTAAATTACTTCACACTGTCTCGTATTCATTCGCACTCGTGTCATTTCAGCGGAGTAGAGTACTGCACCAATTAATTTCAATGTGGTTTCTGTTTTGTTTACTCTTATTAAGGAAATTTATACTTTTAACAACGAGTGAAAAAAGTTTTCTTCAAATTTTTGAGTGGCCTGTACAACAGTCGCTTCTAATATAGATATTTATCACGTTACAAGTAAATATTCTGATAGTTCAACGTACATTTACCTCCCCGCAATATGTTTTAAGAATATTTCTCTGAATCAGTCTCTGAATAACTTACATACGGAAATTTTTTTTCTTTTAATTCAGCTGCATGTCCTGTTACCGTAGTAAAGTTACATGCATTGATTACATCGCATATTGCCTTTTGTTTTACATTGTTATATACTCGTAGTTACGACAGTTATTAAGTACTTAACTGAGATGCTACACTATAAGTTAACAACTTAATATTAATTCCACTTTTACAATATAGAATGTGTACTTGATTTCTTTTATAATACATGGCTGATATGAATTACTAACTTACTATTAATTACATATTTGTGAATTTATGTTTTCAAGCATTACAAAAGTTGTATGGACATTGCAAATTACAATAAATAATATACATAGTCCATAAACTTAATTTAGGTTGCAAACTTAAATTACCAACTTACTATTATTTACTGTACATTATCATAATTTTGTATTCAACTCTTATAACATTGTTAATTACCATATTAAAATCCGTACTGAGATTTTCTTTAGAAACAAACACTATTAAATAAACAAATTACTATTGATTATATTTTATAGTTATTTTTTTATTCTAATGCAATAAATTAAATATATAGCTATCATTTACAAATTTCTCGTGTATTTCTTATTGATACATGTGTGTTGGTATGTTCTATCTATTTTAGATGTTCAAGGATTTAATATATTTGACAAAACTTCGTAGATATTAATTCTTGATTATTGACGGGCTAAGTACCTCCATACCTACATTTAGTGTTATTCTTTTATGAGAATGAATCTTAGATATTCTGTGTTTGTATATTCGTAAATGTGATGACTGACTGTTTTTGGCCCTCTGTTGCATGTGCAAGTCGGATTATCTATGATATGGAATCTATGTGAGTAGGATTGTGTTTTGCCATGTCCTGACACGATGGCTGTGAATTCTGGCGTTACTGGAAGATTTGCTTTTAGCCTCTCTTTAATTGAGGGAAAGAATGATTTTGTTAATGCTCCTTTTGTGGTACTGTTCTATCTGATCTGCCATTCCTCCAGACCCGAGTCTTTTATTTGTAATTTAATGGTAGATTTGGTAATTTTATTATATATTATAAGGTGTAAATAAAGTAATAGAAACTCTGACGTAAAAATCACACGCAAGCACAGTTGGCGCTACAAAACGATAGAGGCGTTATTGCCATCAGTATGAATACATGAGCTTTGAGTTCAGTATGCGTATAACAATAGAGTTGATGCGGAAACGTGGTTGTATATCGGCATAAAATATGTGGGACAAAATGCAAGGAAATGTTATCGTAGCTTTCAGGAAGCTTGTGGCAATAGTACATATCTTATCGTATTGGACAGTAGCAAGATGGGTCAGTGTGTCTCATGTGAGGCGAGAACTGACAGAACTGACATGGGCTCTTTTGTATGAGTCTAAACCCAAGAGACAATCCAATGAATGATCCCATCCATGGTTTCACTGATCAAAAAATTCTTCGCCAGGAGCCCAGTAAAGTTAAGATCTTGTTGATTGTGACTTAGTATGTTCAAGGTGTGATTCTTTGTCATGATGGACCTTAAAGCCTCGTTCACACTTTTCAAGTAACGTGAATTCAAGTCACTTGAAGTCACTTGTGAACTATGTTTCAAGTTCACTTGAAGTCAAGTACTCGCTTGAATTCAAGTTTCAAGTGAAGTTGAATCCCTTTCTACTTTTTACTTGACTTGAAAGGACGCTTGAAACAACGTGAAGACTATTAACGCCACTTGATAACTTGAATTCAAGGGAAAACGCACGGGAATTTAATTTAACACCCGTTTTAAGCGCGTTAAATTAACAGCTGATTGTTTTTCTGTTGTACTGGGAAAGTAAAAATAATAAGAAACAATAGTAAGTGGAATAATGACCAAATATTTGAGTTTCTGGAGTTGTATAAAACTCACGTAGACTTGTGGTTTATGGAAACTGCAAAGTATCACGACAGAAATGCAAAAGAAGCTGCCAAGGAAGAGGTCATTGAGGAACTGAACAGGAGATATTTTAACTTGGACACAGATGAGATACCGGTACGAAATAAAATTTAAAACCATTAAACTGTAGATTGAATAGAAGTGAGGAAGATAGGAGGATTTAAGAGGTGTGTTGGTTGAAAGGATGACATTTATCGGCCGAAACTGGCATGGTTCAATGTGGCTGATTTTTTTTTTTTTTTTTTTTTTTTTTTTTTGGAACTGTAACAGCTTCAAGAAACTCATTTTCAAATATGGTAAATTAGATCTGCTTATTTTATTGCATTAAAATTAAGAATTATTAAATCTTTGCTTGAAGATTTCACTTATTCTATTCATATCAAGTCATGTATTTCTCTTACTACTCCAATTCCTAACTCATACTGAACAACGCTTCTTCCATTTCTTCAATATCTTTCACAGTTCCCTGGCATGGACGCTTGCTACTACAGAAATTCCTATTTGTATAAGTTCTATCCACGCCCTTTTATCCTACTTGAAAACAAAATAACTTGAATAAGTCTGAACCGCAACTTGAATTGAGGTTACTTGAAAAGTGTGAACGAGGCTTAAGGGCAAACTATCAACGCTGCTTACTATAGGGATATCCTGAACTAGCACCAACAGATAGCGCATGTGTACTATGAGGGATGCGCTTTGCGTGTGCATTTGTTTTTCGGTATATAAACATTGATGATATGCGTAGTGTATTAGTATATTAAATACTCTTAAAAACAACTAAAAATGTCAAATTTTTGTTATGTTCCTATATGTAAAAACCAGGGAAAGCTTTTTGTCTTCTATCAGGTCCCGAAATATTCTGAATATATGCTTTAAACCTTAAAAAGTAAAGTAATAAAACTGGGCCTCGAAAGTGCTAGCTATTAAATAAAAGTTTCATTTTGGAAGAGGAAAGAGAAAAATTAATAAAAACATATGCAATCTCGACAGCGAGCTATGTTAGCTTAGATTATATGCAGTAGTTGTAGGCAAAGACAAATAAATAGAGGTTGTAGGAGTCTCCGAATTTTACGCCTGCAGTAAACTCTCGATAAACTGGAATGTTTATTATTCAGGACGATCCCTAGTGAAATCCATTTCGTGAATAATTTTTTAATGTACTGTACCCTAATTATTAAAGCCATGTTTTAAGTTCAAATTTTCAAAATCATCCCACACAGTATTCAAAACTGCATGTCTTTAACCTACAAAACACACTACTAATCGTGATACTATTGCGATCATATTATATCATTCTATTAAAAATTGCATTTGGTCTTTCTGCAACTACAGAAAAAATACAAGGAATTCAATCTCGATAGTCTCTTCCCTATAAAAAAACACATTGGTGGCTGCATATCCTGTTTTTAGCGTACGGTTCTTAATTAATAATTATTAAAGAGGCAATATTCACTTTCGACATATTTCCTATTTTTTTATTCGTGCATATTGTTCTCAAAGTTCTCGTTTAGGTTCATGAGCATTCAATTTACTCGTATTTATATTCTGCATACTGCAGATTTCACCACCCATCTCGGGGAATCGCTCAATATTATACAGGTTACGTTATTATTTATTGTAAATTAAATTAAATTATGAAATAAGAAAATATTGAATTATATAAATTATACTAGGTTATACAAAATAACTGTAAATATAATTTTGACACGCACAGAAAACCAACAAGCGTGAAAACGTAATTAACTGTAGCATATGACAAAACATAGCCCTACAACATGTTGCGCCGCATGGAACGCTCCTGCCATCTGACGGTAAAACTTCGCATAAGATATCCCTATTGACTTATTCTATAGCACCACTTACGTCCGGCTGTAGTGAGCAAGCGACCACATTTTGTGTGGGATATTCCACCGTATCTGTTGCACGACATGTGTCGTCATGTAGACAAAACAATGATAATGGTATTGAGGAAATGGCAGTAGGAGGTACTGGAACATACTCCATATTATATAATAGGACATAAATCCTTGTGATTAAAATTGTTCCTCAAAATGAAAGAAACGCTCAGGGGAGTGCGGTTTCGTAATGTGCCAGCAGTAATCCGACCTGTACGGCGCCCCATCTCTGCTCTCGACAGAAGCGACTCGGCTGACAGCACCCAATGGCTCCCATACATTTGACAAAAGGTACTGGACATGACTGCCGATTATATTGAAGGCATGCAATGGTCATTTTCAAATAAATTATTATTATTATTTTTTGCTCGGTTTGCTGCTAACATGTACAAATATGGAAAATTAAGAACTGCCTGAGCAAATGATGGGTAACATTCGGTGCTGAACCCCGGACTCATTTCACAGGCATTATCACCTTAATTTCATTCAGACGCTAAATAACCTGAGATGTTGATGCAGCGTTGTAAAATAACCCAATAAAAAAAGAACTTCCTGAACTTCGTTGCAGATCTCGGAGTGTGGAAAGTTCAATTTATGAGCTGAAGAAACCTGTAAGAAGCGATTCATTATGACGATGGTATAATACCCGGAAAAATGTGTAAAATAATTTAATTTCGACAGAAGAGAAATCGTAGATAATTTTGCTTGGAGCTCTCTTATTCAGAGACAGTCTTCTTCACATGAAGAGAATCTACAACACAGATCTGTCGTCTTTACTTACCTTCTGAAGAAATAGGGCTAACGATTTGTATTTTGGGAGCGGTCAAAGTGATTCAGGGGTTAACATATTTACTTATTTATTAGTTTGTTATTATACAATGATAGTTTTTATATAATGTATTTTATTATTATAGTTATGTAATGTACGATAGTTATGTAATGTATTTTGTTATTATGTACTAGTAGTTATGTAATGTGTTAAGTTACTGTGTACGTACCAGAGTGCTGCATTAGAGTTAAATCGCTCACTTGAACTCGGTCGAGTGTCGCACCCTCGAGTGAGATACGATCGGTTGTGATACGCTCGTAATAAATAGAAGCACAGTACAAGGTCATCTTACCGACATGTCTTATCTTGTATGGAAGGCGACAGATAAGATACACATATGTTTTGCTCACACGGTAAAAATAAGGCTTTATATTCTGTGTTTATGACAAACGTTTAATGGAACAATCAATGGAACGTACCAAAACAGGAACATGAAGTTATAAATAAAATAGTATGAAAAACTTCGATATACAGTTATTATTGCTAATTAATAATTGTTCAATATTTGATTTACCACATATACAGTATAATATGATAGGTCCATACATAGTGTTCCGCCTATATACTGCGACAATGTAGAAACGTTTTACAAAATATTATTGATATAGCAGTAGATTAATAACAATATTAGTACAGAGATAACGTCACAGAAAATATAATAAAACCAATAAACATGCTGCACAACTGTTACAGACGCAAAGATTGATACACTAATTATTAGATATTATTATTATTATTATTATTATTATTATTATTATTATTATTATTATTACTAGAAAACTTGATACGGTTCTTGCATTATCGTGATTGTGTTCTCCGTTTGTAATAATTACATTTACATCCAATAACATCTATCAGATGTGGCAAAAACAAAATCACTCCTGTGTGGGGGGGGGGGAACCTTTTACCTACAACATTTATATTACATTTTAAAGCAAGTTTTGTAGTTGTACTATGGAGAGGTTAGTTAAACACTGCAAAGTTTTCAAATGATAAACATCCATGATCTTACTACATAGTTCATCACTGTAACAAGAACGAATGTCTAACGCTCGGCTTATACCGTTCGAGGATTTATCCATCATGCATGTGCGCTACCTATCGGATTATGCTATGAACTACTTGGCGCTCGAGCGAAAACGTCCGATGCAGACCTCTGGTACGTACTAATATAATTACATCACTAATGTTGTTTCTATTCCAACCCTCATTTTATTTTAACTTCGCAGTTTTTTATTCATGAATATTATTATTATTATTATTATTATTATTAGAAGCAGTAGTAGTAGTTATAATAGTAGTAGTGTAGTAGTAGTTTATTATTATTATTATTATTATTATTATTATTATCAATATTAATATCATTATTGGAAGCAGTAGTAGTAGTAGTAGTAGTAGTAGTAGTAGTAGTAGTAGTAGTAGTAGTAGTTATAGTACTCGTGTATTATTATTATTATTATTATTATTATTATTATTATAAGCAGTAGTAGTAGTTATAATAGTAGTAGTGTAGTAGTAGTTTATTATTATTATTATTATTATTATTATTATTATTATTATTATTATTATTATTATTATCAATATTAATATCATTATTGGAAGCAGTAGTAGTAGTAGTAGTAGTAGTTATAGTACTAGTGTATTATTATTATTATTATTATTATTATTATTATTATGGTTCTTGTTGCAGTTTAAAGAGGCTAATAAGGCAGATTCTTACAACCTGATGACGATAATAAATAACAAAATAATTATTTTCATTGCTATGACTTTGTTATTATTCCATACAGATAGAACCGTCAAATGAGACAAGTCATTATATTTTGATGATCATGATATTTGCTAATTTCATAAAATTAATATTAATGTGCTAGTCAACGGCGACTGGCCAATAACGGGATAGCACAATATTCTCCTTCTTTCCAATTAAGGGCAATGCCTTGTCAGTGAAACCATTCTTCTCTCTTTCAGATACTCTTTCCATTTCTGGATAGTCTTAATATCCTAGATTGCCATCATATCTTTCAGTATCATATCATCCTTAGAATTTTCCTCTTGTTATTTTTATTTATTTATTTATTTATTTATTACAAAATTGATGGCTTCAAAAATTATTTCAAAGAAATTATTATTGTAACGCAAGCACGATGGCTTCTGGAACATAAACTACAGCATTTTAAGTACCGTAATCAGAATTTATTCTTCTTATAACTATTCCTGCAGTCACTAGGCAAAATATTTGTCAACATAACAATATGAACTTTCGTTGGATACTTTCTAATTTACCCTAGTCAGATGCAACAGAATTCCAGACTAAAGATGCTGCAAAGTTTTGAGCTAACTAATTAGAGTATTAAAACTGTATCAGGTATAGGAAGAATAACTATTAACCATATTAGACCCGACATTCTAATAACATAATTAGCCTGTATAATAAATGTAATCTGAGTGCTTGTGAAAATGAAGTTTAGCTGCTGTCCAATAATATCCCAATGCTTTAAACATTAACAATAATAATAATAATAATAATAATAATAATAATAATAATAATAATAATAATAATAACAGGCAACAAGGCTCAAGATCAGATTCTATGAACTTAAGCTGTTAAGTCGGACGACGACTTCTCATAAGACGATCGGAAGTTTGCTCCCAGGTAGATTCAGAGAAACCTGTGGTAAGCAAAGTTGCTGTTGACCCTTCCGTCGGGACTGCGATTTACTCGAAAACCCTAGCATAGGCTACCGGTTGGTGAATTAGGGTTCTTTTCCGCGGATATTTAATAATAATAATAATAATAATAATAATAATAATAATAATAATAATAATAATAATAATAATAATAATATTCTACATTTACATTCTAGCACTGCTTTATTAGGGCCTTTATACTGCAATTAACTTATTTTTAGAAAATTACAATAAAAATTAACACGGACCTGCACAGTCACCTACTAACGAACATTTATTTCTTAAACGTACTATGAAGAAGATCAAGAAATAAATCTAAAAAGAATAAGGAGTTTTAGTCTCATCTGCCAATCACTTATCGAGAATGAGATAACTCATGGAAATACTTATTATGTTATTTATATTGTATTTATTTAGATACTTTTTTTATTTAATACACACTTATTCCTCATTCCAATGGGTGTGCTCGGTGTATGTTGACAGATTTGAATTTAGGTTGTATGTCGGGTTTAATTCTAAGTAACTTTTTATGTGTCCCGCGCCGTGGCGTCGCGGTCTAAGGCATCCCGCCTACTAGGACTCGCGTTACGGAATGCGCGCTGGTTCGAGTCCTCGTGGGGGAAGAAATTTTCTCATGAAATTTCGGCCAGTGTATGGGACCGGTACCCACCCAGGATCGTGATGCACTTGGGGAGCTACGATAGGATGCGAATAACGGCTGGGGGATCATCATGCTAACCACACGATACCTCCATTCTGGTTGGATGATCGTCCACCTCTGCTTCGACATGTGGGCGTGAGGCCAGCAGCCGCCTGGTCGGTCTAGGCCCTTCACGGGCTGTAGCGCCACGGATTATTTATTATTACTATAAGTTTTTGTGTCATTGCGACGAAGCATTAGACGGACATAGTCTATGGAGAAATTCTCGTGACATGGAGTCAATGCGACGCCGAGGAATTTGAGGCAGCCGCGCTCATCTTCCAAGGCAGACTATCACCGCTGAGTTTTTCAGCCCAAAAATCATGTACCGGACCTTTTTTTAAGAGAACAACAATAACCTTCTTTCTAAATGCCACTTATTCAATAAATTTATTAGCGCTGAATGAAATATTAATAAAAGGGTCAATTTTTTCCATCCTGAAGTAAGCATGACTTAAAAAATAAATTTGTGACATGTGGAATGTGTATTCCTAAACGGTCGGACTCTAAGCTTATTAAAATCAAATAGAAGAAAAACTCGATAAGCCAAGCGTTATATTTCTGCCCCTACACAACCCAAGGTTTATTTTCTTTGTCATATAAGTGCATGTACATACAAGGGGAGTGGATTAGTTTGTTATGTCGGTCCCAAACTTGCTATGCCCGGTGCCTGTCTATGAATAGCCAAGCCCCTACCTTCTGTCCAGCGTAATCCCGTCCAAAAGAAACCAATAGCTTCTAATTCCCTCGAATTCTAGAGCAGTCACTAGCAGTTAATACTGTTAAAAACTCGTTGCTATTTAATTATTTACAATTCAATGCACATGAATGTGTCGGTAGGATCTTAGGGAGCCCAACTTATTCACCAGAAATAAGATTCAGGTCGTTTCCTCTCGTTTGAGCAACAGGTCAGGTAGAAAGGAGTAGAATACATTGAATTTGTCAACTAAGAATATTTATTCCTACCTTAGGGCTTACTTTAACATTTCCATACGAAACTGGAAAAAATATCTTTTCTAAAATGAGTCCCTTCTGTCGCCTAAAACTGTCACATACTACGGTGTTCAAAAAGAAATATGCCATTACCAGCTGTCAGGTATGTTGTAAACACTCTGTAATGAAATAGCTACTTAATAGCAAAGTTTCTCATAATGTAGTAAAATATAAACATCATCGTAGTTATCACTATCATCATCGTCGCCATCGTCTGTCACTGTTGTCAGCATTTCCGTCGCTGTCATCACCGTCTCGTCACCGTCATCAGCATCATCATCGTCACTGTCATATCAGCACCGTCGTCGTCTCTATCATCAGCATCACCTCCGTCTGTCATCAGCACCACTGTCGTCGTCACTATCATCAACATCACCGTCGTCGTATATAATATGTCACCAGCATCATCGTCTAGTCATTGTCATCAGGATCATTCTTGTCGCCGCTGTCACCAGAATTTTCGTCGTCAGTGCCACCAATATCATCATCGTCACTGTCATCAGCATCATCGTCGCCGTCGATGTCATCATTACCATCGTCGTGGCCGCCGCCATCGCCATCGCTGACTTCGTCATTTTCGCCGTCGTCATCGTAGTCATCGTCGTCATCATCATCAACATATTATCACCAAGGTCAGTCGAGATTATTCAGCCGTTTGGCAACGACCCCAAAGTGTAGAATACCTTTATATCAATATATTAAAAAGAAATATAAAAATTCCAAGCCTAACGTCTCCTGAATCTTCATTATAATTCAAGGTCTGGATACTCCAAAGCATGCCTATCTTACTTTCTGCTAGATCAACGGTTTTCAGCCTATGGTAGGGGTAGTCTGTCACTGGTTGTACGTGAACCACTGCTGGGTGGTACTGAATGTGTAAAATAAAATTATAAATTTTCATGAAATATAAACATATATAACTGTTTCCTGTATATTTCATGGAACACTCCAAATAATTTCAAATAGTAAATGTTTTTAATTAAACACGTCTAAATAAAGCAATAAATTATTAGTATTGGAGCATAGCAATGGCACTGTTGTATCAGTGAAGCATGGTGAGTCAGTGAAGTTATGGTTTACAGTGGCAGTGAATAGTTTCGATCAGTGATAATTTATAGTGTCAATGACATATGCTCTATAGTGTCAGTGAAATGTGTTACATAGTGTCAGTGAAATGTGTTCTAAAGTGTCAGTGAAATGTGTCACAGTGCCAGTGCAGTGAGTGAGATGAGAGTGAAGTGAAAGATTATCAGTACCAATGTAAAACTTATGTATGCAACCGTAGCTGCTGGCGGGTATGTTGTCTCCCTATCCCTTCTGCACGACGGAGCATATTTCGTTGCATTCCTTGTACTTTACCCAATTCAGCGAGTGCTGACGACCATTGATCTACGTATGTTTTCCAAAACATCTTCCTCTTGAAGTAGGGTAAAGGTTGGTAAAACTGTGATACGAGTAATATTTTGATAGTTCTCTTAGAGAATTTATTACAAATTTACTGAGCGAGAAAAAGATCGGTTTTTTGAGTGAACGTATTAAGGGAATGTTCATGGACAAGTTGCTCCACAAAACCGGTCCTTCTCTCGCTCAGTAAAATTGTTATAAATTTCCAAAAATAACTATCACAATATTTATCTATCACAGTATTATCAACCTTTACCCTATTTATCATAATCTCCTTTGGCAATCTTCCTGGTTGCATTATTTTGTTCTAGTTGTTGCTTCCATTTATTTCTGTACTTTTAGATGTATTAGGCCTATGTCCTTTAAAATCGCTTCGATTTTTTTGTACACTTGTGTAATATTTGTTTCTACGGTATAGGCATATGCTTGAAACCCGGTAAAGAAAAAGGAAAGGATGTATACACGGGAAATGATCGAAAGAAATAGTATATTATTGTAATACTAGTACGGGAAGGGCTTCATTGCAAAACGAGTATTAAATTTGGAGCGCGAGAGCAACCGAATGCTCCAATCATACGAGTTTTGCAATGACTCTTCCCGCAAGTGTGTTACATGCTACTTTTCTACGAAAATATTATAATCAAATGTAATTAAATAATTAATTAATTAGCGGGCTAGCGGCGTGGTAGAGGGCCGGCTTCGCATTCGGGAGGTCCGGGGTTCGATCCCAGGGGCCGGCAATCCTAACAGGTTTTTCATGGTTTCCTCAGTTATTTCCAGGCAAATGCCGGGATTGTACCTCTTGAAAGTCCGGCCATGGACGGCGATCCTTCCCTTAATCCTTTCATATGTGTCTGAGTGAATGATGTGTAATGTCTTAAATGCCTGTGTTGTATCGGAGGCGGCCCTGGCATTGAGCTGATCCCTCATCCGGGGAGGCCCTCCATGTCCTTGTGTGGTCAAAAAAGTATGTATGTGATCCACAGCTTAATTCCTCTCCCGACAGGTCGCGGCCCTGTAAGGCCCGGGTGGCCTGGGTCCTGTAAATGTGCCTAGAAGGGAGAGGTTAAACTGAGAGAAAGAAGAAGAAGAATTAATCAATTACAAGTGAAAATATTAGAAAAAACGTTAAAACGCGTTTTCATCTACGTCATCAGGTTTGTTGCCAAGACACTAGTAGGAATCCATTCTTCATATACATAGCTTGTAAATGTATTCTTAATATTGTAGTAGTAATCCCCTGGTAGAGGGGAAGAGAAGGCCTGATGGCCTATCTCTACCAGGTTGAATGAACGAACGAACGAACGAACAAACAAACAAACAAGCAAATAAATAAATAAATAAATAAATAAAATAGCTAACGACATTTTGTAGGGTATGTTTAACGTTTCAATATTTAAGTCGTTCTGAATTATGGATTTTGAAGACGAGAAGGAAGACGAAGAGTTTATGATCACACCACCAGACGTGCCAGCAATAGTGAATATATCTTCAAGAGAACTGTTGCTTGAAAAATCTGCTGGAATATATAAGAGAGAACAGTCATGATATTTTCTTTCTTAAGTGTGAAGAGTTTAAATTATTATGTGTTTTCACATTTTACTTAAATTGGTGGATAATCTATTCTAATTCCGAGGCCTTCATATAAATGTGATGGGTTTCATATTTCATTTGAGAGAGAAGACTGTAGGCCTAGTGTGCGGAAAATGCGTGCGGAAAAAATTTTACGAACTCAATATATGAAATCATACTTCCAATGTCAGTTCTGTTGCCAGGCAACCTATCGTTCCGTACTTTCGTGGAAAATATTTGTCATAATACGAGAGAATTTATAACAAAATCTTCATCTTCTTCCTGCCAAAGTGGGATCGTTGCTGTGCTGTTCCGATTTTGACACAATTTAAAGTTAATAAAGACGTAATATAATACGGTGTTACACATGACTTACAGGTTATTAAAGTGGGCCAATCACGTGGTCAAAAACGATGTAAGGAACTATAAAAGGAAATTATTTTTGATATTCTGGAAGGCACGGCAACCTTAGAGTAGTATGGTTAGTTAAAAGAAAATGTGAAGAAGATGAGATGTCGAAATTTGAGGACAATAACCACGACAGAGATACAGATGCCGAAAAAAGATCTATCGAGGACTGAAGTGTCAATAAAGAAGAATACTAACAACAGTCTTTAGCAATAGTACAAATTCTCGTATTTACGGTTGCATATTCATAGGAGTAGGGTTTGGTTTTATTTTTAGTTTTAAAATGATATCTGGGAGAAATAGGTAAAGTAAGAAATAGGTACACGTAATAAGCAAAAATAGGCGCTAACGTTAAATCGAGCACTTACTCTTACAAAACCCATCAGGACGCACATATTTATTCATTCATTCATTTATTTATTTATTTATTTATTTACTTATTTATTTATTTATTTATTTATTTATTTATTTATTTTTGTATAACAAAAGATACACATTCACGGTTATTCGAAAATTAGTGTAAAATTATTACAAATGGTTCAGCACGTATTATTTTTCCATTAATCCTTTGTATTCACGCAGTAAATATACTTCTTTTACAATTTTTGTAATTTAGATGTTTGAAAGCAATTTTTAAATAACGGTACATACATTAGAGATACGATATAGAGCCGACGGCAATGATATGGGAATCTCATCAATTTTTAAAATAGAGAATACAGAGTTATTTGGATTTAAAATGAAATGCGTTTCCATTTGTGGGATGATTTCTATCCCTTACGGCTATTTGAACTTCAAAACGTAGGCTTATATGAATATTTACAAAAACATTATGAATCATACACGATTCAGCCCACACACAAAGTACAACAGATTTCTAACTTAGTACTGTCGTTTTCAATGCACAAGAAACAAAAACAGTTTAGCAGTGGTCTTGGATGCTATCTGAAACTAAGATTATCTCAGAATCGTATTTAAGTTACATTCCTCCTTATCTATCTTCACTCAAGTGAATGCTCATATTAAATAATCGGATGTCACGAAGATGGCATATTTTCTCACTATATGTTTCACACGTTTAGTAACAATTCACTTCTGCATCATGTTATCATTTATATTCCTCATTATAATTAATTTTCCTTAACTATAAATATTTTAATTGTTTCTACTTCACAAAAAAGGCATTCATTTTTCCTATAGTACCAACAAAACATGTCTTTGACCATAGGTGTAGCTCAAACAGTAGCGATTTGGACTCGATATTTTATGCTACGCTCCGGCCCGAGTTCGAATCTCACTTGAGTTGATTGCCCGGTTGAGATTTTTCCAAGGTTTTACCCAAACCTAAGTCACATGTTAGGTATTCCCACAGGGAACCGTCTTCTATTTCCTTTTGGTTTGTAATAAATCATATGTTTCGGCAGTCTGATTTCTTGCATATTGTCCACATAGCACTTCCAATTGTTGAAAGAAAGTTGCATTATTATGATGATCCCCGCTTTGTTCAATCATTTAATTACGAGCAAGAGATTGATGAGTACTTCAATAGATTAAACATTTCAAGTGAAATTAAGAAGCAGTTTAAAAGTTCAAGGAAGTTAGAAAACAACTCATGAACTTATCATTTGAAGAATGATCAACTTTGCAATGGCAAGGAGTTGTAATATCACACTTTGCAGAGTATGCTCCTGCTAACAATTTCATGTCACAAAATTAACCTCACTTGTTCTGAATGCCTTTTGTTAATCTTAGAGGCGTGCCAGGAAATAACAGAGAAAAGACTGGTTCTTCCCTTTGGAGTAGGTTTGCGAAGGAGGTCGAAACACCGAGTCATATGCTTGGGTCATGCCAATTCAATTCTCTACTGATAGATAAGTTAGTAGTCATCATAAGGTTAAACATTCGATTTCTTCCTTCTTGCAAAGTGAAGGCTTCATATGTTTTGAAGAAGTCCATGCAGTAGATTAAGATTGTTATATTCGAATAATTTCGAGGGAAAAATTGTTCCGGGGCCGGGTATCGAACCCGGGACCTTTGGTTAAACGTACCAACGCTCTACCACTGAACTACCCGGGAACTCTACCCGACACCGATCCAATTTTTCCCTCTATATCCACAGACCTCAAAATGGGCTGACAACCGTCAATCAACCAACATTGTCGGGTAGAGTTCCCGGGTAGCTCAGTGGTAGAGCGTTGGTACGTTTAACCAAAGGTCCCGGGTTCTATACCCGGCCCCGGAACAATTTTTCCCTCGAAATTATTCAAATCAACTTCACAGGGAGTTATACCTGAAAGCTTTATTTGCATGGTTATATTCGGTTTGCGGATATTTTGGCATTCAAGAAAGGAGCCACTGAAGCTCATATACTTGATCCCACAATCAGATAGGAAAATATTACACAAGATCAAGCAAAGAAAATTAACGAAGAAAAGAAATCTATTTATGTGCCCTGCATTCTCTTCTTCAAGGAGAAATATAGCCAGCGGTTTCAAAATTATAAGTTTGCTGTAGCTACAAGAACTTCTATTTGGTGCAAGAGGAATAGTATGTCAAACGGTTGTAGAACTTTAGAATTCTTTAATCACCTTAGCTTACAACAGAATGCACTTTGTTCCATTGCTGAAATGATAATCACAGACTCTATTAGAATTCTGCACCACCCCATATAAAAAAATTTCAACTAAGAACATTGATTATAAGTTCATCCTATTAATTTTTAATAGCCAAATTCTGTTTATAATTTGCAATTTTGCCATAAGTTATTTTTATTTGCATTGTTGTTCTTTAAGAATTGAATGCTAAACTGTGTTTTAAGCAACTTACAAATATGTAAGCAGCTCCATTATTGTTTTCAATAAATGTGTTTCTATCTATTCCTATATTTTGTCAATAATTAATTATTCTATTATAATAGAAGAAATATTTAATTCAGATCAAGCAGGCCTACATTAATTTCATATGGTCGTGCATACCCAATATCTTAGAAATCTCATTTTATATTACCATATTATATCTTTTGAGTAAATACTCAAGTTTCAGATTCAAGCAACAACATTGAAATTGCCATTACTTTACAAAACTTAATTTATGTATTTTTAGTAAGTTAGTTAAAATGTTGTTAATTGTTCCACACAAAGCTTAATATTTGTCTAGCTTGCAATTAAAATCGTATGTAATATCACAACATAAGCATTGAAAATCACTCACTATCGCGGAAAGTGTGGAAAATTCAATTTATGAACTGAAGAAACCTGTAAGAAGCGATTCATTATTATAATGGTATAATGCGCAAAAAAAAATGAGTAAAACAATTTAATTTCGACTAGTTATTAAAATAATTATAATTTTTACTGGTCATTTTCCTTTGAGTGCAATTAATTTCGTTTTATTAATACAGATTGCCATGTCATATGGTTTAATATTATATTCTCATATCTTAGAGCTCTCTGTAGATCATTTTCACAAATACTACATCTCACTATTACCAATTCTACCAACAAGCTTAATAACCTTCAGGCAGGGTGCGATCGGAAGATCAAATAAAAAGCATGACATACTATTGTATTATAAATTATACGATTTAAATAGGTGTAGCTCTATAACATTTATTTCACAAAATTTTCTCTGACTTAGAGCTTAGTATATTTTAATCTATTCTAATACTATTTTTATATTTATGAAAACAGGAATTTAAAATAAATATAAATGTGATAAGTTATTAGTTGTTTATAATGGAAATCTTACTATAAATTAGTAGTATGAAAACAAACCGTCGAGCAGAAAAACATTTTAAAAGGGAATCCCTGAGAATACGCAAGTGGTCTTCAAGACCGACTATTCCAAAGAGTGATGTATTCTTTATTGTGGAAAGGAAAGTTCCCTCTTATGCAGATATATGAATATAGTCTAGAATCCAACCACACTGCCATTTACCAAACTTTGGGCAAACCGCAAGGAACATCTACCATGGCGGACAATCGATTTGGCATCACACAAACACAAGTGGTATCCTATTTTAGATGCAGCGATGAAAATTAAAGAGACTAGTGGAGAGTGTTACTAGAAGATGAGGAAAAAGTGAAGAAACATATAGGCCTACCTAAGCCGTAAAATTTAATGAAATCAAATATCTTATTACAGAAATTATAGAATGAATTCTGTGTGTAACACAGAAAAAGATGTAATCTGCGTGAATATGTGTATGGTGATATCATTCGCAACATAATAAAGGCAATGAATTGTAAACTCGCAAAACGTAGAATGAGAAATTACGTGTCATCATCTTTATGACACATTCTTCCAGGCTTCTTATTCTTTCGGACAATTTTAACCTGATATATTGGACAGTCACGTGGAGCAACTTCGTGTCGTGGTGTCAACATGACGTCATATCTATACCTATAACATCTACATTTCCTTCTGCACTCTTTAGTATCTTTCCTACAAAAAAAAAAAAAAAAAAAAAAAAAAAAAAACTATCTACATAAAATTCGAAAGCTAAACATGGCCAAGATAGTACAATAATGGCAAACGAAAACAATCCTTGTCTTCCACCATGACTTTATGTTACTCTATCAATTCTTTTAGTACCTGCAGTATGCTATAATGTGCCACCACCTCAATTCAAAGATAAAACTGATTTAATCTCAGCTCAAAAACGGCTATAGTGGACCATCATATTTCTCACATATTGATGGATGTTTCAGTTTTATGACGTCGTTTTACGATATATCTGATCGTTATAATTCTCCCTTCCTTTTATCGAAGACCCTGCACACCGCTTACCCTCCTTTATTACATGAAACACACCATCCAATTTCCTAGCTCAAGACATTATTTCAAAGTCTCGAGTACTTTCTGTGTCTCAGCCAATAGTTACACAGACTTGGCAAGGCATATCCACTATTTCCTAAAGGCAATGATGCTACAATACTTAGTATTATATCTACAAAAATCAGTACATTAAATTGTGAAATTACAGTAAGAATGTCACTATTTCATGTTAGTCGACCTGCGCCGTGACGTCGCTGTTTAAGGCATCATGCTTAGGACTCGTGTTACGAAATGTGCGCTGATTTCAGTTCTCATGGGAGAAGAAATTATCTCATAAAATTTCGGCCAGTGTATGGGACTGGTACCCACTCAGCAACGTGGTGTATTTGTGGAGCTACATTAGGCAGCGAAATTCGGTCGTATGTATGTATGTATGTATGTATGTATGTATGTATGTATGTATGTATGTATGTATGTATGTATGTATGTATGTATGTATGTATATATGTATGTATGTATGTCTTCTAGGCCTCGTACAGAGCTCGATCAATTAGAGTAAGAACTAAATATTTCAAAAGGTCCTTTCTCGGATTAAGATAGCGTTTTTATATATAAATAATATGTTAATAATAATTTTTCGCACAAAAATGAAGAAACGGAAATTTTTGTTCTACGCCCGCCTGCAACCAATATTTACAGGAAACACGTATCCTTACGCCTCCATGAAGCTATATAAAAGCTTCAATTCCATTTTAAATTTCATAAGGTTTCCAGAGCAACAGTGCATCACATTAAATCGTAAGTTGATCAGTACATAGATCAGCAATGAATAAGTCTCATTTTCACATTACTCAGTTTTATTTACGTACTTATTATTGTAATGATGTGTTTGTTTCCCCGCTTAAGGTTATCTTCTCCCAAAATGCACAATCATAACACGGAGAAGTTGGATAAACATTTGTAACCTTTTAATTTAAGCCTTCACCCGGCTCCTTTGGGTTATTGTTATTTGAAGTTTAGGTCGGCCTTGTATTATGCAGGTGAAAGAACATCAGGCTCAGGTCGAGTTCGAGTTCAGAAGTGAATAGGCCACACCGGGCTTTAAAATTTGACCCGAACAGTTTTCTGTTCTATGTAAGTGTGTACATAGCCCATGCTATGTAGGCTATAGTATTATTTCTCATAAATTCCTGCACGAATTTTACAATGCATTCTTTCTGAAACAAAAATATATAAAGCAGCCATAAAGTCTTTACAACATTACAGATGTTTATTACAAAGAAATTACTATGGTTACAGGTGTATAGTTTGACATAACCCCACAGAAAAAAGTCTAGAAGGGTTTTTATCAGGTGATCGTGGTGGCCAGCGTGTCTGGAAAATCATCATGTGTTGCAAGTCATTAAGTTGAGGTGCCACATAGTATTGCATTAAATCCAGGTAAATGAATGCTCGGCAAAAAAAAAAAATGGAGAACCAATAACTTTGTCATGCATTAAGTCGCAACAGACATTCCATTTAGTGCTACCCCTCTCATATTTTATGACGAAATGCGGATTTTCTGAACCCCGTATCCGAACATTGTGCCAGTTCATGTGGAAAGTAGACTCATCTGGAAAAAACACACGCTGTCGTCTGCTATCCGTTTCAAAATCTCTGTCGGAAAAAGCAACTTTATTGTTTGTCTTTGTTTTGTCACAAACGACCCAGCTATAACTGTAATAGTTTTTTTGAAACAAACATTTGTGAATTGGAAAGACTTCACGACCATGCTGTATAATCAGTGCGCAAAAATATCGCGAAAGACTTACAGTATTTTCGATCCAGAATAAATTCATTAAATAAAATACAATTTTAAAGCGATATTGGAAACGATCTTGGTTTAGTATTAGAATGTACTGCAATAAGAAAAGCCTAACACAAACTAGAGCCCGTGAAGGATAAATCTGAATCGTTAACCATTAGCTCCCAAGGCCTTGTCTAGACTACACAGGGAAGATTATCTCACATTCCGTTAAGCGTAAGGTAGGAAGAAAATAGGGGAGCGTTCGAGACGCAGACCAAGCCCGGCCCAGACATAGCTTCTCCGGTAACCCCCTACTGAGGGACAATTAACTGGGAATCGGCTTAGATACCCCGGCGACGCGCCTGAAAGGGACCGTGCCTTATGTCCGTCCCGCGTCTTCAAATATCACACGCCTGCCAGCACCTACGAGCCCTGACAAACCTCGTCACGACCGCGCCTGCATCTAAATCAATAGCGGTAATGACATCGCTCGTACTGGAACAAAGGATTTCATTTTATTCTACTAGCAGGAATTGTGTCGTTAACTAACATACATACAAAACAGGAGATCATAATTTATTTATTACAATAGGGTCTGGATATTCCGGCAGATCGAATCACAAGGCCGAACCTGGTTCCGCTTTCTTTTTGTTTTCTTTTCTTCTATTGTATCTTCGTATGTAGTGATGAGATAAACTGCTCTTTTGTAATCACTGTTCGACCTGTGATTGCTTATTTATGATCACGATGATCTTAGCCAGTGAAACAGTGATAAAAAGTGATTGAACTGAGAACTTGTTCATTCTTCCGCGTCTCACTGTGATGTTTCAATGCAGTCGATATTTCGCACATGGTAGGAAAGGGAGAGAAAATGTTGAGGTTAAGTGTTTGTACTTCACAGAAGTCAAGTGTAAGCACAATAGCTACTGAGAGGTAAATATATGCGTTTCATCATTTAAAAAACAGATTGAAGCTTTGAAAGTCAGTATTTATTTATTTGATTTATTTATTCATTCATTTAATCTAATGCTGTAGACAAACTGAACCTTTGTCGTCTGGTTACCCAATATAATGATTGTCCATTTGATCTTGTCCAGTACCGTATTTCTGAAGTTAAATATTATATAGGAAAAAACGGAAAATTATCATTATCATCATCATTATCATCATCATCATCATCATATTCCAGGCACGAAATTAGGCCATTGTTGGCCTGTTTCGGTTCCAGCTATACAGGATCCAATAGACGTTTCTGTGGACGTCCAGGTCGTCGTCGTCGTCGTCGTCGTCGTCCTTGAAGGTGGTATTTTAGCATTTCTTGGGGTGTCCGGCCAGCTTCCATACGAGAAATGTGTTCAAGCCATCTGTTTCTGTATTCTGTAATTTTTTATTCTAATGGTTGCAAGTTGAGTTCCTGCAGTATATCCTTGTGGTCCAGAAGTGTGTATCCTGCAGTTTGTCGCAGATATTTCTTTTCAGCTGCTCTTAATCTGCTGATATCTCTTTGTTTCAGAACCCAAATTTCGCTTCCATACAGGAGAGTTGGTAGTGCAAGGGTTTTATATAGCTTTATTCTGGAATGTTTCTGTACTAAACTTGGTTTTAGGGTATGGTTTAGCAATCCTAATATTTGTAAAAATTTGTTTTTACGTAATTCATACATCACTCAGAAGATGAATGAAACATTATTTTTTAAATCATTGTTATATTTGGTAAAATTTTGTTATTATTGTAATTTTACTAGTTGAAGAGTGTAGCCAATTAATAACGTCACTGCTTAAAATAATGGAATCAATTAACCAATGTAAAATCCTACCAGATTTTTGGCTGTCAGTTGACAATAGTATATTTTTCGACTTTAAGAAATTGAAATCTGTCAGGACCAGCCTGAACTCTACTGAATGTAGGCCATATTGTTAAAATTGGGCACTCACAGTTCGCGGGCGTAGTTTTCCCAATGTTATAGGTAGCATAAACACAGCAGCGCAGCGCACGCAGTGAGAAAAGAACATGAACTGTCTCACAGTGTTGTCAGATCTTGGAAAAATATTTCCGTAGGTGGTAACGGAAAAAATCCTGAGATTAGTCCACAATTTCCGGAGGCGCTTTCGAAAATCACATAAAATGTTATTATAACCTTCTAACTATTACAATACATGAACCTATAATAAAAAGATTTCTACTTTAATTTTTCTACTCACCAATTTGATTAGTAGTCACCACCTTCCTCTCATAGATGTTTCTCCAGACCAGATTATATTCGTTTTTATGAGTTACATATTTTATATTTAGGGAAGCATTAGTAGTCAAGTTATAAAATATTAACAAAACTTTAACTATATAATGTTCATCTACCAGTTTTAATGTATGCCAGAGATTGGTTTTTTCTAAAAAAAAAATAATTTCCTACATAAAAAAATCCGGAGATTACAACTTTATTTCCTATTTATCCGGAAAGTTAAAAAATTCCGAAGATCTCCGGAAATTTCCGGAGACCTGGCAACACTGCGTCTCAGTTGGTGAGCAGTTTAGCCCTCGAACTGTGATCACTGTTTAAAGAGCTGTATAATCACAGGTGTGATCGTGATTTTTCAATCACTGTGATAAAATCACAGGTTAGTGATTTTCTGCTCATCACTATTCATATGGCCTTAGCGGCTACACACGACCCAATCTGCAGGGTTCGATTTGCAGGGACCCTGCCGATCGGGTGGTGTGTAGGCTTGCTGAGACAGCAAACCTCGTGTCGGGTGGTTGGTTCGGGCAGCCACCCAATCTCCTGACTCCCCCACTCCAACACCCTGCAAGTTGGGTCGTGTGTAGCACAATCGGGTAGATTTCTTGTCAGTTGCAGCTTGCAGAAGTGGCGTTTATGAAGAACTGAGAGCAGTGACAGTGAGTGCCACGTGAAATGAAGGAAAAGGAGAAAAGTCTGGAAGGATATTTTTGAGCTGTACAAAGATATGCCTTGTTTATTGGACATTTCAAACGCAGATTATCTGAACAGAGATATGCGTAATCAGGCTTTAAAAATTCTTTTTGAAAAATACAAATTATGTAGTGCACAGCATTCCAACACAATAGGATCAACGTTATCAATATGCACACCTATGCTTTGTCGAAAATATGAGAAGAGTTTAAATGTTTTCTTATTTTTAAGAGGTTAGATACAGCTTACAGCAGTAAAATTTTGGAAATATTAAACATTTTTTCCCTCCATTACTGTATCTTGTACAATAATGAAAATTAATATGTATAAAACACTGTCCTTCTGTTTATTTACTTACTGGCTTTTAAGGAACCTGGAGGTTCATTGCCGCCCTCACTTAAGCCCGCCATTGGTCCCTATCCTGAGGAAGATAAATCGTCTCTGTCATCAAATCCCACCTCCCTGAAATACATTTTAATATTATCTTCCCATCTACGTCTCGGCCTCCCCAAAGGCCTTTTTCTCTCCGGCCTCCCAACTAGCACTCTTCAGGTGAAGAATACAATGCATGCAGTTGTGTAACTTTCTCCATTCTCCTGTAACTTCATCCCTCTTAGCCCCAAATATTTTCCTAAACAATTTATTCTCAAACACCCTTAACCTATGTTCCTCCCTCAAAGTAAGAGTCCACGTTTCACAACCATAAAGAACAACTGGTAATATAACTGTTTTATAAATTCTGTCAGATTTTTGACAGCAGACTGGATGATAAAAGCTTCTAAACCGAATAATAACAGGCATTTCCCATATTTATTCTGTGTTTAATTTCCTCCCGAGTATCATTTATATTTGTTACTGTTGCTCCCAGGTATTTGAATTTTTTCACCTCTTCAAAAGATAAATTTCCAATTTTTATATTTCCATTTCGTACAATATTCTCGTCACGGGACATAATCGGGATTTACTTCCAACCCTATCTCTTTACTTGCTTCAAGTAAAATTTCCGTGTTTTCCCTAATCGTTTGTGGATATTCTCCTAACAAATTCACGTCATCCGCATAGACAACTGTCCTTCTGCTATATGAAAAAAATATTTTTACGGTTAAAAAATTATTTATTTTTTTATTTTATTATTTTTTAAATTCAGTTCACTTTGCAGTGATGATGCGTTTCCCACATAACTCAAAAACTATCCAACATTCTGTGATGAAATTTTTTGTGTGTATTTATGCATGTCATATCTACAATACGATGCAAGATGACTTCTCTTCCGTTGCTAGATTGTTTGATAAAAAATAAATTCATTTTAAAAAGTGGTCAAACATCAGTATTTTCTATTACACAAAATAAAAAAAAATATATTGTTTATTACGGACTGCAGTTGAAAGAGCACGATATTGTAAACATGAGTTTCAGCAATAAAATAAAAAAAGAGAGAACATGAAAAGTTAACAAGTTTTTTAGTTATGAGGGAAACGCTTCATCACTGCACAGTGAACTGTCAACATTTTGAATCTCGAAAAAAAATTTGTATTTTTTTTTTCATCGGAAATTTTTTTTTCATATAGTACCTGTTTATCGTTCTGTAATAACAAACTCAATGCAATTCCAATTTTTTGAAACTTGGAAAGTGAACGAGCCATGATATATCTTTTCACACCGGAGCAGGTTGGGTCGTTTGGAGAGCTCAGATATTTTTAAAACCTTTCTGTATTTCTTACTTTTGATTGACATTGTTTCACTTGAAGTTACATGCTTTCTGAAATACTGAGGCCACCAGTTATCAAAATTCAATATGATGTTACTGCCTGTTAATAACACTGTTTTAATTTTTCCTCTTTTATCAGCGTTTCATACTCTTCTGGGGTGTACATTCGATCTTTATCCATGTTATGTGCTCTTTCTCAAATAAACGTATTTATCTAACCTCCAAAGCAACAAATGGAGTCGAGTTAGAAATGTGCCCCTGTAGAGTATATTTTTAACAAAATATCAATTTCCACAAAAATGTGACTTGTGCCCTTTCTAAAATAAACTATTCATTTATAGAATTAGTATGCCTATCTCTACTCTTTTTCTGAAAATTTTTTAAATTTCTGTAATAGTGCTCTAAGCGTGTACTCATGAGCCACCCCAGCACAGGAGGCCTTTGTCCAACATGGGACATCATGGCTAGCATTCATTCATTCATTCATTCATTCATTCATTCATTCATTCATTCATTCTTTCATTCATTCATTCATTCATTCATTCATTCATTCATTCATTCATTCATTCATTCATTCATTCATTCATTCATTCATTCATTCATTCATTCATTCATTCATTCAATAGTGTGCAACTGGAGAAAACTTTAGTTACCCTGCATCATTACTGACAATGAAGATTTTTCAACAACGACACGTATTTGTTTTCTTTTAAAAAAGATAGAAACATGTCTCATGTGCTTATTATGTCTTGATATTATATAAATTGGTTAGAAATGTGTTTATCTTAATAGACATTACAATAGCGTGCATTCAAATTTTGATAACAAGTATTGAAAACGTTCTCAATCAGGAATAGAAAACTGAAAATGTTAAAAATGTCCGTAATATCTGAGCACTGTACATAAAAACGAATTGAAACTAAAGCATCATATCAAGTAGAAGAAATTAAGTCACTTATATATGCGGAGATAGTTAAAGGGGTGCTTTCTAGCTGTATGTAACACTTTATTTTCTAAAATGCCAAATGGAAAACAGATTACAGATCAAATAAAACAACAATTCAACCTGCTCGCATTGATGTGGTTTCGCAGAAGAGTAGCAAAATTCGCTCTTAAACTTCAAAATCACTAATCATATATTGCGTTGTTGTTATTATTATTAGTCTAGTGAATACCACTGATCTAAAGGTAGACAAAACAATGGCCGCCACAACAGGGCATCACAGCTCGGGCTATAACCAAAGACCAGGTAGCTCTGCCTAGTGGCTTCTTAATTCATTTTTATATTATTTTATGAATACACAGAATTGCCATACAAGATCTCACAACAAAACAGATACTTCTAAATTTATCTCAGCAGAGCAAGAAAATCAAATTGAACACTTTTGTGACAAGACTAAAATTAAAATTTGACAGTATAGTACATTTTTAATACAGAGCATTCAGCTCGCTACCTGCCGAGAATAAGCGCATCGGATATGTTTGCATTACCGGCGTATACTGCACCATTATCGATAGGCAATTTCCCGTACATTTTTACTCTCATAACTTTGATTAATGATAGCGTGCACAAAATTATACTTTAACCGAGCGAGATGGCTCATGCGTTCAGGAGGTCCGTGGTGCGATTCCCGGACCGACCAACCTGACTGGGTTTTCCGTGGTTTTCCGTTCCGGGTTGGAATTTTCATTGCCACCGTCCATTTCCCTTCCTCTCTCGTGTAGAAAAAGAATTTAGATTTCATACCATTCATCTTTTTCATTATATTCCATAGACGCATGTGTTCGTCCGCTTATGAAGCGGGGGCAGCCTCTCCGCAACCGTCCCTGGGTCCCCAGCATTCCGCAATATCTCTGCCAGGATTCATTCCTTAAGAGTACTTCGAAGG
The DNA here is from genome assembly GCF_040183065.1 of Periplaneta americana. Lineage (NCBI taxonomy): Eukaryota > Metazoa > Arthropoda > Insecta > Blattodea > Blattidae > Periplaneta > Periplaneta americana. The sequence continues at coordinate 36,962,032 of NC_091125.1, forward strand.
GAGCTTTGACACCTTGGAAGGACCGTTGGAATGGATCCTGTGCTGTTTAGTCACCTTGGCGGTATGAACTTAGGCCGGGGGATAGGGGCCCCCATTGGGTGAGCGGTGAGGGGTAACATGCGGCCGGTGGGCCGGTACACTTCATCCTCATTAATCTCATAAGTTCGGAATGCACAATAGGCCTCAGTATGGCCGACGTGCAAAGGGTCGTCCCTAACCCGCCCCTAGCCACCGTTACCTAACCTAACCTATTAGACTTTTATTTCACAATAAGTTATAGCAGTTGTTCAAAGTGGTGTCCATCTGTATTCGCACATTCCCTACATATTTAGGTGAAATTGCTATTAGCACAGAAATGTTATACATAGCCTATTTCCGTAATGTTTAATATTATTTCTCTTCTTACATTGTCTTCATGTTCGACTGTAGCGTGGCGGTTACTCCTGTACACTCTATTTTTCAGGTTTTTGTGCTATGAATAACAATCCCTTTTAGGCGATTAATATAAATTCATACTCTTAACGACTAAATTGTTCCAAAACACAGTAATAAACAGCTTACTCTACTCTGCAGTACATTACTTACTTACTGGCTTTTAAGGAACCCGGAGGTTCATTGCTGCCCTCACATAAGCCCGCCATTGGTTCCTATCCTGAGCAAGATTAATCCAGTCTCTATCATCATATCCCACCTCCCTCAAATCCATTTTAATATTATCTTCCCATCTACGTCTCGGCCTTCCCAAAGGTATTTTCCCCTCTGGCCTCCCAACTAACACTCTATATGCATTTCTGGATTCGTCCATACGTGCTACATGCCCTGCCCATCTCAAACGTCTGGATTTAATGTTCCTAATTATGTCAGGTGAAGGATATAATGCGTGCAGCTCTGCGTTGTGTAACTTTCTCCATTCTCCTGTAACTTCATCCCTTTTAGCCCCAAATATTTTCCTAAGAACCTTATTCTCAAAAACCTTCAATCTCTGTTCCTCTCTCAAAGTGAGAGTCCAAGTTTCACAGCCATACACTGCAGTACATTACCCCACAAAAGATATTATGATCTGAAATCAAAATTTTAATACAAGACATATTTTTAAATGGTCAGCAAAGGAACAAAATGCTATTCTTTTTTATTCGTCACGTTTTTAAGAATCATACCTGAAAAACAATGTAATACTTTCCTTTTCAATCACTATTATCCTAATATTTAATAGATTATTAGAAGCATTTGCCTTGAGTAGTAATAAACTACTCCACATCGATTTAAATGGTATTGGCATAAGGAAGAAGCTATGCTCAACTTGAAAAAGTTCTATCCAGTGAAATGCTCTTTCCTACATATAGCCTTTATTCTACCTTGTCATTAGTCCTAGGTCTGTCTTTAAGAAACTGCTGAGACACTGAGAACTCCGTGAACCAAGTTACTTTACGAACCTCTGTTTTACGACATTAATCAGATGAATGTCGTAAGGTTTTTTATATGCCACAAACTTTGTGTGGCACCCACTGCTTCACTTCACTCCTTGAGGAAGCCTACTTTGAATCTTTACGTCCGAAAAAAAGTAATTTTCTGCATTAGGGTCCTGATACAAGCACATTAACTACTAGACCTAGACGAGCGTAAACTAACTTGATTTTTTTTTTCTTAAAACTGCATTTCTTTTATGGAAAACCGATAAAGGAAATACGAATAGGCGGACTGAAATAAACATTGCGATATTTGCTCATAGTCATGGCACACTTAAATAGGCCTATATTTTATGTTGAGATTTTAATTTGTAAAAGTCTTGAATTTCAATTGCAGATTAAAGTGCATGAGCTAAAATTTAATGTGATTATCTATATTATAAAAAATCGCAGAAATGATACAGTTATTAACAGAGGAATATACTGTAAGCCTATTTCCAATCTTGGTCTAGAAATAGGCCTACAGTGCTCTTTCAAAAGAGATGTAGAGAATGATGGACAGAGTGAAGCCGAAACAAACCATTGCTCCAAACCTAGTTTGGAAATTACGATGATGATGATGATGATGATGATGATGATGATCATCATCATCATCATCATCATCATCATCATAGCTGAGCTGTGCTCACGTAGGCACTATACATAGCTGTGGAGCAAAACTTGCTTATGTCAAGCAGCCGAAAGAAGCAAGCAGAGTTTGACGTCACAGTGCTTGAGAGGTGGAAGAACATTGCATTAATAAAAATAACTCGTTACGGGGAACATTATTAGGTTGATGCATAAGCGTTTTTGTTCGACATCACAACACTGCATCAACAATTCAGAGTGGGCTATGCATAGCTTCTTTGTATGGTTTGAAGTGTTCCTGTACAATTAAGTGTTTTGTGGGTTTTGTTTAATTTAATTGTTATTTTAAAGTTGTGTTTTTGAATTAAGTGTTTCATTAATTTCATTAACTTCAGTACAGTAAGTGACTATATTTAAGTGTTTTTGTGGCATTAAATCCACTACTTCTGCCCGTTATGGATACGGGAGAAGAAGCGGCCATTGCTAATGCCAAGAGGCAAAAGCTGGGACATAGTTCTCCATTTATTTCACAGAACAAATTTGCGCCCTTAAATAATATAAGTGAAGACGTCACTAATGTAAGTACTGAAAGTCAAAATAATACTAAAAAGTCAGACAAACCTCCACCTATTTATATCTGCAATCTTAAAAATATGAATAGTCTGCAAACAGACTTCATAAAATTAGATATTGGCCAGTATAAACATATGACTATCAATGATAACAAAGTCAAATTAAACTGTGAAACAACTGAAGGCTATAGAAAAACAATAGAATATCTCAAGACCAACAATGCTGGTTCTATACATACCAAATTAAAGCAGAAAAACATTTCACAGTTGTGATTAGGGGACTACATCCCTCTTGCGATACTGATTTGATGATGCAAGAAATTTCTGACCTAGGTTTTCAACCTGTCCGAATGTTACCAGTTCATCATCCCGTATCTAAAGTTCCTCTACCTTTATTTTTCTTGGATCTGAAACCCAATGCCATGAATGAAAATATTTATGAAATGAAGAGGCTTTATGGATCTGTCATTAAAGTCGAAGCTCCTAAGCCTAAACATTCTGTAATGCAATGTATGAGATGTCAGGACTAAGAACACAGCAAGAATTACTGTTATCGTTCTCCGCGCTGTGTCAAATGTGATGGGCCGCATCCAACTTCTCAATGCACTAAAAATCTACATTCTCCTCCAATTTGCGTGAATTGCAAGGGTCAACATATTGCTAATTATAAAGGATGTCCTGTTCATTAAGAACTTCAGAAGTCTACTCTAGCAGGAAATAGAAACACAAACATAAGTTTTCTTGCATCTAGAACTTTTAAATAGCCTGAACCAAAAACTTACTCTCAATATACCACCAGATCGTTCATATGCTGAAACTGTAAAAAAGAATATTGGTTCCCCAGCTATTAGTCATAGCGAAGAATTAATAAATAAGCTGATGGACAAGATTGATATTCTTATGCCTATATTGTTGCCTCTAGTAAGTACATTGCAACAAGTTCTTCCTGCTCTTATTAACAAAAAATGAATTCTGACAACAATTTATTAATTTGCACATGGAATTGCAGAAGTGTCAATAATAAGTATTTTGAACTGAAGTTGTTTTTAGATTCATATAATATCGATATCTTATTAATAACTGAGACAAAACTCACACCGCACTTGAACTTTTATGTACCTGGTTTTATAACTTATCGAGTTGATCATCCAAGTAATACTAAGAAAGGGGAATCTGCTATTCTTGTCAAAAATCACATAGCTCATGATGAATTACTACCAGTTATTGAAGACGAATTTCAAATTTCACGTATATCAATTACCTTAACTGGAATGAAGTACCAGATCTGTTCTTTCTATTCTGCACCTGCAAATAAAATAATTCTTTGCAACTTTTGGGACATCGTTAATGTTATGGGTAATCAATTTCTACTAGGTGGAGATTTCAATTGTAAACATCCCAGATGGGGTTCAAATTTAGCCAATCCAAGAGAGCTAATACTTCTAGATGCGGCAACACAACTCTCCTTAGAATTCATACATCCAATTGAACCCACACACTACCCAGATGGAGGACAGATGCCTGATGTACTGGATTTTTTCATTGGTAAAAATATATGTCATTTATGCTCGGTGCCATCAGTTCATACTTACGAACTTAGTTCAGACCATTACCCAGTAGTGGTTACTGTTCATTCAAATGAAATTAGTATGAATGAACACTATGCATTAATAAACTATCCTTTTGATTGGAACTACTATTCAGCCCTTCTCAATGAAATTACAGATTTAAAACTTCCTTTAAAAACTGCTCAAGATATAGATGTGGCTGTTAGCAAACTAACCAGATACGTTCACCATGCAGCAAATCTGGCCAGTAGTAAAAAATTCTATAAGAAATGTAATAGAATGAGACCTACAGGGAAAATTGCGCAACTGCTACGAGAAAAGAGATACTGTCGTAAATGATGGGAACAGACTAGATATCCTCCCCATAAAACTAATTATAATAGAGCCTCCAGGAAACTAAAAGATGCATTAAGAGAAGAAAGAAGTGATGCTGTAAAAAAATCAGCTGTTATCTCTCAATACTGCTGATGGTTCATTGTGGAAAAAAACTAAAGTTATAACAAAAAGTATTGAGAGAATACCACCGCTAAAATTGGGAGACTCTTGGAAGTGTACGTCTGAGGAGAAAGTAACAGTTTTCTCTGTTGTATTAATAAAGCAGTTTCAATGTAATGCTACTGTTAATCCCGAATTTGAACAAAAAATTCTGGATAAAGTAAAGACTCTATTGCAACTGTCACCCTTTACTACATTCTTCACCCCCGCTCAAGTTTTAAATGCAATAAGACGTACCCCAACAAAAAAGGCTCCTGGTCAAGATTTAATCGTTCAACCATTGCTTATGTCATTTCCGAAAAAGACCATTGTATTTTTAACTCAAATATACAATGGCATTCTGCGTTTGACCTACATTCCAAAGAACTGGAAACATGCTAAAATTGTGATGATTCCAACACCTGAGAAACCTAAAAATAATCCCAGTAGTTATCGCCCTATTAGTCTTCTTCCCATTTTTTCCAAGATTTTTGAACGCCTTCTGCTTCCTCGACTTCTAGATTCAATAAACTCCACTATTCCCAATACTCAATTTGGGTTTAGATCTTCACATTCTTGCCCGCAACAGCTACACGAGTAGTGGACACTATCTTGGACACTTTTGAAGAAAAATCTGTTTGTCTTGGTCTGTTTTTAGATACCGAAAAAGCCTTCGATAAAGTGTGGCATGAGGGACTCTTGTTTAAATTAAAACCAATACTTTCAGACACGTTATTTAGAATACTACAGTCCTATCTCTGCAACAGAACATTTTCAGTGAAGTATGAAAATGTAGTATCCCAGGTCAGAAGTATTCAAGCAGGTGTGCCTCAGGGTAGTGTACTTGGACCTTACCTTTATCTGATTTATGTGTCTCATTTCCCTAGAGACGCCAATTTAACAACAGCTCAGTTTGCAGATGATGTTGCTGTTCTGTGCAAATATTCATGTGAAATGGTAGCTAATAAATTGCAATAGTTTTTACATTTAGTGGATATATGGTGTAACAAATGGAAAGTTAAAATGAACCCTAGAAAATCCAATGTTATCCAGTTCACCTATAAAAGAAAAACTGAAAATCAATCCATCACTCTACAAGGAGAAGAAGTACCACATGCTGAGTCAGTGCGGTACCTAGATCTGTACTTGGACAGAAATACACATATAAGCAACCTAGTGAAAAGACTCCGACATAAATTATATCAAGTTAAACATCTGTTGAAGGGCTCATCACCACTGCCGCTACACTTGAAAAGACATATATTTCTCATTGATCAGACCTATATGGATGTATGGCTGTGGCATATGGGGATCTGCATCCAATTCCCAAATCAGACGAATTCAGACAATACAGAACAGGGTCCTTCGTCTAATCGTGGATGCACCCTGGTACATCCGCAATGACAACCTACACAAAGACTTGAACGTGCCTACAGTTGAATCCACCCTGCGCAGCGCCTACATACGACTTCATCACTCAATGTTAACCATCAAAATGAACTCCTTAATACCATCCCAGAACAACTTCCACCGCCTCGCCAAATAAGAAGATTAAAAAGAAAAAGACACTCAGATCTGTTGTTTGAAGATTAACATTTTTGTTTTGTTTCACATTTTGCCAGAGGACAGTCATAGGACTGCAACCTCCATACATGTTTGTGTGCTTTTATAGCACAGTATTTATCATTTTAAGCACAATTGTATTGTACATAATTGTATAATAAAGTTTTCTTATGATTTGAAAAAAAAACACTGCATTGTTAAGAGATTGTTTATCGTTCGCATTTGTCACTTGTTATTTGGAGTGTTGTGCTTGTAAATAGCCTTAAATTTTGCGGATTTGAAGAAAGTTTGTGCTATTGATGGGCTAAAAAGATGGAGTGTCAAATGGAAAAAAAAAAAAACAAAAAAACACTTCCGAAATAGACTATTCTTCTGTTTTACTTCAATAGAGAAGCAAATACAGCGGAGGCGGCTCGAAATATTTCTGCAGTATATGGGAAAAATGTCATCGGATAAAACACTCCAAAAAATGGTACTCTCGATTTAACATACAACACCCGTACAAAAGTTAATGTTCATCCACAGAAGATGATGTTATGCGGCCGATGAGATAAAAAAGCGTCATGTAGAGTCTACTATGAATTGCTTCCTAAGAATGTAACCATAATTTCTGACATTTACTACCAACAACCCAGACGCCTTGCGGCCGCAGTTGAAGAAAAACGACCAGGAAGACTGCATCAAGTGCTGTTGAAACACTATAATGCACACCCATACTCCGCTAACATGACGAAAGCAACTATCCAGGAGTTTGGTTGGCAGGTGGTTCCATATCCTGCGTATTCTCCCGATCTTGTGTCCTCAAATTTTCAATTTTTCCTTTCTCTATACAACAATCTTCAAGGGAACTCCTTTGATAACAAAGATACTTTACAAACTTGACTTGACGACTTCAGAATTATTTTTTCAGACTTATAATCGAAAAACTACTCCAGCGTTGGCAGAGAGTCGTAAAATGTTTTTTTATGTTATGTTTTATTTAACGACGCTCGCAACTGCAGAGGTTATATCAGCGTCGCCGGAGGTGCCGGTATTTTGTCCCGCAGGAGTTCTTTTACATGCCAGTAAATCTACTGATTTGAGCCTGTCGCATTTAAGCACACGAACCCCAACCTTGGGCATAGAAGGCCAGGAGAGTCGTAGATTATGTAGGAGGTTATGTTACTGATTAATTTCTATTTTCTATTCATTCCAAATACAAACTTTTGTCACAGAGAAAAAACACTACGAGCTTTTGCATCAACCGAATAAAATTTCTGTTCTGTTCTATATAAACTCAAAATGGTCTTTAGTAACGTTTTCTCGGTCATTCAATATCTCATCAATTTCCTGGTAAATTGGAATGAGTAAAAAAATTGCTACGTTTGAATATATAACTGTGATGATGATGATGATGATGATGATGATGATGATGATGATAATGATGATGATTTTGACTAAACTGTTTAACGAAGACGTCCATAAAACGGATTAAAATTTAACTAAACCTGAAGACGGAATGTTTCTCATTGATTAAACTGAGAGACGATATTTCAGTACTGGTACTAGGAAACTTCTGATATACGATAGGAAGAAACATTTTCCACTTACTAACCCAGAAACACACACAAAAAAAAGATGTCATCTCGTAAGAATCTCTTTCCTTAGAAACCAGCCGTAGAAGTGGCTGTAAAGTGAGGATGAAACTGAAAATACTCTCATTTTACACTTGCTTATGCCATACACAGCAAGATAAAGTTTTAATGTAGCGGAAATACTCAGCGCTTTTTAGTAAGTGGCAGGAGGTATCAGGTGTCCCCACAGGGTTTTATCGTAAAGTGTAATGTCCCTGAAGGAACTTGATCAATCAGAAGACCATAAAATGAGTGCAAAAACTTCTACATATTGCATCATATGTCTCAAGGGAGCACTTTCACTTTTGTTTAAATCCCAAACTTTACTCAAGGTTCAAAGAAATGAATGAAGCATCCTCAAAACGTTCTTTACGAAACCCATCTTCATAAGAAAAAGTTTGATGATATTGCTCGCTATTTTTCTCTTTTATATCTCATAATTTTGCTAACAAAATAAAGTCAACAACGAGTATTATGTATGTCATTATTTTTATAATAAAGTGATTATCAATTGATAGTAATATCTGCATTATTCTAAATACAGAAGTCCATTAATAACGCAATGTTGCCAAATATCAATACCACTATTTTCATCACTATCATGGCTATCATCGTCATTATTACTATTATTGTCACTAATATTATTCTATTGTTACAGTAAGGTTTGTACTAACATAATATTGCCTAATCGCTGTTGGCTAGCATATAAACAAACAAACAAATAAGTAAATAATGGATTATATTTTCTATGCTCTCAACCTCACTGAAAGTTGTTCACTGTAACAATGTATAGACCTCTATGCCGCAGTCCATTTTAATGTGTAATTTCATATTCGATTTAGTCTGCATTGAAACTTACTTACTTACCTACAAATGGCTTCTAAGGAGCTCGAAGATTGATTGCCGCCCTCACATAAGCCCGCCATCGGTCTCTATCCTGTGCAAGATTAATCCAGTCTCTATCACCATATTCCAACTCCCTCAAATCCATTTTAATATTATCCTTCCATCTACGTCTCGGCCTCCCCAAGGGTATTTTTTCCTCCGGCCTCCAAACTAACACTTTATATGCATTTCTGGATTCGCTCATAGGCCTACGTGCTACATGCCCTGTCCATCTCAAACGTCTGGATTTAATATTCCTAATTATGTCAGGTGAAGAATACAATGTGTGCAGGTGTACGATGTGTAACTTTCTCCATTCTTCTAGGACTTCACCTCTCTTAGATGCAAATATATTCCTAAGCACCTTATTCTCGAACACCCTTAACCTCTGTTCCTCTCTCAAAGTGAGAGTCAAAGTTTCACAACCATACAGAACAACCGGTAATATAGGCCTAACTGTTCTATAAATTCTAACTTCCAGGTTTTTTGGACGACAAAAGCGGCATTTCCCATATTTATTCTGCGTTTAATTTCCTCCCGAGTGTCATTTATATTTGTTACTCTTGCTCCAAGATATTTGAATTTTTCCACCTTTTCAAAGGCTAAATTTCCAATTTTTATATTTTCATTTCGTACTACGTTCTGGTCACGAGACATAATCATATACTTCGTCTTTTCGGGATTTACTTCCAAACCTATCTCTTTACTTGCTTCAAGTAAAATTCCCGTGTTTTCCCTAATCGTTTGTGGATTTTCTCCTAACATATTCACGTCATCCGCATAGACAAGCAGCTGATGTAACCCGTTCAATTCCAAACTCTCTCTGTTATCCTGGACTTTCCTAATGGGATATTCTAGAGCAAAGTTAAAGTAAAGCATCTCCTTGCTTTAGCCCTCAGTGAATTGGAAAATCATCAGACAGAAACTGACATATACGGACTCTGCTGTACGTTTCACTGCATTGAAACTATACGAATTAAAACAAATTACTCTGTAAAAATGTCTGCACTACTTCACAGCTACTTCATAGAGAAAGTTCCCAGGTATAATTACTATAGTTCGGTCCATGTCATCATGAATATAAACACGTCTTCTTTACTTGTGTATTTAAAAGTATAATTTAACATTTGTATCATGTCCCCGGCTCTGGCTCAAGTAGTGGCATGTGCGTTACAAATCGAGCGTACCTGGGTTCATCTCCCTGTAAAAAAGTGAAGATTTCTCTCTTTTCCATTCACACTTGATATCTGTTATTAGAATAGTGACTGATGTATAAAACAGTGATCCTGTCTAATGTTGGTCAAAATTCACACAAAGTAACAGGTCACAGAGGCCATTCTAAGAAGACGAAGACATATCAGTGATATAAGTAAAGTGAATATTTTGGAATTACTTAAGTCATCAGTTTAAAAATAAGACACACAAAAGTCAAATGAATAATGATGTTGTTACGAGGCCCAGCATTAATTCTATTGGCACAAAAAGCCAGGGGAGCATCTAAAACCGTGATAAAAATGTCAATGTACTATCTGACAACGAAGGATAAGTATTACTTTCCCATATTACAGCTTCATGATTCATCATTCGAGACCGCATATGGTAAATTTAAAACTTTAACGGACAGCGTTTTATTGACATTTTAAATCGTAAAACTTGTATATAATTTTAAACGCTAAACGCAGTTGCTCTACATTTATAAAGAAAAGCAGTAGGAGCACTTTTTTTTTTCTTACTTCCACGGGAAATTGAAGCCTTGTCACTTGTCAGCCGTCATTCTGGAGAACCCCAAATTCTGATGATAGAGTTTACATAAGGAGGCCGTCAATCATGGGGAGATAGACCATGTGCATACCGAACGATAAAACCAGACACTGAGGAAGAAAAAAGACCTGTCACAGCTTTAATGGGAAACGTCAAAAATGAACACCAATCCAAACAACGACGGATTCCCGTATAACGGAAAGGAAAATTGGCTGCGAGTTAAGTAGTTGGGAAGATGGAAGACGAGCAAGAAAGATATTCTCCTCACTAAATCTTGTACTAACAAGAGCTCATTATTACCGCAGAGAGTTAATTTCATGCCACAGTCTCCAACCAGTGCTCCAAGCATGACTAATCTAGTCAAACAATAAGCATTTCCTCCAACGTCTTGCTGCAAGGCGCTTATGTTCACATTCCATTAACCATTTTAAGATAATCAGGAAAATAATACTCCTCTGAAAGAAGCTTATAATTTAATTTCTATATTACGAACATAATTACGATGTTTCTGGTTTTGAATGCATCATTTTACCTAATTATAATAAAGGTTTATAACTAATAGAGATTGAATTTCTGAGCAACGTAAAGCATAGACTACTTTGGACATCAGAGTCCGAGGTTCAAAATTCCAGGCGAACGCTAGATTTTTCATCTTACCATAACTTTGAGAAAGATTCTGCGATCTACTCAGCCTTGTAAAAAATTGAGTATCGAATCTTTCCCGGGGACTACATCACATTCTCATAGTATAAAGCAAGGAAATTCTACAATCTTGCCTTCACTACATCTGAATGATGTATAAACTAGCACCTTTACTACATTATATATACATTTTTTCTATCTTACATTTCTTCTATATTAATTGCAATGTATTAAAATTTCTGTAACGGAATGAATACCTTATTTTATATAGTTTTCTTGGCGTATCATTTTTAAATTGTATTTTACAGAAAAAAAATGACACAAGAAACATTATTTTTAGTTATGAATGGATCATAAATAACTCCTCATATGTTTCACTGAAGTTACCAAATAAAATTATTATGCATTTCTAAAGTCCTATTTTCGTTTCAAAAAATTATTTTCAATGTGGCTGGTTCAAAAAGCACTAAGTCCAAAATATTTATGTCGACAGCAGTGATAGTAAACAAAAAATGATTTTTTGACAGCTACAAGTCGATGTCTTAACAGTAACTACAATTGGGTTTTACAAGTTTTAATCAAGTCCTGAAAGTTTGAAAAATATCAGTCCTTTGTTTCTCCTGAAAAATAATTTATTATGGGCGTAGCGCTTTTTGATTCGACACTCCTCGTTTGATATATGCGTTATTTTGAATACTAGTGTAATTAAAACATCAATAAAATTAAACATATTGGGATGAGCGGAATAGAACTGTGTATTCAAGTTTGAATGGAAAGACTCACGCAGTTAGTCGTACGGCAAATAGAATCCGAAAATTGAGTCCATATTTTAGGCGGGAAATACGAGGGCGGAGGTATATAAGTCTCTAACACATAATCAAAAAATTCATCAACTTGTGGGAGGTTATTCGGACTCGAATTGCTTATCTTGCACGTAACATCTGAAGATATTTGGGAGCCAATTCGCATGACGTATTTTAATCTGGGAGCCAAATCGGAAACACCGGGTACAATAAGTCTCAGGCTGCGGTGCCGAAATTAGTACAAAAAAACTTCAAAATAGATCACTCATTTAACCAAACATAAAGGCTGTAGATTCCCGTATCATTGTACATCAAGTAGGCCCTACAGAGTACCATTAAAAGAAGAAAAATAACTAATCGTCGGAAGATCGGACAGAAAATGGGTAAAGCTTTAAGATGATGGTTACTTAGAGGAGTGGTCATTTTGCAGTGATGTTACTTTCGTCTAATTTACTTGCTCGCTGTATAAAAATAACATGAATTAGTCTGTTTCGCTTCCATACTATAGTTGACCCTTCATATAGACGGCCAATGTAGGCCTATCTTTAATTTTAAATATGTATCTTTAATTGTAAGTCTATATTTTTATAGCTACTTCGGAATTCTTTCTGCAGTCACGGTGCCATTGATGTAACGTTCTGTTCTGCATTTCTGTAATGTATGAAATATTGTCGTAGTCTATATTTTAGCCTAAATAAATGTTCAAATTAACTGTACGTAGGGTATGTATGTATGTATGTATGTATGTATGTATGTATGTATGTATGTATGTATGTATGTATGTATGTATGTATGTATGTATGTAGGGTATGTATGTATGTAGGGTATGTATGTATGTATGTATGTATGTATGTATGTAGGGTATGTATGTATGTATGTATGTATGTATGTATGTATGTATGTAGGGTATGTATGTATGTTTGTTTGTTTGTTTTAGTTGCTTATTTAACGACGCTGTATCAACTACTAGGATATTTAGCGTCGATGAGATTGTGATAACGAGATGGTATTTGGCGAGATGAGGACGAGGATTCACCATAGATTACTTGGCATTCACCTTACGGTTGGGGAAAACCTCGTAAAAACTGTGTATGTATGTATGTATTGTGTGTGTGTGTGTGTGTGTGTGTGTGTGTGTGTGTGTGTGTGTGTGTGTGTGTGTGTGTGTGTGTGTGTGTGTAGCCTACATAAACATTTCTCCATAATGCAGCGAAAAAGAAATTTAAAAAAAACTACCGGAACTTCGTTTCAAAACAACCTATAGCTTACACATTAATTATGCCACAAACTCTTCATTATATATCATGAAAGTATACTTTGCTTACAATTGTTATGTTAAAATTGCCGTTAAGTTTAAATTTATTCCGTCCATCCAGTTTATTGTGATACTATTGAAGCCGTTTTGTTTGAACAGGACGCTGCTTTACTTATACTTTATGATTGCCCATTATGGTCTACATCTCTATATGGCAGATGGATTTTTTTCAGACAACAGAACTCGGACAATGGGGTAGGGTTTTTAATCACTCCCACCGTACGGGAAGGACTTGTCTAGCCAGCTGCCAAACAAGCGATTTCTTGTTATCAGCTTTCCAAAATTACAGGAAATGGCATACTTCAAAGAGGGAAATAATCCAAATGATCCTCAGGCAAAATAACCCAAGACCCTTCACAATGTACAGTACAGACGCATTCGAATAATTCGCCAGTTGGGTGCACCCTAATAACCCCCTCTTATTTCCTCCCATCATCGCCCATGCATCCATTCATCTTGTTTATCGTTTTTAACAAGCATTAGTCATCAAGGAAGGAAATGTAAATCCCACCTGAACCAACTAATAAATTGCCGACACTAGGAGCTAACCAAAAAAAAAAAAAAATGGTTTTCCCGCTAATAATTCCTTGGGGACGCCGTGACCATCACCCTGCTCTCCAGTGATGAAAAAAAAAAAACTGTAGAGGCCAAACTTAGCTTCTAACCATTGAACCTACAACAGGGAAGCTGCAAGTTAAAAATAATAATACTTTATTATGAACAAATGTAGTGCATTCATACATACAATCTTAAAAATATAATGCAAAAGAAGACAGAGAAATAGGAAAAGGAGAGCATTTACATCGAAAAGTAGAGCAAGGAAGAAAGAAAGAAGCATTAAAAATGAAAAAGAATAAATAAAAGGGATAACAGTACAATGATAAAATAATGACAGGAAAATGGAACGACAAAGTGGGGAGAAGAAAAGAGAAATACAGGGAGAAAAACGAAAGAGAAACGAAAAAGGAAACGGAAGAAATACACATTCAAAAGGAAACACGTAGCAAGAATAAATACGAAAAATACGAAGAATAAATTGAGTAACAATACAGAAATAATTATGATTAACAAAGAATAAATATGAATGGCAAGAAATAAATAAATGACAACAAGGAAATAAAATATAAATAACAACAAAGGAATAAATGTTAGTAACAGCGTAGAAATAAATGCGAAAAACAAAAGGCTACATGTGAATAACAGTAAACAAATAAATGTGGCTATCAACAGGAGGGTACATATGAATAATAATAAAGAAATTAATGTGACTATCAATAGGGGAATACATGTGAATAATAATAATAATAATAATAATAATAATAATAATAATAATAAAGAAATATATGGGAATGACAACAAAGAAATAAATGTGAATAATAACAAGGCGATAGGCCGACGTTTAATAACAATAAGGAAATAAGTGGGAATAACGATAAATAAATTCATCTGAATAACAAGGAAATAATTTTACCGTGAATAAGAAATAAATGTGAATAACGATAAAGAAAGAAATGTGAATATAAATAAAGGAATAAATGTCAATAACGAAGGAATAACTGGCAATAACGAAATATAATGTGAATAAGAAGGGAATAATTTTACCATGAATAAGAAATAAATACAGTAAATGTGAATAACAATAAAGAAGAAATGTGAATATAAATGAAGAAATAAATGTCAATAACAAAGGAATAAATCTGAATAACAATAAGGAAATAAAAGTGAATAATAATAATAATAATAATAATAATAATAATAATAATAATAATAAGTAAATCTGAACAAGAAGAAATAAATCGTTGGCTTACTGTCTTCTAAAACTCCACAATTCGGCTTGAGGAAATGGTAGAAGAGAGCAAAATAACTATTCCTTTTATACAACTGTTACGCATTAGTTACTTATAAAATATAACATTTGTAGTCTTACGACTTTTTATCATAGCCGTGCATAGAAAATATACAGAGATTTCACCCATAATATAATATTAGGAAAAAAATTGGACCTACAAGGTGTTAGAAGGCCGACGAAATGTAGGCCTATAATAACAAAGAAATAAATGTAATGTTAATAAGAGCAAATAAATAAATGTCAATAGCAATAAGGGAATAGATGTCAATAACAATAAAGGAATAAATGTCAATAACAATAAAGTATCCCCTTATTGTGAATAACAATAAAAAGTCGATATGAAAAATAAATAAATTATAGATAAAAGTAAGGAATTAAATATGAAAAAATTAACACGAATAATATATAAAAAGAAATAAGACAAAGTTTGAGGAATAAAATGAATCCGAAGAGCATGTAGTATGAAGAAAAAAATTAGTACTTAAAATAGTGCATACATTTTATCTTTCCACAATAGTGAAAGTAACCTCTGATTAAGGTGCTGGCTAATATGTACATCTATTACCAGCCAGTACGTCATCTCACTTGACGATATGTGTCGGAGGAAAAACAATTGTTTGTATGCATCTGAAGTCTGATTAGTGTAATGTGTAGCTAGTCAGTGATGTATGCAATGAAGGGGGAATGGAACTGCTCACCTTACTCCATTATCTCCTGGCCTAGTTACCTCATGAGTGATGCCTTGTTGGTGTCACTTGTGGGGTCCAGACCTGTCTTAAAACAGTTAAACAACAACTACTAGAGAAAGTAGAGTGCTAGCGGCAGTGCAAAGCGCAGCGGCCCAAACGCTGCTCGCTGAGCGCTCGGTTATGAGTCTAGCTACACGTGCCATAAATCACAGAAAAGACAGTTTTTACAATTTTAAATTGTGAAAGTGCTAAAAAATGCTTTGCTTGTCATATACTGTTGTCATGTGTTACAGAGTGTCAGTGAAATGTGTGCTATAGTGTCAGTGAAATGCGTCATAGTGCCACTACAGGGAATGAGATGAGAGTAAAGTGAAAGACTATTGAAACTTATGTAGGACCTATAGATAATTATGTAGGTTGTATTGTAAAATGAGGTATTTTATTTTATGTTTTATTATTATTGTGTTAAATTGTATTATGTATTATTATTGTATTGTGTGTAAAATTGTATATGTGTTGTAAAATTGTATTGTGTATTGTAAATTTTATTGTGTATTGGTTATCATTTTATTGTGTATTGTTAATATTGTATATACCACTGCCACCGGGTGCTTGCCCACTTGCAGTGTAAGTAAATAAATACATACATATACGATATTGAAAGTGTTCCCTATTTGTTGCAGGCAGGCGTTGTAGAGTCTAAACACATTTTGATTCACACGTTGCAGCTCTACTTACGAAATGTTGGCTATTTTTTCTCGCTTTTAGAAATTGTCTATACAGTCTAGTATGTACAATCACGAAGTTTGAGGTGATTTTTTGCATTTCTCGCGATACAATGCTCCAAGCGGTTAGCAACTGAGAGTACAGATGCCTCAAACTAGCAAGCTGTCTCGTTCGCGCAGGCGCATAGAGCACTTCTCCTCTACCACTGTCCGCTTACTGCTGTGCACTGTGGACTAGAACGGTACAGCTGAGAAGGCTGCATAGGGAGGGTACATCTTGAATACATTGTCAAGAGGTCAACTTTTCAGATAATATGACTATACCTGGGTATCGGAGCCTAGGTGGGCCCCCTCCGTTAGCTCTACTACTTCCCCTCTCCAGGCAGCTTCCTAATTTGAGGCATATGTACTAGGAACAATAGACTGTGCGATAGTAGCAACACAATCTAGTATATACAGTCACGCAGCTCAATACGTAGGAAATATGCATCCATAGATAGTTGCTAACCACCAGGATCGCTACTATCGCCTCAGCACAGACAATGCGAAATAGTATCGGCACAGTCTATTGTTCCTAGTACCCTCAACAAATCAAGCTTCGTGACTATATACTAGACTGTGGTAGCAATCCTACGATCCTAGTCGCTAGCAACTAAAGTTCAACTGTCATTGGATGCTTATTTCCTATGTATTGAGCTTCGTGACTGCGTACTAGACACTACGGGTGGTATTCATAGACATTTCGCAGCACGCGCTACGAGCGTACTAAGCTAGCCCCGGCTATCCACTGGTTACTAGTACAGAATTCAAATCATATCCTATCGCTAACACTGGTTTATGAATACGAAAAACGCTGGTAATCCATCGAAAGCCCGCGCTAAAAAGTCTATGAATACGGCCCTACAGTACTAGACTGTGGTATTATGTGCTGATGTACGGCTGACCTCCGTTTGTTGTGCTAATTTCGTGAGAGATTTTCGCGACAATTTTTCTAATCGAACACAGATATCATGCAACTTTCCCTTTGTTAAAACATGCCATCGTCTTCTTGTATATCCCACGAAATCGTTATTGAAATTCTCTACGACACTGAGCAGGTGCTTTATTTATTTTTTCCTAAGTTAAGACAAATGAAAATTAGTAACTCTGAATGAAATATCTCAAACATGACCCATGCAAGAGACGAGAAGAACAGAGAAATGAAATTCAACACTGCACACACCAACAGATGTACTGTCCTGAAACTCAGCTTAATATTGTACACAATAAGAGATAACCGTCTTATCAGCTACTAAGCGTGTCCTTGAATGGCAGTGCGCGCAGCTACTTACTGTAGACTTTGGTGCCGTACTCAGGCATGGAAAGACAAAATGTATGCACTGTAGATTTATTTTTTCTACAAAATAAAATTATATATATATATATATATATATATATATATATATATATATATATATATATATATATAGCAACGTCATGAAAATATAAAAGTATGAATAGACGATGAAGGAGTATTAAGAATAAAGAAAGATAAAGGATAAATAAGGGGGGGGGAGATTGAACGAATAAAAAAGTAGCTGAAAGAAAGATAAAATAAAGGGAAAAATCAATTCATAAACATTAAGTAGGATCTACGTAAAATAGTAAAGAGAACAATGTAGAGTAACAAGAGAATAGAAAATATACAAAATCAGAAAGAAAAATGGATAACAATCAAAATGATAGCAAAAGATAGAAATAAATTAATTAATTAATTAACAAACATAGATGAATGGAAAGATTAGGCCTATCATTAACTGCCACCGTCAACACTGCGAATGCTCAATAACTTAATCAATATCTGAATCCCAAATATATTTAATATTTAATAATACTGCATTGTGTATAATTTATGGTTTATACTGCAGTCGTCCCATAAAAACTGCAGGCATGTTCGTCTAACATTTTAGTTCTGCAGACCATTTCTTCTTTGTGGTAGAGTAAACGTGTTTGCAAAATCGCACTAGAGATAAATATTATGTAATTGGAGACTATATTTCAACCCATTCTGAATTTTTTAAGTCCCAATACGTCAGGATTATAAGCTATACCCCAGATGTATAGAGACAGGACATTCCTACTTTTCAACAAGCAGTTAATATATCAGAAAAAGGAGAAGATAGATGCATCCCGGTCAGGTCAAAAGCCTCTTACTGGCCGAAATGGTTACGATTCCGCCACTGGCCGACACGATTTAGTAAGAAAGAGATGCGGTACAGACAAAAACGGTCAGGGTAGCGAAATGAGAGATGTAGTTGCAATGAAAGAATGAGAACAATTTACAATGCTTCACTCCCTTTATGGTGCGTTCCATGTGACATGTTCAAGTCCTGAACATGACAGCAAAAGGTGAAAGATAAATGACCAAAGACCAGATTCTCTCCAACATTATCTGCTGCGAATAGAGGCGCAGCAAGATATTAATTTTGAGAGCTATGTCATATAAAAGGCAAGGAAAAATTCGGCTGAGTGTAGGAATGAGTTTCCGGGGCCATTCGATGTGCAACAAAGGAAAAATAATATTCTCCAATTCTGGAAATATAAGATGTTATTGTCGACAGTATTCTTCTACAGGTCTACACTTACATTGCAACGTTAGGTAAACGTATTGTCTAATTTTAAAGGTATTAAACTGTCAGTAACAGCACAACGTTATTTCTTCTCCAAAAATAAGCCAAGAATACTCCTGTCAACATGCGAGTCAGAAGTTTACTTTTACTTTTCCGAAAAATTTGCAATTTATACTGAAATGCCAACGTTTTATAATAAAATCAGTTGGAAATGGGAGTCGTAATAGGAGAGCAGAAGCTCAGTAATCTTTGTCTAGACAGCGGTGACCAAACTGGGTATCATGATTACATCGTGTAATCAAAGACATTCATACTAGTAAGGGGAGTTTCCTGTACATTGCTCTCTCTCTCTCTCTCTCTCGCTCACGTACTGATGATAAGCAGTGACGGTACCATGTCGCTCTACAAACCCTCTGTCTATACGAGCAGGAATAGGTTTCGTATGGAATGGGAAGAGGAATTTATTCGCTGTTCTGTCGGAGAAAATGTAATATGTTGCTTTGCTCAACGGTTCAATTAGTAGTAGCATATAGACGAGGGATTACAGAGCATTACAATGAATACACAGGCATAACAGGTATTATTGTTATTATTATTATTATTATTATTATTATTATTTATCAGCAAGTGTTACCATAATTCTTATATACGTGCCTCAATATATAGGCCTACATCTTCCCTTGAATGATAAAAAAATTACTACGCTATATCTCCATTTTATTTATTTTTTTTAATCTTTTGATGACTTTATCAGTTATTTACTAGTTATTGGTTTAATAATAATAATAATAATAATAATAATAATAATAATAATAATAATAATAATAATAATACAGAGAAACTGAATATTATATGCTAGTGTAGTAGGGCCTAATGAAGTGAGCTATTAAACTCCAAGAACTGAAATCAGTCTTCAATCATCGTCATGAAGAGAAAGATGACATAAATAAATGTAAGGAAGCCAGCTATCTAGTGGCGAACGAAATAACTAGTTCTCTTAAGCCTTCCAACGGAGGAGAGTTTTATGAAAGTGTAATGATCAAGGTGGCTGAAATAATTTGTCCAATGAAAGTTGTTAATTAATTTTGAAAAACTGCGCATTTCTCGACTAAATATCCAGAAGAGAATTCAGGAGATTTCTGATTGTGTTCATTGAGGAATTTTTTTAAAAGCAAGAAAATTTGTAGATATTTTTTATTGGTTCTTGATGACAGTAGTGACATTACTGATACAGCAAAGCTTGCTATTTTTATTCGCGGGGTTGTTGTTGAAATCAATGTTAGTGCTCGAACCACCCCTGGTTGTAGTTTTCATGCCATGTACCTCCGTCTCCTTAGGCTACTTCTTAGACTGTCTCTCGCGTGTAATCACTGCCGTTCGAGTTTTGGTCACCGCTGGTCTAGGGAAAGCGTGTGCGCTTTAATAACTAAAAGTTGGAGCTCGAGGGTTCAGAAATAGAATACACCTTTCTTATTTTGTATCGTTACTTGCGTTCATGCTATTTTTTTTCTTTTTACTGAAATTTACTAGAGAGCCTACTGTACATAAGTTTGTAGTCTTCAGTTAGTGTATAGGCCTTAAATTTCTCATATTATTCCAAGTAATTAAATGTTATTTCTCTTCCTTCTGAAAAGATTAAAATCTAATCTAATTACACTATTTCAGAATTGAAGGGGAAAAACAATAATGACGTACGAGTATTTCAGATTAAAATAAGAAATACCAACGGTAACTGTAGAATTCTATTATAAATTATAGTATAGTAAGAATATTTTAATTCAAATAATAAATACACGTTAACGAAGCAAATCACACTGAATTCTTTCTTTCCGGACACCCTTCTTAAGGAGCCATTTTATTAGACTTAAGTCTAATATATATTGAAACTCCACAATAATAATCTAAGTCTGACACTATTGCGGACATGGACACAAAAGATATAATAGAAATGACAGAGCAAATCTCTCTTAACGGACATTGGACTTAAAAAAAGGACACTGGCATAAATTATATTCGAGCATAATGTGTTACGCGTAAAATATTGTATTTCTGAAGTTTTCTCAACTACTTTCACTGAAAGCAACGTGCGTAAACTCACTCTAGCCCTCTCCCACAAAACATAAAGCGACTTTTCAATGTGAGAAAGATAAAGGTAGACTTAAGTTGATTTCGTCCCATGCAGTGATTGAGCGTTCAGACCTTCAGCCTGCCACGCAGGCAGTCCGGGTTCGAGTCCCGGTCATACCCAGGATTTTTCATTTGGATTTGGGAATGCGTCTAGCATGAGGATTAGCGCAATAGATCGTAACAGGTCGCAGTTCTGGCCATAGTGCCCCCTCCCATAAATTCTATTCCATTCCAACTTCAGCTTTTAATTCTTAAAGTACATACATGATTCCCCTAGAGATCAAGCATTCCTAGGTCCTGCACTAGCGTTACGAGTCCAAGTAACATTTCCTAACGGCTTCAATACACAGCGATGCCACAACACTAAATACAATAATTGAACATTTTTCAGAAAAGTATGCGTCCGACCTAAATGTTAACAACATTATTTTTGGACTCTGTTAACCATAACAAGATATTACGATTACCTGAAATTTAAAAAAGTAACATTCCATAAATACCAAATTACAAGACATATCCTCAGTTTTACCTGAAAATTCTTATAACTTTGCACTGGAAGCCCATAAAGATTCGGTAAAGTAGGAAAAACAAATGAAATGAGCACAATTATTTATTTTAATTAAAGAAGATCTAGTTTAATGTTCATTATACATACATGGCAACCAAAGTCAATAACATGAATCCCCTAGGATTGATCTTACATTATGACCGGTATCCAATATTATTTAAGTACTCGTACAGTATATTGAAGAACTGTTCCCGTGCTTGCGAGGCGTCCAAGTGTTCTACTGCAGATTTTGCGACTACTGCTGTTGCTGGAAAGATAGTACAGGGACATCATTTTATTTTTACTTGCATTTTTATTGTACCTGCATTTCTGAATGTACTTCACTCTCACCCCTTCACTAATGTCCTTGCTCCCGTCAGACACACAAACTTACGGCCGCTGTTGCATTCGAAGTCTTCAATCAGTGAAGTAAACACTGCAGTGTATAGTGTGTTTCATAAATATGATTGCGTTTTCTATAGAAGAAAGAACCTATATTAATAATATCATACTAAAAAATTATATTCAAGAAACGATAAATTCAATTTCAGAGAATATGCTTCAAAATGTTTTTAATAATATGCGTACTGAATTGAAGCCTGCATTGTAATGAACGGCAACCATTTTCAGCAACTTGTTTAAAAATTCATATTAGCTTTTTTTTGAATTGAGGTGGCTAGAAGCAAAGGAATGCTAGTGACATTTGTAATAACATGAGTTAAGTGCATCCAGTGTAAGCAAAAGTATCTAAAATTGTAATGGCAAAGAGATATTTTAATCGCATCACACATTAAAATTTAAATAAAAATTTCACCGATTTTACGAAAGCTTAAATATTCAAACCCCATTTTCTCAAAAGTAATTTAAGTGCACTTACAGCCCTTTACTTACGACCCCCTCAATTTAAATGCACTCTCTATATTGTATGCTAACATCAATTAATATGCTAAATAAAGTAGACATTACATAACGAACATAGCCGCCTGAAAAGTTGAGTTTTTGAAAAAAAAATGTTACTACTCTACTGTATTTTGATAAATTCCGTAAAAGTGATGATCAAACTGAAAATCGTAATATCGTATTTCCCTACAACATAAATGGATACACTACTTTTCTCTCCTCCTATACCTAGTAAAATGATTTGTTTACGTATTGCACTAGTAACATCAAACTCCTGTAATGGAAGGGGGCAACAGTGTTTCCGAGTATAGCCAGGTTAATGTTAAAAATGTTGGTAAAAATAAAGTGATGTCCTTGTAGATGTGATGGTCACAGTTTGTATTTCAAAGGTACTGATACTTAAGTTCTGCTACATGTCGATATTTGCTGATTTGGCCGTTGACTGTATTCTTGAGATTTTGACTTAGCGGAACTGCAATATCTATAAGAGCTTCCTTGCTTCGTTTATACAGAATAGTACTTATGCCAAGTCTATCGCAAGGTACAATGATATCTATGAAAGGTAACAGGCTGGCCTTCCGTCGAGCCGGTCCGAGTTCGATCTCCGGTTTAATCGTGATGGAATTTCCGGTGGATGTTTAATGTTATGTTTTATTTAACAACGCTCGCAACTGCAGAGGTTATATCAGCGTCGCCGGATGTGCCGGAATTTTGTCCCGCAGGAGTTCTTTTATATGCCAGTAAATCTACTGACATGAGCCTGTCGCATTCAAGCACACTTAAATGCCATCGACCTGGGCCGGGATCGAACTCGCAACCTTGGGCATAGAAGGCCAGCGCTATACCAACTCGCCAACCAGGTCGACTTTCCGGTGGATAAAAACGACAAATTCAGAGGGTTTTCTCGGGAGTACTGCCGTTTTCTTCTTTAATTTCATCAACACACTTCAACTCCTCTTCATTGCATCCAACATCTGTAAAAGTTAAAAATACGCTGGGATGCAGTCATGACAGTAATATTGGTCTCCGATGTTGATATAGGATTTAAAGGCTTGGCTTTGGGTCCTGCGATTTATCAGGTAGGCTATTCGTTTGAGGATAGACCTGACTATCAGGACTTAGGCAGGATGGCCCACCTGTCAGCACTGAATAATCGCGGCATAGGCGCATAGGGCGCACAATAGGTGAATGTGAGTCGAAGTACATGAATTCACTACGGAACCGGTCCTCGAAACAGCCAGCCAGCAAAAGATATCTGTGAAAATGTAGGACTATCTACAGTATACCAATACAACGATAGAACGATTATTATTATTATTATTATTATTATTATTATTATTATTATTATTATTATTATTATTATAGTGACACTTTGTTTAAAAAAAGAGAATAAATGATGCGTTAGCTTAATTAAGTTAGCATAGGCCACTTTCTAACTATTTAATTGCACTATTTAATTGCACGTGTTTATAATGTAAGAGTTGTGAACATCTTTACACTGCATAAAAACCTGGCGGGCTCGCTAGTATCCAGATGTTTCAGTGAATTTGATAACAAAGCCTGAAAAACCGCCTTCTATCCTCCCAAATGATTAATGTGACGTTTACTAAATAGACTGACACAATCAAACCGTAAGTACTTTCAAAACGCACATGATACAGTTTTATTCTACATATTACTAATGTCATGTGTGTATACATATTCTAATGTTGTAAGTATACCATATCATTAAAATTCTTCACAGAATGGCTACAGATTGGGATTCTAAAGGTTGCACAATGGGATACATTAAGAACTGCTTTATGTGGTCAAATTTAGTGTTTATTCTTACAAAATACCATCTGTGTATTATATGTATTGAGCGTCATCCCATTTGACAAATTGATTGCACCTTTAAAGAATCTTCCCATTTAAACACGTAAGTTTTAGCCACGCCAATATGCTCCATAGTTAAAATGTGTCTCTATTCACTATTCTATAAACGACTGTAAATTATATGTTACATATATCAGACAACAAAGAAGATTGTAAAATGTGTGTGATATGTCTTGATAAAATTGAATGTCTATGAGAAGAGTTACAGTTGCTTAGCAGGGCAAGGTCGATGAAGAAACTTTTCTAAGTGTGATACCGGAAGAAATATGAAGTATTCGGTATTACAACAATAATGGGTAAAAAGTTTTTTATTATTATTATTATTATTATTATTATTATTGTTGTTATTTAGTGTTTTTCTTCTTAAATAATTGTAAAATTAAGCAATACGTGGCGTAATAGCCGACCAGCCGATTGCTGGACTCACGACCACATGCTACAGTAGAGATGAATGATCATCCAACCAGTACGAGGATATCGTGTGGTCAGCATTATAACCGGTTTCCAAAACCGGATTTCGCCACCTATCGTAGCTCCACAAATTCATCACGATGTTGGGTAGACAACGATCCCTTAAATTGGCTGTATTTGTATGAGAAAATTCCTTCTCCATTAGGACTCCAATCAGCGCGCATCCGTAACGCGAATCCTAGGCATGATGACAGACTAGACCACGACCCTACGGCGCGGAAAAAACTGTGTCATCATTAAACTACAATAAGCAGGCGATGACCCAATGAATGATAATTTGTGTGTATAAATTTAACACAGCTATTGTATTGTAAAAAACGACTCGCGCAGCGGCATAGTTCAGGAGTTACAAGTTGGTATCCTGATCCGAGGCTGAAGTCAAGCGCGTGTTCGAATCCCGCTGGGGTTCATTACGTGATTGGGTTTTCTGAGATTTTCCCGTCCACACCTGTGGAGTAACGGTTAGCGAGTCTGGCCGTAAAACCAGGTGGCCCGGGTTCGATTCCCGGTCGGGGCAAGTTACCTGGTTGAGGGGTTTTCCGGGATTTTCCCTCAACCCTATACGAGCAAATGCTGGGTAACTTTCGGTGCTGGACCCCGGACTCACTTCACCGGAATTATCACCTTCATCTCATTCAGACGCTAAATAACCTAAGATGTTGATAAAGCGTCGTAAAATAACCTACTATAAAAAAGAGAGATTTTCCCCAACTGTAAGGAGAATATCAGGTAATCCAATGCAAATCATCGGTATCATCTCTCCAAAACACCAACTGCACAGACGCTGGACAACGTTGCAGTTGATACAGCGTTCTTAAATAACCGATTTAAAAACAAAATAAAACGAATGAACAATATGAAGTTCATTCCATATTACGTGATACCTTACAAGCTACATTGATTATTACAAGAAATGCGAAACATTACTTTTCGCTTACATAGCCTTATAAACAAACGCAGAGTAAGGCTCTGTGCAACACTGGTGGATTTAAGGCGACCAGAGGGAGTCGAAAGTTC
Source organism: Periplaneta americana (assembly GCF_040183065.1). Taxonomy (NCBI): domain Eukaryota; kingdom Metazoa; phylum Arthropoda; class Insecta; order Blattodea; family Blattidae; genus Periplaneta; species Periplaneta americana. Next base: position 36,988,070 of record NC_091125.1, read on the forward strand.
GTAAAAGCCTGATACAAGCTGTCACTGATCTTCTTATCCGTTCGTACAGCACCATAACATGACTGTCTCAGTCCGGGGAGGTGGAGTGGAGAGTTAAGGGGTGATCTGTAGTGACTCAATCGAATTAATAGCCCCAGGCCTGATTTATTTATTTCAATAAGCCCCTCTGTGCCTAAAAAAAAAAAAGAGTATGTGGTTATAAAAAATGCACCAGACAGTTTCTATATATTATGAGGTAGGGACGCAGAGATTAGTGATAAAATCAATGACAATAATGACGATGAAACTCATATGATGATGATGATGATGATGATGATGATGATCTTAATGAAATTCGTAATGGTGATGTTGAAAATTATGGTGGTGGTGACGATGTAACTGATGGTAGTGGTGACGATGTAACTGGTGGTGGTGGTGGTGGTGATAAAACTGACGGTCATGGTAACAACGATGAACCTGATGGTCTTAGTGATCGTGTATTTGGTGGTGGTGGCGACGGTGAAATTGATAGTGATGGTAGTAAGTCTAGTGATGATGAACCTGATGGTTACAGTAGGTTCGTTCCAACAACAGTCAGGAACCGTTCGTAACTATCGTGAGCATGCGCAGTACAGAAAAAGCATTCCAACACAATCCGAATCAGTCCTGAACCGGAAACATGTACTGCAGTCGGGTGTTTAAACAAACTTTTGACACGGGTTCGGAACGGTCAGAAGTAGTCAGCGGATTGAGGCATGTACGAAAGAGTACGCGAGACGCGCATGCGCAAAAGCTCATCAACGTCTCCTGGATACTGAAGAAAGACATGATCGACTGTTCACATCAATGAGGTTAAGTTGAAAAGTGATAGTGCAGACGAATAATAAAACTAGAGATATAATTTAAATTTTCGCCAAAAAGAAAGGGAATGGAAATTATTTGGGAATTGAAATAGTTAATTACAATTTAAACATGCAGCTTTGATTAAAACTATAATAAAAAACGTACATAAATTAATAATTAAAAAAAGAACTATTTTTAGATGAGAATCCCCCAGTACACGACATTAAATTAGCGGAATTCTTGCCTTCCATATTTTTTGTCATCTTTTTTTTTATAGAAAATGATCGAAATTCTATTTTCTGCAATTAGAATTAGCTGCGAAACGATAATAATTAAGCATCCCGTTCTTAGCAAAGATGATCACAGTTACAGCATCTCTGGATTTAGTACATAACGATCCGCGAAAGCGTTCCAACAGCGTCCAGTCCAGTTTCAATCCCATAGCAGATGCTCAACTAGCGCATGCGCGGTAAGATGGTACAGGAACCGTACATGAAAACTGATCCAGGAACCGCTTGTTGGAACGAACCCAGTGATAGAACTTCTAGTCAAGGCGTCAACGAAATTGATGGTAACGGTGATAATGTAATTAAGGTAATGACGGTGAAACTGATGGTGATTATGATGATGATGATATTATGATAAAGTTGGTGGTGGTGAAGGTTAAATTTGATGGTCTTTTTATAGGTTTATTTTATGACGCTTTATCAACTGCTATTATTATCTAGCGCCTGAATGATAATGCGAGAGAAATGAGTTCGGAGTCTAGTACCGAAAGTAACTCAACATTTGTTCTTAATCGATTGGGGAAAAATCTCAACCAGGTAATTTGTCTCAACCAGGTTTTGAACCCAAGCCCTCTTGTTCACGGTCAGACATGCTAACCGTTACTCAACAGCGGTGAACATAGTCTTGGTGACGATGAAATTGATGGTAGTGTTGGTGATGATGAAAATGATGGTCGTGATGAAACTGGTATTCATGGTGACAATGAAATTATGATCGTTGTGACGATGAAATTATTGTGGTAGTAATTACTATGAAATTGATGATAGTGTTGAAAATATTATTTTGTGATGATGAAAACTCATGATGAGAACAATTACGATAATTGAAGCATTACTAACGTCAGTTTCAATGGATAGGCCTCATTATGACTATGACAAGAAGAATAACAGTAATCATAATCATATTAATATTACAACCTAATTGTACTCAAAAATTCCACAGCTGTGCGATCGACGTGCAGTTGAACTGGTTCGACAAGAAGATATCGAATTGAAAACAGCAACCAGGACAGCAGCAAGAAATTCTGAACTGGAAGGTTTACACAAAGCAGATATTGTGGTATTTACAAAACATTCAAAGCGAAATGTCGGTCGAAGGTTATTCATTGTTCATGCGTATCTCTCAGACATTGATATAGTAAACTACAACTCTTGGCGCAATGACATGGAAAAACTGGGCATTGTCAGATGATGTGGCATTAGGCCGGTTCAGAGACCGAACGGCAAGAGCTCTTGGAGATATATCAGATGGGTAGGGCAGTGGCAAATTGGCTGGTTCACAGTCACTCTGCGTGTGTGTACAACCAAAACATTCAACAATGGACAAACCTAAGAGGGCGAGGGCGATGTACCCCAAGGAACGTGAGAACTTCTAGCACGTCATAGATTCCAAGCATGAAGATGGAGGGAGAATTATATTCCAAAGGAAAGACAAAGCGTAAGTAACGACATAAATAATACAAAAATGTATAGGTGCGAATAAGAAAGTGAAAGAGTGAGTTATTCAGACGTCCAAAGAATGGACACAATATAACATACATACATAATGCGTTGATGAATTCCGATCTCCATACGTGTTGTGTGAAAGGACTTACGAATATTTCTTAGTTGTCTTAATATACTTCCCTATTATACGCAGTATAAAAGGAACCATTGAACAACTGTAAAAGATAGATTTTGATATTTTCAAGATAACATAAGTACCTTTACAACATTCCTGACACGATAAAGTATTTTTTTAACATGTCGTCTACTTGCCTGTCTGGAAATTTATTAGCGATTTTTTTTTCATATCAAGTATCTATAATACCTGTTGAGCAATGGTCTGAATGAAAAAAAATGTAACATATAGTAAATGTGCACTTACATTCAACGATAAGTCATCCCGCATGCACTGTCTACTTATGAGGCAACTAAGCCAGGAGGTAATGGGATAAGGTGGCCAGTTCCTTTCCCCTCCATTGCATACATCGTCGACTAGCTACATATTACACTAGTCACACTTCAGATGCATACAAACAATTTGTTCTTCCTCTGACACACATCGTCAAGTGATATGTACTACCTGATAATAGATGTACTGTACATATCAGCCAGAACCTCAGTCAGAGGATATGATTATCATTATTATTAATAATATTATTATTAGAATGACACATATAACCAAACACTTTAGAGAAAAAAGTTTCAGTATCATGATTTCTACATGGATGGCTTCGAGAAATTCACGTTAACACTTGCTGTTTACGAGATGAAGCAAGAAATGGCATGTATATTGGTTATTGACAACTGCAACTCGATTAATTCGGTTAGATTCTTTTGTATTTGAACAATTACATATTGTGTAGGCTATTTTCGTCTAACGATTTATCTAAGATGTACAAAACAAATACACAACATATAATAACATCAAATGATATAGAACACAATAACAAGTTATTATATGTTATAATACAGTATTTGTTTTGTAAAACTTAGATAAATCATTAGACGGAAATACATATTTGATTGACCACGTATTACAGTAGATTTGTCGGAAAATACCAGTATAATGAATTTTAAGATAGTAGACTTAATTGCCTAATTGCCTCTATTTTTTATTATCGAAGAGGCTTGGCTTGTCTTTTCTAGGGCTAAACCCAGAACAGATTCTCGGACTTAGGCTTACTTTAGCCCACTGTGCGACGATTGCTCTAGTCCCCGACAGGTAGTCTGGGTAGCATTCGTGTATTCGATGTCTACAAATGGGCTATCCTACCTGAGTCCACACCTGTGGAGTAACGGTCAGCGCGTCTGGCCGCGAAACCAGGTGGCCCGGGTTCGAATCCCGGTCGGGGGTAAGTTACCTGGTTGAAGTTTTTTCCGGGGTTTTCCCTCAACCCAATACGAGCAAATGCTGGGTAACTTTCGGTGCTGGACCCCGGACTCATTTCACCGGCATTATCACCTTCATTTCATTCAGACGCTAAATAACCTAGATGTTGATATAGCGTCGTAAAATAACCCAATAAAATAAAAAAAATATATCCTATCTGAGCCCTGACAGAGTCCAATCCATCCTCAGACGAGTACCTGACAAGAGCCCGGAATCCCAAGTTCTTTCTATATTAGCATCGGAAACCCGCACTATGACCAAGACTTCTTCCAGGCCTACTTTCAACTGTTGTAGATATTATAGAATTATATATGAAATAAGGGGAAGGTAAAGTGTGTTGGTGGAAGGATAGAGGTAAACGGGAATATCCCGAGGAAAACTCTCCGCAACACCTGCATTGTCTATCATAAAATCCATCACGACCTATGCGGATGTCGAACCCGGGCCGTCTTGATGGAAGACCAGCGCGCTAAGACACGGCATTAATACAGGTTGATTTTCGTTTTTACAGGAATTGGACTAGACCTAGATGTGTACCACGTCATTCACTTGTCCAAGGCAGTGCGCTCAGAGAGGAAGTTGTAAGCCTATCTGTCTGCACCTGATATCGAGGTTAGTCCACCAAGTGTCATATCTTTTTATAATGTAATATCAGGGAATAGAGAGAAATGAAGTGTGCTGGAGAAATGAAATTTGATAAGAGTGAGAGGAATGGGCAAACTCTCATCCTCCAATCTTCTCCACCACGAGCATCACTCCAGTCAACATCGGGGATCGATCTTGAGTTCATAGGATGACAAACTAGCACTCTAGCACTAAGCTACCGAAGAGGCTATTGCACGCCATATATACTCACTGGTCGTTCCATTTCTTACACTATCGGTCTCTTATTTGAATATAACAGTCTACCACAAGTATGTTATATATGTAAATATAGACTATATATGCATAGATTATCTCTGAGATTCTGGATGATATATCTATGAAGATATGTCAGATGAATAACAATAAAATTGTTGTATTACATCTCAGTTCGATTAGTGAAATGAGTTATCACTTATCAGTCAGCGACGAATGCAATGGAGGAGGAAAGGAACAGGCCACCCTACCCCATTACATCCTGGCTTAGTTGCCTCATGAGCGATGCCCAACACGAGTTATAAATCGGGGATACGCCGGGGACCGAACCCGGATCCAAAGGATTGTAAGTCCAGCTCTCTAGCCACTAGAACACCGTGCCGGCTAATCCGTTAGAGCCGTATTCATAGACATTCTTAGCGCGGGCTTCCGGTGGATGATCAGCGAACTAACGTTTTTCGTATTCATAAACCATTGTTAGCGATATGATATGATATGAATCCTGTTTAGCACGCTCTTAGCGCGGGCTAGCGAAATGTCTATGAATAGCACCCTTATGTTTCTGTTACAATAACAAAATTGTTAAAACTACAGGTTGCAAGAAATATAATTCTGCAGATTTTTAACAGTTTACTATGTTATGTTATGGATAGAGTACAACAAGAATTCTAATACCACATGAGTCCCAAATGAATACTTTTCTCTGAATTTTACTCTTACAATAGACAAAATGATAAGACATGATTTATCACTTTGCAATTTTTAAATAAAATGGGCGGTTTTCGTCCAAATTAAATATAGTTATTTCCTGCATTTAGGTAGTTTGTCAACACTACTGAAGTCACTAAGGAGCGAATCTCTGCTGTTCAGACCGAGTGCGTGTGCACTTTCGTACGTGAGCCGGTGACACATAGAGGAGTATTTAGCTTCAAAAGTTAGCGAAAATTATTTTATTGGATTTATTGACATAAAAACATTAATTAATTATATAAAGTAACTATTAAAAATAATTCTGAATAAACAGACAAGAAAATAAACATTTCAAGTAGCGAAATTGATTGAGCATTTTTTTTAGAATAACCATCCGTGTGATTCTGCATGATTCTTAATCTTGCAAGTCCATGTTCTCTTCATCTTCTTCCTTGCCCTTAACAGTCATGACTTCATCAATAAAACTGCCGGGATCATAGCCTCTGGGAGTAAAACTTCTAATGTTTCTCTTGAAAATATATTTTTTTTTTAATGTTGCCCAGATTGTGAGCTGATAATCAAGTTTTTGGAATTATTTTGTTTCCCCACAAATGTAACAACTCATGATAGAGAGGTACTCTTTGCAGCATAGCGAATCTTACAATCGACCATCATAGCAGGCATCAAGGAGTGTTTAATATGGATAAAGACACTAGGTATCAGAACTTCAGTTTGATTTAAGTTCATTAGTTGGTTTTCTATATGCTACATTTCTTCTCTTATTGTTTCAAGAAGGGAACGTATTCAAATAGGTCTGCAATACTTTGCAAATGAGGGTTATTGAATTTTGTTTATAACTTTTTTGTCATCATTTACAATATACATAGTAAAGGAAGAGGAACAAGGAAACTTCGCTATTTGATTTTGTAATTTTTGTTAAATTCTTTACAAAATGGACCAATACTTCGATAACTTTAGAAACATACCATTATACCCTTTTAATTTCAGAAACTCATATTAAAATGACATGTGAATGCGGAAGGTTTTTCTTCTTTAATAGTTAGAAGAAAACCTATATTTTACGATGCCATAAGTTTTGTTACCTCGACAAGATCCGACACATAAACAAAAATACTAAGTTATGATGGATGAAATAGAGCTGGAAATTAATATATTTTAACGCTTAAATAACGGTGCTAGAAAACGTGTTTTTACTAAATATAAATGAAGAAAAAATATTCTCTAATGTACTACACACCTTCTTTTTCTATTTCCACGAAAGATATTCAATCACAACTGAGTAGAGAAATGAACAAGTCAAGCAAAATGTTGTGTTGCAATAGAGCATTCGGAGAACTAACACGTATGAGATAAGCAAATACTACTGTATATTCACTGTGGCTGTGCGGGTGTGGGTGGAAGGTGATGTTTATAATATGGCTGTAATATGACATAGGCCTACTGTTATCGAGCTTTCAGAAGAAATTAATTTTTTTTTTGTTTTTAACAAACATTGAAAAATCGACTCGATGCAGCCAAATTCAGCAAACTTTCAGCCTAATTTTTTATTAACCATGTACTTAGGCCTAATTACAAAACGCATAATTGAATTTATAAATTTATTGTAATGTATTCTATTGTCCCCTTCAATCTGCACAGTTATATTACTTTCACCTGGAATAATACAGGGTTGTTTCCGATCTCTGATAACGAATTTGAATGACGTCATGTGCGTCAGGAATCACACCGACAGCTGAATTGCGGCGAGAGGTGACAGACCAATAGTGAGTGATTTCATCAGAGTGCACGTTGTATTACAGTAGCGACAGGGACGGATGCAAGGGGGGGGGGATTAAGGGGATATATCCCCTCCCGAAATTTTGAGAAAAATACGAAACAAGAAACAAAAATAATATTAATTTTAATTCGAGAATGTACATAGGAATTAGAGAGTTTTACACGTAAATTCTCTTTGCTAAAGTGTTAAATTTCAAGAATTGCAGGAAGACAAACGCAGCATTCTTACTTCAAGACAGAGAGTCATGAAGAGTATTTTAGGCTTTTTAATTTTCCTTCTCTTCTTAGACTATTTCATTGGTCAGCTCAAGGACAGGTTTTTAAATCATAAGGGAATCCTAAAGTCCATAAAAACTTTTCTGCCTAAAAACATAGTGCGAGCATCAGATTAAGATTTAGAAACTGCTGTTGAGGCTATAGTAAATCAGTGGCCCACCAGATGCAACACCAGAGTCTTTCTTCAATGAATTGAAGATGTGGAGAAGAAATTTCCTTGATCAGAAAAATCTTCACCTAATACCTACTGACTTTATATCATCTTTGAACAGGTGCAATGAAATTATTTTTCCCTGCACTCGCAAGGCGCTGAAACTTTTCTGCACATTGCCTGTAACTACAGCAACACCAGAACGGTCGTTCTCAACATTGCGGTATTTGAAGACTTACTTGAGGAGCACGATGGGAGCAGACAGATTAAATGGACTGGCTTTGATGTGTATACATAAAAATGTAGAAGTAAAAGCTCATGAAGTACTGGATTAAATGTCTAAGAAGGCTCGTCGCCTTCTTCTGCAAATGTCATTCTGTTATTGTTTTTGTATTGCAGTCATTGTAAATGTTAAAATTAAAAAAGTATGGTGTATTTAACAATGCTCGCAATTGCCGAGGTTATATCAGTGTCTCCGGTGTGCCGGGATTTTTTCCCCTCAGGACTTCTTTTACATGCCAGTAAATCGACTGATATGAGGCCTGTCGCATTTTAACACACTTAAATGCCATCGAGCTGGTTGGGGTAGAACCCGCAATTTCGAGCACAGAAGGCTATACCGACTACGCTACTCAGGCCAACTTGTAAATGTTTGTGACTCGGAAACAAATTGTGAGTATATAAACTTATTTCTCATTACCCCATTTTTACTATCTCCTCAAATCTCTCCCCGAAAAAAAAAAAATCCTGCTTCCGCCCCTGAGTAGCGATGCCCAAGAAAAGCGAGCCTTTTTGGTAGGGGTACATAACAACTCTTTCTGATGCCAAGTACAGTTTGTGAAAATCATAGGAGCCTGCAAAACACGTGGTTTCGCTATTTCCAAGAAAGGTATCTCTTGTGTATCTAATAAGACCGGCAAAGTTCGAATGGGATTAATTCCAGAGTGGAAAAAGCAAACAAATGCACTCCCCGTCACAAGTCGCCGCATCCCACGAGATGATACAAATTAATTCCATTCAAGCTTTACCAATCTTATTAAGTACAGAGAAGATGCCTTTCAACCTCGTTTATTGCAGGCTTCTTTTATTTTCACTTAACTATACTTGGCATTGGAAAGGGTCGTAATGTACCCCTCCCAAAAAGGCTCGATTTTTCTTGGGAATTTCTGCTGTGAGTCGCCGTGCACTCTAACTATGAAATCACTCACTACTGGTCTGTCATCTCGCGCCACAGTTTAACTGTCGTGTGACTGCTGATGCACGTGATGTCATTCAAATTCGTTATCAGAGATCGGAAACAACCCTATAGTTATTTTAGTATATTATTTAACGAAGCTGTATCAATTACTAGGTAATTTAGCATCAATGTAATTGGTGATAGCGAAATGGTATTTGGTGAGATGAAGCGAGAATTCGCTTTACAGTTGGGGAAAATCTCGAAAAATAAAAACCGAAGCAAATAATTATCCTAACCAGGTATCGAACCCACACCAGAGTGCAGCTCCGAATCAGCGATCAAATCAGCTAATACTGACGTCTAGCTCAAAGACTAATAGACTCTATTAATGCATTGAAAAAACGAGAAGCGGTATTGCATCGCAGCATATCAGATAAATAGACTTGAATTTTATTGCATAATGCAGTATGCAGATTAAAATGTTTACAACGCTCCACTGATTGACAGCGAAGGTGCATAACGTACCTATTATTTACTGCACGCATGTTATGACGAGTGCAAGTAAGAATTTGCAGGAGAGTGCTTGCATGTTAACCAATGCATAATATACATGTTGAACACTTGCTGTAAGTAGGCGTTGATAGCTACGTCCCTCGCTTCCTAGATTCAATGTAAAGGATATATGCAAACATTCATGTTTCTGAAGTGCTTATTATAGCGAAATGAAATAAGAAGTCAATATGTAACATACCTTTCAGAATGCACTCTTTCTTTGTGAAACGCCGTAGCTATTATTCGACGTGCACTGATCGCACACCAAATTGATTTTCACGTACTAAATTTACTTGGTATGACGCAATTTGGATATTACAAATGAAATATGTTTAGTATCATCCATATGCAGGTGTGGACATGTCAGACATAAAAAGTAGCTAATTAGGATTCCGAAGTTTCGTGTCAACATTGTAACCATTCAAGAACGAAGAAGAAAGCTAGAATAAATATAACGGGCAACTGTTGATTGATAATTCGGCCACATATCCTAAGAGATATTCAGATAATTATATCATAATTATTGAGGGAAGACTTTTATAAAAAATTACGTTGTTAGGTTCACTTAATTACTGGCAACACTTTTTCGAATACCTACTTCAAATACAAGCACGTTACAGATATCGCGATAGTCATTTTGAAACTGTTAGATTGACACAATCTGAGATATCATTCAGACCAGGCAAGCTACTGTTATTTAAATACATCAATTTTATTCGGATGTCATATATCGCGATTATAACATAATATATATGGAAATTATTATTCCTTCATTTAGCGAAATGTTTTCCAAATTGCTGTTTTTACCAAATCACATAATACAACTTTAGGTTCAAATATTATTATGATGTACCGAAGTACATATGATATTTCCGTGCAGATATTCTGCGTCATCATATGATGTAAGATGAATGGAACTGAGAAAAATTCTCTCCGGCACCGGTATTTGAACCCAGGTTTTCAGCTCTCAGCATCAACACATAGAGCTGAAAACCCGGGTTCAAATCCCGGTGTCGAAGAGAATTTTTCTCCTTTCCACTCATCTTTCATCATATTTAGGTTCAAGGTTGGCGGCACTGAAGTGCCAGTCATCTTTGATCTTTGGTACCTCACCACATATTTTTTTGACTATACACCATGCCAGCATCTTTACAGGTTGCAAATATCAAATTTATACAACAAATAACCGAAATAGGCCTACTGAAAATGCTTTAATATGTGTACCTTGAAGAAAACATGAAAAGTAGTTCTCTTTGACACTAGAATTTACTACAGCCGCAACACAATTCCAAAACGCAATGTTTCTGAAATTTTTCACCAATACTAACGGAAGTGTATCGTAGCTGATAGAGGTAACTTTCAAAATGGATGTGAATGAGATGTCACAACTATACCATCCGTGTCCGGTCAGGACGAGTTGCCTGGGTGAGGTTTTTTCGGAGTTTTTCCCTCACTCCTATGGATGAATATCAGGTAACTTTATGAGGCGATTGGAACCCCACTCATCTTCGCCACTTCCTCCCCATCATCCTTTCCTTATCATCCCGTTTCCGGTTTTTCAGATCACTCTACAGGCGGCCTCCCGGAACTACTAGCTCTCTCGACCGGCCTCCGTAGAATGTAGCTAAGCGACGTTGAATGGCTTCTGCAACGACCACCCGAGGCGGACGTACTCTGGAGAGGAGTTTCGCCTCGGACTGACAGGGGGACCTTGGGGGAAGTTGCCGAAACAGGAATGGTATATGGATTTCTGTAGGCTGTAGGGACCGGTCGTCATGGAGTCATGTGGTTGGGTCGGTGCGCGTAGGGGATCTATGGCACGCAACTCATTCCATATCGAGGGTTAGCGCAATACATCTCAACAGGTCGCAGTGCTGGGCCATCCGTGTCACCCTCACTTAAATTCCATTCCATACCATCGGTGTTCATAAATAGCAGATATTAACGAAATTATTGGTAGGTATATCGTCATTGCATCTTACGAATGATTTTGATCTACATCTGAAGTTTCGTTTAAAACGACTAAATGGATTTCAATTAATTTCAAATTTTAAGTTTAATTTCCATATCTACCTATATAATAGAATGAATTGTAGTCTTTTTATTTTAGTTAATACTATGTTATTTAGCGTCGATAGAATTGGTGATAGTGAAATGGTATTTGGCGAGATGAGATCGAGAATTTACCGTGGATTACCTAGCATTTGTCATGTCGCTGAAAAGAAGCTCGGAAAAATCCAACCAAGTAATCAGTTCACGTAGGACTCGAATCCACGCCCGAACGCAGCCTCGGATCAGCAGGCAAACGCGCTATCGCCAGAGCTACGCTGCATCGGTGGTTAAGGCATTGTAGTATAGAGGTAAATACTGTAGTGACTGTAAGAAAAATACATTCTCGCTAATTTCATATAGCCTACCATAAAATTAATTTTATTATCTCCTAATACGCTACACCTAATGTTAACTCAGAACAAATGATTTCAACGTGCGTAGGTCTTTGTCAAGACAGTTTCATTACCTTGAATTCATTCGGACGTTGCATCTGTTTGCACAGTCCACAGATTTTGTTATTTGGATAGACAACCAAAGTAAAGAGTGGTTTGATAACGCAGAGCATGTATACACACAAGGGCACATTGGAAGAGAGTTAGCCAATTAGAGTATATTCACTGAAAGTTCTGCAAAACAAAGTGTAATTTGCAAACCCCAGGAACACCACAAATAGTGTAAACTGTGATTACATCAGTAGACCAATAAGAGATCGTTATTCAGTTTATATTCTCATCATGAACAATGCTTTAATTAAATTAAGATGAAGTTAACGAAATCAGAATTATACAAAATTAAAAAAACATAAGTCCACTTAAAATTCTGATAAGGAAATAAAGTTGTAGGAAATAAACTCAGAATTATTCGTTAAGAAAAACTAAATTTTAACAGTATCTTAATGATACAATAAAATGACACCGTACCGAATTTATTCAAATAAAAAGAATTTTATATTTTCATAATTGCATTATTACATTAAGAAAGCATAATTTAACAGTATCCTTAATGGAATCGAAAAAATAAACTTAATCTATAAGACTCGGAGTTCCCGTCTAAGGCAACACAGAACATCACATTAACAACGGATAAACAGCCATGCCTTTGGCAGAATTTGAATCTACGATCGTACAGAGTCCTCAGTATAGGCTATTACGCAATGGCATGTACAAAAACGTTGCCTGCCTGCCTGCCACAGTGCGCCTGTCGTACGTGTCGAAGTTCCGAAGTTCAATAGCGTTTGTCGAGCATTATACGCTTGCAATTCACCTCAGTTTGTTGTGAGCTACTGCAGAGTTTACTCATTCGTGTGTAATATAGCGCAGGCTATTGTGCTTTTTCTAATTTCTCGAGAACACTGAAGGAATTACTCATTCGTCCGCAGTGTTTTTTCTAATTGTTTGAGAACTCTAAAGGGATTATTAATTCATGCGTAGTTCCGTATAAGCTACTGTGCTTTTTGTAATTGTTTGAGAATAGTGTATAGCATATTGCAGTGCGTTTTTGTAGTTTCAAGTTATGCGGAAAGAGGAAGAAAATATCCGACAAAACATTTCGAACATTCCGCAAGAAGAGTTCAGTCGAGTATTTCAGAATAATCTTCCGAAGTATAAAAAATGTACTGAAGCAGGAAAGAGCATACTTTCAACATCTCTTGTAACACAGATAAAATGCACTTGTATTCACTTTTAAGTTGTTTATGAACATTTTTCTCGCCAACAGGTTTTAGAAACTAAAGTTACTACCGTAGAAACGGCGCCGATTACGCGATAACTGTGAGAGGCATATAGGCCTAACAGAAAATGTCGCTGAGCTTGAGGTACCAGAGGAGCGTGATGTATGAAGAACCTTGTAGCTTCCTGCAGCGTTAAAGTTACCCGCGAAACTACAAAATAAATTAATAATTACTTAGTTGAATAGGCCTATAACGTATTCCCAATAATCCACAAGAAATTACATATGCCTGATTAACAACATGCTGTACGTTTATACTCGTAATACCACACGGAAATATCATTATGCAAGAACGGGACAAAAAATGTAATAGTATTCTGGACGAAATTAAAGAAAAACTTAAAAAATTACATACTAAAATATAGTAGTACTCATAATGAGGCTGTAAGAAATTAATAGAACATTCTTTAATTAAAATATTTAGCATTATTCTGACATAAGAAATAACAAATTTGTTCAATAAAATTAATATACATATAGTAAGCCTATATCAGCAGACCTCAGCACACTGCATCTTCGGGCTAGCGTTTCTTACCCGCGGAGAAGACACTGCACTATAGTGCTTTCGTAGCTGCTGGCGGGTATGCTCTCTACCTCTTCCTACAACACGTCGCTCCGCTTACCCTTTACCCATTTTAGCGAGTGCTGACGACCACTGGACTACATTTTTAAAGGAATGGGTTCAAAATAATGAAAAACAATTTCATTCAGTACTTTTAATGCTTTCACAAGAAGTAATTTCAAATTAGGGATTACTTAATAAAATAAACAGTTTTTTTTAATGGATTATGCTTAGACTGCACGCAATTAATGAGATGTTTACGGGGTCCAGAAATATTGACTGAACATTTCTTAAAACTGAACTTAGTTAACAATCATTTCCACGTATTCTGCATTGGAATTAACGGATACCGTCTTAAAGTTCCTCCATTTCAGAAATGTAATAATTATTGATATTGCAGATTATTAGAGTCCAGCAACGTGGTCTTAGACAAATCCATTATATGCCAAATTAAAAAAGAAATAGTTCAACAGAAATTTCAGTAAAATTAAATACTGATAGAATATGATGGGGAGGGGAAGTAACTGGCCACCCTGGCATAGTTGCCTCATGAGTGATGCCTTGTTCGTATCACTTGTGAAGTTCAGCCCTGTCTTCAGACAGTTGACTAAACAACAACAACATGATAAAAATCAAAAGTAAAAATTTGAAAATTCGAATTGATAGCTATTACGAAACCAACAAAATAAATATTCAGTTATTCATTCATAGTGTTCTGCCAAGAGTAGGTATTTCACTGCAAACCCAGCATTCTCTAGCCTTTCCTATTTTCTGCCTTCCTCTTTGTATCCGCATATGATCCATATATCTTAATGTCGTCTTTCATCTGATATCCTCTTCTGCCCCGAACTCTTCCCCCTTTCACCATTCTTTCCAGTGCGTCTTTCAGTTGGCAGTTTCTTCTCAGCCAATGACCCAACCAATTCCTTTTTTCTCTTCCTGATCAGTTTCAGCATCATTCTTTCTTCATCCACTCTTTCCAACACAGCTTCGTTTCTTAATCTGTCTGTCCATTTCACACGCTTCATCCTTCTCCATATCCACATTTCAAATGCTTCTATTCGCTGCTCTTCACTTCGTCGTAATGTCCATGTTTCTGTCCCATACAATGCTACACTACATTCAAAGCACTTCACTAGTATCTTCCTTAGTTCTTTCTCCAGAGGTCCGCAGAAGCTGTCCACTTGCTCTACTGTCTCATTTAGAATTGGCAAGTTTACCTTCTTCACTTTTCTTCCTATGACCGTGGTCTTCGTCTTTTTGGCATTTATCTTCATCCCATACTGTTCACAGCTGTCATTTAGCTCCAGTAGCATATCCTTTAGTATCATCTCCTCTTCTGCTAATAACGCCATATTATCAGCAAATCTTAGCCTACACACTTTATTCTTCTTCCTCCTACTATCACTGATGAGTAAAAAATATTACGACTTCAATATTTATAAAACAAGTATCACACAGGCCTATGTATCATACGTTTTTATTTTACTGACAAAGTCATATGCAACATTAATTGCTGGACTTTTATGATAATTTTGATGTTACTGCATTTTTAATCAATATGTAAATTTATATCTCGGAGGAGTTACCGAACATTTTTCTTAACCTTCCGCCAATATTAAAATATTTATTTCACGTACAATCATCCTGCACTTCCTAACCAAGCGGTTCGAGGTTCGATTTCCGGCGTAAGTAATGGAAGAAATTTATCTTCCGTCCACGGGACTGTTTGTCCTTTGTGTTGTGATTTCCTATGATGTGTCTGCGGTAGCTTTCTTTTAGTAGGTTATTTTACGACGCTTTATCAACATCTTAGGTTATTTAGCGTCTGAATGAGATGAAGGTGATAATGCCAGTGAAATAAGTCCAACACCGAAATCTACAGAGCATTTGCTCATATTGAGTTGAGGGAAATTCCCGCAAAAACCTCAACCAGATAACTTGCCCTGACCGGATTCGAACCCGGGTCACCTGGTTTCGCAGCCAGACGCGCTAACCGTTACTCCATAAGTGTGGTCTCTGCGGTAGCTCTGTGTCATGATAATCACATGACGAGGGAGGCCTGCACTTGTGAGATGTCTAGTGTGTGAATCAGCGATTATTTCTCCTCTATTCGCAGTGGCGTGTAAGACGGAAAATGGGGAAGTTAAACGGACAAGAAAGAAAGAATAAAATAAATAAATAAATAAATGCAAGCAATATTTCATGGCCTTCTAATTTGTCTACGTAAGAGGAAATAGTTGACGAATAGTAGCTATAAAACAAAATATTATCTGAAACGGTTATATTGTAATGGTAGATGGTTTTGATTGGTTGAAATTCAACGGAATCTTACACTCCATTGGTCAGTAGTATACGTGAGTGAAACAATCTAATAATAAACTACAGTACTTAATTCAGCAACAGAGACAGAGAAATCATGTGTTCACGTTGAACTCGCAAAATTGATTTTTTTGGAAGATAATGCCATTTTCCCTACTTACCATTGTTGTTTACATCCTTCGTAAGTTGACAGAGTCCGTGGATATATCCACGGACTCTGGTAAGTTGATAATACTGCACGCTCTCTAGTTGCTGTACAAACGAAATCATAGTGCTGTTATAACTACTTATCGCACACTCTACCCTTTATTTAGAAGGATAGTGAAATTTGAAGGGCGCGTCAGCATCAATGGCTATTTGCACCCATGCCTATTGTTTTTCTTTTTGTGTGGTGAAATTACATTATTGTATAACTAAAATTCACACTGACTAAAAACTTTGACACATTAAAACACACTAATATTGGACGGACAAGGTGACTCCTGATATAAATTAACATTAAAACGAACACGTAGTAGTCCCAAGATAATGTGAGACAATCATAAAATATAGAACAAACACTGCTACAAGAAATATGTGGCAATGTTTTATAACAACAATCATTAAAAATCGGATGTATAAGGTCCGAGTAATAAGGTGTATTAAAAGAAATGTAACTAAAATAATCTCCAGATGTAAAGGGTCTGGAGAAGAAATAACAATGGGCTAAAAGGACATTAAAACTTAGATCACCTTGTCGAGTTCCGTGTTACGTAAATATCTCAACACTGCGTTGACACAATTAAAATCATTGCCAAGAGCGTCACGTAACGTTGGACGTATTGCATACTGGCGTCGAGGCAAATCATATTTGCGACAGTGGAGTAAAAAATGTTCCACCGAAAGAAGGGCATGACAAGTGTCACATTCCGGTGGAGGTTCGCCAGACAATAGGTGACCATGTGTCAAACGACAGTGACCAATCCTCAAGCGAGTGAGTATAACTTCATCTCGCCGTGACGCTCTTGATGACGAATCCCATTCTCGAACTGTATTTTTAATTGGTCGTAGTTTGTTACCCGCTTGTGCAGACCATTTTTCTTCCCAATCTCTCCGAATACAGTTCCTTATGTAAGTCACTACATCTTGCCACCTCTCTCGCCAGTATACCAGTGTGCCATTAAGAGCAGCGTCTCTGGCTCCAGCGTCTGCTTTCTCATTACCAGGAATTCCAACATGGCCTGGGACCCACACCACTCCAACATCGGGGCCCGACGATAGGAGTGAGTGGAAGAGAACCTGCGTTTGTACAATGAGAGAATCATCGCAATAATATGATTGCAGAGACTGGATTGCACTCAAAGAGTCGGAGCAGATTAGAAATCTACCCCGAGGTTGTCGAATTAAAAATAACAAAGCTCTGTAAATAGCATAAAGTTCGGCAGTAAAAACACTGGTATACAAACTCAGTTTATATTTATAAACCTGCCCGTCGACAACGAAGGAGCAACCCACACGATCATTCACCCGGGATCCGTCAGTATAAATTATACTATTATAAGGAAGCTGAGATAAAATTTCGTAAAAGCGTTGTCTATAAATAAAATTGGGTGTAAAATTCTTAAGAGACTGGCTCAAACTTAAGTCGAATTTTGGACGATTCATAATCCATGGTTGTGTAGGCGGGTATTCTATTACCTTTATATTCGGCAGCCTAATGTCCAGCTCTGAGAGTCCCTCCCGGAAACGGACGCCAGCTGGACGAGGTCGCCGTGGATCCCGTCTGTATCGGAAATCTAAAGCCATGGAATGAAAATGTTTGTATGTGTTGTGCTCTGGTTGGGCTCGGAGCTTTACCCCATAGGAACACAATAACATATTACGTCTCTGATACAGTGATGGTTCCCCAGACTCGCAGTAGAGGCTCTCTATCCGACTCGTTCGGAAAGCCCCTGTTGCAAGCCTTAGACCCTGATGATGGATGGGATCTAACATTTTCAATTTCGACTTATTTGCCGAGCCATAAATAAAACTACCATAATCCAATTTTGAGCGTACAACAGCACGATAGATACGTAAAAGAGTTTTGCGGTCTGCACCCCAATGTACCCCTGACAGAATGCGTAAGATATTCAAAGATTTTTCACAGCGCCGCCTTAAATCCCGTATGTGTGCCTCCCAACTTAATTTAGAATCAAATATTAACCCCAGAAATTTTGCAGTGTCTGTATAGTGTAACTCTACTCCGTTGAGACGTAACTCCGGGTGTGGGTGAAGTCCACGGGAGTTAACAAAGTGGATGCATTGCGTCTTTGCAGTAGAGAATTTGAACCCATTGCATATAGCCCATTCAGACAAAGTGTTGATGGCTAGCTGCAGTTGTCTCCCAATGGATGGCAGATATCGTGAGCTGTAATACAAACTAAAGTCGTCAACATAAAGAAGAGGTGTTACGTGAGGACTTATGTTAGCAGCTATACCATTAATCGCAATGGAGAACAAAAGAACACTCAGTACAGACCCCTGCGGAACGCAATTTTTCTGTAAATGTTCACTGGAAAGTGTGGTACCTATTCGTACACGGAAATACCTCTCTGCCAAAAAATTGGCCAGAAAAGTAGGAAGACTTCCCCTTAGACCCCAGTTGTGGATAGTGCGTAGGATCCCATAACGCCATGTTGTGTCGTAAGCTTTCTCAAGATCAAAGAAGATTGCTACCAAGTGCTCCTTCTTGAGGAAGGCGTCTCTAATGGCTCCTTCCAGCCGAACAAGGTGATCTGCGGTTGATCGGCGCTTACGAAAACCACACTGGATCTTAGACAAGAGGTTTTCTGATTCCAGGAACCACATTAGGCGATTACTAACCATTCTCTCCATAACTTTACACACGCAGCTGGTGAGACAGATAGGCCTGTAACTATTAGGTAGGGATGGGTCCTTTCCTGGTTTCTGCACAGGAACTACAATGGCTTTATGCCATTGAGATGGAAAGGATTTCTCTCTCCAGATTCTATTATATAAAGAGAGAAGATATATCTTCCCAGCTGGTGGTAAATTTCGGAGCATTTGATTATGAATATTATCTGGGCCAGGAGATGTGTCAGGGGATTTGTCTAGTGCTGACTGTAATTCCTGTAACGTGAACGGAGTATTATAGTTTTCTGTGTTATCAGATATAAACGAGATGTCATTTCGTTCTGCAGCCTCTTTAATTCTTAAAAATCTAGGTTCATAATGGACTGAGCTACTGATATGCGTGAATGATGTAACAAGGAGCTCAGCCATATCCAAATGATTGGTTATCATATTGCCATTACGTACTAGACCCGGAATAGCAGAATTACGTCTTCCCATTATCCTACGGACTTTTCCCCATACGGTTGTGGCTGGGACATTCTTTTTCAGTGAAGAGACATATTTCGTCCAGGACACCTTCTTAGCTTCGCAAATGGTGCGGCGAGCTTTGGCACGGAAGCGTTTGAATTGGATGAAGTTCTCTTCCGTTGGATGCCTTTGAAAGAGTCGTAGAGCTCGTTTACGGGCCAGGATAGCGTCTCTACACCCCTCTGTCCACCAAGGTACAGGGACACGTCTTGGTGTTGATGAGGAACGAGATACATGTAGTTCTGCTGCCCGTATGATATTTGTACAGAAGTGCTCTATGATTAAGTCGACATCGTCATTTTCATTGTCATTAAACGAAAGGGACTCGGCAAATCCAGTCCAATCCGCCTTTTTTATAGCCCAGTTAGGCCAGCGCGACTCCGTGGGACATGATACAGAGAGACGAAGTCGGATAGGAAAATGGTCACTTCCATGGAGATCATCGATGACTGACCACTCCATGTGCGCCGACAGAACTGGGCTGCAAATGGACAGATCTATCATGGAGTAGGTGCCGTGGGCGAGAGAAAGATGTGTGGCTGCTCCTGTATTAAGAGTAATGAGATTAAGACGAGTACAAATCTCCACTATTACATGCCCTCTGTCATTGTCATTCATCGAACCTCAGCGGTGATGGGAGGCATTAAAATCTCCCACCAAGAGAAATGGGGCGGGGAGCTGATCTACAAAATACTGTAATTCACGTATCGTTAATTCGAAGTCGGGTGGTAGATATACGCAAGCTATTGTAAATTCTATGGTAGGCAAGTGTATTCGGATTACTATATTCTGAATGGTGCTTTGAATGTTAATTGCAGAGGACATGATACTATTTTTCACCAAGATAGCACATCCTCCATTGGCCCTGACTCCAGCCAGGTGATCGTGCCGGTGAACCCTGTAACCACGAATGGATAGGGAATGTTCAGGCCGAAGATGTGTCTCTTGGAGACATAGAATAGCGGGTTCTTCATCATAGATTAGCTGCTGTAATTCTGCATATCGGCTGCGAACTCCGTTCACATTCCATTGAATTATGTCGTTACGCATCAACAATTTTTAGATCATGGTGGTTTCACGGGAGATTTTCTCTTTTTCTTATCACCAGAGCTGCATTGTCTCGACTGCTTATTTCGCTGCTGTGGGGATTCACTTTCTGACCTTCGTTCTCCCGACCTGGAGCGAGAGCGGGGCGTCTCGTCTGATCGGGGACTTCGACGACGTGGTTTTCTCTCCGCCGTGGAACCGGTAGATTTTGTCGTCGGTACACTGGTCTTTGGACTGTATGGTCTGATAGTAAGCCCACAGCTATCATCATCAGGCTCTGCTGTTTGAGTGGCAGCATCAACATAAGTTTGAGTAGATATCTCTACTCTCTGACGGGTGTCGTCCAGAGGTGGCGTTTGCGTGGAGGCATCACATCCCTTAAGACCTTTATGGACTACTGACGCATATGTTGTGGTCGACTTTTTCTTCTGGTCGTCATAATACCGCTTACGTGCTTCGAAAAATGTTATGTTATCTCTGACACGAAGTTCTTGGATATCCTTCTCTTCTATGTATCTCGGACATTCTTTAGAACTAGAAGCGTGGTCCCCATTGCAATTTACACAGTGCACACTGTGAGGACACGGGGAATCCCCATGATCGCCCTCACCGCACTTTGCACACACGATGTTATTTGTACATCTCTGTTGTGTATGACCGAATCGCTGGCACCGGAAGCACCGCATAGGATTCGGTACATATGCACGAACAGGGACACGCTCGTAGCCTATGAGAATGAACTCCGGGAGAGATGAGACTTCAAAGGTCAAGAATATGGTCCGAAGTGGAACAGTCTGTCCATCCCGCTTACCTAAAAGACGGTAGGCCTTGGAAACAGACTGCTCCGCCAGCTCCAGTTGGATTTCTTCATCGGACAGACCTTCTAAAGAGCTCGTAGTAATCACTCCTCTCGTGGTGTTGAGAGAAGAGTGACGCTCAACTTTAATGGGATAAGAACCAAGTAACTTCGCTTTCAGAAGGGTCTCACTTTGCTTAGGACTTAAAGTTTCAACCAGAAGACTTCCATTTCGAAGGCGAGTAGCATTTCTAACCCTACCAATCATTGCGTCGAGAGCGCGTTTAATATAGAAGGGACTGATATTTTTCATCGTCTTTTCATTCCCGTCAATAGTTAGACTCACAAATCTCGGAGGCGGCATTTTCACTGTAATTTTATCCGGGTCCAAATCCATGTCGTCATTCAATTGAACTTTTTGTTTCTTCGGTAATGAAGAGGGAGGAGGAGAGCGCGAGGACATTTTGAACTGGCCCCCCCTACGGAACCGTCGGCGTCAGCCTGCCACCGGGGGGGCGAAAGAAAAAGACACCGAGATATTCTTCGCGGTCTGTGCCGGCCGTGGGGACCCCCCCACAGCCCGATCCCAAGCAACCCACTTCACGCAAGTTACCCTACAAACTGGTCATTACATACCTAACGGCAAGTTCTGCACCAGAGGCGTGTCGCAGTTTTATGCCCCTACCACGGGAATAACCGCCCGTGGCTCCCCACTCTACACTGAACACAACCGCCAGACTACTGCGGCTAACTCCGACCTACCCTCCCAAAGCCGGAGCAATCCGAGAGCGCACGCAGCTTCAGGGGACTTGTGGTTGATTACACTGCGACACCCATCAGTCAGCGGTAACACGTCGGAGCGACATACCCGTCCCGGCGAGCGGAGTCGGTCACCGGGACGCCTAAATCGCCCCGGGCCCCCTGGGGGGCTCTACGTGAGTGTACTTGACCTCTGGTCCGGGTTCGGCACCTAAACTTGCATATAGGGGCAGTATGAAGGGTCCACTATTGCTTCGTTGCTGGGCGCCCTGTCGGGCCACACAAGTTGGAAGTCGCGCTCGAAACCGTGGGACAGGACCACGGAGATAGTAAAGATCCCCGCTGGTGAGACGGGAGTTATAAACCTAAGAACCTTAATCTAATAATGAATATAATGAACTAGAAGAGGAAGAATAATGTAGCCTCACCAGGCATTAACAAATCCCGTCGTGGTGGCGGACGTGGCGAAAACTAACAGCGGGGATGGAGAGGTGAATATGGCTGTGATGATGTGGTGGGCGTTCCGCATGCAATGGTGGCCGGCGGAGAGAAATAGAGTGATCAAAAAGACGAGCGAGCGAAAAGGTTTGGTTGGTGATAAAACGAAAATGATAGAAAAGAAGAGCACGAGGGCCACCATTGCACCCCCCGGTCACCAACTTGGAGGAACCCACCTCGACCGGCCCTTTATTTAGAAATATACACATTTTTTCATATCTTCTTTTAGAATTTTTCAGCGCAGCCGATCTCCTATGCTTCTTTAATCTCTTCATCCACTTAATCCTCAACCAATTATTTTGCCATAATCATTAAATGATTACAAAACTTCTAATTAAACTCATATTATATTGATCAGATTAATACAGATTTAATTACCAGAAACTACAATGATGTTTACACTGAAAAAAAAAAACCTACATACTGCCTTGGCAACGACGTTCAAACTTTCATATAGGAGAAATGTTTATTTTATGCAATATTCAAAATTAGAAACAAATTTATTTAAATGGTGATGTCCAAAAAAATAATGTGCAATATATATGCGATAAGTGCGTAACAGAATCTTGGAAATTGAAAAAACTCGAGGCAAAGCTCTTACCACACTTGTATTGCAATATACTATTAGTAGAAAAACACTCTCTTTGCCACGAGTAACGAGAAAGTAAGATGGAATACACTTAAGGATGATATATAGGCCTATATGTGCTGCCATTTCATTTAGACAGGGGTAACAATCAATTATCCCTTGGCAATATGCATGGATGAAGTAAAGATTCCTTGAAAGCTGCCGTATCGTAACATACCGGTCTGGATGTGTGAAGGAGCAGATTTTTTTCCAACCAAAAAAGAACGGTTTGTCTTTGAGAATACATGACGCATGCGTAAATGATATTACGTGACAGAAACAATGAAGACAACGTGCTATGACGAATATTAACGAGTGTTAGAGTCCCATTGTTCATCACACACTCTACACTGCAGCATTGTCGCTTTTCTATTGGAACGTCGATGGCTACAACACAGAATTCCTTGTACATACTCCACGCTGGTCACATGTGCAGACGGTCATGCAGCACTACAGCGACAGGTGAATAAGCCATTTATCTGCACTAAACTTCGTGACGAAAGAGTCTATAAAACACATGCACCAAGTAAAGCGCTCGACAGTTTTCTTTCCTCTTTTGTCCGAGTTGCACGACAGAAACATTGAAAATGTGCACAAAATCATGTCGTTCTTTTTAATCATAATACAAGATATTTCTTTAAGGTCTTACGTGAAACAGTCGTAGGCCTACACATTAGAGGTAATAGTAATGCCATTTTCAATTATCGTGTTCAATTATTATTATTAATATTACATTATATTATATATTATATTATTAATATTCAAATACTCTGGGGCAATTTCGGCAAATGTAGAATCTTTAATTTATTTTTGTGTTTAATTCAATGCTTCACTTTTTTGTAAATTCTAATCCATATACATAATATAAATATATCACGTGAATTCATCATTAAAATTTTGAAACATAAATTGCATTTTTATTGTACTTATGTGAGTGTTTAACTTAACGTGCCAACTTGCCCGACCTCCCATACCACTTGCGCAGAGGTATTGTTTCGTCTTTCTACTCCACAGATTCCTGGGACGGACCATAATAATGCAAACAAGAAATACAATTGAGGGCCTGGGTGCAAGAAGGGCATTTTAGAGGTTGTGCCCTTTTTGAGTAAATCGCTTTAGTGTGTTCTCTGATCTGTTATACATATGATCACCAACCTGTAGTTCAATACTGTGATCATAGAGGTCAGGAGTACCCAAAATGTAAAGGCGTGCATAGATAACATTATTACGGTTTGAATTTTCAACATCAATTTTCTCAAAACTTGCATTTGAGAGAAGTGCTTTTCTTGCACCCAATCCCTCAATTATTGTAAATAATTAGACAAAGGCTGTAATCAATATATCTAGTAACTTGTTCATAAATTCCTTAAGGCAAAAAATATGTTTTAGCATAAGAGGATGAGCATAATGATGTTCTGCGATAAGAGATAGAAAGAAGTGCTTGATTCTGATTCCATACTGATGTAAGAAACTGAAAACGTGCTGCGAGGTAAGTGGGAGTACAGGCATTAACTTAAAAATATCAATATTGTTATGTAAAACATGAGGAATATGAACTATCCTTCTGTGTAAATTTGTCCCTTAAAGCCGGTATTAAGTAGGCCTATCATTTTTACATAAATCGCCTAAATTTAACAGGTCTACAGGTAGTAATTACAATTACCAATTATTCACGATTAAATCAGACTAATGCTTTCCTACAGTTTTTAAAGGGCGCTATCAATATCCAACCTGTTTTAAATCACAAAACGCCATAGATAGTTTAAGAATCTACTCAAAAAATAAATTAGAATACATGAACCTAGAAAACCCATATAAATAAAAAGGTTCTAAATGTCTCCAAAATTAATTTTGAATTACAAACCTAGGCGTAGAAATTCAAGAGCAAATCGGAGAGTGAAAATGGATGCGAAATAAATAAATATAGGCTCGATCTCGCGTTTGTGAAGGGCCTTGGACGGTGAGAAATATTTACGGGAGTTAAAACCTATTAGATAACTGCCTCATTTCAAAGTACAGCCTACAGTTCTCCTGAGGGAACATAGAAAATATTGAATGGAAATGCAGAAATAAGGAAGCTATCTACTGTACAATACAATACAAGGAAAGTGAAACCTTAAATCTTATGCATACAAGTTTATAACGTTTTCCACTCAACTAGATCCGCTGATCACATACTAAGGAATTTTTACAGTTGGAAGAAATCGGATTTTAATTCCGGATCTAAATGCGGAGAAAATATAATTTGTGATAATTTCATAGCTTTTGGACATTTTATAACTACCAGAGGTAAGCTCATATATCTAAATTCTGAATTTCAGGGATGCGTCCTTCAATAACTAAACCGATTTTTTGTTAATTTTCTCACTTCTTTACTGTGCTACGTTACTACATAAATTGAAGGTTATTTGGCTTGAATAACCGAGACACTCAGAGCCGTTAACTATGACAAGAGTACACAAGAAAGGAAACAGTTTTGCTCATTTGTCACGATGACTGTCGACAAAAAGGGAGGATACCTGGAGTTAATAATATGCCAGTGGCACCAGCAACCAGGTTGTCTGAAGGCCCAGCCAAATAGAGGTTTTCAGGTAACTGCTTTACCAAGGGAAAAAAAAAAAACATCTTGTCCTTCCAACAGAACCCTCCACTACATCTATTTCTTTCTCATTAATTTATTTAAAAAAAAAACTTGCAGAACTACATCCTATAGTAAAACAAATAATGATTAAGAGGATACAATATAAAATGATGGCACACACTTTCTCTTTATAAGTATTACGCGGCAATTAGAATTATAACTATATTAAGCAGCAGGTTATGAAATCATTCACAATCTCTTTATGATGGTAACTCTCGTAATTCCCAGTGTAGGACTTCTGCTCTGAAAGTAACACACAAAGAACTAGAAGAATGACTAATTTCCATTACAAACTTCGCCATAAACTTGTGACGCATTAGCAATATAGCACTTCAAGATCCATGGCTATTAACAGGACAAGAAGCGATAATATTGTTTATATTGTGGAAATCCAATGGAAAAAGCAGCCTGGAAATCACTGAAAAATATCAGTTGTGGTTTTCTCGGAAATCACAAAACAGAAAAGCATTGTGAAATAGTGATCTTGTGAATTCATATACAGCAACATATATTCAGAAATTCACTTCTTAGACTCCCGCCTAGACTTCTTCCTGAAAATTTTGGGGCTTATAGTGATGAACATGGAGAGCATAGTCATTAGCAGATTTCTACGATGGACTGGAGATACCAAGGCAACTAGAGTTCCAGTATGCATTCTCCAATCTTTCCTACTTTCTTCCTTCCTCTTAGTATCCGCATATGATCCATATAATATCTTAATATCGTTTATCATCTCATATCTTCTTCTAACCCAAATTTTTTTCCCGTTCACCATTTCTTCCAGTGCATCTTTTAGTAGGCAGTTCCTTCTCAGTTAGTGACCAAACCAAATCATTTTTCTCTTCATGATCAGTTTCAGCATCATTCACTCTAATAACAATAACATAAGCTACATTGACTTCGATATACTTTTGGTTACATATTGCATCTTGAGTAAATACCACACATCATATTAACTACTCTTTTTGTAACATAATGCTCAGATTTTTTTCTCCTTTATGCTAACAATATTTGAAATTAGTTTTATTAATCTGGAATGAATCATTTATAGTTCCGTTTCACATACGGGCCTACTTGCATTATAATAAATGTTCATAACATTTCCGAGTTCCTCATTTGACTTCAGCAATAATTTCCCTATGTCAACAATAGCCAATTAAAACCGTTGGTCAGTCGTCCGGATTAGCCTTTAAGTAGTTCCGAATGTTGGAAATGTTAAGCTTCAGCACACGGTGGAATATCCAAAAACCTAATTCTGATCATAGTCACTTAGAAAACCTAAAAACTCATACGATAAAATTATCAGAAAGTTCATGTAGAAAGGAAGTATAGTTCCACTAGGCAATGAAAACAATTTGTAAGGGTGTTCTTAAATATTTTTCTGACGTTTGTACCGGTACATGTTAACATATTAATATTAATAGAATTTATGCTTACTACAGTTATTGTTACTACTGTATTATTATTGTTCGTGTTTGTTTTCTTTATAATCAGAATATAATTTACTATAAAAGGTTTGTAAAGTTCTGTTAAAAAGGCAATTTCATTCATATCGTTAGCATATCACAAAGTACAAGATTTGAAAGTTTTTAGTTTTGCCTTCATTTTCAAACATCACAAACTTGTCAGCCATAGATCACTTAGCTTAAGCGGGTTCATACAGTAGTGGTGCTGCAGATTGTAAACCTTTCAAAAAATTTTAAATTTCTCAGAGATAATTTACTGGATCCTTTTCAATTTTTGTAAACAAATAAGTGGCATCAACAAATTTATATTTATCAAATCAATTGATTAATTTTATTAACACAATTTAAAGCAAATAATTTGCTGCTACTTAAGAGGAAAGACATAGTATCGTCACAGCCACTTCTCAGATTCTAAGTTTCCTTTTTATTTCTGACTCCAGAAATGCTTCGTTGGAAGTTGGACCACAGCGAACTTAATATGTTACAAATTTTTTGAACTACGTTTTCTTTATTTTGTCATAAGGAAAAAGTAACTTTTATTTTACATTATTTGCTTCAAATTTATGAAATTATGCTTATATCTCTATGAAAGAGGTTCATCCTCTACAGTTTGAATGGCTACAGATATCCAGAAAATTTGAAACAATTTGGACAATTAGTTTCAAGAGATATCATGTTTTTAATTAAATAAATAGGAGTAAATTATTTCCTTTAAAGTTTGTAAATAAAAAAAATTTACTATTATGATAATTATAAATTTGATGATGCCAAATGAGAGGCCCAAATACCACTTAGGCTATTTATGTACAAAAAATGAGAAATATCCACTGAATTATCTCTATAATATTTAAAATTTTGTGAAAGGTTTACAATCTGCAGCACTGCTACTGTATGAGCTCCTTTAAATATTTTCTTAAATAGTGCAGGTTTGATACCCGGCTGATCGTATGAAATATAAAAAAATGTGGCGGACAAAACTGCTTCCTAAGGCTAGTTTACTTAGATTATGATAGCTTAGTAATTTATTTTCCTTGCCATTCTTCTATTGGCTTTATTGTCCCCGTCAATAACTAATTGTTTCTGAAGAGCTTCCGTAGTTTAAAAGGAACGCTAAGTGATTAATAAGGCCGTAATTGAAGGGTTCAGAGCCATAGTGGGCCAAGTGCCATTTATTAAAAACGGAGAAAGCAAGTGTTAAAGTTAAGTGAATACTATAGTTTAATGAAGACTGACATATCATTTAGTTTGAATGTGTATACTTTATATTACTTGCTATATGCTTCCATTGAATAATGGTAATAACTTCATTTTTAACCATTATTTTCTACGGTTTTAGTAAGTGGCGCTTGGCCCACTATAGTTCTGAACCTTTCAATTTAACTCAATTCTCCTCAAACATTCGTCTTGACACCTGGATCTATATCAGAAAAGTCGATAAAATAATCATTCCGCGAAATTAAGATCGGTGCATTTAACAAATGAAAACTTTCCCGAGAATTTTCTACCAAATCCTGCTACGCTTAACAAAGGAAGACTGAGTGAGTCATACAGTCTTCAAACGGAAGAAAACAGTAGGCGAAATGCGCATCACGTGCAAGGAGAGTTCGGAATATTAAATTCTTGTACAATTACACCATTGTGACACCTTCACGTTAAGCATATTAATTATAACTCAACCGTTACCTTGCGCGCAACTCTCCGCATCATAATGCCAAATACAGTTAAGATTACATAGGAAGCATATAATTATTGGCCCCATGGCAATTTTATATGCCTGAATAGAAAAAAGGGGGGGAGCTGATCAATCGGAGAGCTAACAGTTCTTCGGATGATGAATAAGCTTCAGTCACAACATCGTTCTTACTTGTTGATTTTCTCATCATCTTCCTGACACAGCTAATGTTCTGCACCTCAGTCGATGAATGCCGGTGATGGAATAAGCACCAGTAGTAATTAGAAGACAAACCGTTGACTGTTATGGCGATCTTCTTGATGCTACAGCCTTCCAATATACATGGCCTACTCAATATCTGGACTCATTCTTGATATTACAGCAAATGGACACGCGCACAGGGTGCAACACCCTTGCCATTGAGTTACACCTCCAGACAAGACGATGCATACAATGACACAACACCCATTAATGCTTGAGACGGGACTTAAAACCAAGAGAAAATCACCGTTTCAAGAGTAAGTTGCAGAATACAGAACTAATCACTATCTACTTCAAAAATTGAAGGTTGACAGCAAAAACCGGACAAAAAGCGGATTAGTCAACGTCTTTCTAGAAAAAGACGGACAAGTCATAAACTTATCCGTTTTGTCCTGTTTCAGACGAGATTTTATACCAAAACTAGGAATTCGCAAGTAGTAATACGGTCAGCGTGATTTTTTGCACGTTTTATCCTGTCTCAGACGAGATTTTACACTAACACTAGGCATTCGCAAGTAGTAATACGGTCAGCATGATTTTTTGCATGTTTTGTCCTGTCTCAGACGAGATTTTATACTAACACTAGGAATTCGCAAGTAGTAATACGGTCAGCATGATTTTTTGCATGTTTTGTCCTGTCTCAGACGAGATTTTATACTAACACTAGGAATTCGCAAGTAGGGGCCTAGTAATACGGTCAGCATGAATTTTTGCACGTTTTGTCCTGTCTCAGACGAGATTTTATACCAAAACTAGGAATTCGCAAGTAGTAATACGGTCAGCATTATTTTTTGCACGTTTTGTCCTGTCTCAGACGAGATTTTATACCAACACTAGGAATTCGCAAGTAGCAATACGGTCAGCATGATTTTTTGCACGTTTTGTCCTGTCTCAGACGAGATTTTATACCAACACTAGGAATTCGTAAGTAGTAATACGGTCAGTATGATTTTTTTAATGTTTTGTCCTGTCTCAGACGAGATTTTATACCAACACTAGGAATTCGCAAGTAGCAATACGGTCAGCATGATTTTTTGCACGTTTTGTCCCGTCTCAGACGAGATTTTATACCAACACTAGGAATTCGCAAGTAGTAATACGGTCAGCATGATATTTTGCACGTTATGTCCTGTCTCAGACGAGATTTTATACCAACACTGGGAATTTACAAATAGAAGACCTTCGTCTTAATGCAGTCAGCATGGTTTTCTTACACGTTTTCTTCTCTGATGAGATTTTAAACGAACACTAGACACACAAAAGTAGAGGAACTCCTTCACAATGAAGTCAGCATGATTTTCTTCAATGTTTTATCCTCTCTTTTACGAGGTTTTGAACCACACCAGGAACTCACAAGTAGAGGAGCTCCCTCGTAATGCAGTTAGCATGATTTTCTTACACGAGCTTTTAAACCGACACCAGAAACACACAAGTAGAGGTAATGTGGTCAGCGTGATTTCTTGCGCGTTTTTTTTTTCTCTCTCTGACGAGATTTTAAACCAGCACTAATAATATGGGCAGCATTTTTTTTGCAGGGTTTGTCCTCCCTCTGACAAGATTTTAAAACGAACACAAGAAGTGTAATACAGTCAGCATGATTTCTTTTAACGTTTTGTCCTCTCTTCAACGACATTTTAACTTAAACTCAACGCCAGGAATTCACAAGTAACGAACTCCCTCGTAATGTGGTCAGTGCGAATATTTTGCACGTTTCGTCTTCTGTCTCATGAGATTTTAAACCAAAGCTATGGATTCACAATTAGCGAAACTTTCTCGTAATGTATTTAGCAAGGTGTTAGTCGCCACTCATAATAAAATAAAACACTCATT
Organism: Periplaneta americana; assembly: GCF_040183065.1. Taxonomy (NCBI): domain Eukaryota; kingdom Metazoa; phylum Arthropoda; class Insecta; order Blattodea; family Blattidae; genus Periplaneta; species Periplaneta americana. Next base: position 37,019,180 of record NC_091125.1, read on the forward strand.
AAGACATAGGCCTAAGGTACAGACATTGAACACATTTGGGACGAGATAAATCCACACTTTCGTGGTGAGAATCGAATCTGGATTCTTTGCGTTCGTAGTCGGATGAGTATCAGAGGAGCCATATAGTAAGACATTATAATAATGTATCAAAAATCATAAAAATCTTATTAAGTATACATTACCTTTTTATATCTAGATTTTCAGTCAAGAAATTTCAAAGGTATGGTCGGATAAGGATTACGATTAGACACACACCATATCGTTTCTTGTTGACGGAAGGTAAATCAAAGACATGATTACCTAGTACATTCCCCAGCGCTGTTCTGTCATTAATTTCCATTAATTTTATTGTTATTCCGTAACATATTGCCATCACTTTCCTTTGCTAACCGTTAAGATAAAACTGTACTAATTTCATGTCGGTGAAAATATAAAAAGAAAGAGATGTGGGTTGAATGCAGGCTGGAGTTGGTATAAAATCTATTTCTCGTGCACTGATAAAAGCTCTTGAAACACGTTGATAGCTGGCCACTCCCAATTTCGTCACGTTCCTTCTACTTTCATAATCGCGATCTACACAGATAATCAGCTAAACTGATCTTTCTTGAAATGTGCCAACATATTCATATATGTCTAATAAGACCCATAATAATATATAGTTTAAAAAAGCAGAAAACAATTACCAGTAAACAAATATAAGCAGAGAAGTTTATAGCAGAAATGCCTTTTAATATTCTAACATGTCCGGTCTACTTTTAAATTAGCAAGTTTGTGAAGAGGAGTAGAGAGAGGAAGAGTAAAAAAGAGAGCTGAGGGGAAGAGGGTCTGCTGTACGGCTGTTGATATGCGCCAAGTATATAATAACATGATCGTGAGGGAATATTTTTCCATGAACTTGCTACATGGCTTATAATATTCGTGCTCCGACCATGACTCTCAGCATGTTGTGTACCTACGTCGGAATCGTGAACTCAAGATCGTGCATCAACACAAGCGAATCTTCTTCAAAGTATTTCACTACAATATATATAGTCTGGCTCGGAATTCCTTTCTTACCAGATGAAACACAATAAAAATCTTTCCAGTCTGATTGATGCGTATGGAAGACTCATAGTAACATCTACATACTCGAGAAGACTCTGCAGTAAATATCGAGACGTCTTATAGACCTGTTTTCAAAGACTTGGAAATGATGCAATTGAAGCTGATCCTTATGGAGATCGAACTTTGAGAAAAATCTGCATTTCTCGCGCACCCACACACCTGTGATCCTGGAGCTCTCTTTCTACACTAGTTCATAATAATCAACACCTCAACCACCTGCTCCAGTCATACTTTCCTTCGGCCTCTTTCGCACCACACCTCCGCGAACCACAGAGAACCATTAGGAAATTTACAACGGCAGTGCTTCGTGAATTAGAGGAGATAGCAAGAGTCCACAACATAATTTTCAATTGGATAATAATGCCGTTTTCAAAGGAAATGATACACGTGTTTAATACATCATTTTCTTTACGATGCAGTTCTGAGACCTACAGGGAAGCGACAGCCCTGTTCCAGGTCAATATCCAAACCCTATGTGATGTGGTTCCTATAAACTCTGTGGTCCGTGTATCGCAACCAACCTTTCTTAAAGTACACTTTCAAGTTTCACAGCTTATACAAAATGTAAAATATAAATATGCTAAGACAGCTCTCCGCTGTTGTACAGATAAGCCTGACTACAAATACGTAGGCCTACAGTAGAATCGGGGTTTCATTCATAGCCATTGAAGTGAAGATTCATTTTTATAAGAATAAATTGTCTTATATTGGGCACATTATGGTGGCCTTCCGTCACGTTGAAAACAGAAATGTCCAATCTTGGAGGCAAATCTAGAAAATGAATATAACTTTTTTTTTAAATAAGACATAAGGTGTAAACTGCCTACTGAAGGATGCACTGAAAGGAATGGTAAACGGGAGAAAAGTTTTGGACAGAAGAAGATATCAGATGATAGTCGACATTAAGATATATGGATCATATGCGGAGACTAAGAGGAGGGTAGAAAAAAGGAAAAAGATTGTAGATTGCTGGGTTTACAGTGAAAAACCTGCCATTTGGCAAAACACTATGTAAGTTATATGATATTAAGGTATTCATACATATCGCGCACCGTTAGCCGAACGGTCACGCGTCTGCTTTCCACACTGGTAACCCGGGTTCGAATCCTGGTAGGGCCAAATTGAATTTGTAGTGAACAAACACGGTGCTCGGTAATAGATTTTCGAGAGGTACTCCAGCTTTCCTACCAGAATTTCACCAATACTTTAATAACATTAATAATAATAATAATAATAATAATAATAATAATCATCATCATCATCATCATAAAGGTGCTATGAAAATGGTCTCCCATTGTGCACCAAGGGCAATGCTACGGCTAAGGTGAGACTTGGGTAGTGTTACCAAACGTCATGATTTAGCCGGAAAAGTCCTTTCTAGGTGTGTATCCTGCGTTCTACCAGACATTGCAGATCGTCAATTCTCAATGGACAAAAGTGAAAAGCCGTCTGTGTCTGAATTCCATTAGAGGAATTAAGTTTGTAGAATGTTATTTAAGACATCTATCTCATTTGGATTTCCGCAAGTATTTACTGGATTATAAATGACATTCCTTGTTCAAACAAATTGGGTCATCAAAGAAATACCAACAAAAAGGAAATTGAACAAAGCATAAGCTTATTTATAATCTGTACAGTTAAATACTTAATTTAATATAATAGTTTCGTGGAATTTTATTGCAAACTAAGGCTAACAATTTATCTTATTATATAAATTACTGAAAATAAGCGCCACGTCATGTATCACGTTGTCATGTCCTGTTTTTTTTTATGTGTGTGGAAATTCCTGCTTTTATCAGATTTCCTTCATATGATAACCTTGCGTAAATGACGCAAAGTTAAGTAGCAGGTAGCCGTCCCTTGAGGAACGTCTGATGTTACATTTCCTAGTTCCGATATTTCTTTTCCTAGTCTGACATTTTGGGTCCTGTTTTCTAAGAATTTATATATCCATCTTACTACTCGATTATATATTGGAAGCCTACTTAGTTTCTCCAAAAGTTTTTTGTGAGGCACTACGTCGAAAGCTTTAGCGATATCGATCACAATTCTAGCTATTCTTCCCCCTCCCCCATCAACTTCATCGGATAAATCTTGTATTGAGGATGATTTGACTTTCGCAAGAGTATCCTCGTCTGAAGCCGTGTAGATTTTTGTTCAGCCATTCGTTATTTTCTAAAATGTTGCGAATATATTGTGTTATTAGATGTTACATTATTTTGCAGATAACTGATGTGAGACTGACTGGTCTGTAATTGTTCACATCACTTTTGTTTCCTGACTTTTGTCGCAGTTAGCCTATATTGAATTATCGATTTTTTTTTCTAAATAGTAGATCTTTAAAAATGTATATTCATTTGAGCTTGAAAAACATCAAGAGTAAAATAAATAAACTCGAAAGAAATATTTCGGTACACTTTGTACAGTAATTTGCAATTCATTTTAATATATCAATATGCCTGGTAAATTATTAATAAGTATTTAATGAATTTCAATCTTAAGGCATATAAACTTCATAAGTTTATATGCCTTAAGATTGAAATTCATTAAATACTTATTAATAACACTTTGTACAGGCCTAGATATATTAAATGCAAACACATTTAAAAGTCATTTCGAAAGTTGTGCGTTATCGTTAAATATGGAACTTAAAGAGAGAGATGATTAATGGTAAAATAATAAAAACAAGATTGTTTTAGGTTGTGTGGGTCAGAGAGGAAGACTGTTCCTCTGCGTGTCAGAACGGCAATCTCCTGGGCACACGATTCCACTCGACGGGTCAGGGCCTGAGAAAACAATCCCTCGCACTACAAACAATGATTCCAATTCAAGAATTCTAGGAGGATGGGGTAAACTGTTCCATCCTGGAATTGAAAATGCCAACCATCGCTATAGGGCTCAACTCCCACCAAGCCAGTCTCTTACCAAGAATACATTACGGGTGTGGGAACCATACCACTTGCTACAGTTGTTCTTTCAACTTGTTGGCAAACCATAACAATTCTCAAGTCAAGTTATTGTAATTTACTAGAACAAAAGAAATATATCTTTATGTTTCAAAGCTTCGCATTGGGTAACAAATGCCTATCATGGCCGACATCGACTATTGCTTCGGTATCCTATTCACTAGACTCTTTTATAATTATGACAGTTCACCTTATTTTACATAAGGTCTCGAAAGTTCAGTACCGGTAGCTACGAAAATGTTATGTTTTATTTAACGACGCTCTCAACTGTTATATTAGCGTTGCCGGTGTGCCGGAATTTTGTCCCGCAGGAGTTCTTTTACATGCCAGTAAATCTACTGACATGAGCCTGTCGCATTTAAGCACACTTGGGCATCGAATTCCAGCGCTATACCAACTGCTCCAACCAGGTCTATGGTAGTTATGAAACAACATTTGTATGTATCCGGCTATGCATATAGGCCTATACATAGTACAAGACAATCTAGTTAACGTTGCGACTACTAGGTAGAATAGAATGTAAAAGGAATCTCAACGCGTCGACCCGACTCTCAGCGGAGACGCTTTTAACTCTGTTTAAGCAGAGACCTTGCTATCGTGATACGCCGCACAATAGGCTTATAGGCAATGTGACATACCACTATCTTCTAATGTAAATTATTACTAAATATAAGCATTTAGTCACCCAAATTAAGAAATGAGATTTTTTTATATCTGATATTTATTTATACTAAATTAATTATACAAAACATAAAAAATCAGGAGCACCTGTACAAGCCATGCTCGTGCTCGGATGTAAATTAATTTAATACAAGTAATAAAAAGTTAATAAGAGAACAACTGTATTAAAAAATAATAACATAGTCCCATAAAATTTCTATTTAGTGGGGCAAACTCGGCTAATTTCGTGACATGGCTAATTTCGTGATATTTTTATTTAAATATATCACGAAATCATACCAGGGACAAATGTAATTCTGATGGTATGGTATAAAGATGCATTATAACATGAGCGGATTTTTTGGAAACTAATTGAGTTGTGAGATCTGTTTTGGAAACTAATTGAGTTGTGAGATCTGTTTTGGAAACTAATTGAGTTGTGAGATCTGTTTTGGAAACTAATTGAGTTGTGAGATCTGATTTAGTCAACTGTCCGAAGATAGATCTGAACCTCACAAATGATACCAAGAAGCACCACTTATGAGGCAGCTAGGTCAGCAGATAATAGGGTAGGGTGGCCAGTTTCTTTCCCCCTCCATTGTATATATCGCCGATTAGCTACATATCATACTAATCAGATTTCAGATGTATAGCTTTGAATTTCTGAGTGAATACACCATCCGATTTCCTTTGTTAAAAGAAGAGTTTTTGGTTGTGTATTGTGGTCCAAATTGTTTTCAATGGTAAGTACTGACATTGCATAGGGGAAAGTCGGGTAGTTTCGGACATCGGGTAATATCGCACAGTGAATTTCTTTCATCTACCACACGATGATAGTACCTGATTGACATGGTTACGTTTCTGTGATGTCGCATAGAGAAACGTAACCATGTCATTCAGGTACTACCATATGGTGGTAGATGAAAGAAACGCACTGTCCGATATTACCCGATGTCCGATACTACCCGACTCTCCCCTACTTCTTGGTGAAAAATATAACTTATCAATGCACTAATTATGTAACACAGTCTTATCTTGGGAGACTATTTACTTGGCGTTTTCTCATTCCACGAGGCCATTTTTTCTCTTTAAATTTTTCCTATGGTATAACAAGATTCTCTGGTGGAAGAAATATCAAATGAATAAAACTTAAAATATTTGTGCGTGTGTTCAGAGCATTTTTGATATATCGTGCATGTTGCAGATGACAATCGTAGGATCAAATGTGAAAAGAAATACGATATATTGTAAGCGATATGAAAGAGGCAATTGATTGTGTCTAAAATAAAGGAAAACTGTTGCAGAGAAGCCTCGTCTTTTTCTTGGTAAGTTCGACGAGGACCAGGAAGGGACCAAAGCAGCAATCAATGAGAATGGCATTTACAGTCTCTCAATTGAATTATAAGAGGTAGACAATAAAACACCATCATCTTCAGGGGCCAAACAAATAAGATATGTGCTTAAAGACTGATAAGCCTAATGATTTTTGTACAGATCTTGCTCAGGAAATTTCGAGGACGACAGGCATGGTGAAAGTTAGATTCAGTATATCAGTTGTGATCAATGGTTTCATGATACATATCAATACCTTCCAAAATACAGAAATAACTTTAATTGTTGGGTTGTAGGTATGAGTATATAAAATTTGACTGAATATGCCTAAATATTTTGAATTTAAGGACTATCACGAAATTATATCAACCATTCTAGAGTGCTAGATTTTTTGTTTGTTTGTATTGCTTGTTTGCAATTATTGTATAAATTTATTCGTGGTAGAAATGTTGACATGTAACTTCCTGAGACGTAATAATGTAGTAGGCCTACATTAAAAACACTCTTTTTTATTTGAACCTTATTTTTGCACTAAAATCTTAGTTTCACGAAATTAGCCCAGTCTGCCCTATAAGAAATGTTAAAGCTAATAGTTAATACACAGTAATATTATATTTAAAAAAATAAGACCATAAAAAACTTCATACATAGAATAAAATGTAAGAATCATGGAAATGTTTAATTTTTTATCGGATTTACAAGCAAAAAAAATGTTGAAAATTCAGGGTTAATTTTGATTATGGAGATGCTCAAACTGTTTGTTTTCTTTTTCGGAATATTTATTGCATCTGTTTAAGAAGTGAAGCATCACTAGTTACAGGCCCGTTGAGACAAAATCACGCACGCTTTTCAACAATATTGTGCGACAGGACATAGAGCCGATATTTCTATGGACGAAATTCATGTAGTGTTCCAGGATATAATTATCGATAAGAATGTGTGGGCCTATGTCCCTCTTGATAATTTGATCAAAAACCCTCTTGTGATTTTTATCTTTGACTAACTTTAAAAGATAACCTAGGCCTGTAGAAAATAATAGGCCTACATATACCCTGCAAGAACAAAACAACATCCCGGAAAACATTGCCTCCACTTCTCGATGGGAATAGCAGTGTTTTGAATTCTGTGTGTATATTTATTAATGATTAATTTCATACATTATAATGTCATAATGGAATTAATCAAAATATTGTGGGATAATAAATAACCCTACTCTTTACTTCTTGAACAGATGCAACAAATGTTTGGAACAAGAAGGCAGACAGTATCAAAGTCATTTCTTAATTTGGGTGAATTAATCAGTTTATGCTTGACGAAATTACCTATATTGCGAGGAGTACTAACGGCAGCAAGTCCTTTTGAGTAGGCGGAGTGTGCAAGCGATTTGGAGGGTGAATTTTCTTTATACATTCTTCATATATTATTATTTTAAGATGCTCTTCATATAAACATAGCGGAGTTATATACATACCCAGCAACAATGTCCCTATTCTAATAAAACTGTAATTCATAGCGATCTAAATATGGAATTGCTCGTAATAATTTTGTAATTACTGTTGCTCCTCAAAATGATATATGAGTATTGTCCTCATGGGAGTAGGCCTACATAACCTATGAAGGTTGTAGCTATTGTAAGGAATAAAATAATTACCCCTACTGATCAGGTGTGTAAAAATTTATATGAACCACAATATATTCCTCGTCCAATATGTAAATAAACACAAATGAAGAATATTGATGCATCATTTGCGTGGAGTGTTCGTAGTAATCAACCATAATTTACGTTCCGACAAATGTGTGCTATTCTTGAGAATGCTGTTTAAATATATTATAGTCCACAACCACCACTACTAATTACTAATACAGCGCTACTGTAGTTTAGTCCTGACCTTTTTGACTATGTTTTATTTTTTAATAAACACCAGATATTCACAACTAGTGTAGGCAAACTCAAGACATAACAAAATAATAATAATAATAATAATAATAATAATAATAATAATAATAATAATAATCATAAACACGGCATGGGCCTATCGACCCGTTCCGTCCCCAGTTAGAACTGTTGCCTCCATCGAAGCCTCGGACGACCAACATCTCTTCTTCCTTTTGGACAATATTGGAAAGCTATCTTTGGGAAACGCTCTTCCTCCATCCTATCTAGGTGGTGCATCCATTTACTCTGATAATCCTTCACGAGTTGATTTAGTTCTTCTATCTGTAGTTCATTTCTTATCTCTTCGTTTCTCATATGTTCAAGTCGTGAAATTCCTGCTACTGATCGCAGAAATCTCATCTCAGAGGCTTCAAGCCGCCTTTTGTCTTCTTTTGTTAACGTCCAAGTTTCTGCGCCGTATAGGAGTATTGGTCATGCAACTGATTTATACAACTTCGTGTGTGTATCTTTCCTTACTTTGTTTCCTAAGGATCTCCTTAAAGTTCCATATATCCATTGATATTTAAGTAGCTTTTCTTCCATGTCCATTTTTTTCTGATAGGATATTCTGCTGCCTAAATATTTAAAATCGCTTACTTCCTCAATAATTTTTTAATCTATTAAAATTTTTTATATTTTATGTTGTTTACCTTTAAACGCCATTGCTTTTGTTTTTTTAAATTTGATATTGTTAAATTGTAATGCTTTGTTACTTGAAATAATTTATGAGCAGCGCTTTGCAGATGATTTTCAGAATCTGATATCACGACTTGGTCGTTCGCAAATAGTAGACAGTTCAAATTCGATGTATTTACTCTAAAAGTATAATTTAAAACATTCAGCCATGTTTCAATGACATCGTCCAGATATATATTAAATAATGTCGGGGACAATGGACACCCCTGTCTTAGACCGCCATTAATGTTTGCCATTTGTTTTCTTAGGCAATCTCTTATGTGTATACATATTATTGCGTTACAATACAGGCTGCGTGTGGCTCTTATTAGCTGTGGAGGATATCCTTTTCTAGGCATTATTTCCCATATTTTTTTTTTTTTTACAATTCATTTTATATATCAATATGCCTGGTAAATTATTATATATTTATTTAATTATTTCCCATAGTTTTGTTCTATTTATTTTATCAAAAGGTTTCTCGTAATCGACAAATAACATGTGAGTTTCGATATTGTGTTCTCTTCTCTTTTCAATTAATTGATTTAATTGATTTGGTAGAGGGGAAGAGAAGGCCTGATGACCTTATCTCTATCAGCTTAAATGAAATAAATTTATAGTAAATATACAGTCTATTGTTGATCTACCTTTCCTAAAGCCATGTTGTTGATGTTGCAATAATATTTCTGCGATTTTACTTAAACGAGTAGATATTATTTTAGCATATATTTCATAACATATTCCTAAGATACTGATGCCTCTGTAATTATTACAATCACAAAATAATAGACATTAAAAACACACAAACATACAACCAGACCCTTTAAGAAAGAGGTAAAAATCTCCATTTTCTGTAAGGAATCTAAATCTGAGTTTTGTGATTTCAGAGACGATAAATTAATACTCGTGATTATAATTATTGTCCGCAAATCTGTTTTGTTCGTTACTGAATTATTTACCCTAAGTTTCGTAAAACTCAGACGGTCGAAGACCAGATAATCCGAACTCAAATGTAGATGAACGATAAAACCAACACCTTGGAGCAAACATATCCTTCGGGTCTTTATATGCAGGTCGAGTAATTTTGTAATCTACATCTCGAATCCAATATCTACGTGACTGACATGCCATGAATCCATTAGCTGTCAATGTGGGTGTACAAAGAGCGTACGTTCATCACCGATCTTCAAGTGTGTACGTCACTGAAGGCTGCTCTGCAAGTCTCGAGAAACGAGCTCTCTTGGCCTTTTGTTCAAACGTCCAGCAGATACTGATAAAATTAACTGATTAGCCATATGCATTTACCGCATGTGATTTTGCAGGAGGATCGAGTCAACGACCTCAACTACTTGTGAAGGAAGTTGCAAGGAATAAAAAATAAAAAAGCATCTAAGAAGGTTAAAAGAGGAAGAATAAGGTGGACGACTAAGAAAAGTTGCGCCGATAAGGAACTGCAAATACGAGCATGAAGTAGAGAATACGGCAGCGAGCAAACATGGCAAAAGCGAAGCTGCCAGTTTCGATGATGGAGTAAGTACAACGACTGCTTTACATTGGAGGTACGCTCAAGCTTGAACCAAGTCAGATGTCTGAACAATCTCTGTTACAAGCATGTGTTCGTTCAGGTGGCTTACGAATGATCTGAAAGCCGATCTGGATGGACAAATGAGACTACACACAATGAGTTTAACTACTGCGAAAACCACTTTCGCTCCCAACTATTGCTCAAAACTCATTTGAAAAGTATTTTATTTATTTATTTTATTGGGTTATTTTACGACGCTGTATCAACATCTAGGTTATTTAGCGTCTGAATGATATGAAGGTGATAATGACGGTGAAATGAGTCCGGGGTCCAACACCGAAAGTTACCCAGTATTTGCTCGTATTGGGTTGAGGGAAAACCCCGGAAAAAACCTGAATCAGATAACTTGCCCCGACCGGGATTCGAACCCGAGCCACCTGGTTTCGCGGCCAGGCGCGCTGACCGTTACTCCACAGGTGTGGACTTTGAAAAGTATTAATAGTAATGATAAATACTACCAAATACTTTCAAGTCCTTTGATCTGGTCAGTGTTGCCTATTTAGCTTTTTTTTTTCAAGCTAAATCTAGCTTTTTTGATGTTTAGCTTAGCGAAAAAAAAAAAAAAAAATTCCATTCCGCTTAGCGGGGAATCCAGCTTATTTTTCTTCGCTTAGCAGGCGGAAAGCTTCGTTGGTTTAATCCAATTTCAGATAAATTTATTTAATATTGTATAAATATTAATCTAAAACTATTGACCCTGGCTGCTTACAAGAAGGAATCAAGTAACGACTCAGCGAGTACTTCACATACATCTAATAACAGAGATATTGCCGCCACTGCAAGTACTTCGTTACTACTGAACATTGAGTATCAGCCACCGGTGTAGCTCAGTCGGCTAAGGCGTTTGCCTATCGATCCGAGTTGCGCTCGGGTGCGGGTTCGATTCCCGTTTGGGGTGATTATCTGGTTGGGTTTTTTTCCGAGATTTTCCCCAAGTGTAAGGAAAATATCAGGTAACTTATGGCGAATCCTCGGCCTCATCTCGTCAAATATCATCTCTCTCCTCAATCCCACTGACGTTAAATAATCTCATATCTGATAAAGCGTCGTTAAACAACCAAATAAAAAAATGACTATCCAGACATTGATCCTGACGAAATCTCTATTTAAATAAGATAGTCATAGTTTCAATTATTCAATATTAAAGCATGTGGTATGTAATGAAAATTATATATAAATTAAATTTTGAATTACTTGAGTTTAAAGTAATTTATGAAATATAACCTTTTTTTTTTCCCTCAAAAATAGCTTATATTAAGTTCCATCTAGCGGGATTTAGTGATAGCCAGTTGGCAACACTGAATCTGTTCCGTCGTCATTGCTATGAGCATAATGAAGAACAATGGCGATTACCAAGAGAATTGCTTCAACAGTTTTACTTGGTGTAAGCAATTAGCATCAAGCGTACGTCACGTGTGAATTATATCTCATTCTGTCTAGCCATGCAGTATGTCTAAAATGCATTTACACGAGATAAAACTTCATTATATTAGGTCTACAGTTTTTTTTAATTACAAAAAGTCGTCTAATGTTGTTTCTCTGAGTAATAATATTTAAGAAACTGAACAAAAATTCGAAAGACTAAATTCCAGACTGATAGGCCTACATGCACCAAAGTTTCTTATCCTTACTGCCCGCAGTCACTTTATCTGCCTACATACCACACAACAAAAATTAAGCTACTCACATGTTAATTGTAATAAAACTATTAGGCCTACTTAGTGTCGATATTTTACAAGAACATTGACATAATATTTCACTGTAAATTTTAACACGGATATATACAAATTGGACTACACTGTATATATATATACAGAGTGTAAGTGAAATAACCTTGAAAATTTTGAGACCGAATAGCTCATGCTGTATGTAACAAAATACTTAATACCTTACTGGTGGAAAGTTTCCCCAGAAAAAAAAAAAAAAAAAAGTTTTTTTTTTTTTTTTCAAATGTTTAACACCCTCTTATTCGGTAACTATTGCGAGCAGGATCGTGATTTTCGTCCATATCGATAGAAAATCTAATAAAGAATCATTTATTCCTTTTGTGTATTTTAATAGTTGGATGGTTTTCATGTAAATTTAATTTAAAAACCACTAATTTCAAACCATTGAACATGTGAGCAGAATGCAACATCATATCCAAAGAGGGAGGTAGATGTAGTTCACCTAGGGAGACAGACCTGAGTTCGTTGACCTCTTACATCTGTATTACGAGAAGGGAGAAATGTATGTTAGCGGCGATGTTGCCAGACTGCTGAAACTTTCAATTTAATTTTCTAATTAACCGTGAATTTAACCACAAAACATAATATAGGTTTTCTATTCATTTAAATGTACTATATTGTCTCTTTGAATCTGCAGGATTATTTCACTTTCATCCTGCATAAATATTCAACAGGTTCCAGGCCTTGTGGATACCTCCGACTTCAACAGTTAAGCCGTCTATCCAGAAGGTTTTTGATTCCGATTTTCTGCAGAGGGAATATTGTGACTTTGCAAAACGAAAGAGTCCATAAGAATGTGACCATGGATAGTTCGACAAACCTTTATTAAAATAATGTATTTTAATTTATGCGCAGTATTTCTAATGAGAAAGTAGGGTAAAGTATTTCCGTGATACCCCTAATCCCGTGATTTTTTTTTAATTTAATGTCAGTCAAAGTTTTGCCGTTCGACCATAGCGCCAGACATCTTTCTCGAAAGATTGCATCTTTCGCCTACTTTTGAGACATCGTTGAACTTCCTAGCAAGATACCCAACCCCGTGACATTCAGAAAAAAAAACGCATCACGGAATTAGGCAACTTTAACCTATATGTATTTAATTATGTAATTAATTTTGTGTGGTATGAACAAATCTAATGTGCATTTGCCTATGTTCTTTACGAATAATTAAACTTCTTCCAACCCCTTTTCGTGAATGACCTTGCGGTACAGCCGGCACTGCTGACATGCAAGATAAAACACAGTGATCTTAATTTTTCATCCGACGGTGATGATATGCTACACACTAACGTTGAAAGATTTCCTTTCAGATGTCCATTATAAAAGAATTAGCATGTATGTTCCGTTATTGTTTGGCACGCGGGGCAGACGCCGACACTTGTACCAACATCACCTATCACCCGCTCCAGGACTGCCACGACCTCCCGCAACGAGAAGAAGATTGACACCCTCATCAGCAAGAACTGAAGGCTCAAGTTAGGAAACATCACGGCCTGGCTAGCATAGCACATTATACCAGGATACCTCCAGGGGAACTCCAGCACATTCACACAAAGACATGTATAAGGCTACAATGAACTCACAGACGAGTTGAAGGCAACAAAGATGCATAATAATTGAAAAACATAGACAATTTATTTCGTTCAGTTCTTCTTGCTGGTGTGTTATGCCAGAGCCCCAGCGAACAATAGTCTGCCTAATAATAATAGGATATAGTGGCATGTCAGGCGTCGTTAGTACACATGCTTTTATTTGGAAGAGAAAAACTGTATGATACGTTGAAAATTATCACATAAATTAATACAAAAACCTTTACAAGGAAAATCAATGCAAAAGAATCTCGATTATTACTAGATTCAATTTGGCCCGTAATTATATTTTCTCAGACTACAAAGTATAAAGAGAAACGGACGTAATGCTACTAAAAATAAATTTCGCTATTTTCACAGAAATACAAGATCTTATCATTCCTGATATCGGAAAAGTGGTTTCAGGTATGACATTTCTCCGTATGTGTACAGTGATTTTGCATATACTATTGGACGAAAATTATTTATGTCTAAATAGTATGAGTCAATTTATGCGCGAATGATGTAATATAGGCTAATACATTTTAGTAAAAATTAGCGGGTTTTTATTTTAGATAGAAATATACACAATTGGATCCATTCGAAATAGGCTACAGAGTACAGTACTTTTTAGTGATTTTATATAAAGTAGAATATACAGAAAATTGTACAAGCCGCCCAACAAATAAAGATACCCGGTGAGGGATAGAGCTTCTGTTTCGTCTTTCCCCCATTCAAGTAACAGCAGCTTTGGTTAGCTTCTTTCACTCCAGTGTACCACCAGAACTTCTACAAAGTTAGGCAGTAAGATTCATAATGTTGGCCTAAGAAGCAAAAATATCCGTTTAGTATTTTCGGCGGTTTGAGAGGGCGATGCGAGTGTTGCGAACAAGTTGTAGAAAGCGAGGGAAGAAATTCTACTTTAAAAGCGATGGTGCTGGTATAGGGTTCAAGAAATGTTGGGCAGACTGTAGAATTACTTCTACTTTACGTTGCGATTTTTGTCTAAGATTTTTACTTCCTCGGGCCAGATGATTGCACAGGTAGGCCTCTTTAAACTATTAACAGTCACTACCACAGTCTAGTATATACAGTTGCGAAGCTCAATACGTAGTAAATATGCAAACATTAGATAGTTGCTCACCACTAGGATCGCTAATATCGCCTCATTACAGGCAATGCAAAATAGTACCGTCACAGTCTATTGTTTCTAGCACCCTCAAAACTCAAGCTTCGTGACTGTATATAGTAGACTGTGTCACTACTAAGCTTTTCACGTAACTTAGTTCATACGTCTCGGCTTTTTCATGGCTACAATATTTTGTCTGGATGCATTTAATATTTAAATAACACTACTAACATCGACTGAGTCTCAACAATACAACTAGGTGAAGTTGCTTCAAGTGCGAATGGCTCGTGTTGTTCCGAAAGGCTAGAAAGGCGCGACCTCCATGAACTAAGTCTCATGAAAAGAGATATAATTATAAATACCCTTTGTTATGACTAGAGACAGTCAAAATTCGTGACTCGCGAAATCGCGAAAAATCTAAAAACCAAATAAACATAGTTTAAAACACAGTTTACATAAAAAAAATATCATATAATTACACGTTTCAACTCGCGAAAAATCGCAAAAATCCTAAGACTCGCGAATTTAGCATATTTTCTGTTGTTATTCCCGAAAAGACGAAATTTTCAGCAATTAATAAATACATTATCTAAATTTGGAAATTTTAGAAGTTCTGTTTGAAAAATGCACACAGTTAAAAATAGTCCTGGACTTTCAGTGCGAGAAGGTTTGCTGTCGTTACGTGAAGATCACAGTGAGTTTGTGGACGGAGCACTCCAAGCTATATGGGTTCCAGTTTCTAATGCTGACTGTGAACGTCCCTCCCCCCCCCCCCCAGTTCTCATGTATGCTAAATAGAAGAACAAACGTTACAATAACAAACTTATAACTGTTGTCTGCATACAACTCTGAACGTTAAATAATGTTAAGTGTCTTAGAATTGTTGTCAACGTAAAACTTTGAATATATAATTATAATTGTCAATTATCTTAAGCAATATATAATCTATACTAATAATAAATCTGTAGCCGAAATTTTTCTGGTAATCTTCGATTTTCCAAAAATAATTGGTCCTAACATATATAATTAACCACCCTGAAACATAAAATCACTTTTTTGAAATTTTTGTTTGTATGTCTGTCTGTCTGTCTGTATGTATGTTTGTTACCTTTTCACGCGATAATGGATGAAAGGATTTCGATGAAAATTGCAATATAAATTAAGTTCGTTGTAACTTAGATTTTAGGCTATATGGCATTCTAAATACATTATTTAAAAGGGGGGTTATAAGGGGGCCTGAATTAAATAAATCGAAATATCTCGCTTATTATTGATTTTTGTGAAAAATGTTACATAACAAAAGTTTCTTTAAAAATAATTTTCGATAAGTTTTATTCCTTGAAAAATTTTGATAGGACTGATATTTAATGAGATAAATGAGTTTTAAAATTAAAATAACTGCCATCTAAGGCCGTGTAATGAATTAAAAAACAAATGACTTCGTCTATAAGGGGCCTTGGACAGCAACAATCGAAAGCTATGAAAGCCTACAGAGAATGTTTCTGTGTTTGTATGAAGTAATATCAGAAGCTAAATTAACCGATTTGTATAATTAATTATTATTTCATCATTGGAAAGTGTAGTTTCTCTGGATGGACATAATGCTATAATGTTATTACAGTAACTTGTGAGTGAATTGAGGATAGGTAAGATTAAAATAGCTTCTTATTGCACAGAAAACTTGATAGGTTATTCCGTATATTCATTTCCTGTATTTCTTAAAATAATGTTTATGAACATATTCATTTTTATCTCAGAGAATTAACGAACAACGAGTGTGTATTGATTTAGTATGCAGTAATAGTACGTTAGCTTAGCAATCCATTATTTTATAATTCAAATTTTAACTATGCACAATTGAATCGTGTTAAAATACATAAAATATATATGCAATAAATGCAATGCAAAAAAATTGGGTAATGAGCCAAGCAGATTATGTTGCGCTGTTGTAAAAGTTGTTCCTCCTGAGATTCAAGATCTCCCAAAACAAATTAAAAACTTTCTAATTCGAGTACATCCGTTATCAACACACTTTTTACATAATATAATATAATATAATATAATATAATATAATATAATATAATATAATATAATATAATATAATATAATATAATATAATATAATATAATATAATATAATATAATGTAATGTAATATAATATAATATAATAATAAATCTATAGCCAAAATTTTTCTGTTAATTTTCGCTTTTCCAAAAATAATTGGTGATAACAATTAAGAAACATGTTAAAGGAATTGTCATTGCATCAAATGAGTGGTCTCTGGATCAAAATGATCGCATTTTAATATTTTAAATACAATTTAAATTAAGTAACATATTAAACGATTTATCCTTCTATCAAGCACGAATGTTTCCTGGATCAAATGTCCTATTTTAATTATGTAATTACTTTATATTTATTTCTAACGAGTGCAGCGGAGCGCATGGGTACGGCTAGTAATTTAATAAAACAGGTTGAAAACTTCAGGTTTACTCAAGAAATTTTCATTTTCATTCAAAAATGTTTATCCTTTTTAACCAAGAATTTTAGCCCCTTTCATTCAAGAATTTTGACTGTCTCTAGTTATGACTGTGTGAATTTTCTTGAAAGTGGTAGTGTTACAGAAGGTATGTCTAAATGAAGATACAGGTTACCTTAAATCATACAATTTATAAAAGAAGCCATATCTTACATTTTGGGAGTCTGAAAAATATCTTTGTGTGCAATCAAGGAAACGAAACTACACTTCATTTTGTTCTGAGAAAATGGTTTCATTTACATATTTTAAATTTAATTTGCCATAAGCTATAAATTAAGGAACTGAATTCTTACGAAAAGCGTGAAACATAATTATTAGGAAGTAGTCTATGTATCAACTTCCTGGCTGAATTTGCTTTCTCGACATTCAAATAAAAGCGGAGAGCTATGCTCTAATTTGATGACAGAATAAACTCGAAGTAGGACGGATAGAAATGTATTTGCTCACTGTTTTTAGTTGAGTTTTTGCTTTAATTTTCTTTAGTATTTGTCAAACTACGCGTAAGTACACAGTAAACATTAAACGAGTCAGACTGAATAGAAATGTCCGAATGCTGGAGAAGCAACCAGTGAGATTGAAATGGAGCAAGGGAATTCGTTAATTTGAAAACTTAATGTTGAATAAAGTTTTCGATTATCCGGCAATTTCGATTAACAAGGTCACTTTCTGCAGTGTTTATATATATATATATATATATATATATATATATATATATATATATATATATATATATATATTAGCCTATAGGCCTATACATTTTTCTTACCAATACAATATGGTGAGAGTTCAAAGTTTGGAGGTGGAAAAATAACGTTACTTAAAATTGGTGTGTCAGCTTGGTTTTTAATGTCTTCAATATGGTCAAGTGAAATGTTTTTAAATCTGCTGATATGACAGCGTTGTGATTCATTTTTCATACGGGAAGCAGTTATAAAGCGGACTTTATTACCCCATAAGAGGATGATATGTGATGGTAACATTTGACGAAGCTTATCTTGCGATAGATGAGTGATGTGCTCTTCCATTTAAAGAAACGGTTCCTTTGCGTACTTCACTTCTAATCTTCAGAATCTAAAGGAAGCTGTAGTAGAAATTTTATCAATTACCAGTGTTATCGCCCTTCATAAAGGATCGACCTCAGCTGGCTTCGGATCTATTGCAAAACGTACGACACTTTATTGTTAACATGAAAATATGAACAAATTTAAGCCTAAGATATTTTTACGTTTCTTTCATAAGAAAAGTAAAAAAACAAAATAATGTGATGCTGAAAATAATCGATTTAGAGATTTTTAGGGAATGTAGAAATGTTTTTGATCCCTGATACAGAAAAGGTGATTTTCAACATGCTGTCTACCTACTATTTGTGTATAGCGATTTTTCCTAAACAATTGGGCTAATTTTGTGGATTTGTGAAAAATTAATTTAAGTACATAAGCCGTACAATTTATGAATATAGTCAAAGATCTTGTTAATGAGATTATAGGTAATGTCTTTTGTGTATAATCTAGAAACCCTAAGTTCATCTTATTTCGGTACTTAACAAATAATTTTATTTTGGGCTGTCTCTTCAATAACAGTTCAATAAAATGAACTACATTGCGTAAAATGTAAAATAACGAAACATGTACGACCTACAGTATAGTCTGGATCAGCTTACTTCATACCAAGCGTGAAACCTAACCATTTTTCCCCCCCATTACTACATATGCTAGTGGATTGTGGTGATTTTCTAGTTTGCAGGTTGAATTTTCTTTTGCCAACTTCGTTTCGAATTTCGATAATGACAAATACTATAAATGGTAGTGATTTTGTAACTGTTATGTTGGCAGCTGAGACAAGTATCGACAATATTTGTCGGTACTGCAGTTCCATGAAATTAAAATTGTACTAGATTTCTGAGCCGGTTACTGGAAGCTAGTGAAATTTGAACTTACTAATAATTAATTAATATCAGTATTAATATGAATACATAATAGTTATTTTATGTGTTGCGTTCGGTTATAATTCAAGACTATAGTCAGATAAGTTTTCGGAGTTAGTACTAATAATTTCATGTGGTTAAACAAAATACATTTTTAGGTTAGGTCTCGTGAATCAATTGTTTCGTCAAATCAATGAATTTCGTATTGCCAGACAAAATACTTGACATTTTGATCCCTTTCCCGTATAGTTTGCCTATGAAAATATGTTACAAATTATTGAATTATTTAGAATAACCTTCCAACATAAAGTACGGTAAGTAAATAAGTCATTTAGCACGTAGGATCGTGTGATATCTGGTAACAGTTGGCAACACTGACAAGACGGCAATATTTGCTGTTTAGGAACTGTTCTTATGTGATCCTCACTATAGCTATGTAACATTTTTACCTAATATTTTGCGTAAAAGATTAAAAATATCATAACACAACATTCTATTAACAAATATCTTATTAATAAACCTAACCGTTTGAAAGTTACAATGTTACAACTGCTGGTATCTGACTACAGTTTTGTGCACAACTCTCTGGTGAACATATGGGCAATTTGATACGGTAGGCCCCTGCTGTCAATATTTTTTTATATTATGCAAGACTCAAGGGCAATGACTTCTTATGCTCCACACAATCTAGTTAACATTTTCGTACGTAACGCACATGAAGAGAGAACCGTTATGATAAAATTCGCATTCTCCGTGATGGATCGTTCCACATTAAGCAGATATGATGGGGGCATTTAAGCGACGTTAAAGTGATTAGCCTTGCTTGTTCGTGGCGGTTAAAAAAAATTGTAGTACCTGTGTTATCACCTCTGAGTGTGTGTGTGCAATACTGGAAGGTGTTATCTCGTTCTCGCCCTCATAGTAGCATAAGGAACCGACTGCTGCGGGCATCTGCGGTCTGCCGCATTGTGTTGTGCTACAGAGGTAATTGAGGCGGCGGCCCACGGCCCGGAAACTGGTATATGCGGTTCCTTGCACGTTCACGAAATTAATATCCAATCGAGAGGATAACACTTCATTTGAAATGACCTCCGCTAAGGCAGCAAGCTGGACGGACGCCTAACTTATTGTTTAGTCAATGAATCTGAGCCCCCGAGAATGTAAAGCAATTTTACATCACGATCACTGTTAAATACAGAAGCCATTTACAGTCACTGAAATGATCACACGGAACACTGGTTCAATGAGGACATCAGACATTCTATATCAACTCATCATTAAGCTCCAAGGATGATTTCAAGAAGAGTGATGGACAGCGGTAAGAGTTTTTCGTGAACATCATCATCATCATCATCATCATCATCATCATCATCATCTTCACTTCATGGTTTAGGCTTAGTGCCTGTTCCGTCTTCACATTTTATTCAGTTCCACCTCTTCCTAGGACGTCCGACATCTCTTTTGCCTTTAGGTTGGTACTGTTGTATCAATGCTGGAATTCTTTCGTTATCCATTCGAGACAGGTGTTCTTTCCACTTTTCTTTATAATCTTCAACTTTTTCGTTTATGTTGTATATATCTAATTCCTTACGGATATCCTCATTTCTTATCAGATCCCTTCTTGTACATCCCTTTACTCTGCGAAGAAACCTCATCTCTGCAGCCTGTAATTTACTTTTATCTCATTCTTTAATTATCCATGATTCGCTTCCATATGTCAACACGGGTACTGCCATAGTTTTATAGAACTTTAGTTTTGTTTCCTTTCTAGCTTTATTTTTTAGTGTTCTATTTATTGTTCCGCATATCCACTGGAATTTGCTTATTTTGTTGTCAATATCAATATCTAAATGATCGATTAAATTAATATTTTGTGTCGGAAGTCATATTAAAAATGTACATTAATTTCGCGATAATTTCGTGACTACTACATCGGGTTAACATTTCGCTGTCATAGTCAACAGATATTATTTACACAGTCAAATGTCGATATAACGAAATTCTAGGGGCAGTGAAATTATTTTCGTTATAGTCTACGTCAGGACTGGCAATTAGTTTCCCGTATGAGCGTTTTACCGTAAGCACAAATGAAATCATGTTTGTTTCCTCGCCGGCAGGACTGCTACCCCTCTCTAAGGTAGCGGAGAAGGGGAAAGTAGGCAGTTCGTTTCGTACAGATCAGAGATGAAGTAGGTAGGCCCTACTACACATTTCCATGGACATCGCAAAGCGGAAACCTAGAACTGAGTTTAACAATGATTGGAAATTGTTATTCTTTTTTTAAAGAATTAAAGTAGGGAGTAGCACATTCTAAGGAATAAAGCCAGAGCAAGTTTGTCTCAGAAGACACTAAGGGCCATATTCATAGACATTTTTAGTTCGGGCTTCCGGTGGTTGATCAGCGAACTAACGTTTTTCGTATTCATAAACCAGTGTTAGCGACATGATATGATATGAATCCTGTACAAGTAATCAGTCGATAGCCGGGGCTAGTTTAGCACGCTCGTAGCGCAGGCTAGCGAAATGTCTATGCATAGCACCCCTAAATGTCTGGTGTATACAGAAGTCTAAAACTGTCTTCTAACGAGACGTTTAATCTCTTCTGAAGATGGGCAATTCTAAAGATCACTAGAGGTACATACCCCTGCTGTATTGATACGATTCTAAGAGGCGCTTTTAGGAAACTGACCAAAACATGTTTTTATGGTGACAATTTTAATAAAATTTCGCGTATCGGTTTTGATGCTAAATAAAGTGTCAAATTTTCGCGAAACTGTAGGTCTGCGATATTTCTACTGATAGACTATGTGCCATTTTTGAAGTGCAGGTCGGAATTTTGTTTTATGATAATGGACACTACAAGATAAATCGTCATCTCTTTAATACCCTAGAGTCACTTCAATTTGGCAACTCCAATCTTTTCCGTTTCTGTGCGAGTACCGTTAATGTCTTGATAATGTTTTCACTGTATAAACGTTCTTCTTTAGCATACGCAGACAATCTCTGAATTGTACTTTAATTATACATTGCGACAGTAAAGAATAAGATGAAGTTATTGACATGATGTTCATCTAACCGACGCATATCCTCTGATAATTATTTCATATGTTATATTATTACAAAATCATAATTATTCATAATTATAATTTCATACTTTTTTCTTTAGAAACTTATGGCGCAGAAACATATAACACGTTACACACATTTCAATGAATTTCTGACAAGATACAAAGGAGGTCATTAAAAATTCAACACAAGTCACAACTTAAGTTTGACAAGATTCAACCAATGTCGTTCTTTTAGACGAAGGTTCGAGTGAATTCTAAAAGGAAGAAACTAATATAAGCGATAGAAGTGATTTTTTAGGAGCAGTAAGGTAATGGAAACTGAAGTCAATTGAATATAACATGTTTCACTAATGATAAAATAAATTAATTTGAGAAGAATTTGAATTCGCAAAATTATAAGCTAAAATGGAGAAATGGAAGCACAGATTAATCATAGAGTAAAAGGAACGAATCAAATGTACTATAAAATAAACCGCACTTTAGTAAGGAAAAAGGAAATTAACATCATTAAAATATGAATAGAAACAGAAGCAGAAACAGAAGATATTATAGGCCTAATTGAGTTAAAATTACCAAATAAAAGAAGAAAGGCCCTATATGAGACAAAATCACCAACACAGGAGTGGGTACACTACAAGAAATGGCATGACACTGGCTCAGAAACCCAACGTCTGAAAGGCCAAAAGATAAACTAAACAAGCAGATAGTATAGGACTAATTGAGTTAAAATTAATAAACAAAAGAAGAAAGATCCTACAAGAAACAAAATCACCAACACAGGAGAGGGCATGACACTGACTCAGGAACCGAACGCCTGAAAGGGCAAAAGGGAAAACTAAATAAACAGATATTTATTTATTTATTATTTATTTATTTATTTATTTATTTATTTATTTATTATTTATTTATTTATTTATTATTTATTTATTTATTTATTATTTATTTATTTATTTATTTACTTATTTACTTATTTACTTATTTACTTATTTACTTATTTACTTACTTACTTATTTACTTACTTATTTACTTACTTACTTACTTATTTATTTATTTATTTATTTATTTATTTATTTATTTATTTATTTATTTATTTATTTATTTATTTATTTATTTATTTATTTATTTATTTATTTATTTATTTATTTATTTATTTATTTATTTATTTATTTATTTTGCTAATAATTGTAACATAAAATGTAATATAAACAGAAAAACTTTAGATCGCCCCTGAAAAAGTAGAACTCGTGCTCAGGGGCGGATTCCTGAATTGAAATTAAGACGTAAATAATACAATTTGTCTTATGTCTACTACCCAATAAGAATATATAAATTTAAATTTACAATTTTTCAATTTTTATAAAATGCATACATCACTTTTTAAATTTAATACCAGTTCTATTATAGAGCAGCTGACTACGGACTGGAAGGTCCGGGGTTCGATCCCAGGTGGTGACAGGATTTTTCTCGTTGCCAAACTTTCAGAACGGCCCCGAGGTTCACTCAGCCTCCTATAAAATTGAGTACTGGGTCTTTCCCAGGGGTAAAAGGCGGTCAGAGCGTGGTGCCGACCACACCACCTCATTGTAGTGCCGAGGTCATGGAAAGCATGGGGCTCTACCTCCATGCCCCCCAAGTGCCTTCATGGCATGTTACGGGGATACCTTTACCTTTTTTACCTTTTATCTATTATAATTTACAAGATTTGGATATTTAAATATAAATTTGTTATATATTCTTGAGCCTAAATTACTACTATGATTAAATATTGCTGCAGTGTTGCATTTTGGTTCAAACAATCTTAAAGAATCCATACCTTTTGTTTCATAACTATGAGAATACAATACAAAGTTATTTCGATTTTTATGTATGAATTTTATTAATACAATATAATAAATTTGGCTTATTTTAAAACATTAAAGTCTAAAAGCAATTTTTGAGATGGAAAATCAATAGGTCTATGAAGACATATTTTAATTGTTTTTATGTAATAAATAAAGTGGATTAAAATTGGATATTAGAGGCCTAACTGAATTAAAAAGAAGTAAACCCCAATTATCATCGAAAAGGGAGAATAGATCGTAGATCTCCGAGGAAAAAACTGAAATTGAAAAGTCGAAACAGGCTTAAGTCTAATCTATACTAATAATAAATCTGTAGCCAAAATTTTTCTGGTAATTTTCGATTTTCCAAAAATAATTGGTGTTAACACGTATAATTAACCACCCTGAAACCGAAAATCGCTTTTTTGAAATTTTTGCTTGTATGTCTGTCTGTCTGTCTGTCTGGATGTTTGTTACCTTTTCACGCGATAATGGCTGAACCGATTTATATGAAAATTGGAATATAAATTAAGTTCGTTGTAACTTAGATTTTAGGCTATATGACATTCAAAATACTTTATTTAAAAGGGGGGTTTTAAGGGGGCTTGAATTATATAAATCGAAATATCTCCCTTATATTAATTTTCATGAAAAATGTTACATAACAAAAGTTTCTTTAAAAATAATTTCCGATAAGTTTTATTCTGTACAAAAGTTTGATAGAACTGATATTTAATGAGATAAATGAGTTTTAAAATTACAATAACAACGCCATCTAAGGTGCTGTACTGAAATAAAAACAAATGACTTCGTCTATAAGGGGCCTTGGACAACAACAATCGAAAGCTATTAAACATAGCCTACAGAGAATGTTTCTGTTTTTGTATGAAGTAATATCGGAAGCTAATTAATTGTTTAATTATTATTTCACCATTGGAAAGTGTAGTTTCTCTACATGGACATAATTCTACAATGTTATTACAGTAACTTTTGAAACATATAGCAAGAAATATAAAGTATACACATTAAAATTAAATGATATGTCAATCTTCATTAAACTATGGTTGCATGTAATAACAATTAAGAAACATATTAAAGGAATTGTCATTGCACCAAATGATTGCTCTCTGAACCAATATGACCGTATTTCAATTATTTAAATATAATTTAAATTAAGTAACATATTAAACGATTTATCCTTCTATCAAACACGAATGTTCCCTGGATCAAACGTCCTATTTTAATTATGTAATTACTTTATATTTATTTCTAACAGGTGCAGCGGAGCGCACGGGTCCGGCTAGTCCTTAATAATTATGTAAGTTTACATATCTTATAAAATATATTAGCATATGCTCATTTCATTATTTTTAAATTATATCTCTGTTCCTAGCGAACAAAGTGAGTGAGAAACAATAGAAAGGATATCACAGATTCTTGTAAGTTATTTCAAACATTCTAGTACTAACATCTGTCTATTAAACAAAATTACAGCATTGTGTACCATAATTTAGAGGTAAGGCAACAGTTTATTTGCTTAACTGAACACACTAGACCGTAGCGTGTGTGAACTTTGACGTTGCAGAACATGCCATTCAATCATTAAATCAATTAATCAACATGCTAGCCAAGAGCAAAAGATGCTTACCGTTTGATTCCAATATCAAACTAGTTGTTTTTTATCGAGTTCTTATACA
The DNA here is from genome assembly GCF_040183065.1 of Periplaneta americana. Taxonomy (NCBI): domain Eukaryota; kingdom Metazoa; phylum Arthropoda; class Insecta; order Blattodea; family Blattidae; genus Periplaneta; species Periplaneta americana. The sequence continues at coordinate 37,044,911 of NC_091125.1, forward strand.
ATTCATGACTTCAAACACTGAAACCCTATTATTAATGCTGTAGTGGGATTCGAATGAAACCAGGAGAAACAGCATGATTTGAATGAAACGGACCGTGGAAGTCTGCAATTTTAACGTTTCTGGGAAATCGCTGTTACCGAGTTTAGCGTTGAGTAAGCTAATCCAGACTGAGAATCACTCGTTAAATATAGAATGCTGTTAAAGCAGGAAGAACTGGAATGAGGCTATGCGTTTAATTTCTCAACGCCGAGTGTAATAAACACTGTGTACAAATTCCTTCAAGTGTTTAATAGGCAGAACAACATAAAACCCTCAAGAAACCAATGATCACGGCTATTATGCGTGTCGAAACGTAGGTACTGTACGTAGTGCTAATTTAACAACCTTTTACATTTAAAGTGTCATTCAGTATGAATGATGATATTACTATGACTATTACACTCTTACTACGTCATACTACTTTTGACCAATAAAACGGTACGAAAGGACGTATTTCAACCAATCATGGCTGCTTATCGCACAATTTTATCGCGTCCCTAGCATTTGTTTAATTTTATCGCTTCCCTAGCATTTGTTTCTTTGTTTGCCAACATTTGAAACTGCGCTGGTCTGGACGTCAAAAATATATATAAAATTACAAACCACTCCAGTCGATGCACAGCAGTTTCAAATATGACTCGCATTGGCATTCAAGAACAAGAATTAATAAAAATCACTGATCATACCTATACATCTTCTGAAATCCGATTTACAAATAAATGAAGAGCACCATTCGGAAATCCTGAATAAGTTGAATACACCATGTAGGCCTAAATCAACGAGTTCCACTTCTATTACGCACATGTCCAATATAACATCAATTGAACCACCAACCACATTCAAATTTGAAAATTGTACATTCAATAATTATTCCTTTTAAAATCATTCATGTTAATTTTTTATGTCATCGTCGTTAATTAAAACTTTTCTAACACTTGTGTACAGTATATTAGTTAGGTTATGTTATAGCTTCTGCTATATGATATTATGGATAGTCACGTATCAGAGATTGTTTAATATTAAGATTTATTGAAAATCATCTGCCAAGTGACGTTGATTACTGGGATTCGGATAATTGAAGTGGAATGTTGCATTTTAATAAAAATGAAACTGAATCAACAAAGCCTTCTTGACTAGTAACATTGCCATCGTGTATAATAGATCGAGAACTTCTCTACGAGAAGGCATTGCTCACTACTGCCATCTAGCATGCATCTAGCGTAATATTTGTAATGTTGAGATGGTACAATAATACATTTGAAGACAGTTGTATTTTCGTAAGTCAATTAATATTTTATTGTATTGGAGTACTTCGTTACTTCTAATCTTTATATACTTTCTTCTAATCGTGTAATAGTCAATTAAATCCCACTCGAGTTTTGATTTTCTCTAGATAAATCAAAACTTCTAGTGAGATTACTGTTGATAAAATAATGTCGGAATAAAAAGTGACAGGCAGATTTGATCGACCGTGAATGCTTGGACATCATGAATCTATATTTAACGTTAAGACGATAGTTTTTACTTTGAAAATGCTGAATGTCCACAAGTTAATTTTTATTTTTTCATTATGTGAATTATTAAGAAAAACACTCTGATGTTGCAAGGAAGTTAATTTAGGGATATTGACTGGAATACCTGTTTTAAGAATCTCTACTAGCGATATAGTAGTGTTTTAACACGTAATTTGTCTGACCGTTCACCTATTTGTGTATTGTACACAGATTACTGCTAGACTATTAGACGAATTTTTCTTCACATTGTCCACACCTGTGGAATAACGGCTAGCGCGTCTGGCCGCGAAACCAGGTGGCCCGGGTTCGAATCCTGGTCGGGGAAAGTTACCTGGCTGAGGTTTTTTCCGGGGTTTTCCCTCAACCCAATATAAGCAAATGCTGGATAACTATCGGTGTTGGACCCTGGACTCATTTCACCGGCATTATCACTCTCACTTCAGCCAGACGCTAAATAACCTGAGATGTTGATACAGCGTCGTAAAATAACCTACTACTTCTTCATATTCAGTACTGTATCTGCGAGCTGATTCACCTAGGAATACTGCACAAATGAAATACGACATATAGGCCTAAGTATTCACTACAAAAATGAATGTAACGAAAGGGACACATACTTTCTCATATGATTTACGCTTTTCACAGCAATTAGGTTTAGGTACTTATCATGCGAACGATTGCTGTTAATAATTCAATTTCTTGACCCATTATTAAAAAGATAGACTTAAATAAAATGGCATAATATGCATTTAAATGAGACAAACTGTCTCTAATGAGACAGTAAAATTAATAGGCCTTGAAATAGAGTATTTAATTTTTTAAATAGACATAAAATGCGAATATAATCAACATAGGTTCTAACTATCTTCTTTGTCTATTTTCTTCTCGCATGTGATACAAAGTGACAACTGAAATTTTACAAACAGTAGACCTATGTGTCTAAAATTGTTGTTCCAGCAACATTAATTAGTCTACTAGCTTCTGAGGACATGGGGAATAAAAATATACCTTTCCATGTATATCAGTATCGCTAACATTTATCCTTGAGGTTTAGAGCCGAATTCATAGTGAACATTTATAAATGAGTGATACAATATATCAGCACTCAAACTCATTTCATATTCATAGTTGTCACTCATTCACAAATGAGTGGTCAAATAAGTGAGCACTCATCCCAATAAATGAGCTAAGATACCCACTTAAGTGTTACTCATTCTCATAGGCTATTGATTTCTGACCAGACTAGTTGTTCTTCAGAGAATAGCAATGGCAAATAATAATAATAATAATAATAATAATAATAATAATGATAATAATAATAATAATAATGACAATAATGCGCCCGAGTTCAAGTCATTTTTTATAAATCTACAAGTAAATAAAAATAAATAATACAAATAATTTACTTTAGCATTTTTTTTAGAATTGGAATTGAATTCCAAGCAAATCTTCCACATATCATTATTTTTGGGTAGAAACATCAGTCTGTTTTCTATTATAACTCTGTATTCGAATATGAAGACTTGCAGATGAAGCCTTTCTTGGCCTGTGAAGTTCTTCCCCTTAAGTATAATAATTTTAGGTTAAAATAGCAGGCTGTAATAATTATTTATAAAGATTAACTCAAGAATGCAATAATAATAATTGTCTCAAGGGGGTACGCATCCCACTGACTAAATATGTAAAAATGTTGATATTTTTTTTTATTATACTTGTTTATAATTACCGCAATTTCTTTTACAATATCAACTGTTGTTTTTCTTTGCTTCAACAACATTTTACATAATTCACTACTATTATAATTGCATCAATAACTACTGTAGGCCTAGCTATGTATAATAATAATAATAATAATAATAATAATAATAATAATAATAATGTTTGAATACAACATCAATAATAGTTTTTTGTTATTTCTTATATAATTGCAATGGAGATTGGGAGTACGGAGGTAAAAAAAATGTATGTTGGATGTATGCTAGAAAAAAAGATTTTAAATATCACTGAATATCATATTGCCATAAGTGTCACTCAATATATGAGTGTAAATCTTATATAAGTGTTTATGAGATGGACACATATTTTATGTGAGTCACTTATCACTTATAACTTACGTGTTCCACTCATTAGGCCTTGTTCAGACTGTTCACTATGAATTCGGACCATAGAATGCTTTGGAGTGAGGGTTTTTAAATCTGTCACATGAGCAGATAGAGACTGTATAAGAGTAAACTGATATAGGGCATAATGTTTGAAAAGTCGGGAATAAACCATTCTTTTTAATCAGTTATTTAACGACTGTATACCAAATGCAGGAATATTTAGTGTCAATGGAACTGACGATGGCGAGATTGTACTTTCGGAGAAGAGTCCGAGAATTCGCTATGGAATTACTTGACATTCGCCTTACAAGTAATAATCCCAAGCGAAATTCGAGTCCAGGACACAAGTCCCGTTCGCTAACTCCTAGATCACGCAGGTGCCATCAATTCATTTTCATGTCACAGTCCAAATTACAACAAAGGGATCGTATATCTCTAGGGGTGCTATTCATAGACATTTCGCGCTACGAGCGTGCTAAACTAGCCCCCGCTATCGACTGGTTACTTGTACAGGATTCATATCATAATATCATATCGCTAAGACTGGTTTATGAATATGAAAAACGTTAGTTCGCTGATCATCCACCGGAAGCCCACGCTAAGAATGTCTATGAATACGGCCCCAAGAGTTTAAGCCTAGAAACCCTCTGTCTTACAAACAACAATAAATTTCTCGCGATAAGTAATTTTCCCGTGTATTCTCTATATTCACGCAACATTTACATAAACTTACGCACATCTGCTCCTCATGGAGCAAAGGTCAACACTGCAGAAGATAATCATTTGACCTACAAGTAGCTAGGGTTCATCTGAAGAATTCTATCACCATGAGTCTGCGTTCACAAACGATTAGTCGCTTTGTCTAAGCAGAAATTCCTCAACATAATTACTTCAATTCGTCTTTTGAAAAAATGAATGCAGCCATTCTCCTGCACTTGGACGTGGGTGGTGAGCATGATGAAAGCGTTGGAAACTACCGCTCTGTTATGTTTCTACTGTGTGAATCCTCCTACAAGACAGGCGGGCGGGACGCTTCAACTTTGACAATGGTCGATTAGCCAAGCTGGAAGCGAGCGCAGAGCAAAGGGCGAAGGGAAATAAAATGGCAGGCATTACGACCCACAGCTGAAGAATGGGTGTAGTGATGGGAGCAGGCAGACAACTCCCGGAATAACTGTCCCACAGTAATAGCTGCAGACGGAACTCCTTAGGCCAAATAATAAAAAAAAAAAAAACGAGGAGAGAAGCTTTTGTTAAATTACCGCATCCAAGCAAACAAGTCAGGTATTCGGACCCTATTGAAACCCGTCATTAACAAACAAACGAACTGTAAGAAAGAGTGAGGGAGGTTTCACGAAAGGTTCATAAGGGTCGAACTGTGAGGAAAGAGGGTTTCTTTTTGTCTGTATGCAGTCGTGAATGACGTATCCAACTACAACATCAAGTATCGCGTCCTCCGCTCCAGCGCCTTGCAGAAGGTAGAGGCGTGCATCAGGAGGCACTGCAAGGCGCGCGTCATTATAAAAAGAGGGCAGTAAAAGTATTTTATTGTATTATTTATGAACACGAACTGAAATTCTGCGTCTTCGGTATTGCATTACATTAACAGAAATGTAGGTTAAATTCATTGCCAAACAGACGTTTCAAGTCTTTCAAGTAAGTTTAAAGAAGAGAAGATACTGGCACAAATTTAACGATTAAACATAAAATTCGTATCGTCGGTCTCAATTATTTGTCATTACACTTGACATTAGATCTATTACTACAGTTGATGAGTTAAAATCCGACAGAGGGCGATGGATTTTCAAAGTGCGATAAAACTTTTTGTATCACGACCCGAGTGTTAGCTGCGTATGTGAACTATGTGGCGAGTGCTGCGAGAGATATCACATCCTGAGCTATCAATCAATCAATCAATCAATTCCAACAACACATTCACACTGTGCGCTATTATTATTATCATTATTATTATTATTATTATTATTATTATTATTATTATTATGAAAATGTTTAATTATATGTACTTTCGGAAGAGGCTAAAACCAGATAATCTGTATCGTAAAATTACGACATGTATAAGAACCATGGCCTAAATCAAATGAACGACACGTTCTACAGTGGTCCAAAACGCAAATGTAGCCGGACAAAATTTAACAACTTTTTACCTATTCAACAGATTTTCACGAAACTTTGTCCAGTACTTAGGCCTACAGCTACCATATTTGTTGTGTATACAAACTATTATTACCGTACGTTTGTGTAAGAGGAATTACCTCATAATAGGGGATGCATGTAGACAAAATTAATAACTTTTCACTTATCTAACAGATTTTCATTAAACTTTGTAAAGTAGTTACAGGTAGCTTGTTTGTTTTGTATACAAACTCTGATTACGTTTAAGAGAAACTACCTCATTTTAGACTGTGAATTTAGACAAAAGTAACAACTTTTCACCTGTGTACTAAATTTGCATAAAATTTTGACCAGTAGTTACATGTAGGCCCTACCATATTTGTTTTGTATTAAGACTGATTACGTTTGTGTAAGAGGAAGTCAGCATTCCCATTATAGGGAGTGCATTTACACAAAATTAATAACTCTTCACATAGGCCTATGTAAGATATTTTCATGAAGCTTTGTACAATAATAACTACTGGTAGCATATTAAATTTGTTTCACATATAAATAGCATATTTTCTTATTCAGTATTTTCAGAATTGGAGATCGGTTATTCAGCGTCTGAAGTCTCCTCTTCCGTGATTTAACGGTAGTCCCATCTCTCAATAAAGCTCTTACTTCTTGTGGAATTTTTCATTTTCTTCTGTTGTTGCTAATTACGGAATCTGATGTGATCAGTAGGCCTAGTACATAGAATATGTATTCTATTGTTTCTGTCCTTGAAAATTTCCGTATACGTCTCTCCATACATATACATATGCTACATATCTTCTACAGTCTTTGTTGCGGGCTTCTTGGGCTCCTTCGAATAGCTGTCCTATCGGTACTATAGCCAACTCGATAATGAATTAACATTTTGTGAACACTGGCTGGCATATAATACCAATTATAGTGTTCTTTATAGAGCGAGGCAATTTCAATCGCATAGGCCTATATGTAAAATGCACATATGTCAATGTGTAAGTTTGTTTTACTGCTATTATTTTCAAATAATTTCCTTGAACCAATCATACAAGATCCCGAAAACAAAGTTTAATCACGTTAATTGTATTTTTTTTATCTATAACACTGTCTGTAAAAATCACTTCTTCTTTCAGTCGTTCTGAATATCTTGATAAAAGTAGGAAAACTGTTCTGTAGCTTTCTTTCCAGTTTATTTTAAATTTACTACACAAAACTAACATTCAACAGCATTTCTTCATTGCTATCTTCTATTTCATAAAAACCTTCTATGAAATTATATAGTCTACACATTTTTTTTTTTTTTTTTTTTTTTGTTTACGTTACTTCCTGTACGCCCAAGTTTAAATAACTGTTTCCGATATAGAGTTTCCGGCAGCACTGAAATAGAGATTTAAATTTACTGGCAGCTTTTTTTATACAAACAATGCTGAAATAGTTTTCTTATCGACTGAATATAGAATCTTGGTGGTAACTCGGGGCGCATTTTTTAAAAATCCTATGAAACATTGTAATTTCCAGAAATATTTATCATTATTCTATGTGCAACAAGTAATTCGATAACAAATACAAAATAAAATTATAAAATTTTTATAGTAACATCTTCAGGACAGTCTTCTATTTCAAATAAAAATACACCCAAGTTCCCTACTCACCTAGGACTTCGCTATGACAATTACAAAACATGATTGTTTTAGATCTCTGCCTGTCAGCGGAAATGCACCTCTCCAATGTTTATGTTTAACGAACCAATATTGCAGCATGTGACGAGCAATAAAATCAAGAAAATATGGTATTTTATGACGGAAAGAATGCAGAATACGAAAATATTAATCTTCCTTTAAAGTGATAAAATTACTTTTGTACATCAAGATTTGCTTTTTGGACCACTGTGCTTTCCCTGCTTTTGGGACTGATGTTTTCGCGGGTTAATAGGCCTATTTTGTGTGTAACTACTGATGTCCGTAAGAACGTCTCTTGAGACCGTAGAGCTCTTTCGTAGACAAAGCAGAAAAATGTAGAAAGACAAGATGCAAGAAATCTCTAGTGGCCGAAATGTTTACGGGACCTAAAGAAGCCACAAGTGAAAATCACTTATAGATTTCGTAAAATAATGGTAATCCCTTAAGTGACATGGAGTCCAGCGACTTGGGGGGGGGGGATTGAAAAATCAGAAACGGCATTTCTAAGAATAGTTGAACACAGACAGTAAGAAGTTACAAACGCAGTCAAAATATTCGAAATTAGCTTTATTTCAACGTAAAATGTTTGGCTATAAAGGTCACGAAATTTAATCCATTTCTGAAGACGAACTGCGTAGTATCAACGAAATTTTATGCACAGATATCAGCATTACAAGCCGAAGTACAATACTTCCAGCACTTTCTATGAGAAGCGGGTACATTTAATAGGCCTCTGTGTCTTTTCCATAAGTTCATATGGCAAACAGCGGGCCGCGAAATGTTCGTATCTCTTATCTAAATTCATTCGATATAAGCCACCGGTACCAGCACAATTCAGGAATAGAGCCACGTGAATTTACATATGCGTTAATTACAGACTCATATGGAAAAAAGAATAGGATATACGTAGGCCTACAATAAAATGCGGACATGTCACAATAAACAAATCTCAACCTCTTCGCAGATGAAATTAATCTCGTCCGCATAATTTATGATGTTTAAAACGAGTCTTAACAATCTATCAAGACTTCCCATTCCCGACTGTTATAGACGCAATTGTTTGAGCTGTCCAGGCATACCGGATCCAACTAGGCGACATTATCTTAAGATCTTAGATGACATTACGGAACCTGTAACTAGTTCCGAAATTTAACACACATTAAGTCACAACATACTGTTGGAAAATTCGAATTATTCTTTTGAAAGAATCGCCATGACGGCCTAAAATCTCATAAAGGCCTACATCCACGGAGATTTCCAATCTCATAGACTGAGAAAATGTTTCCCCAACTCTCCGATTAATAATGAAGTCGAATAGCAACGACTTCTCAAGACGCTCGACAGAACAATTAACTACTTTATCTTGAAAGGAAGAAGATAAAAATAACACGTTCCAAAGGTTCAAGAACAATCTACATTGCTGCAAATTTATCTGAAGAAGCAAGAAGCAGAGATTCTTGTTCCAAGAAATAAGCGTCGTTTTCTGGAATAAAATATTAACTCGCAAGCAATCAGACAACAGGCTCGGAAACAGATTACCTGGAAAATTTTCACAAAAAAAAAAAAAAAATCTTTGCGCAAAAAAAGAAAGGCTATATGTTTCCAAATTCTTCCATTCTTCCAACCCTATTACTCGTAAATATCAAAGATACTTTGCTCATCGTTCAGGAAAATCAAATGCTGGCTTACAAAAGTTGTGCTATAACTTATAAGAATAATTGTATAATAACAAATTTTATTGCTTTACTTACCCACAAAAGGAGAAAGGATGAAATTCCCAAAATGGATAAACATTTACCTGGAACAAAAAAAATGTATTTAGCAAAATCAATAATAGAGATACTGAACCAAGGGAAAACAGACTACTTGTTCAATGAAAAACGATAAAAAAAATTACATTAAAAAGCATGAGATATTGACCCAAGAAAGACATAGGCCTATCCCTGTTCAGTGGAAAGGAGGAAAAATGTATATTAAAAAGTATGAGATTGTTATTTCATTAAGGCATAATATAAGTTACTGTATGTTTATTTTAAAAAATCGGATACATTTACGACCAGCCAAGGAAAGAAACAGCAAGAGCAATTGGTACTAATTTATTTTTGTCCATATACATCGTTCTGCCATTATTCCGTCTCAAATATGTGTGAATAAATTAATGGTAGGCTATTTAGGCCTACTTAGTTAATGACTACTTTAGGCTTGATATCCGCCCTCTTCAGATTTCTAGTGAAGTCCTACGCTTGTTACCGCTTTCTTCTTTTTGTCCTAGCGGGGATGAGTAGCCCTATATGATCGGTAGTTTTGTATCAAATAGGGTGTGCGTTCTGATGTGTGTTAAGACGTATTGTGCATGTGCTTTTTAATGTCTGTATTTTCATATTGTTCTAGTGTGTTTAGTTTCCAGCTTTTGGGTTCAATGTGTAGGATTTACATGTCTGTTCCTACGTTGCTGTAATTGTGGTTGGTGTTAGTGATATGTTCTGCGTAGGTGGAAGTGTTTCTGTAGAATACGTTTTAAAACCAAGTTGAACAGCAGTATCGAACTAATTCGGCTAGCCTTAAGACGCATTTAACTTTCTCGCGCGGTGTCGAAATTGTTTACTGATGTCAACAAAGGTAGCAGCAGCAGCAGTAAATGGAGTTTATTTGAGAGCTTATTGACTCTCGCACGTCAGCCTCAAAGCGTATTGTGCTACCAAATACCTTACTATAATAATACCGGACAGCTGTATACTAGCAGCATTGGCGTGAGTGCGAAAAATCGCGGACCTGACATCTAACGCAGAGGGATGGAATTACGTCCACATATACAAATATTAACATAGCGTGATTCGGACTATTGTTTAAAACGTGAGTTCCTAATGTGGAATTATATATGAAACACTTAATAAATGTTGAATAATATTTAATGTAAAATTATTATCTTATATCAAAGCTGCATATTATGAGAAATATTGCATACTTCATATTACTTCCCGTAATTAATTGTTACATATTTTTTCTTTGGTTTACAGAGACAAAATCAATCTGATAATAGGAATGAATTTACAGTAATGTTTTATATACGCATTGCTGACAACTGCAAAGATAAAATTGATAGTAATCTGATGCTTGTAATAATTAGTAAAGACATGTGGACAACAATAAAACTTAATTTGATAAAAGCTTAAAATCCAATACATTTTAACCTCTATTTATTTATTAGATATAAATAAAAAAAACTAATTTGTATTTTTCTATCAACACAAAGACGAAGGAATTAGGCCTACTAAAGAATGTTGTTGACTTACGTTTTATGAACTGTCGGAAATCGAAAGTACGATTTGGAGCAATTTGTAATGCTGCAATTGTCACAATTATAAACAGCACATATACACCCTGACATTTTAACACTAGTACCTAGTACTAATTCATAAGACTATTAACAAATTAACTAGCTCAGCAACAATATACATTGCAGTTGATTACAGCTTGTTTCGCGAGTATCTCTATTCTGGTAGGTAGCAGCACCATCGTCGTTCGCACGTAAAACTGCTAGCTGTCCGGTATTATTATAGTAAGGTATTCGGTGCTACTCCACTACCTTTCATGGAGATCTCAATTCTGAATTTTTAACCCTTAAATTGGCAAAGCTTCATTTCTCACACTAGTTTATTAAACCTTGTCTGACTGTAAAGAAAACAACTATCGCAATGTCCATATTTTATATGTTGTACAATATTATAGTATTGTGGAATTTTAATTTTCCTACCAATTTTTTCTATTGTTCTATTAATATTATAGCATATAGCTTATTAACCTGTTGTATCCTAATAGGATACTTTGTCAATTTAGGGGTTAACAAGCTCCAGAATCTTCACTTATATGAAAGGATCTTCCGTATTGCCCTATGGAGAGGCTCCAAGTATCTGAAGCCTCCTCCTTTCCAGGACTCACGCTCGAGCAGTGTGTTTTGCTGTTTCAATATAGGCTATTGCCCACATAGTCTACAGATGGAATCTTCGCGAAAGAGTCCCACATTTTGTAGATGTTTCCTGAGGTGTCCATATCCAGCATAAATGCAATCGTTATCTTTAATTTCTTCCTACTTAAATGTAGAAGATATCTAGCGAGAGCTAGACTAGGAGTCTTGATCAAAACTTTGCCGAGAGAGTGATCAACAAAGGTAACGCGCTAGAGCAGGATATGGACAAAACTTTGAGAGAGATTTCCTTTGCGATCAAAGTTTCTATGCAATAATAAATACTTCCGATATTGGCATATTTTTTTAGCCTATCTTAAATATCTTCGAGGCGAACACTCTGTAAATTCTTATATTGTCAGAGTTGAGTGGTCTTTTAAGTCTTGGTTTTTCTGAACCGACGCATGCGAGATGCGAGAACCGCCTCGCACAAATCCGGAGTACACGAGAGATTGGGTTATTTTACGACGCTGTTTCAACATCTAGGTTTTTAGCGTCTGAATGATATGAAGGTGATAATGCCGGTGAAATGAGTCCGGGGTCCAACACCGAAAGTTACCCAGCATTTGCTCGTATTGGGTTGAGGGAAAACCCCGGAAAAAACCTCAACCAGATAACTTGCCCCCACCGGGATTCGAACCCGGGCCACCTGGTTTCGCGACCAGACGCGCTGACCGTTACTCCACAGGTGTGGACTACACGAGAGATAGTGAGTGGTTTCTATGGCTGCGAGGTGCGCAGACCTCGCATCTCGCAGTTATAGAAACCACTCACTATCTTTCGTGTAGTCCGGATTTGTGTGAAGCGGGCCTCGCACGTCGTATGCGTCGGTTCAGAAAAACCAAGGCTTTACTGTGCTGAGAAGCATAACATTGTCTTTCTAAGTTTTGGTGACTTCTTGGCACTTTGAAAACTGTTTCTAGCAGCGTTTTCAAAATAAAGCTATCACTTGGCGCCGTAACAATTTAGTACAGAGCCACCCATTACTGCGCGGCCACGCAGTCGTATAGCTTGGTGTCAGCACTGGGAAAGGCAATCTAAAGCCTTGGTTTTTCTGAACCGACGCATGCGACGTGCGGGGTGCGAGGCTCGTCTCACACAAATCCGGACTACACGAGAGATAGTGAGTGCGCAGACCTCGCATCTCGCAGTTATAGAAACCACTCACTATCTCTCGTGTAGTCCGGATTTGTGTGAGACGAGCCTAGCACCCCGCACGTCATATGCGTCGGTTCAGAAAAACCAAGGCTTTAGAGATATATTTGTGATAAAAGAAGTGTATACGAGATTTCATATACACAACTCATTTACAAGTAGAGAATTGCGACACACGGATGTGAAATGCCTCACATCGAGACAGATATCACGAAGGGATACTCTCTTGGTGGTCACTTCGTGTCTCAGTAAGTGGCGAGGTTCCATGTCCTTTTAATTACAATAAGTCGGACTCATTTGAACTCTTGACTTCATTACCGCAAAACATGGGCACAACCGGAACTTATTCTGAGAATTGTATCACCTACATGATAGTAAATTTCTCTGAATTAAAAAGTAGCCATTACAATAGACGCGTAACAGTCTTGTAAACTGTTGGCAGTTATAGTACCGCCGTAACAATGGGGAGTGGAGCGCATTCAAGTTTTTCAATAGCGAATGACGGTGGAGCGTATAAACATGCGTGGGTGAGTGTAGGTAATCGAGAGGGGAGAGCACGTGCAAACCAGTATGTAATTCATTCAAAAGGGGAAATATTGTTCAGTACCAACACCATAAATGAACACATGAATGAACTTAATTAGCACAAGTAAGAACAACGCTCATAGATCCATTCACCGTAACGACAGAGGTATAAGATAACACAAGCCAGCAGTCGACTGTGCATTTCACGTAGTATTCTTCACTGACCCCAACTAGAACCGAACCTTTGTCTCTCCCTTTCCATGTAAGTATATTTGCAATTGAAGTAGCAAATAAAAGCATTCTGGCTATACAATACTTCGACCATCTGCATCCACAAAAGGTAACCAACAAAACATAAAAATTGTTTTTCTTGCTGCAGCATTTGACGTGCTCAGCCACTAGGCCTATCATTCAAATGTTTTTAGTAGATTATAGAGATGGGGTGTGACAGCGTTTTGCTATCACAGCTCCGAACTGTGACTGCTCCGGAAAAACCGCTGTGACAGATAATAGCGATTTTGTCACAGTGTGATTTTTGTGTTCGGATGATTCTTGGAGATTCCGAATGTTGTAACGTCCTGGCATTCACAGAGTCATTCATTAAAGTTGATGGCAGACAATACCACATTCCAAGGGTAACATCATCAGTCGTAAGATACAAGTTTCTTGTTGCTACAAGTCCCAGCTTGTCTGGGCTCTTCAAGTCTTTAATTCGTGGTCATTTTACAAAATTATTGAATATAATAGTTCTTTGCAAGAGGTATGTCCTATATATCGGAACAAAACCGGAATTAATCAAAAGGCATAGTACAGCCCATAATGTACCGAACATGAATCTTCGTTTTGAGACCCAAACCATTATTTCTAACTGGTGATCAGGGATGTGTTCAGTCTTCTATTTCATATATTCCATAACATTTGATTATTTGAGATTTTATATACACCAGTAATGAGTGTTAAATTGTAAAATTCTTTTGATATGCCTTTAGCAATATGGACTATATAAATTAGCAATACATTTAATCAAAACATTTCAATGTTTCCCATCACGAGTCATGATAAATTTATGTTCATCGCTCTTCTGCGAATAAAATTGAAATACTGGTGCCATGTCATAACAATATTGATTAGCGCGGCAAATATACTATAGTCGCGTCGCTGTTATTTCCGGCGTGACTCCTCCTCTTTGCTTACGCCTTAGGACAGGCCTGCAGAACTCGCAAGTAGGGGAAATATGACGTCAGCCTCACTCCACTTCTATTGGGGATGATCGACTTCCGCCGTGAGAATGAATGTTGATGCAGCCGAGCGTAACTAGAACGCCGTGACCGCACAGGTAGAAAAGGTGGGTGGGGTAAGAAAGGAGCTACAGTTCTGCAGGTCTGCCTTAGGAAGTGAAGGCTCTATAAAGTCTACGTAGGTAGTATCGTTCGCCATTTTTGTTCTTTCGTTGCCGAGCTACCAGACGAGAAATCTATTTGCCGCACCGTTAAACATTATCATGTCGTAGCTCCTATGGTAATAAATCAAACGCACTGTAATTGAGCAAATAATTGAGCGTCAAATAGCGTCCTCGTGTGCTTTCTGTGAACGCCAACGAAAGAGCCAAAATGGCGGGCGATTATATTAAGTATTTATCGAACCTTAGAAAGTACATAACGTCATCAGCAGCGAATCACAAGACGCACACGTTTAAATGCAGTCGACTCGCAAAGTGATTGGCTGCCAGAAATAAGAGCGACAGGACTATAAAAACAAAACACTCTTTGATTGTACAGGGACATCATTTTATTTTTACTTCAATTTTTATTGTACCTGAGTTTTTAATGTACTTCACTCCCACCCCTTCTACTAATAAAGATCAACCGTCCTGGACACAGATCCAAGACCGCATGTACAGTCATAGAAGCCTTACGGTCATAGTAAACAGTACGTTCCAAAAATATGTTCGCGTTTTCCAGTGACGAAAGAGCTTTCAATATTGAATCATTTTCGCACAGGTACTGTCGTCCATTTGCCTACGTCGTATCCCGGTTTCCCCCACCTGCTTTTATTCGCCAGCTAGTGGCTGGGCTGTCGTCTTAGCTCTTTTGTGAGAACATTAATTTCTGTTAGGAATTGGACGTCTACGTTATATTATACAACTGTTTAAAACAACTTAAATAAAATGGCCTCGTTAAGTAATTAACTGTCACGTGATTTCCTCTCTTTCTAAGACCCTACGACATAATCTTTTGGACGGACAGTAGATAGTATGTCTGAGTAATTTTATCTTTTATAGAGTAGGTACAGAATTATTTCAACATGAGTTACTAGTTACGAAGGACGAAACTGGTAATTGGGATTAGGTACAATAGTCTATAATGAGATAATATGCACAAAAGAACTGAAGCATGTATCGAAATGAACGGCCACCACTTTCAAAAATATGTTTAGATATCCATATTATGATTATTTTTCAATTTAACTTCATTCTCTATATTGTACGCTAATGTGCTGTAGACAGTATAATATACACTGCATAATGCATAATGAATACGCCCACATGGATAGCTCAGTTCATGAGTAAAAACACTTATTGTTAATACTATATTGTATCTTGATTAAATAAAAACCTAATGAAAATTATCAAACTCAAAAGCGCGATATTTTCTAGTTTGCGTAAATGGATGAACTACTTTTCTTCCCTCCTATACGTAGTAAAGTGATTTGTTTGTATATTACGCCAGTATCATCGAACTCCAGTTGTGGAAGGGGGTAGGAAACGGCGTTGATCCAAAGGTATAGCCAGGTTAATATTAAAAATGTTAGTAAAAATAAAATGATGTCCCTGTATCATCGCGATGTGTCCCAAGAATGTTTACGAATATGAGTCATTCGTGGAAGAATATAGAGAGTGCATAATGTATCAAAGAGTTGTTTTGTTAACCTCTAGAGTGGAACAATAGTTAATTAGATCCCAGATATGTTACCTTTCAAGTTAATCTTCTGACTTGCAGTTGTCTGGACTCGAGCTGCCATATACTTACATCAGTCTCCATCGCTATGAATCACGTATCGATTGGAGATGGCGATTTCTCAGAGCTGTGATTTTGGAACTATAGTCACATTCAGAACCAATAAAAAACCTCTCACAGGTCTTCAAATCACACCCCATCACTAGTAGATTATTTAACACCGCTATAGCAATTAGTATGTTACTGATGATAGTGAGATGGTATTTGGTGAGAAGAGGCCGAGGATAAACCGTATGATTAATATTCGCCTTACGATGTAAATGGTGGCATAAAATTTTGACCATAAATCCAGCAGTCAGGAATGATTCACAGAAGGAAGTGAGGATTTAGCTTCCTTCCGTGGAGACTATAAGCCTCTTTTCTTGTGTTCATTCTGTGGTAATTTAAATGGCCGCGTTGTTTTAGTTGTAGTAGGCTGACTACTATTTTTTAATACTAATATTGGCTCAAAATTAATGCAAAGGCAGAACAAGCCAATGGGACTAATGATTAAAGAAGGTGATGTTTATTCGAAATGCAGAGAAAGAGCAGTGATGCTATAAAGATGCCTTAATATCACTGTCTTTCCGCGTGATATCTGTATCTCTGTCCACGAACAGAATTTTCATGTAAAATAGTGGCAGAAATTTGTTCAAGAAGTTTTCTTTGACATAGACACACAAAATACTGATTTACTTTCGCAAGAAAACAGGAGACGGCATCTACTTCAAATTAAAGTTTTCCCTGTACGTACAAGCTTTGAATCAATCGTCAGTAGACCTTCTTTTATACAGTAGTTGAAATTGAACTATAGGATTTGAAACACCTGAGACCTACAAATTTTTCGAAGGACTGCAGTCTGTAATTTCCTGTAACTGGTTCCTTATGAAATATTTCTGCATACCGGTTTGACAATATTTTAAATTCATATAGTGAACCATTCTGTAAGAATGACATAGTCCAATATACGCTAATTATAATCATCTAAACAATGTCATATTGTGGATTTGTTAACAGAGATTAACTTCACTTCAGATGGGTCTATGGTTCATTCAGTAAGGACTTCGATATCCCCAAACCGCAAGGCAAATGTCAGGTAATTTATGGCGAATCCTTGGTCTCGTTTCGCCAAATATCAATGCTAATTAGTCTAGTAGTTGATACAGCGTCGTTAAATAACCAACTAAAAGAAAGTAGGCCTACAGTAGCCTATTATATAAAGAGCAGATGTCACCACACAGCTTAAAGTTACCGGTACAACACTACTTTAGGGCCTATATAAAAGAGTTTTAAGACAATATTTAACGAAGCCAATAATAGGCTAATAATAATAATAATAATAATAATAATAATAATAATAATAATAATAATAATAACAATAATAATAATAATAACAATAATAATGAATCAATAGGCAAGATGTTCTGTACAATAGGCCTGAGTTCTATTATAAGATTAATTCATGCATGTGACGTTTATTTCATACTACAGCTGTGATAATAAGCTAATGCATGGTAGGCCTACTTATATTTCAAACTAAAACATTAGGTACGTGTTTTTATTTTACAGGTGTATACTACAGTCTAATGTTACGTTCGTTTCAGTCCACATCAAAGCAAACATGTGTTTATACATCTTTGGTTACGGCATCAAATTGTTCCAGTCTTCTTTCGTTTCATGTCAAACTAACGGTAACTAAGCTTGATTATGTCCTTAACGTGGTCGTCTTTAAATGTTAATAGGATTTTTTCATTTATCTATTCAGATTGATTTATAAGCGACACCAAACATACGTAATAAACATTTAACATTGCATAGTACAGCCGTCTGCTATCCGGTGCTTCTCCCAAAACATGGCGGCGGACGAAAACTTCAATTTGTCCCTACTCTAAACCCCTGCGCAGCCTCGGGTGTAGAGGCTTGGGTACACTCTATTGCAATTTATACTCTCCAGCGTTGCTACGTGTTTCATTTGATTGTCTAGAAAAAATAAAAATCCTCAATAAACTACTGTTTTTTGTTAAAAACATTATTTAATCAAATTTGCTAGCAATGATCTTATGTAAGTCATAACTCGTCTGAATTAATGTAATACATTGCTTTCTACTCCGTATAATATATCTTGAGTACTAAACAAATTCATGTTTAATAGGTGCGCTTTTCTTATTCATTAAATGGATTACAGAGGATTCCCAATGCTGCATTTTCGTACTAAGCTTACAGGCCTATGCGAAGTATTACCGGTATGAAGGCACGCGGGCACACATCTGCTCCAAAGAAGGGTAGTCAAGTTCCCGCACAATGCGATGTCCCATTAGGGGACAGGTATAACTTGAAACACGCCTCAGGTAATGAAGAATACTCCACTGAATCTAGAGCGTACCCCATTTGTGGTTCATGTTACTTGCTGTTGTTGGATCTGATGTGTTCAATTGGACAATAGGAGACCCCTCTAAAAGCGAAGCCCAATACTGGTCACAGAAAGGACTTACAAAGTGTACAATAGTGGCTCTATTAGATATATATGTATGCCACAATTGCCCGTTCACTCTTGTGTGCTATTCACTGACGATGTCAAAACTAGAACCTCTGAAAAAGCCGGCACCTCAACGGAGAGATGAAGCACACTTAACAATGTAAGACGAATTTGCAGCATGTTAGCTCAGCTGGAAAAGGACTGCCTTAGGCTGAGACCTATGCGGTAATTTCAATTCTTTACAAACGCAAAAAAACACTTTTGTGCGAGATCGTGCGTATTTGCTTGTTTTCCGCACAGTACCAATACGCGGTAAGTGTGAAATACCACATTCAGTATTTCCAACGTAACACACATAACAATTTCCCTGTTCTTACCGCTTAAGCGCGACATTCATTTTACTGCTTTAGGCTTTTAACATATTATTTTTAGAGACGTTTAACGTAGTAATAATTATAAATTGGAAACTTACCACTGCAATTTCACCTAAATTGCAATGTTAATTATTGTTTTTAAATATTTGCAAAAATTAAGTAAAGTCTACTACTCCACGAAACTTCCAGATGCCGATGTTATTACTGCAATATGTTATATAAATAATATTGTTAAAATATTAAAATGAAAAATAAATCATTACATAACCTTACCGTTTGTTTTAAGTTCGCATTTAGCTATAGACTGGGGGGGGGGGATGGGGAAAGACAGACGTATATCACGGCCTGCTGGAGTATACTAAACGCAGAAAACATTTTATAGCAACAATGTTGAAGAAAGATATTTTGGTGTTCCGAAGTTGCCGTCATTAAACAGAAACCAACATGGAGATTTCATTGCAAGTAATTAGAAATTCATCTTTCAGGTATGTGATAAACGATCTTCGCACAAAATAATGTACGATACACGAGCGGTATGTTTGTTTTCATGTTCTCGGAAATTAAAAAAGCTCAACTACGTTTCACTTTTTCAATCTTTTCCTCGACCATGAAAACGTCAACATACCGCTCTTGTAACGTATATTACTATTCTCTTCCGTTGCTATAGTTCCAGAGAGATTTATACTGATGAAAGTAGTTCTATGACAGAAGCTTATCTTAATATTCATTAGCCGATTAGCCCCACTGTGAAGCAAAACTTATTTTCTCTCAAAACTACCTTACGTGAACCGTTTCAACAATTCTTGGACTTATGAAAGTAAAAACTAAAAATTAGCATTCAATCAAATAGATATACTATCATCATCATCATCATCATCATCATCGTGGCATACAGTTAACATGTTGGCCTGTTCCGTTTCGCATTGGAATTTGAGACATGTTGCATTTCCAACTACGAAGTCTCTGTCGTCCTGTATTTCTTCGGCAGGTGGATTTAAAATTAAACATCTTCTTGACGATGCGATTGTTCATTCTTTCTATACACAGTTAGGGGAGAGTCGGGTAATATCGGACATCGGGTAGTATCGGACAGTGCGTTTCTTTCATCTACCACCATATGGTAGTACCTGAATGACATGGTTACGTTTTTCTATGCGACATCACAGAAACGTAACGATATCAATCATGTAGTATCATCGTGTGGTAGATGAAAGAAACTCACTGTCTGATATTACCCGATGTCCGATACTACCCGACTCTCCCCTACTTTCATTAAGCTCTCTCTCTCTCTCTCTCTGACTTCGCAAGATTTCAGATATGGTCCTTAGGAAGCTCACTTCTACCGATTAGATTTCATGTTTATTAACTTTAGAGGGTAGGCAGGTTTCTGATCCATTTGTCAACATTACGGCAGTCATGGTTGTATAAAATTTCATATGAGTTTCTTTTCTTGACTTATTTTTAGATCTCTTCGAAATAATTCACAAATTTGTTTAAATATTTTTAATTTACAGTCCACAAATTTTCCAAATAAGTATAATCATGCATCCTAGATAGTTAAAACTAAAAAATAGTATGCCTATAGGTCCTCTGAAAGTTTGGTCCACATTTTATTATGTCCCACATTTATATTTGTTCTCTTCATTAAGTTGTCCATTTTATTGTCTCGTCCAGTACATTATGTCCAATATTCCTGATTGTCCATTTGCATACATGGTTTAAAACTAATACACTATTACTACTATATCACTACCACTACTACTATAATAATAATAATAATAATAATAATAATAATAATACATGGTTTAAAACTAATACACTATTACTACTACATCACTACCACTACTACTAAAATAATAATAATAATAATAATAATAATAATTTATTCACCTGACATAATTAGGAACATTAAATCCAGACGTTTGAGATGAGCAGGGCATGTAGCACGTATGGGCGAATCCAGAAATGCATATAGAGTGTTAGTTGGGAGGCCGGAGGGAAAAAGACCTTTAGGGAGGCCGAGACGTAGATGGGAAGATAATATTAAAATGGATTTGAGGGAGGTGGGATATGATGATAGAGAATGGATTAATCTTGCTCAGCATAGGGACCAATGGCGGGCTTATGTGAGGGCGGTAATGAACCTTCGGGTTCCTTAAAAGCCAGTAAGTAAGTAAGTAAGTAAGTAAGTAAGTAAGTAAGTAATAATAATAATAGGCCTAATAATAATAATAATAATAATAATAATAATAATAATAATAATGAAAGTGGTAAGTACAATTGTTATGGACACTAGCATGTCCCGCCCTCTTACGGTTGTTATATATGCCATTTTAAATGTTTTCACTTCAAAATTTAATACTGAACTACGCGGAGTAGCTCACCCCGTGAGACAAATAGAGCTCTCCCTCTATAGGAGGAGGCCTTTGCTCTAAACGGGACATTTTTAGGCTAATCATTTCATTTCATTTCATTTCAATGAACTACATATTTCCTTAGGAATTAACATTATTATGCTACAAAATCTATACTAATAATAAATCTGTAGCCGAAATTTTTCTGGTAATTTTCGATTTTCCAAAAATAATTGGTCCTAACATATATAATTAACCACCCTGAAACCGAAAATCGCTTTTTTGAAATGTTTGTTTGTATGTCTGTCTGTATGTTTGTTACCTTTTCACGCGATAATGGCTGAACGGATTTCGATGAAAATTGGAATATAAATTAAGTTCGTTGTAACTTAGATTTTAGGCTATATGGCATTCAAAATACATTATTTAAAAGGGGGGTTATAAGGGGGCCTGAATTAAATAAATCGAAATATCTCCCTTATTATTAATTTTCATGAAAAATGTTACATAACAAAAGTTTCTTTAAAAATGATTTTCGATAAGTTTTATTCTTTGCAAAATTTTGATAGGACTGATATTTAATTAGATAAATGAGTTTTAAAATTAAAATAACGCCATCTAAGACGGTGCAATGAAATAACAAATGACTTCGTCTATAAGAGGCCTTGGACAGCAACAATCGAAAGCTATGAAAGATAGTCTACAGAGAATGTTTCTGTGTTTGTATGAAGTAATATCGGAAGCTAAATTAACCGATTTGTATAATTAATTATTATTTCACCATTGGAAAGTGTAGTTTCCCTAGATGGACATAATGCTATAATGTTATTACAGTAACTTCTGATATAATATAATATAATATAATATAATATAATATAATATAATATAATATAATATAATATAATATAATATAATTTAAGTTATTTGAAGGGTTCGGAACCATAGTGGGCCAAGCGCCATTTACTGAATACGTAGAAAACAAGGGTTAAAATTAAGTTATTACCATAATTCAATGGAAACCAATAAGTAAAATAAAATATACACATTAAATCTAAATGATGACAATCTTCATTAAGGTATGGTTGCATATAATAAAAATTAAGAAACATGTTAAAGGAATTGTCATTGCACCAAATGAGTGTCTCTGGACCCAAATGATCGCATTTTAATTATTTGGATGCAATTTAAATTAAGTAACATATTACACGATTTATCCTTCTATCAAACACGAATGTTCCCTGGATCAAATGTCCTATTTTAATTATGTAATTACTTTATATTTATTTCTAACGGGTGCAGCGGAGCGCACGGGTATGTCTAGTAATTAAATAAATTTCCATAGCAACCCTTCTTTTTTAAGTTGCATATTGGAAGTATATGTTACCCAAAAACGAACAAAATATTCGAGGACAAAATTTTAGTTGGCTTAGAAACTAGTGGACAAAGAAAAATTGGGGAAAAAATTTTGGACACAATAATTCTTGATCAATATATTAATGGGCAAATTTTTTGGTGGACGAAATGTTTGCTGGAATGATTTCCTTGGGCAAAATAGCTGTGGACGTGAGATAGTGTTCCGCAACCGGTGTGCCGCGGCACACTGGTGTGCCTCCACAAGGTGAAAGGCGTGACGCGAACTTTTACCTATTATTGTAAGAAATTAATAAAATTAATTAAAATTAAATTCCTTTCTCTGCTGACATAGTTAACCGCCCAGTTAGTGACATGGCCAATGACATCCAAGACATTATGAAGGATAAAATAAAGATCAGTCAGAAGTTCTCACTTCAGATCGACGACTCCACCGGTATTAGCGGTCAAGCATAACTTCTTTCCTATATTCAGTACATTGACGGGGATGTAATTACAATTTTTTTTTTTTTTTGCAAACTGCCCAAGTGAGCAATCGCTGAAGAATTGTTTCGTACAACTAATGGATGTGTGGTCCGTAATGAATTAACATGGTAAGATTGCATTAGTGTTTTAGAGATGGAGCCGCTTCTATGACAGGCCGAATGAAAGAATTCATGGCTAAAATACGTGAAGTAGACCTATATCATAATCATTGTCTCATTCACCGCGAAGCCATTGTTTTGCCATTTCCTCTGAACATTGTAATGGACGAAGTAGTAAAAGTCGTGAACTTCATCAAATCACTGTCTCTAAATATGCTGTTTTTTGTGTTGTGTGTCAGGAAATGGGATCAGAGCACATTACACTCCTCCTACATAAGAATGTTGAAATTAGAACTTCTCGAATTACCTTTGGAAACATTTTTGTTGTCAATAAGGACTAAATTCCCGACTATCTCTGAGATGACAGTTAATATGTTATTGCCATTTTCAACTACATAACATATGTGTGAACTGGGCTTCTCGACTTTAACTGAAATTAAAACATTAAAGAGGGAGAGACTCAAATCTATCGATGAAAAAATTAGGCTTGCACTGTCAACGATTCTACCGTGGATCAGCCAGCTGTGTGCAGCTTAGCAGGCCCAAGTATCGCCTTGAAAGTATGAGTAGAATTATTTACTTTAATATAAGTGATAGAAATGTGTACTTTCTACAGTGAATTACAGTTCATAAATTGTTAATAAATGCAAGAGTCGATTTTTGTTTTATAATAATAATAATAATAATAATAATAATAATAATAATAGTAGCAGTAGTAGTAGTAGTAGTAGTAGTAGTAGTAGTAGTAGTAGTAGTAGTAGTAGTAGTAGTAGTAGTAGTAGTAGTAAATTTCATTACATTACATAATTATATTAGGAGAGTCACATATATTTTTGAGGGGATTAACATTTTGGTGTGCCATGTTTATGTAGGGTGTGCCGTGAGTAGAAAAAGGTTGCGGAACACTGATAGTGGACAAACTGTCTGATGGACGTACTGCTGTGGACGTATCGTCCTGGAAGCTTCAGCAATTATGATCTGATGACAGAGAGGCAAGGCAACAACACTGAATAAGCCTCGTAAAAGCTACCATAAGGACTCTTTTTCATGTAAAATGTCAGCTCATCTTCCGAGAATTGAATTCCGTATTACTGTGTTTGTTAGGTCAAATATTTGTAGAAGAATCTCTTTCGATAGGCTAAAGAATTTCACGACTTTTGTACCAGTCTAATCTTTTCTTCACATTTTCAACATTTATGAGTCATTCTACGAGTAGATGCTGTAACCCAATAGTCTTAGTTGAAACTCTTATTATGTAAACTTCATTTGCGAACTACCACATGAAAGGATGAGAAGAAAGCTATTTATCTTCGAAATCGTATTTAACATTATAAGATGCAAACACAACACAAGACGGAAATTTATGCAACTTTCTTGTTGAAATATACGTAACATAAAACTACATAATAAATCATTTGCAGACATTCGAGGAGATCGACTCCTGCGCTCATTCATCCGGAAAGACGCGAGCCTGAACACTGACGTGAGAAAGGTGCGGTATATCGGGGGAACCTGAGCACAACACCACGAGCCCAAATGGGGACACAAGCTCCGAATTCCAAACATCTTTACGTGCAGAGCGAGATAAAGATGAATAGTTAGTCCAATTTTTCGAAGTTTTTTCTACGGAATTTAAACAATTCCAGTTTTTTTTTACGTGGGACGAAATCAGTCGCTTAATAACATGATACACGAGTACAGTCTAAAGATATGTCGCCTTCATTTATTTATATTAAATTTTGTATAGAACAAAAATAATCAGAAACACCAGTATGAGAAATGCTCATGTTCGTGTGTAGTCCCATCTAATACGAAATAGAAAACTTAATACTGTACACAGAAGTATTATATAAAAAATAAAAAATAAGAACATTAAAGCTCCATACATACGAGTAGAATAAATGCCAGTATCATTTATAAGCAGACGTTTATTTTTTATTCAAAATAACAGGAAATGTTGACAATTCAGTGTGCATTTTGATTATCGAATTACAGCCTATATTAATCTTGACCCTAGACTAATATTGTGTTTTAAACCTGCCGTTGTGAAAAATGTTTCCTCTGTTAATGTTAAATTAACTTTCCGTCTAGTATTGTAAATATAAGAAAATGATATAATTAAGTCTATAATTTTTACGATTTTGAGATATTTAAATAATGTATACGCCTATTTATATAATTGTTCAATCTTACAATCGTAAATTCAGAAAATATGAGTTTAGAGGGGTAATCAATAGGTTTCTAAGCAGATATCGATTATTCTTTTCTGTAAAAAAAAATTAGAGGATCTAAAGACATTTTTGAAGTTTCATCCCACGCAATAATGCTATATTGGATGATGAACTGAAAAAAAGCTAAATAAACTGCACGTAAAATGAAGGGGTCAGAGCCATAGTGAGCCAAGCGCCATACATTAAAAATGTAGAAAACTAGAGTTGAAATTAAGTGAATAACATAATTTAATTAAACATATAGAAAGTAATATAAAGTATGCACATTAAAACTAAATAATATGTCAATATTCATTAATCTATAGTATTCAATTAACTTTAACTCTTGATTTCTCCGATTTTAATAAATGGCGCTTGGCCCACTATGGCTCTGAACCCTTCAAATAATGATGAGTAAAATAGGACGAAGAATGACAAATTTATCAATTGTTTTACGTAATTTGCTGCACAGGTAAGAAAAATGAGAATATCATTTCAAATGCTGCTAAATGATGATGCCCAGATATTTCACAAATGTAGCTTTTTTCAAAGGAAAACATTTATAATTAAAAACAGAAAAAGACAAAGTATATGATTACGTCTCGTGACCAGAATATTGTACAAAATGAAAATATAAAACTTGGAAGTTTATTCTTTGAAGAGGTGAAAAAGTTACAATATCTTGGAGCAATAGTAACAAATATAAATGACACTCGGGAGGTAATGAAACGCAGAATGAATATGGGAAATTCGTGTTATTATTCGGTTGATAAGTTTTATCATCAGCAAAAACTGCCTGATTTTAAATAACATAACTTTTCCATCGGTGGTGAAGATGGAATAATTTCCAATCCATTGTCGTAATAAATATGTTTTCACATGTTTTGGCATAGCTTAATAAAACACAAAATATAAAAATTTAATATTAACACCAGAAGCACCAGAATAAGACAGACTGCACAGAGAACTCAGAGAAATTCACAGCTCGTACCCGCGCATACAAGATCTCATGCCCGAAAACTTCACGAATTTCAACAACGCAACTTTTTCGCAGTTCATTCGCCTTAAGAGAAAATTCAGTCACTTCTTACTCTTCCATTGCCATGTCATATCTACGATCAGTGGAAATTCCAAGATACATACAGTCCCAAACATTGCCCTTAAAAGGGTGAAGCCTCTGAAGGATAGCCCGATGTACAAAGAAAGACGGAATTCCCTGTTAACCATTTTATACAAAAAGACTGAAGTTGGGTAAAGATCGCAGATTGAGTCACTTTCTCCAGTGCAGAAGGGGATAAAAATTATAAGATGAATTGAAATTTCTAAATATATTTATTGATTCTGGGTCACGTTAACATTTTGTTTAAAAAACTTAAAATTGTTAAACGACACGTCAAAAGAATGCAAGATCAACAAGAACAACATTAGTTCGTAAGACACTGAAGATGACGCAGCACCGGCGTCGAAACGGGCCGTCTGTCTAAGGTACATAACTTTTTTTTTTTAATTTTAATACTTTTAACGTGTCGTTTAACAATTTTAGGTTTTTTTAAATATAATTATGTAAAACGTGCTAAATATAGAAAAATACATATTAATTATCATTTAGATTTTTTTTAGCTCTTATTAAAGTCCAATTTAGGTTTTTTTTTAGGTTCAACAGAATTAACATAAATGATTCTTATGACCATGATTCGGAAAATTATCTAAGAAATTATGAATTAAGAAGTAAGGGAAATATAGGTAAAAACCTACAAATCCGGTCCCTAGAGATGAGCCACGATTTTTTCTTTCTCAAACCGCTAACATGTTTTCTTTTAACATTTTGCACAGAATAATTAAATTGTGCACGAGTTTTCAATTGTGTGGAGTTCTTGGAGTCATTTCTTTGAAAGGAGATAGTGACTATTTTACAGATTGTGAAAAATACCCCCTCCTAAAAGTCTTTCTACTGCCAGTATTGGTAGCATTCCTACTACATCGTACTGTGTATCGGTAAAGACTGGTAATAACTCTCTGTAGAAAAAATGCGTACTAACATAATATACTGTACTTCAAATTTTTCTGCAGCAAAAAAAAAAAAAAAAAAAAAAACAAACAAAAACAAGAGAAAGACAGTCGGATAATCCACCAATTGGTTAATAGCTTGACAGGTAATAGAGGTTTTACTGTATGAACATTTTAAGAACAGTTAATTTCACTTAAACTCAAACTGAAAATGTATACTGTACTTTACTTTCTTTAGCATAATCTATCTTTGAAAAATGTGCGTCCTGATTTGAAACAATGATTCAACTGAACAAACGCCTGTATCATAAACAAGACCGGAATTCTGCAGATATGATAGTTTGAGGAATCTTGTAGAACAATATCCTCATGCTAAATAATGCTGATTCATAGGATACAGAAATGAAATATGTCCGAGTACGAGTTTGCACTCCATAAATCTTAGATAAATTGGCAATTCATTCGTAATGTATCTGAAATGTCGACTCTTTATTCTACCACTTCATGCGATATAGATTCCTAGCGAATCTTTTAATGGAACACCGCTCCTCACAAAGACTCTGTCTATATCTAAGTCCCATTCAACACAGGAAAGTGAACAATAAATTATTATAAAGCCACAAGCCACAAACGGCAGCCTAAAATGAAACTAGGTCTGAGATAAAATGTGTTCAAGCCCTGGGTCGGTTTTACTGCTTCTGTCTCTGGAAGAATGGACAGTTGCGCCGCACCATTGCACCAGGCACCATTTCGTTCCGCTCGGTTTCATTCTGCACAGTGTAGGGCTCTCAGATCAAAACAAACATTCTACGTACCAACCTAACCAAAAACAGGAGGGAAAAGAGAGCCAGTTCTTCAGTGTAGGGTTTCGAGATGAAACAGGTTATTACCTTTTTCTCCCTCCTACTTTTTAAGTGGATCTGAAAGAATGTAAACAATTTGAGAAGGAAGGTGTTACAGTGTGATGAGGGAAAGATCGGAGGCCTTAGAAAATGTCAGAGTCGAATTCTTAAGCAATATTTCAAGCCCAAGCCAGACCACGGAGCTCAACAAAGACGACGCAGGATTCTGAGTCGAGAATTATAACGAACAGCTAACAAGGAGCAGGAGGAACTGGAAATGTTGTAGCTACTTACTCAACAGAAACACGTAATCACCTTGGGAAACTGTGGTGATGAAAATAAGAATATTTTAAAACAAAGGAGAATATTAATTAACGTACAGATCACAATTAATTTAATCTTCGTTTATTATTTTATTTATTTAATCAGTCATTTTAAAACACGATACAAACTGTAAAGTTTTCTAGCGTCAATTCGTAATAGCGAGCATTCGCAATAGGATTACTTAATAGTTGTCCTATAGTTGGAAAACTTCAGGAAAAATCCAACTAGGTAAAAAGCCAAAGAGAAATTCGAACTCAAGTCACAGTTATTTCCCGGTATCATTCAGGAGAATATCTGGTTTCAGCAAGATGTTACTCCTGCACATTTTGAGAGAAAAGCAATGGTTGTTTTGAAGGAAATAATATGTACTATTAGATCGGAACATGAGAATATATGAGTGTCCTGCTAGATCACCTAACTTAACTTCTGGGTGTGTAGAAGTAAACTAAAAAACGAATATTTAGACGAAATAAGCTCCAACAGAGCCTGTGACTGAGAAATGCTAGGGTCAGTTATCGTGATAGACTGGAATATTTTCCGGCTTATTTTTTTATTTATCACAATTTGAGTCATAATTGTCAAGTAAATACTTTTAATAGGCATCTAAATATCTCGAAACTTTTCCGTTTTCAAATTGACATAACTTAGCAAAATATTCCTTTAATACATAAGTCTATAATTAATGCACATTTCAAACATAAAAAAAAATGTACAGTATACAGGATGTAATTTGGAAAGCGTCTTTTGTCGCACACCTTAGAACACAATATTTTTTTTTAACACTGGCATAGTTCTACTTCTTTTAAGTGCAATAATTTTTGTATATAACATTCTATGATGTGCCCTGCACCTTAACGTCGTTGTCTAAGGCATCATATCTGGACTCGCGTTACGAAATGCATGTTGGTTGTGGTGTTCATGAGTAGATAAATCTTCTCATAATTATTAGTAAGTCGATTTAAGGGAGTTTTGGAATTCAAAGGAACAGATAAACATCACAGTGTAGATATGAGAGAACTAGGCACATTCAATTTAAAGGATAAGGTAGAAGAATATCACAACAAATATTATGGCCTATAATCATGTCCTGCGAATACCAGACTAAGGCATCCCCAACCCCCAAGATGATGTTACACTACAGACCACAATATGAGAGAGAAAGAGAGAGAGAGGAAGATCAAAGAAGAGATGGCCATACCAGTTTCTTTGAGAGGTCGGAAGAGGTTTTCAAGGCCTAAATCTGACTGTGAGACAGAAATTAAGAATTGGAAGAAAAGATAGAAATAGAGGCAGAAGAAAACTCAGAAAGGGGAGAGAGAACACAAAATAAGAGCCAGAGGAAAATAAAAAAAACGAGAGACAGGGGAAAATATAAAACGAACGAAAATGAAGAATACAAAATATTAGAAAACAGACTGAGGATTAACAGAAGGAGAGCCAGAACAAGATATTTTCTTTTCCGATGAAGTTTTATTTCATCTTCATGATTACGTTGCACCATGCAATAACAGATACTGGTTAGCAAACAGCCAAGAATCGTGAATGAGGTTTCACTCTATGATGAAGAATTAGGGATATGATGTGCCTTCAGTATTCATAGAATTATTGGACATATTTCTTTATTGGATAAATAATCAATAATTCAAAGTACATAAGTCACATGCCTGGAATATTGTAGCGAAATTTATATTGTAATATAAATTTAATTACGTTCTTTTTCGCTTATGATCTATTGTTATGGCTACATCGCAAAACGGCACACGCTTAAAAGATATTTTAGGTCACTGTTGCACCTCGTTTAAAGGCTAGAAATGCCCGCGCTGAACATGCCTGTGCTAACGTTTCCGTGACGGAATTGCGTCGAACGTTCGCAGAAACAAACAGCAGTAATAGCGTAGGGATCTCACGGCTGGTCGGTCGACATATGTTACGTCTACATTCGCTGAAACTCTGTGTGTGCGTGTGTATAAAATATATGTTTGTTTCAATGGTGCACTGTGTTTTGTTTAAGTGAAACTACATGGGTGTCCTGACTCGATGTCACAGAATTCTGTCATATAACCCACCTAGCGTAAGTTGGAAAAAGGAAACCAAATTCACGGAAAACTTCGGAGTATGAAAAACCGTGGTGAATAAATACAATTCATTATGTAGTACGGAGCGATCCATATAAACCTATACAATTTTAATGAATTATATCCGTCTGGAAGTTAGTATAAACTTGGAATTGAGTTTAATGATCTCAGTGGCTTTGGAAGAATCTATGTTGATATCCCTACCATCCACTATGACAATTATGACCACTGTTGGCTATTAAGAATTAGTTCGCAGTTTCTAGTTTTTGCAGTCATAACACGAAAATGAAGTTCTCAATTCGGCAGCATGCTTTTATTGTGAAAACATACTGGAAGACAAATTCCTTGATTAAAACACAACGGACTTGTCGAAGAGAATTCGGTGTGAACAATGTTCTAACCAGGCCAACAATTTGATCGATGGCAAGAAAGCTGGAGACAACTGGCCTGGAATGAGTCAAGATTGTGTTGATGATGGATAGAAGAATTTTAGTGAACTCACCAAAGAAATCATTGCGCCGATCGAGCCAAGAGACAGGTTACTCATATGGCACATGCCATACGTCTAACGATTCCATGGAACGCCCGCACAAATCCGGACTACATGAGAGATAGTGAGTGGTTTCTATAACTGCGAGGTGCGCAGACCTCGCAGTTATAGAAACCACTCTCTATCTCTCGTGTAGTCCGGATTTGTGCGAAGAGGGCCTCGCACCTCGCACGTCGCATGCGTCGGTTCAGAAAAACCAATGCTTTCCTCGGTAATCTCTTAATATCAAAAAAATCTGTGGTCACCAGATCACCTGAACAAATCTCTCCGGACTACTACTTATGGGGCTACTTTAAGGAAAGAGTATACAAGAATAGACCGCGGTCACTTGCTGAATTCCGTGAGGCCATAAAGCCTTGGATTTTCTGCGCACTCGCATCTCGCAGTCATAGAAACCACTTAATATCTCTCGTGTAATCCGGATTTGTGCGAGGCGTCGATTCAGAAAAACCAAGACTTTAGGAATGTAATCAGCAACATTGGCGAGGATACACTTCGAAGAATGTCACGGAATATGGTATGACGAATATAGTTGTGTATGGATGCAGGTGGAAGACATTTTCAACATTTACTCTGAGGAATCTCCCATAGTTACTCTATAATTCAGAACAGATTGCACACGATTGTTATTATTGGTTCAGAAGTTATAGTAAGTCATTAAAATTGTAAAGTTTATATGGATCGCTCTGCATATTGAAGAGTATATAAACAGTATATACTCTGTTATTAATTTACTCCATAATGCAATTATTCCTAGAGCCTCCTCTTGTGAGGTTAAGATCTGTCTTCGAACAGTTGACTATACAACAATATAATTTATAACAGTTATTTTTAATTTGTTATTTTACGGTGCTTTATCAACTGCTATGGTTATTTAGCGTCTGAATGAGATGAAGGTGATGATGCCAGCGAAATGAATCCTAGAATTTGCTCTTAAAGAGTGGAAGGAAAAACCCGGGAAAAATCTTAACCAGGTAACTTGTCCCAACCAGGATCTATCTAATAGTTATGCAGACAGCATTGTTCATTTGAGATACAGAAGCACAGTTTGTAATTTTGATCAATAATTCATTGTAAAGATGTAATATTTCGTATTATCACATCTTATCTGGGTTTTAATAGAATTTTATTTCAATGAAGTATCGAGTTTCTGGAATACTTCCGTTTATTTCCCATAATTTTACCACTTCTCCGTAATTCATATTTACAGGGTTACGGATGCAGAAAGTAATGGAATACAGCTGTTCCATATCATAATCTACGTACAGTATTCCATGCGATGCATGTGTGAAATAATTTCCACAGTCTAGTACAGTTTTATTAACTAATGGACGTCTCCACGAAAAGCGGCAAAACTTTGTTCTGAAAATCTATGACATAACTATGAATCTTCCTTCTGAAATGTATATCACAAAGAGACAGGTGTACACATATGTTCTGATTCTTCCAATGTCATATTTTCTCACAAAACTCGTGAAATGTTAAGTACATAATGCGTAGCGTTCCTCTCCCTCTAAGTGTCTAAGTAGTGTCGGCGTCTCCTTGCTTTGTCAGCCACTGTTTGTCTACGGCTCCCGATGGCCGCTAAAATATTTTCGTTCACTGTTTACTTCATGATCAACATTGTGTACTTTACCAATTTGATCGAGTACCTTTCCTCCCAATTTTGACCTCTGGAAGTTTTCTTCTGTTAGTTTTATCACCGTCGTGTCGACATTTCTGGAGCGCGATAATTAGACGTCTTCTTAATGCCCTTTTCTTTGTGTCTTGTTTTGTTTTCCCTTCGGGTTTGTACTCTTTCTCTCGTTCTCTCTTGTGGGGACTTTAGACTAAGGCATTCGCAAGTGAGGGGACTTTCTCCACGTCGCATCGTTATCACAGCGCAGAGATACCACTTGAAATAACATACAAAACTCCCTGTGTTAATGTAGGTAAATCGCCAACTTCTTGCCGTAATTTGGAACTCGTGTTCCCTTGATTTGTAATTGCATAGGCGTAATATATTACGAAGTTTAAAACAGTTACAAAAATATTTCGAGATGTCCACACAGATAAGACGTTATAGACAGAGTATCCAGCAACATAAAAAGGTGCTTTTGGATTTGCCGTCTGCTTGTCTATAATGTAATGAATCTGTATACCCAAAGCATATTGTAACAACTCAATGCCGGGCATTGATTCGGATACATATTTGTGTAAACATCTGCGACAGAGAAGTAAGCCGATATTTCCTTGGGAAAAATGTCACGGTTTGCATACTCTAAATTTAAATTTACTATTATGTTAATATACATGCAATCATACATAGTGTTCTGCCAAATGGCAGATCTTTCAATACAAACCCAGCACTCTACAATCTTTCCTATTTTCTTTTTCCTCTTATATGCTAATATAACACGCACGCACGCGCACACGCACACGCGCACGCGCACACACACACACACACACACATATACATACATACATACATACACGGTGCAAGGGGTATAAGTGCCGTCCTTTTCACGGTCGTCCCGGTCTACAGGATCAAAAAATGTTCCTACAACATAGAGTCAAAACTTGATAGTTTTCCCAAAAAAAAAAAAAAAAAAAAAAAAAAAAGTATTTCTTCTCTTATATTATTCACGTCATACTGCTTACTTATATCGTCAGTAAAATTAAGAAAACAATTACATCAGTAGATATATCTAGCAAACAGTTAATATTAGGTTAAATACATATTTGTGTGTTCTATTATGTTTTCGTGAAATTAAATAAAATTGCATGCTTAAATTTGTTAATATTCTGGCGTAAGAGACGTGGCAACATGTTGAGCAGGCAGTACTCTGCACAGACGTACAGTACGTACATGTTAGCTGAGTTCTCCCTGTCCATAGGTCTACTGTCCAGCGGATGACAGTTCGGTACCGGGTATTCGATAAACAAATTACAATGTCATTCACAGTTTATGAATAGACCTATCATATGTTATTATTGTTATTAATTTATGGAGAAAGTCGTCGTAATTCAAGTGAGGCAAGAGGGATGTACCGTCAATGTTTTCCGCAAAGAAGGTTACCTAATCGGCGAACTTTTGTAGCAGTTTCTCGACGATTAATAGAAACTGGGAGTCTCTTACTCCGTTTCGAAAATCACACAAACAGAAATTTGTTTAAAAATGGTACTGCTTTATGGAAGCGGGAGAGATTAAAATGTTGTATTTAAAAAAAAATCGTGTAATTTTGTACAGTAAACCAATATTGTTTATTTTTTAGACGTACAATTAAAAAATGGACCCATATTGCCAATATTGTTAGATAAAATGGAAATTTACCGTAAAGTTCTATTAATGAGGTTGAAAGTTTGTATTTGCAGTTCGTTTTATGTAAACAACGGTCCGGCCCTGCATTAGAACAGAGCATCTCTTTCATACCAGTATGTCTGTATCCGCTTGAGCTGTACTGTGTAGCTACTGTAAACTCCCTCCTCCCCATCCAGCAATGTTCCTAAACGCCTAATATTGTAAACTTTACTAATTAGTTAAATATTACAATTAGAAAAAAAATTGAGGACATTTTTTCTTCCTTATGACATGAACAATCATCAGTTAAAATAATAACACTTATATCCCTTACACCCTAAGTGTATGTGTGTATGTATATATATATATATATATATATATATATATATATATATATATATATATATATATATATATTATTACATACACACACACACTGTTTGTACAGTGTGTTTCAAAAGTGATGATCAATAATTTGCAGATGAAAAGTACAAACTAATCCAAGCAAAAAAGCTCCAATATACACTGACACTGATTCGCAAATTAACCGTTGTCGAGATAATGCATATTTTCTGTTGAAATTCCTCGCTGACTAAGAGCAAACGTGCAGACATCCCTAACTGAAATTCACCTAGACACGGTGTTCAAAATGCTGTCCATGCATCTGAACGCAACGTTGTGCTCTTTTCTGTAGTGAGCTGCGAATCCTCTAGGGCCATCGGCGTAGCTTAGCAGGCTAAGGCGCTTCCTTGCCGATCAGGAGTTGCGCTAGGACGCAGGTTCGATTCCCGCTTGGGCTCATTACGTTACCTGATTGGATCTTTCCGAGGTTTTCCCCAAACGTAAGGCGAATGTCAGGTAATCTATGGGAAATCCTCAGCCTGACTTCGCCAGATACCATCTCGCTATCACCAATTCTATCGACGCTAAATAACCTCATACAGCTTCGTTAAAAAACAACTATAAAAAATCCTCTCGGGCAGTCCTGGATCATTCCTTAATTTGCTGAAATGCACGTTCAACCCGAAACCTCAATTCCTGAAGTGTGCTGAACTTAGAAGTGTATATCAGGCTTTTTACAGGACCCCAAACGTAGAAATATAATCAGATTTAAATCCGGTGACTAAAAGGCCACGGTACAGGCCCTCCTCTGCCTAAGAAAATTTCGTATGAACGGTTAATTTGTGGATCAATATTTAGTGAAATATTTTTGCTTCTTTTATTTTGTACTGTTCATCTGCAAATTACTGATTATCACTTTTGAAACACCCTGCACATATAGGCCTATATATTAGATTGGTGCAGAAGTTCGTAGCGTTTTTGTTTCGTGTGATGAGACTCCGGTTGCTATGGGTTTATTTATCGATTGTTATTTTTATTTGAAGTTCAATTGTTGAACTTGAGTTTACATATTGAAGTTTTCATTTTTGCAGATAGTGAATGGAGCCGTGGACGCTAGGAAGTGGAGTGTAAAGTGGAGAAAGTGGAACATTTCCTACATAGAAGCGGAAGCGGCCAGAAACATTTGCGCCGTGTATGGGGACAATGCTATCGGAGAGAGCACGGCAAGAAAATGTTTTCTCATTTTAAGGAGGCTCGTTTTGACATTAGTGACATTCCACATTCAGAAAAACCTTCGGGGCTTGATGAAGACCGTTTAAACACATTAATTCACAATGGTCCACGAAACTGTACCCGAGAACTGGAAAATGTGATGAACTGTGACCATTCCATCATGGTGCGACATTTATTGCCAGTAAATGAGACGTCTTGCACACGCAATCCAAGGAAAACGACCAACAAGACTGCGTGAAGTGATGCTAGTCCACGATAACGCCCGTCCGCACTCTGCTAACCTGACACAAAACACTATTCAGAAGTTGGGTTGGGAAATCATTCCACACCCAACTTATTCACCTAAACTTGCGCCCTCAGATTTTCACCTTTTCCCCCTCTCTATCGAACAACTTTCAAGGAACTTCCTTTCCGGATGAAAATGCGCTCCGAACATGGCTCGACGACTTCTTTAACTCAATACCGCGCGATTTCTACAGGAGTGGAATCGAAAAACTATTCCAGTGTTGGGAGACTGTTGTAAATAATGAAGGAGAATATATATTGTTGATGATTAAATTCTCTCTTACGTGTAACTGATGTGTTTAACAAACTTATGAAAAAAGCTACGAATTTATGCACCAACCTAATAGTATTCTTAGACTTCATTGCCTTTCTCCTTCTTGGGCTACTGAGGCAATTTTCTCTGTGTCTTTATTACTAATCTCAAGTGGAACCCTTATGAAGATGTACTGAAGAGGTGTTATTTCATCGCCATAGTCTCAGAGCGTGGACAGCCTACATGTATTATCTCTTACACTCACACTCATACATATGTACAGTCTTAGAAAGAAGTTTTGTCGCACAGATACTTTACAAGTCCCAGAAAGGAGGCAGTGCGCATGATCAGACATACAACGAAACAAAACTAATTTTATTACCTCAACTAGTCGTTCTCTTGTGAACCAGGTCGCTCGCCTCTGATCATGCGCACTGCCTTTTTTCTGGGATTTACAAAGTATCTGTACGACAAAACTTTTTTCTAAGACTGTACTTTGCTAATTTACATAGACCCTGTCCTCCATAACCTTACGCATTCCTTTGTTCCCTGATCATTAAGGCCTACATCTCTTCCTTTGCCTAGTGTTAGTATTAGGCTCTCAATTCGACCATAAGAAGAACAAGACCAAATTGCTTTAGATATCTACTTCCTATCTGTTCTATATCTGCCTCCTCCACCCTATTCTTCTCTTTATATCCTCGTTCTGGACTATCGATCTAGAAACTATAGCACTTCGTCAGTTTCTGCTAACCGTTTTCTATCGCAACCATACCATGAAACAATCTTCACTTCTGCCTATGTGAAATCTTGCTTTTATGGAGAACATGCATATATCACTAAAATATGTTGAGTAACTAATCATTTATATTCTTGGTGAATTAAGAATCTCTCTGACCTTACTGTTAGTAAATGCCGTCGAAAAGACAACGTGGTGATTTGGCACATTCAAACTTACGAAAGCCACCGGCGTGGCTCAGTCGGTTAAGGCGCTTGCCTGCCGGTCTGAAGTTGCGTTCGGGCGCGGGTTCGATCCCCGCTTGGGCTGATTACCTGGTTGGGTTTTTCCGAGGTTTTCCCCAGCCGTAATGTGAATGCAAGGTAATCTATGGCGAATCCTCGGCCTCATCTCGTCAAATATCATCTCGCTATCACTAATATCATCGACGCTAAATAACCTAGTAGTTGATACAGCGTCGTTAAATAACCAACTAAAATAAAAAAAAAAATTCAAACTTACGATATCGGTATAGGCTATGTTTTGTCTACCTTGGATTATCAACAGTGATAACATACACCGTGCAACACTGCAAGTAGAGCTTAATGTGCATTACAACTTCTTGGATGTCCGCATATTTTTAGTTTAGACATTATAGAATCTTTCTGATTGAGGGCAGCATGTTACTGCCCGCACGAATCTCATTTAGTTATAAATTATGAAATTCTTTATAATTGTATTTTCTACTTTATCATTATCATCGTCACTCCAAGGATTAGGCAATTGCCCGTTCAGACTTCATAATTCATCAGCCCAACGTTGTCTAGGTCTCCCGACGTCACGCCTTCTTCTTGCTTGATAATTTCTTGCTAACAATCATTCATGTGTTAAATCCACTTTTGTCTATAATTCGTGACTTTATCCAATAAAGGCTGTACTTTTAATACTTCTCTTATATCCTGATTTCTAATTCTATCAAGTTTTGTACACCCTTTAACTTGTCTGAGGAACCTCATCTCCGCCGTCTGTATTCTAGCTTTCTGTTTTTTCGCTGGAGCCCAAGTTTTTGCAATATGAAATAACATAAAATGCATATAAAACATACAAGACTACAACCTAATTTTTGTTAATGCACAAGATAATTTTAAGTAATTTAATTCATTTGAATGAAAAATTAGTACGATGTACTCAAAAAGAGAGCTTAAATAGTACTGTACTCTCTAAGCAGCGTATTTCATTTTTAATATTAGTATATACTGCTTTCAGCATATCCTGGCAACTAGGCCTAACATATGTAAAATGCGGTATGTGCGTTAAATTTTATCGTGCTAGACAATTTATGCACCGTATCATTTTTCAAACCGACTGAGCTGTATGCAAAAAAAAAAAAAAAAAAAAAAAAAAAAAAAAAAAAAAAAAGGTTTAGCTTCGATATTCATTTGAAGCTATGATTGCAGGTTCAGGTCCTGCCAAGGGCTCGGATATTGTCATTGTCACTGTGATATACTACGTCAAGAATCTGAGGACTGTCGATCCCACAATACGTTTAATGTCGTAACCAAAAGAAGATCACACTGAAATAGTGTGAAAAGCTAGGCAGGTAGATTTTAAAGAGAATAACACCAGAGGACCAGTAGGAGGAAATATGAAGGGTTCAGAGCC
Organism: Periplaneta americana; assembly: GCF_040183065.1. Classification (NCBI taxonomy): domain Eukaryota; kingdom Metazoa; phylum Arthropoda; class Insecta; order Blattodea; family Blattidae; genus Periplaneta; species Periplaneta americana. The sequence continues at coordinate 37,083,967 of NC_091125.1, forward strand.
ATAGTGGGCCAAGCGCCATTTATTATAAAGGGAGAAAACAAGAGTTAAAATTGAGTGATTACCAATAATTTAACGAAACATATAGCAAGTAGTCCACACCTGCGGAGTAACGGTTAGCGCGTCTGGCCGCGAAACCAGGTGGCCGGGTTCGATTCCTTGTCGGGGCAAGTTACCTGGTTGAGATTTTTTTCGGGGTTTTCCCTCAAACCGATATTGGCAAATGCTGGGTAACTTTCGGTGCTGGACCCCGGACTCATTTCACCGGCATATCACCATCTCATTCAGACGCTAAATAACCTAAGCTGTTGATAAAGCGTCGTAAAATAACTTAATAAAATAAAAAATATAGCAAGTAAGATAAAGTATGTACATTAAAATTAAATGATATGTCAATCTTCATTAAATGATAGTATTAGTTAACTTTAACCCTTGCTTTCTCCGTTTTTAATAAATGGTGCTTGGCCCGCTATGGCTCTGAACCCTTCATATTCTCTTACTATAATAAATAAATAAATCTAACTTCCTGTAATTGATGCAAATATCCGGAATCAAGCATTCTACTACCAAATTATATATAGGCTACTCGTAGTACTGTAGAAGACACGAATGAACATTCTTAGAAAACAGATTTGCAATTTTTTTTAAATTCATAACAGGCTTAAATTCACGAACCGGGTCTCCCGACCTTATTTCGTTTCCAAAGAAATCAATGTGATGTGTTGTCATTGTTCTTTGTCAGCAAGGAGCTTCATACAGGCCAGAAATACATTTTTTTTTATTTCTGTTTCATTATTATACAACATGTATTTGAATAAAACGCAAAAAAAAAAAAAATGATACCTATAGGAGACATATCAGTGAAACTGTATTATAAGAATGTAGTTTCCATAATAGTACATTATGCAACGAGCCTATATTGATAGTAATTAAGAAGCGAGTATGGACATTTATGAAACGAGCGCAAGCGAGTTTCATAATTTTCATACGAGCTTCTTAATTACCATTATAGGCGAGTTTCATACGATTTTTTATGCTCGACCATATTTCTAACTTGAAATTATTCAGATGTATACATTTTATTTGTATCTGACAAGATCGGAAGTGACCTTGTTCTAGGTCGTGAATTGTGAGATGTGCGCAGACGCGAAAGTATTGATTTTTTCCGAGGAACAATAATGTCATTGACCTTGTGTAATCCCGTTAAACGTGGTATAACCTTGATTATTGAATTCGACATTGAAAAACGAGATGACAAATTGAATTTATTTGAATATTATTTACAATTAACGCTAATTATTATAGTAACAGAATATAACCTTCTGCTACAGTATTGGATTTCCAGCCTCCGTGACTTTTCGCTAATTATCTTTCGATTGCGTATCCGAGAATAATCGATACTTGCGGTTTTATAACGGTACAAAGCTGACTTGTCATTGGCTGAACACGTGTAAGCTGAGTTGTCATTGGCTGAACACCTGTACTTTAATGAGTAGGTGTACTTTAATGACATGCTTTGAAGGACTGCTACCAGGTGTATAATTACTACATTTCGGCATAGTCGAGCATAAAATAATTTTCAAATTCTACATATATAGGCCTAACTGCCTTGCTGCAGCAGTAAAAATCGATTGCAACGAATATAATCAAATTAACTGAGATAATATTATCAAAATATTTTTATCCAAATGTCCAAAACACAAAAGAATTAATTATAGAAAGAAACGACAAACTGAATCAGATTTTCCTAAGATATAATAAGGAAATACAAGCCACCAAGGTAGCTCAGCCAGACCAGATGCCAGAGCGCTGGCTTACGACAACCGTGGATCCGAGTTCAAATCTCGGTAATGGTGGAATTGTATTTAAGATGGACAAAGCTAAGGTTATGAGGGTTTTTCTCACGGTTCTCCCGTTTCTTCTTCGTCATTTCACCAATATTATTATTCTCCTTTCATTATCTCCGACTCGAAAAATATGACACCACTCTTGCACTTATACGACGCCGAATCGATCGTCCGCCATTGTGGTTGTTCCTCGCGGTTTGTCGAAAGATCGATAAACTGCAGTAGTATTGGATTCAAGGCGACTCATGGATCTCCAAAAGGACCACCGGAGTCTCCCCAGATTCTTGTTTACCTAATGGATGGACAGGAATAAGTGATGTGATGAATGGTGCAGCCGGCTTAGCCAGGAAGCACAACCGGCACGCAATCCGTTATATTAAGAATGCACAAATATAGATTACTATATGAAGAGTCCACTGCAAGAATGATGGCCGTCATTTGGAATACATTTTGCAGGAGAAGCGATTGAAAGTTTGAAATGCTTAGCGCTCAAAGCTTAACTGTGATCCGATCATTACTGGACAATGACTATCAGTGTTAATGCCATATAACTCTGTATGTACATTCTATATGTCTTAAGCTATGCATTGACAGTCTTGGTTCATTTTCGACAAGAAAGTGACATCCATCATTCTTGCAGTGGACTCTTCATATGGAATGAAGTGCTTAGGGATACCCGATATTCTGACCAATAAGCACCTCTATACCTCTACGAAAATAAAATCAAAATATATTATATGAAAAGTTCCGCATCGTAGCATCGTGGTCTAAGGCATCACGCCTAGCACTCGTGTTACGGAATGAGCGCTGGTTCGAGTCCTGATAGTCCTGATGGGAGTATAAATTTCGATCAGTGTATGGAACCGGTGTCGACCCAGCATCGTAATGTATTTGGAGAGCTACGTTAGGCAGCGAATCCGATTTCGAAAATCAACCATAAAGGGTGGAGAGATCATCATGCTGATAACGTGTTAATCCCTACTGGTTTGATGAGAGTTCACCTCTGCTGCGGAATGTGGACGTGAGGCCAGCAGTTAACTGGCCGGTCTTGGCCCTTCATGGGCTGTCACATCACGAATTATTTATGTGTGACAAAAACCCAGCTGTAGTCAAAATCGAAACTGAAAAACAGATAATCGAACAAGTATTTACTATAGTTTTCACATACTTCATGCCATGTAGGAAATACATTTTCGGAATATATTTGTGATACTGGTATTAAACTACAAAAAGGATTTTAAAATAAATGAACTTTTGTTAATAAATACAAAATTAAGATTTCACAGCATTCCATTTAAAGTAATACTGAAGTACGAAAATAAAGTTCGGATTTAAACAAGAGATAATATTAAGTGGTAGCAGATTAAAGGAGGTTTTTAAGACCGCTTTCAGGCGAAAAACTAATTACAAACACACTTATATTTAAATTAAGTTAAACATGCAGTAGAAAAAATATTATCCGTGCAATATTGTCTTCTATATACTGACGGAATACACGATGAACAATTTCTTTATTTGAAATCTAATAAATGGGCGATTAGACCATGTACATTGTGAAAAGGATATGAAAGGAACAGGAATATTTCCTTTATATATATAAAGCTAACATCTTCAGTTGAAACTGTGACGGTGATGTATGTTTCAAAGAAATCATATCGGCTGCTATCCCAGAGAATTAAATTACGAAAGACTCAAAAGTGGAATGAGTCACGACAACAAACGAAATGAAATCTGTTGCCAAGATATGCAAATAAAAATCATTAGCTATTCACTTATACGACTGAGCGACGTGTAGGCTGAACTTATTTTGTAGTTAGTTATGGTTTCTTAACATTTCCTGCGGTATGTTTGTAATTCTGTATTAAAAATTAATTCGAGTACACAATGAAGAGAAATGTCTCAACTGTGGCACACCGCCAACCGGATACCGGCAGGAGTCAATGACGCAATGGGGCCACCCCTTTCTATTTAATAATCAGTACACCACCCTTGTACATATTTATATACGAAATTAGGGCGTTCTCCATCATATATCTTTTTGTTATACTGATATCTAAGTTAATTACTGTAGCTGTTGAGACCACGCTATGCTAACTTTGACTACAGTGATAAAACATTATGTCTTTGTTTTTGCATATTATATTACATTACTGAGCTGTAATTTGACATATTATGACAATAACGATCTTGAGCGAGCCAAATGTTTGCTAGGACCATTATTAGCGAGCGTGCTATCTCAATTACGTCAGAGTAGAATAAAAAAACACTAATTTCAACGACTGTTTGGCACACTTGAAACTTCAATTACGCCGTTTTTCGCAGAAATTCGTAATTTAACAAAACTTAAGATCTTGAACTTTAAGGGAAATCGCGTTCAAAATAAAATCCTACTGACAATGAGACTGATTAAGTCAAAGAGGCCGACAATTCTCACCAAAGTGTATCGGGGTCCTATCCCGGGCATATTCCGTGAAATTGCTGGCGACTTCTCTGCCACACTCATTTGATTATCGTGTTCATTTAGTATCGTCTTCTCGTATCTGAATAGACTCTACATTTGAAAGGGGAGATTAAAGAAGAAATACGATTATTATTATTATTATTATTATTATTATTATTATTAAAAATTCAATTCATATCATTCATTGATAGTTTTCTGGCCAAGGGCAGGTCTTTCACTGAAAATCCAGCATTCTCCAATATTCCCTATTTTCCGCCTTCTTCTTAGTTTCCGCATACGATCCATATACCTTAATGTTGTCTAACATCTGATATCTGATTCTGCCCCGAACGTTTCTCCCGTTCATCATTTCTTCCAGTAAATCCTTTAGTCAGTTTTCCTCAGCCAGTGACCCTGCCAATTTCTTTTTCTCTTCCTGATCAGTTTCAGCATTTTCCTTTCTTCAATTATTCTTTCTAGCACATCTTCATTTCTTATTCTGTCTATTTCACAAGCTTCATTCTTCTCCATATCCGCATTTCAAATCCTTTCAGTCGTTTCTCTTTACTTCGTCGTAATGTCCATGTTTCTGTCTCATAAAACGCAAATTCCACATAAAGAACGTTATTAGTCTCTTCCTTAGTTCTTTCTCCAGAGGTCCATACAAGAAGTTCCTTTTCTATTAAAAGCTTCATTTACTGTTGCTATCATCTGTAGAATTCCTGTCGGCCTGAGTGGCGCAGTCGGTAGAGTACTGATCTTCTGTGCCCGAGGTTGCGGGTTCGATCCCGGCCCAGGTCGAAGGCATTTACGTGTACTTAAATGCGACAGGCTTATGTCAATTGATTTACCGGCATGTAAAAAAACTCCTGCGGGTCAAAGTTCCGGCACACCGGCGATGCTGATATAACCTCAGCAGTTGCGAGCGTCGTTAAATTAAACAATTTAAATTTTGTAGACTTCCTGACAGCAGCTCGTGTTACTACTATGCATGACAGATCAATAAGAGATGCAATGAATGAACTAGAAAACTCTGGACCGTGACAAAGGCAATAATGATTGTTTCAGGGTCCAGTGGTTTGTCTTTCTTCGTTAATCCTTGTATCGTGAACCTTATCACTTAATTTGCATGCTTCACTAAAATAGGTTGTATGTGAAGAGACCAACTACGTAGATCGTAGAGCGATGCAGGGTGAACACTGATGCTCAAAGGGTGAACACAATACTTCCCAACATAAAACTTAAAAGAACTACACCTGTGAAAATAACTGGATATTGTTACTTCTAACACAGGCTCTTCTGTAAAGAGACAAGAGAGCTATTGGTGGTAACACAAATGATCACACCTAACCTTAACCAAACACTTGGCTAGCTTAAGCCCAACCCCTACACAAGTCTGCTACTGTTGACTCTTTCTGCAGCCTCGATGCCTGACCACGAATCTGAATCAGCTTTAGAAACACACTGCAATCCTGTTGCCTCAAGATGCCACTGTCAGTGACAAAAAACGCTTCATACTTAAATTTTGAGCTCTCTACAATTACTTCAATAGAGTCCTCAGTAGATATCAAGTTTATTACTGCCACAAAACTGCAGCGTGCTTTACCGACGTCGATATCTAGGTCTTTTTCTCGTTTCAACTTTAGACGGGACTGCGGTAGGGCTTCATAACGTAGGCCGACAACACACTAAAACACAGTACACAGTTAAGACGCGCTCAAAGGACCGAAAAATCGCCTGCTTATATTAACGAAGTTCGTCTTACTCGAATTCTGATCGATTTTTGTTATAATGAATCCACTATCACTCTTTCAGGTCAAAACACTTTCTCATGGTTTGTAGTTAGTAATAATGAATTTCGAATTACGTACCTGTGAACCTTTCTGAATACTATGTTATAAGAATGTATCATCAATACTTAGGGTTGTGAGTATAAAAGATCATCATTACTAATTTTATAATAATTAATCTTATATCTAGTACACAAATCAATTATTATCAACTGAACCTGATCCCATTTGAATTCATATACAATATACAATGTTCAAAAAATCATTGTACACACAACATACATAACACAATATTGTAACATAGTTTCACTCGTGTGTTTTTTTTTACCATTTTAACGTTCAGATGTATCTATTTGTAATTTTACTAAACTCAAAACATGAATGAAAGTGATGATCTTTTATACTAACAATTTTAATTCAATTTTATGTTGCTTGAGAATTATGTAGTATAATATTAGTGCTTTTGTTGTATTTTTATGATTACAGATGTTATGGCTATTGCTTGTATTATTATTATTATTATTATTATTATTATTATTATTATTATTATTATCATTAAGTAAGTTTATCTGAAGATGCCGTAACAATGACGACAACGTTCATATATTTCAAATAGGGTAAACTAGGGTCTGTTGGACAGTCGGGCATGTTGGACACTCCGTAATTTAAAGTGTTACCACGCCACTTGTGGGCACCACATTCAGCTAGAAGTCAATGACGGAAGTAGGCACGAGTGGGGCTACTTCCGTCATTGACTTCTAGCAGAATGTGGTGCCCACAAGTGGCGTGGTAACACGTTAAAGTACAGAGTGTCCAACATGCCCGACTGTCCAACAGACCCTAGTTCACCCTATGTTTGCATAATATTATTTCCAATAAATAAATACGTTTCTTATTGTTACTGAAATTTATGTTGTAATTAATCCTATAAAGCTTATCGGACTTTCCAAATGTAAATTGTAAAATAAGAGAATGATTAAGACTAATAATGAAACATTTAAATCATTAAGTCAGATAGATATAAGCTGCACAGTGGATGATGTAAAATTTTCCAGTACATTCGCTGCAGGGTATCAATGTTGACACTATGAACACGTTGCTGTAACGTCTGAAAAGACCTGTAGCTATGGCAGAGCAAATGGCGATTCCGTGCCATCCCCAAGTACTGAACTCAACGACCTAATCTAAAGCAATCTTGGTTCTCTCAGCAGGGGAAGGCTTTGCATTAACAGAGCCTTGAATTACTCCCAATGCATAAAAATTAAGGATCATTTTGTTAACGATTTATAGAAAATTGGTCAACTTATCCAGGAAAATGGTCTTTGACTCTTTCTTCTCCCTTTCTCTAATGAGTAGAGTTTGGCATGGTGGTGCATGGCGTGAGGGAAGGAATTTTACCCGGGCGGAGAGGGCGGTCGATTCCGACAGGCTGATAAGGTAATCGAGGCGAGCCGCTGCCGCACTTGCTCCCTCAATCGATTTCTCATTACGTCACCCCTCCCAAAAATGGCTTTCCAACTCCCTGTACCAGCAAGCTAGATTTATGTGAACGATAGAAACCAATGGCTATGGATTTCTCTTGGAAACTATCCTTTTAAAAAACACAAACTCCTGACAATGTCTTCTCACAACTATGTATGATATTCAAAAAGCCACTAAACTTAAAGTGACAGGTTTGTTAAAAGTTTCTATATTTGGAACCAGTTACTGTCAAAATCATTCAATTTGTGAAAGTGGATATAGGGGATTTTGAATCTACCGTTTTTGATAGTATCACCACAGTCTAGTACGAGGGCTATTCATAAAGTAACTTCCGTTTATTTTTTTACAAACTTGTGAATGACGTTACAGAATTGGGTTACAATACGTTTGAAAGTATACACTCTAATTTATTTTTCCACATAGTTTCCAGTCACATTGAGACACTTGTCGTAGCGTTTGACGAGCTTTGAAATTCCGCAATCGTAGAATTCGGCCGCCTGCGACTGAAGCCAACCTACGACGCTCGTTTTCAACTCTTCGTCATCGTCAAAGCGCTTCGAGCAAAGCCACGTCTTCATGTGCATGAAGAGATGGTAATCGCTAGGCGCAAAAGTGATGCTTTTCTCGATCAGATTGTGACAGGAGATGAGACTTGGGTGCGGTATGTGAATGCAGAAACAAAGCTTCAATCAATGCAGTGGGGCCATACTCACTCGCCGAAAAAAACCCACAAAGTGTCGCCAAACACTTTCCACGACGAAACTCTTGGCAACTGTCTTCTGGGACACAAAAGGAATTTTGCTAGTGGAGTTCTTGGAGAGGAATGCCACAATTAACGCTGAGCGTTACTGTAACGCATTAACAAACTTCAAAAGGGCCATTCAAAACAAACGTCGTGACATGTTGAACCTTGGGGTGATTTTCCTGCATGACAACGCCCGGCCGCATATAGCGCATCGTACTGCGACCAAACTGCAAGAGTTCAACTGGAAAGTATTGGATCATCCTCCCTGTAGCCCAGATTTAGCGCCTAGCGATTTCCATCTCTTCATGCACATAAAGACGTGGCTTGGCTCGAAGCGCTTTGGCGATGAAGAGTTGAAAACCAGCGTCGTAGGTTGGCTTCAGTCGCAGGCGGCCGAATTCTACGATTGCGGAATTTCAAAGCTCGTCAAACGCTACGACAAGTGTCTCAATGTGACTGGAAACTATGTGGAAAAATAAATTAGAGTGTATACTTTCAAACGTATTGTAACCCAATCCTGTAACGCCATTCACAGGTTTGTGAAAAATAAACGGAAGTTACTTTATGAATAGCCCTCGTATATACAGTCACGAAGCTCAATACGTAGTAAATATACATCCATAGGTAGTTGCTGACCACTAGGATCGCTACTATTGCCTCATTACAGATAATGTGAAATAGTACCTGCACCTCTTAAACTCAAGTTTCGTGACTATATATATTAGACTGTGGTATCACTGAGAATGAATACATCTTTAATGGCTCACACATCTCTCTGTCTCTCTATCTGTCTCTCTCTCTCTCTCTCTATATATATATGTATGTATGTATGTATGTATGTAGTCCACACCTGTGGAGTAACGGTTAGCACGTCTAGCCGCGAAACCAGGTGGCCCGGGTTCGATTCCCGGTCGGGGCAAGTTACCTGGTTGAGGTTTTTTCTGGGGTTTTTTCCCTCAACCCAATATGAGCAAATATGAGTAAATGCTGGGTAACTTTCGGTGCTGGACCCCGGACTCGTTTCACCGGCATTATCACCTTCATCTCATCCAGACGCTAAATAACCTTAGATGTTGACAAAGCGTCGTAAAATAAACTACTAAATAAATAAATGTATGTATGTATGTATGTATGTATGTATGCATGCATGCATGTATCAATTAAGATACATTGATTTGTGGGTGATGATAACTGTAACAATCTGATGTTGACCATGTATAGGATTCTGATTATTGCACAAATAAACAGGTTGCAATCCCAATTAAGAACGTCAGATTAACCACCATTCTAGAATGAACAAGTCTCCCTTCTCTTGGTTTGCTCTGTCTTGCGCCATGCTAACTATCGCATTATTCCAAGAAGCCAAACTGATTCTAAATGTATAGTACTGGACCAAAGGATCCAATCACTGCCGCTGCTAAAATGATTATGACGACGATGATGAAATTAATGATAATAAGGTATTAGTCACTGGCGTAGCTCAGTCGGTAGGCATCTTGCCTAATGATTTGGAGCTGCGCTCGATTCCCACTTGGGCTGCTGAGGCGAACGAAGCGAATGCCGCGACCGAGAACGAACGAACAAACGAACGAACTTGGGGGAGAGGCCTGAGAGAAGTATGATGCCCGGCAGAGTATGTCTTTATGCCTACACGTTAATTTTAAATCAGTGCACTCATTAGAACCAGGTATCCAGCTTTGAAGTCTGTAGCCCTATGATCTTTAAGTTTATTTAGTTCGCCTTATTTTGCATTGACTTTAAATTGTCGGTAGAAAAAATAGTTTTTATAATATTGGCTATTCAAGTAAACATATGTGCAGCAATTATTAATCAAGTTACTACAATGTTTATAAATTTGAATTTAATTTTAAATTTACATTCACATTGTAAGCACACGCAAGAGCCCGGAGGGAGTTAGTTCCTTTGGACTTTGGTTTTTCCTTTGGACTTTGGTTTCCCTTTGGACTTTGGTTTCTTCCGAGGTTTTCCACAGCCGTGGGACTGAAGCCGGATGGTCTATGGCGAGTCCTTGGCATCAACACCTTTGATTGATTACCCCCTTTGATTTGATTACCTGGTTGGGTTTTTCCGAGGTTTCCCCCACCGAAAAGGCAAATGCCGGGTAATATTTTGGCGAATCCTCGGACCTCATTTCATCTCACTACATCTCGCAAAAAAAAAAAAAAAAAAAAAAAAAAATTGTACAACATTGTAAAAATTTTAGAAAATTACTAAATTGTAAAACTATAAAACTTTGTAAAAATTGTAATTGTAATATTGTAAAATGTTGACATGTTCCACATCTTAAAGCTTCATTGCTCATGTAAGATCTATGGAATAAAATAAATGAATGAATGAATGAATGAGTCGCTCAGTAGACAACAAGACTGGCGGCATAATAAGACGGCGTAGGCAATGCCCAAAGAAGTTAATTATTTGTTTTCGTTTTTCCGAGGTTTTCTTCAACCATAATTCCGAGGTTTTCTCCAACCATAAGGCAAATGCCAGGTAATCTGTAGCGAATTATGTCTCATTTCGCCAAATATCTTCTCACTACCACCATTTGATACAGCGTCGTTAAATAATCAACTAAAAATAAAGTATTGATTAATAACTTTATTTTGATACTAAGTTACGCCAACAGCAATTAATAAAATTGTTAGGTCGAGGCAAGGTTCGTCGGTTTTTGCGAATCCTGCTTAGGGCATGGTCGTTTGCCCGTTGTCAAAGTGATGTCCAGTGTTTTACAGATGCTGATACTTTGTACCACTGCGCTCACCGTTAAGTTACAGTGTAAGAGAAAAAATCCTCTGTATGAGTATGAAAAACTCTGGATAGATAAAGGAAGATTCCAATATATTCCAACGGTTTTTCAACTCAGTGATTATTTCAAGATGAAATGATTAATGGACTGAATAGGCCCTATATTTTAAGAGAGATGACGAGCCCATGTTCAAGCATTGATGTCTGTGAATTGTAGGATAAAAAGGAGAAGAAGATACGAAGAGTCTCACAATAAGGAACTCAAGAGATCCCACACTTCATAAAATGCGAAGTTATGTTTTTCGAATAGGGAGTATCCCGCAGGAAGCACCTATATTTTCTTAGTGTGAGACTTAATGGAACCGGATTCAAGTTGGCATTTCTCTTCCATTTGAAGAGGACTGATATAGCTATGTGAAGGGGTGGAAGATGACTAGAATTGGTCCAAGAAGAAGATTTCTCCCCATCTCCATTCTGTTTTCTTATTATTGCTGGCGGCGCAAGCTATGATAGCCCCCCAATGGGCGATCAATTTACACTCTGAGTACGTATCACAACCCGCCTGCCTTGCAGAGCTGTAAAACCGATACGCTACTAGCAGCTTCGTTAGGATCTTTTAACTAGTGCACACAAATCTGTCACTGTCACCTGAAAATGGTAGCAGAGCGACGGGAGGCTCGCGCTTATTGTGTTCTGCACGGCAGTTAATCCAAATTGAATCTTTATAAACACATTCAGAATCGCGGGTTAAGCGACTGTGTGCTCTCCAACTGCCAACTTTGACACATGAATAAACAACATATTTCGCAGTACGTAAACAAAGTCTGATATTATGTAGTGCCCATACACACACAAACAGGCAAACAAAGATCGTTTAAAATAAAAATGCATAGCTCGTAACAATCAGAAACAGTATGCATTTTATGTGAATAATAATTATATTTTCTGCGGTGATTTAAAAAGTAACTGAAAATCCACCGGACCCGGGTTCAATTAGAAGCAGTAAAGTGATGATTTATTACTCTTCCAAAGGCAATGGAAATGCATTAATTGTCTAATCTAGTCCCGTGTCGCTTACAGTACGAACCACGTCACTATGAAATTGTTATTTCTGAATGTCTAATGTTGTTTTCTAATTATCAAATTATTGTGCATTCTTATATTTTTGTAAATATATTATAAAAATACACATAAGTACAAAATACAGATACAGTAGATAACAATACAACTAAAATAAAATAATAATACATACGCATAAAGAGGGTATAATAATATTTATGCCATCATATTATAAACAGGCTGTTACAACATCGAATATCGTTCGTAATCGGCTTATTATGGCACGCGTGTCGATAATAGCAATGACGTATTCGCTATATGACGTAATACCGGAACGCTTAGATGGGATGCACGTAACTCGTCTAGCTTCTACGCGCCGTGTAACAAGAAATGAAATGCAGGATACAAGGTAACGTATCATTTATTTCCAATCTTCAACAATTTTGTATCACTTTTGTACTATCACATAAAACAGCTCTGTGGTTCAGAGAAACTATATTAACAAAATAAAGGAACATTTCTAACATGAACTCCAAGATCTCTTTACTCAATGCCAATGCCAGGCGCAACTAAGCGATACAAACATATGAAGACAATTTGTCAGTTATGGATCCCGAATTTCTTCCACAATTTATTTCCTACAATTTATGCCATAAAGTGTTAAATCCAACTCGTGGATAATCTTATTATGACACTCATGAAAATTATCGCACGAATGATATACCATAATCAAGATTATTCACTTGTAGCATAATAACTAATAATAAATATGAGAATCGTATGAGCATTGCTCGTGTTCGGTTGCAGTTCATAAAAGTTTTTAATAAAACATGAATAGGACTATAAAAATGGCGGCCGGGTAGCTCAGTTGGTAGAGCAGCTGGAAGGTCCGGGGTTCGATCCCAGGTGGTGTCGGGATTTTTTCTCGTTGCCAGACTTTCAGAACGGCCCCGAGGTTCACTCAGCCTCCTATAAAATTGAGTACCGGGTCCTTCCCGGGGGTAAAAGGCGGTTAGAGCGTGGTGCCGACCACACCACCTCATTCTAGTGCCGAGGTCATGGAAAGCATGGGGCTCTACCTCCATGCCCCCCAAGTGCCTTCATGGCATTTTACGGGGATACCTTTACCTTTATGCCTATAAAAATAAAGCAGAAACTAAAGTAAAGTGAAAGCCACAATGAAATCACATAATATACAGTAGAATTCCTCTTAACTGGCACCGAAGGGACCAGGCTAGTTCCGGATGCGAGATTTTGCCGGATAATTGAATAAATACTTGTATATACAAACAAAAGTTCGTATTTCATGGTGCTAAATGTTAAAACTGCAGCATTGTGAAGCTTATTTCTCTATCACTTGCTCATAACTGAATAAACATAAAAACTGTGTGAATTTTCCTTACTAAAACACATCACATAACACAAATAATACGCTAATTTTAGATTCGAATATTCACTGAAAACGAAAGTTCTTGCGAACTTCCTAATGTGGCAACACTGACGGCCCGAACATAACTAAATAAACATAAAAAACTTTATGGATTTTCTTTATTAAAACACATTACATAACACAAATAATACACTAATTTTAGGTTCGAATATTCACTGAAAACTAAAGTTCGTGCGAACTTCCTAATGTGGCAAAACTGACAGCCGAACATAACTAAATAAACATAAAAACTGTGTGGATTTTCTTTATTAAAACACATCACACAACACAAATAATACACTAATTTTAGATTCGAATATTCACTGAAAACGAAAGTTCGTGCGAACTTCCTAATGTGGCAAAACTGATGGCTCAGACTGGCAATATGGCAGTTTTAAACATTTTTTTTTTTTTGCCCAGCCAAAAGTGCCGTTGTTTTGGTATTGCCGGTTGAGACGATGAATATGGTAAAATTATGATGATAATGATTGTGATGGTGGTGATGATCGTAATATCCTCTGCTACATTTCTACAATTTCTATACTATAGAGAGTTCGCCAGGAAAGAGTTTCGCTCAGGTAGACCTAAATGTCGTTGGCCTTCCTACTATTACAGATCGAATTCGACTGTTGAGGAAATAGTGAGTACATTTCTCCCGACTAGAAAGAGCATGGGAAGATTTTGTGTTGCGAAGTTTGGACAGATAACATAGACTCAAGGGACGTCAAGGTTAGATCATTAATATACAGATGACTTCCATTTAGTACAGTTGAGTTTAGTTTATGATAATGCAGTACACAATAGGATAGCGAAAATAAATTTATTATTGGCCTACGTATATTACGAAGAAATCGTGCAAAAAATGGCTACGGTAATTTCCTGGAGTTCAACAACATATCAGGATTTCAAAAGTACATATCCATGTTACGTTATTTTCTATAATCGGTTATTTTCTATAATCGGTTATTTAAGAACGCTCTATCAACTGTATTTTTATCTAGAATTGCTGCAATTGGTGACAGCGAGTTGGTATTTAGCGAGATTAGTCCCAGGATTCGCCACGAAAGTATCTCACATTCGTTTTACAGTTGGGAAGAACCTTTGAAGAAATAAAACCTGGCAATCAGACCAACCGGGATTTCAATCCACTCGAGGAGCAGCCTCAGAAATGAGTCACCTTGACATCCTCTTAACTACGTCAGTGATCCATTCGCTCTTTGTTTATATTAGAAATATTGGTAGAAATATGAAACTTAAAATAAAATAAAATGACGAAAAGAATTATAATAAACAATTTCATCATCTTATAGATAGCAAACACTGTACTCTCAGCAAAAAAACAATCATGCCAAACCATTGGAAGTATGCCCTTGTATGTACTCTCTTATCGATTATAAAATTTCCCCTTTTTCAGCTGGACATATAACTTTCGGGATTATCAGAAGTTCAAATTTTTCTCGCAACATTTACATGAATCTAGTATGTTATCTAACAACGATATTGAATTAGTCAAGCGATACGACTTTTAAACATTAAACGTTGAACCTGAAATGCAATGTATTCATTCATAGTGTTCTGGCAAAGAGCAGGTATTTCACTGCAAACCCAACATTCTCCAATCTTTCCTATTTTCTGCCTTCCTCTTAGTCTCTGCATATGATCCATCTATCTTAATGTTGTCTACAATCCAATATCATCTTCTTCCCCGAACTTTTCTTCCGTTCACTATTCCTCCCAATGCATCCTTCAATAGGCAGTTTCTTCTTAGTCAGTGGTCCAGCCAATTTCCTTTCCTCTTCCGGATCAGTATGAATAGGCTATTATTATTTCTTCATCCACTCTTTCTAGCACAGCTTCATTTCTTATTCTGTCTGTACATTACACACACTCCATTCTTCTCCATATCTACATTCCAAATGCTTGTAGTCGTTTCTGTTCACTTCGTCGTAATGCCTATATTTCTGCACAATACAATGTCACACTCCATACAAAGCACTTCACTAGTATCTTTTTTAAATTCTTTTTGCAGAGGTCAGCAGAAGATGCTCTTTTTTATATTAAAAACTTTCTTTGCCATTGCTATCCACACACTGTAATGTCATCAAATATGTTTACTATTTACAGTCTTCTTAGCAACAAAATATTCGAACCATTGTTGAAGAAGAATACAGGTATTTAAACTTGCTTCATAAACAGATCATCGCGTACTCTACTTGCAAGATCTGGTAACGCTGACTTCTTCCTTCATGGATCCATGGCTGGTTCCACTCTAAAAGACTTCTCTAAAACGTTCCCGTCTTACAGGTAATATTTTCAGCAAGAGGCTTCGAGTTTCAGCTTATTATATCCTGCTGGTCTCTTCCTAGGACAGTGGCATTATAAATTCCTGGCGTTTTGTCCCGTAACTCTTCCTAGTCGGGTCACGGCGTGGGCGTTGGAAGAAGCGATGTGAATGTATTTATAAGCCGTCCAGTAGGTCTGCCAAACCAACCAACAACCCATGGGACTAGACTGTGAGGCTCGCACCCACCCGTGGCTCCCATTTAACACCGAACCAGGAACTTGCCCCAAGCAACTTCACGGTCAGTGGCGGTTTATGACTACTATGTGAAACCAGAAATGTATAATAAAATAAAATGGCGGTTTATGACCACATATGGTATATAACATTAATTACAAGTTAAAGAAAATCCACTGAGTCGAATAATCACATTGCTACGGTGAAATTAAAATGTAAAAAAAGATTGCATAATTTTAAATCTATCAAATTTATCCTTAAAAATAAAACTGATTTCAATTCAGAAAGTCATTGCTGTATCATAATTACTTAATTTTAATTATGAATAGGAGGTGTATAAATCTCTTTCTATAGCTATCAGAATAGAACAAGTTCAAAATTCCTGTCTCCAATTATAAATTTATATCTTTTCCTAAAATAATTTTAAATTTTAGACGGTACTCAAAGTTGATGAAATGATTATGAATTTGTTTACGATCTTGAAACAACATACGAATAATGATAACAGCGAAACCGAAGACTTCCGAGAAATCCCGTCTCATAAATCTAAAATTTAACAAAATCTTGCAGTAATCCAAATCCGTCATATAAAAAGTCGCTCTACTCTAGCCTATGTACAGTGAGGGACAAATTGATGACCGGGCGAAAATGTTTCAAGATATGTGTCGCAATTCATAAGAGGCTATAGTTTTAATTCCTTCTCAGCATAGATTGTAAAACTTGAACAGAAAAGCGAAGAGAATATCTCGTCAGCATATGACCGAAAATTTTCGGCTCTGAGCATGCGCAATGTGGCATTCTTTGACTTAAAAAAACCTCGAGTCGCTCAACTATTATGTTCCTCATTGTATGTATGTATGTATGTATGTATGTATGTATGTATGTATGTATGTATGTATGTATGTATGTATGTATGTATGCATGCATGTATGTATGTATGCATGCATGTACGTACGTATGTATTTTTTAAATATTAGTTGAACGGCATGTCCCATTACAATAAAGGTCTTGCTAGCTGCATGCTTACAATAGTATAATACATTATACCTCGTGTGTGTGTGTGTATGGATGCATGCATGCATGTATGTATATGTGTGTGTGTGTATTTACGTGTATATATGTATAATAAAGTCAACCCCTTGTTTGGCCGAATCGTCCCAGAGGGTGGCGAGAGGTTAAGACTCCCACCTTTATATAAAATCGGCATTAAATGGCAGTAGGGATGTCAGTCTTACGTGCCAACCGCCTTTACCTCCGAGGAAATGTTAGAGGCTGTATGAACCCCATGGCCATAGTGCGGCTGGAAGGATTAGATCAATGGTACAATCTAAGACCCCATTGGGAATCGAACTCGCGACCTTCCGGCTTGCAGCGTTACGCCTTAACCGTGACGCTACCGCGCGCCCCATGTATGTAATGTAATGTAATGTAGACTAATGTATGTTAGCATGGTATAGCCATGTGAAGAGGATAAGTGATGAATTGATGACAGGTTATCGAAACAAATTCTAATTTGGATATCTCAAGAAGAAACAGAAGACCTAGGAAAAATTTGAAGAAAGAAATACAGCAAGAAATGAGAGAGAGATGCCTTCTGGAATAACTGTGGAGAAACAGGGAATAGTGGCAGTTAAGAATCGGAAGACGTCACAGAACGGTATAAATGGAGTGATGATAATGATGATGTTGATAAAAATAGAATAGCAGATTACAAACTGACAAGTTCGAGTTCGATCGCAGGTGAAGAGGAGATTTTTTTATGTCTTACACAATGATTCCAGTGTCCACTCACAAGTCAGTCTCTCATAGAACTCAATACAAGGCTTTTCCCTCGTTCTGGTGCTGAAGCCAAAATTACTTATCCATCTACCTCTCTATCCTTCATCCTTTCTTATCTTTTATGAGAATGAAAATGAAATGAGTTCACTATAAATAGGCCTACTGTAAGCTATAAATAGTTTCATGAGATATCTTATACCGCTTAGAGAGAAGAGAGAAGAATCCAAAAAGGATAGCTGCTCTTGAAAATGGGGTACCGAGCAGTAACAGCATCTAAATTAATTGTAGATCAATAGTATTTTATTTTATTTTTGGGCAGCTATCTTTGATAGGAATATTTTATTTTTCAGATACAGTACTGAACATATGGTTATTAAAATATTAACAAGGAATGTCTTAAAACATTAATGGCTATATCTTGAAGTTCCAAAAGAGCGATGAAAGAAATTAATACAATATCTGGAGATAGTGTCCCTTCCACCGAAGAGCAAGTCAATTACTTCCCAGGGACAAACGGGTATGTGGTATCTCTCTTCAAGATAAGTAAAGCAGGGTTCATAATGTCTTTTCTTTTCCAAATCTACTTCTTGTGGTTGTAATTCAGTTCCCTTAAATCTGATAGTCGGATCGATTATGAAGTTAATCTTTTGATTGTTATCAATTGCTGTGATGTCGGCGCGTTTGGTGGAGCCAGTGAGGGAAATACAATGTAGTTCTTCATAAACGTCAAACTTTCCAGACTTCTTGAGACATTCAGCAATTCGGCTTCTAGCCTAGTGATGTCGATTGTTCAGCAATAGTTTCCCTTTTTTGCAGGAACCAAGAACATGACGGAGGGTTTCGTACTCGTTGCAATGACGGCAACGGGATTCTTGGATCCTACGAGAGATACTACGTACTGCGATGACATTACAGTTAATTTTTATAGCGTTAGTCCATTGAAAGGTGGAAAGGCCTTTCTTAGTTGAAATCCAGGAATTTGATTTTGACCATTCTGAAAAATACGAAATACCTTTACCACGCTGGGTAAGGTTTTTTCCAGTCTTTAAACTGTTGATTTCGTAGTTTCTTCCGTAGATTTCATACATTAGGCTGTTCTTCAGAAGGGAAACCAAAGTATTGTCTACTGGCTCTTATTTCTTGTGTGAAAATTTCTTGTAGTCGCAAGAAATTCTGCAAAAACCGCATACAGATTACTATTTCCTTCTATATCGGCAAATCTTACTCAAGTTTGTAAGAGGAAACCCTGCATGATCTGAGAAATTATAGAGTAGGTCTATTTGGTTGCGTCAGATGCGCTTAACTGAGTATTACAGACCAGGATAGCAGGCAGAGGAAGAAGCATTAAGGTATAAATATGCAAGTGCACTCACCATACGAAAGACTGACCACAAAAAGCTCAATCTGCAGAATTTCTGAACTGATAAACCTACTTTAAGGATTTTCTTTCCTTTAAGAATCTTTTGTAAGGTCCCATCCTAAAATTGTGAGGTGAGGATTAAAATTTACATACAGGCCTAATGGTGGCAAAAATTGTTCTTTACAACTTACACAGAACATCTCCCTTTGTCAAAATTGTAAGTCTATTAACGTAACATATTATTTCTTCAGAAGTTAGTTCATTTGTTATACGAGATGAGAAAATAATATGATTTAAAAATATCAAGAGTTAAATCTAAGAAAATGGCATTCCGAGGGAAGTACATTCTAAGAGCTAAAAGATGAACAGAAAATATTTAATTAGAATAAAATACATTTTAACTCATTTTAAAGTCACATTATCTTCAATTCCGATTGCGATACTTTCAGTTCCGAAATTGTATCACTAATGCGTGGAAAATTTTAAAGGATTATTAAAGGAACATGTTAAAAACATATAACTCAATGTCATATATTGTGAATCTTGGGTAATGTAGTAGAAAGATGTGATATTAGTCAAAGAGATGCACACAAATAGGCAGAATACAAAAATAACGAATTTTAAACTGAACTGCTCAAATTTTCTTCAAAGACTCGTTTTCATGAATGACTCGTTCTCTGCAAGTAGACTAACCCGAGGTGCACCATAAGGACTATAGCTAATCTGATTTGTGTTAAACTTGAAAGATCGAACTTGCAACTCTTCTCTCTTGGATAGAAAATCAGAATTTTTTTTTCTATCATGTAACAATTATCCTCTATCAAAAAGGAGCGAAACAAAATACTTGAGGATCATTTTAATAAGAAACTTTAATGGAAAAACTGCATACTTCAAAAGTGACAGTAAAAAGCAATAAATAGGCCTCAAAACTGGAAACGTTAGGCCTATCTGGAGTAAAAAGAGACTGCTTAACTTGGTAAATCGCTAAACACAACTTATTCAGTGTAGGCTACATAAAACTTAAACTTCTATTACTGTGGAGAAGCCCTTATCACATTACCAAAAGCTGTAGACAAGCACAACACAGATACAAAATCAAGCCTTGAAAATAATCACAGGATGAGTTAATCAACCCAACTGGTAGCCACGAGGGTCCTAACGACGAACACATCGGAATTCGTTACATGCTTATATTGATGGGATCGTCACCTGATTTTAAATCAGGAGTTAGAGTTGGTACAAAATGCCACGCTAGTTCAGAAAAGACAAATTTTTAAGAAGAAATGTTACATATTAAAGCAGCTCTCAAAAATATATTACTCAGAACTAACGAATTTACCCAAGTCGCAATCCTTTCCGACTTTACATCAGGCATTCAAGCACTTCCTACTCGAACCACTCTCAACTCAGTGCATGAAGAGAACAACACGACTTCCAAGTACTGGAAAGCGGAATTGCTAATGACTTCATTGTCACAAGCAGCTCATTAGAAACCATCGAACCAACATTTTTCTGCAAATAAATGGTAGATGAATAAACACAGACCTAAGCTTAAAGAGTTCTCTTGAGGAGAGCGAAAACTAACAAAAGTACTTAAATTATCAACCTAAAAGCAAGAGGTAGGAAGAGAGAAACAAAAAGTCAACAAGGAAAATAGGCGTACATGTTTTAGGCTGGAAGAGGTCGAAAGATCCAAACACTGAAAGGTAGCAGAAGAAGAATAAATAAAATAATTATAGTTCTATGTAGGCCTAGTAGTAATCATTAGGCTAGTTCACGAGTACACATAGTAGTACAATTTAACGTAACATCATTTTTATCCGCTATTTATCAATGACATATTAACTGCGTACTAATAAAGTACCGATACGATTGCTGCTATGAAGATGATAATGTCACAGATGAGTCCGAAGATTCGCCGTGGCATTATCTGACACTTCTTGGGGGAAATTTCGGATATAGGCCAATCAGGTAATCGAGGCTTGTACAGCTGTCAAAAAAAAAAAAATTGGTCGGTCTCCAGAAAGTAAGTTCCTTTCGAGTATCTCCGCTACAATTCGGAGACAGGCAATGTTACATGTTGTTGGACCACGTTGCCTGATATCTACAGTTATAATTAAAGTGTTCTCTGTGTTACAGTTGTAGCGTAATGGTAGCGTTTCGGGTGGTATTCGTGAGGTCGTGCGCTCACACAACTTAGTGCTTTTTATGTTTTCCTTCTTTGTTTTTTTTAAGAGAGATAGAAAATATAATTGCTCCTGTCTCTTTTATGACTGTTTTAGTAATTAACATCAGGTTCATGAATGTATTATGCCATGACTTTATCATTATTTATTATGACATTAAGGCTGCAAATGGAAAAAAAGATTATATTCTCAACAAACATATCTTTCGTGGCATAAATAAAACAAACTTACTGGCGTCTGCCTTAGAAAATTCAAACAATTAAAAGTTCAAAAAACAAAACTAAAAGCCACGATTCAATATTTAGTCCATCTTCCTCCAAGCTCGATCACATCTTGCAGTTGAGTGGACGTGGAATCGACTAGGCTTTCAGTTCTCAGCTATGGCATCCCAGGCATCCTGAACAAGTACTTTCCCATTATTTGAGCCTAAATGTCATACAAGTGCAGCTCTAAAACATGGTGCTAGTTTCGGCCCAAGACTTTATAATAAAATTACAAACCATTTTCCAAATTTGAAATATTTTAAAATTGAAGCTTTTAAAAAAGAAATTTATAAAATGATTCATGATATATAATATTAACAAATGTGTGTATTTTTTTTGCCTTTTATTTCTGTCGACTATACTCATGTTTTTATTCAATATCACTGGCTTGTGTCTAATTGTCAATTTAGCCTATATTAAATATGTTTTTCTCTCTTTTTCTTTTTCTCTTTACTCTTTTTTTTTTGCTCTCGTGTGTAATTTATTGCTTTAAATTAAGTTACTTACTGTATTTCGTAAACTGTCTGTAGTAATGTCACGTGAGGTCTGAGATCTCCCGATAAATCCACGAGCGAAGCGAGTGGATTTATCTGGGAAATCTCAGACCTCGAGTGACATTTATTAGGACTATTTCGTGAATAAAATAAAAATTTAAATAATATATCCCTAAAATTTGATCACAAAATGTTAATAATTGTATATTAACGAATACTTAACCTATTCAGACATTTGAAGTTGAAATACTCGTAGATGAATATCGATTATTGTAATAAAGAAATTCGATGTTATTATTAAGTAATGCCAATTGCGAAAAGCGAAATACAGGTTTAACAATGTTAATTACATGTACTGCACTTTTCTCTTATTATTATAACAAATACATTTTCATTATCTGCTGAAATCATAATTTAATTTAACAGTAACAGTGGGGACAGTTATATACAAATGCTTATGTATTCACAGCGAGACATGTTGCTACACAGTGAAGTCATCTCTGTATAGATAGGCCTAATTAAAACACGAATTTTATTACGCCATACGAAAGGCACTTTGATCAAAGACATTATTACTATGCAAGGTCTTTGATTTTGACATGCGGTGATGTTACATAAATTTGAACGTCTATTAATTGTTTAATTTCAATACAAATGTTATAGGCTACAATTTTATAGGTTACGTTAGGCCTACCTGTGGAAGCAGGACCAATGTCAGCTGTGCCTTGTTTCGACCGTTACTTACAATGAGTGCTACACGAAAGCATTTTTTATAGCTCGACAAACGCATTCTCGCTATAGTGTGTAACGGAACTAAAGCTGCATCTACACAGTTCAATATTCCAATCGCGTATGCGTGCAATCTGGGAAGAATATTGAAAGAATCAAATTTAAAATGTACGTTCAATTAAGATGCATAAAGATTTTGTGTCTACATGCTGCGCCGTTTTGAACGTGGTCTTCACTGCGTAAATATATTAATTAATATTAAATATCAATCTTGCATTCATTGCTTTAAAGTTGAAAGAAAAGTTTAACCGTGTAGATGCATCAATTTACGGGGAAACAGTTGGCGACAACGACTAAACAAAAGAAGGACCATGCGAAAAATTGATAACGATAAATCTAGCTGCAGAAATTATCGCAAAGTCTGACTGTGATTGGTTGGAATTCAAAATTTCATTACACTTCACTGGTCGAAAATGGAATGACGTCATATAAACGAAATAGTCCCTGTAAATTTTATGTTATATTATTGGCTAAGACCACACCGTACACGAGCCTGGCTTTTACGGTATGGTTAGAAACATTTTTGTTTTATAATTTTAATTTGTACTCACTAGCAAGCTAGTTAAATAAATAAAATAGATAAATTAAATGGACAGATATAGTATTCGACAGCGAATGTTTACGTACGATAATAATTATATGTAAAATTCTGCACATGGAGTTCGAAGAAAATAAGAAAATAACAAGAAAGATTTTTTGTGCTTACGTTCCGAACCACTGAAAAGTCCATCACTTTATGAATAAACTCCTGCAGGCAGAAAGTATTACAGATTAAAAAACGCCAAATGGCGTAGTATCCTTACCGAGGAAAATTTGGATGAAATTCGATATAGTTTGGAAAATTTCCATAAAAATCGCTTTGTCGTATTTTGAATGCCTTACAGTTCTGTGCGAATTTATATAAAGCCATTGAAATTAAAATTTTACAATGCACAATTGAAGACCTCCCCGGAACAAGGATGTAACCAACAAAACTGTAATTCATGTGCCAGGAGAAAGGAAAATAATTTCAAGGACATATTTCATTAGGCCAATATTTACTTTCACTACCATTTGACTGAACAACGATTCAAGTTCATTCAACTGTTGAACGTAATGATTTATTGTTATAAACAAATGCTTTAACATTAATTTTTCCACCGCCATCACATATTTCAAGAATCTGATGTTAAGTTACTAGTAGATCCTTTTTTCGGGAAGGTCTTCAATTGTGCAAGAACTGCGACACGGTGACCCTGTAGATAGCCATGGACTTCGTGAATGGATTTTCAATGGAGCGCAAGACGGACAAATTAACTATCATCTCCTCTTGTTTTTGGACGAGACTTGGTTTCGTTTGTAGGGATATGTAAATAAATACATAGACAAAGAAACAAATAAATAAAACTAAAACCACTGTAACGTACAGTTGGAATGCTTCAAGTTGACAGTAGGCCCTACCGCATTTAAAAAAATTTTTGAGGTAATTTTTAGTTTTAATCAAATTTTCGTATTTTAATCACAGGAATGTGAAATGTAAAATAAATGAAAGGTTCAGAATATATATATATACATATATATATATACAGTATATCAATCTTCATTAAACTATGGTATTTGCTTAACTTTAACCCTTGCTTTCTTCGTTTTTAATAATTGGCGCTTGCCCCACTATGGCTCTGAACCCTTCATATCTAAAAATTTTAGGTTAACAGTACAGAAATAGAAAAGGCTCAAACCAAAGGATCCTGGACTTACTGATATTTAAGTAGGTACAGTATATGACCCTCAAACAATGACGTTTATCAACAATTACGTCTGTCGCCTACCACAAAACGACTCTTTTCGGCCAACAAACTAGTACCGTATTTTACAACAATGGCAAGTATTATTTTCATCTGGCGTCAATAGCGAAAGAAACTGAGGTCCAAAAAGAATGTAAGACAGAAGAAGAGAAATACGACAGAAATATTCCACATGGACCAACAAAAAAATTAGCATTCTAGTGCCCCAAGGCGTAGTCTCACGCCTTGCGTGCGCGCCGGAATTTACGACACTGCGTTCAATCGCAGAGCAGCGAAAGTAACTGATTTAGACTTACTTTAAAACAGCAATACAGAGTACGTTCAATGTGATTCTGATTAGAGTACAATTTTGCCATTATTTTAAGAGGTTTAACATTAGCAGTTTGTCAATCAGAAAATCGTTAATAATAATTGGAGGATACAGTAAGGGGGTCATAATTTCTCCCTGTTCAAATTGAATGTTTTTCTCAGCAAATTTGATTAATGACGCAGCGCAGTTGAGAATTGTAATGTTGTTCGTTGGTTTTATAAACTGTTGGACCGAAAACGCAATGCGGAAAACGACGTCAAGTAGGCCTATATGGGTCATTCTAAAAAAAAAAAAACATTTTCAGTAACAAGTACTTCCCTCCCCCCGATAATTAAAAAAAAAAAAAAAACATTCTTTTAGTAAAAACACATAGTTCATAACTTGCCAGGTTTTAGAATACATAGACACTAAATGATTTACAGTAGAACCTCTATTATCCGTGGTAATGAAGGGGATGAACTGAACGGTTAATTGAAAAATCGGATAATCCGTACCGTAAAATATTTCGTAATTTTCTCCGTGGTGTTGTGTATAAGGCGCTCGGTAGTTGATCAGTTCACTAATTTTAGTCTGGTTGTCAACAAAGGGTTTTTAAGGAGCAAGAAAATTCCTTGTAATGGCTGTCTACAGAAAAATAGGAATAATGGAGGTCTCATTTATAGATTTACGTACTTATCCTTCTTTTATTAAATAGCGCAGTTATAACTTCAATCCCGTATTCTGATGTGAGATGAGCCATAGTTTCCCTTTCCCAAACCATTCAATATTATTTGCACTTTTTTCGATACGTTTTCTCTTAACACCAGTGGAAGATATTTTATATAGAAGTTATACGGTAGGTACACCGCTGTGGAGTAATGGTTACCATGCATGACCGTGAAACGAACGGGCCCGGGTTCAAATCCTGGTTGAAGTTTATTCAGGGATTTTCTCTCAACCCATTAAGAGCAAATGCTGGGTAAGTCTGGACTCATTTCGCTGGCATTATCGCCATCTCATTTTGACGCTAATAACCTTAGAAGTTGATAAGACGTCGTAAAATAAACAATTAAAAGAAAATAAAAGTTTTACACTACGGCAATTCAAACAGTAGACCATACTGTGTAATGATAAAGGATTGTAATAATGCTCTCTTGAAAAAATACGTACTAATACAGACCTGGGCATTATTAACTCGATTGAGTATCTGCAGATCACCTCTTAACTCTCCACTCCACCTTCCCCGGCTGAGATAGTTATGTTTTGGTATGGTACGAGCGGAGAGGAAGTCAGTGACGGATTGTATCAGGGTTTTACGAACTTACGGCTCTCGATGGTCGCCACTCATGCACAGAACCTTACTCTGCGTTTGTTTATATGGGAGTGTAAGCGAAAGGGACATAGGTGGGGATGTCTTTGTTCCTTTAATTTCCCGTCTTATGCCAGGACTGTACTAATATAATGTACAAAACAGTATTTCATGTATATTATTTCTGAAATAATAGCGAAACAAAAACATTCGGATAATCCGCCAATCGGTTAATAGGGTTACGGATAATCGGGGTTCTACTGTACATATTTAAAAATACATTCATTTTTGCTGTTAAAATGTCCCCTCCATGCATTGCAATCATCTGTATCTTGTAATGGATTTTATTTTGTAATCAATAATTTAATACACCGTAAATATTGATATTAATGTATAATATACAAAACTCTCTGGTTTTGTTAGTTTATTAGTTTCTACCAACATATTAGGCCTATTTGGTTTCGTCCTTGTAAAGTATCCCAAACTGAATTTCATTTCTTTTGTGGGCACATGTCTACTGTTTAATTTTCCCTCTTCATAGATCTTCCTGCGTGCCTTACTCCATAGAGGGAGGAACACAATGTATTGCATGCATCAAGATGACAGTGACTTGTTTAGTTCAAAATTATTCAACATCGTACTGTGCTAGAGAAGAAACTTTGTAGTTTGTCATTGGTGCTCTAAGGAATGTATCCACCGTGTCAAGTCATGTTAATTCATTTCTAAAGATAAATTAATTTGTTTTATGTACATTAACTGTGCGATAACAAATTAAGTGAATTTTAAGTTTGAAAATGTAACACTAAAAATTGAACAGTTTTGAAGGTGACATTCTGCAAATTTGTCCCCTCCGTGTGAAACCAATATATGTCCCCTTCATGCAACTATATAGATATTTAAACAAATTGAACTGAAAGTTTTCTCAAAATTAATAAAATGCATATTATATAAATTAACATAACATGAAGACATTTGATAGTTTGGTACTTCTGTTGCTGCTCATCATGGCTCCAAGAACACGGTTGAAAAGCAAAAAACAACAAGAAGATGCTAAAGGAAAAAGGAGAACATACGAGAAGAGGAAAAAAGGAAAACTACAGAGAAAAATAATGGGGAAGAAGTGAAAAAATGTTAAAAATAATCCTGCATTACATGAACACTTAAAGGCAAAAGAAAGCATGAGGTATCATCGAAGAGTAAAAATAGGGAAAAATAAAGTTAATAAATGAGATCAAGAGTGAGAGAGAAAATGAGCTATTAGAAAGGAGTGGAAAATTAAAGCAAGAAATTACAGGAAAAAACTGAAAGAAGAAATTGCCAAGAAAGAGGCAGTAATGTAAAGATGTGTCAGTGAAGATAAGTTTATTATTCTGTATGTTGTTTTTGGGGGACATTATTTAGATTATATTATAATTATCAACAGTAATCTCACTAGAGGTTTTGATTTATCTAGAGAAAATCAAAACTCGAGTGGAATTTAATTGATTATTACACGATTAGAAGAAAGTATACAAAGATTGGAAGAAATAAAGTACTGTAATACAATAAAATATTAACTGGATTACTAAAATTCTATTTCTCTTATGTTACCTTCACCAAAACGTTTGAACGAAGCCGCCATTTTCAATTGATTATCTATGCGGTAAACAAATGACGATCGCAAAGCACGTTTTATAGTACCGTAAAGAATTTGCAGTTTGAAAAATGTTGACAAACAAAGAAACAAATGGTAGGGAGGTGATATAAACAGAAAAAAGTATATAAATACTAGAAGAAATAAAGTACTCTAATAAAATAAGTTATTAATTGAATTACTAAAATTCTATTTCATTAATATTAGCTTCACCAAAACGTTTGAACGGAACCGTCATTTTCAATTGACTATCTATGCGGGAAACAAATGACGATCGCAAAGCATGTTTTAGAGTAGTGTAAGGAATTCGCAGTTTGAAATGTTGGAAAACAAATAAACAAATGCTAGGGAAGTGATAGAAACAAACAAATGCTAGAGAAGTGACAAAATTGTAGCGATAAACAGCCTAAACAGCCATGATTGGTTGAAACTCGTCCTTTCGCACTGTTTTATTGGTCAAAAGTAATATGACGTAGTAAAAGTGTAACAGTCATTTAAATTTAACGTGTTTCACTCCATTGTAAGAAAAAGATTTTGCAATACAAAACAAACATCAATTACAACTCAATAATATATGCCTTTTATGATTGTTTTTAAAGAATAACGTTGTTATTTAAATTATATAAACCGTATTTGAATTACTTTGAATATGTACTGTATGTGTAAGTATGGGAAGCACAGAAGTTATTATTACAGTATGATTTCTTTAATGTTTCCTCCATGTTCAACTTTGTTTTTGTGAAAATACAGTTATTAGTTGCTGAAAATGGTCTGAAGTTGTTTTAATTACAGCATCAAGGTTAAACACATTAATATAAACCTTGTTGGAAATAATTTCTGATTTCTAACTTTAGATCACCAAAATGAACCCTTTTTTAGAATGACCCATATAGCCTATAGGAAATAAGACAAACACAGAGCTTTAAGCTCGACCCCAATCCAGAAACACGCGGATCAGACATGGTTGCATGGCTGGCGTAGACTGCGTTATTATCGATCCATAACCTCCCGCATATTTTTACCACATAAATTCGATTTATAATAGCAAACACACAATTAAATTATACTTTTATCTCATAATGAATACTAAACTGTGTTGTAGAGTTATTCAAAATGGTGCCCGTTTGGGTTCACATATTCCTGATATCATTTGGTGAATACTTATCCATGACTGGTATCTAAACTGGTCTTTCTTTCAATGTCCTTAGCAACATAAACAACGGCTTTATTCACA
This sequence comes from Periplaneta americana, assembly GCF_040183065.1. Classification (NCBI taxonomy): domain Eukaryota; kingdom Metazoa; phylum Arthropoda; class Insecta; order Blattodea; family Blattidae; genus Periplaneta; species Periplaneta americana. The sequence continues at coordinate 37,113,157 of NC_091125.1, forward strand.
ACCTTGAATTTTTTTGTACATCAGCATTATAAACAGTCATTATCGTTAGTGAAAATCGTGCATAATATGTCATATTATTGCATTAGTGCTGTTAAAAATATTACCATGACAACCAAAACGTCTAATAAGAAGGCATAATTATTTATATCATAAAGTTAATATTATGAAACGATTTGTTAATGTTATAATATCAATATTGTCATAGCAACCTCTTTCTTCATAGACCATGAAATAAAACTTCACATCATTACAAATCTGGTTTTTTTTTTTATTAATTACTAGCCGTGCCCGTGCGCTCCGCTGCACCTGTTAGAAATAAATATAAAGTAATTACATAATTAAAATAGGACGTTTGATCCAGGGAACAACTTTTACAACAGCGCAAGATAATCTGCTTCGCTCATTACCCAATTTTTTGCATTGCATTTATTGCATATAAATTTTATGTATTTTAACACGATTCAATTGAGCATAGTTAAAATTTGAATTATAAAATAATGGATTGCTAAGCTAACGTACTATTACTGCATACTAAATCAATACACTCTCGTTGTTCGTTAATTCTCTGAGATTAAAATGAGTGTACATACAGTATATATTATTTTAAGAAATACAGAAAACGAATGTACAAAATAGCCTATCAAATTTTCTGTGCATAAGAAGCTATTTTAATCTTACCTGTCCTCGATTTACTCAGACGTTACTGTAATAACATTATAGCATTATGTCCATCTAGAGAAACTATACTTTCCAATGGTGAAATAATAATTAATTATACAAATCGATTAATTTAGCTTCTGATATTACTTCATACAAACACAGAAACATTCTCTGTAGGCTATGTTTAATAGCTTTCGATTGTTGATGTCCAAGGCCCTTACAGACGAAGTAGTCATTTGTTCTTAATTCATTGCACCGTCTTAGAGGGCGTTATTTTAATTTTAAAACTCATTTATCTCATTAAATATAAGTCCTGTAAAAATTTTGTAAAGAATAAAACATATCGAAATCATTTTTAAAGAAACTTTTCTTATGTAACATTTTTCACAAAAATCGATAATAAGCGAGATATTTCGATTTATTTAATTAAGGCCCCCTTATAACCGCCCTTTTAAATAAAGTATTTTGAATGCCATATAGCCTAAAATCTAAGTTACAACGAACTTAATTTATATTCCAATTTTCATATAAATCGGTTCAGCCATTATCCCGTGAAAAGGTAACAAACATCCAGACAGACAGACAGACATACAAACAAAAATGTCAAAAAAGCGATTTTCGGTTTCAGGATTGTTAATTATACATGTTAACACCAATTATTTTTGGAAAATCGAAAATTACCAGAAAAATTTTGGCTACAGATTTATTAGTCTATTAGTATAGATGTTATAATGCTCTCGTACAAAAAAAAAAAGTAGCGTATGGAACACGTTTATAATGTTACACAGTAAAATTGCTACATTATAAATTTGTTTCATAATATACTATTAAATCAATCTCTCTGTGACAACCAACACATTAGCAACAATAAAATACACATATTCATCATTTATAACTTCTTCGCAAACAACACACAGTCCATTACAAAGAAAAGGCGTACAATTTAAAATTAAATTTAGATATCAGTAATGAAATTTAGATATCAGTAACGGATAAAATAATGTATAGCACACGAGAGTAAACATATTTTATGCGCCCTTGAAAATTATCACCCTCGGCTTCGACTCAGGCGCTAAACTTTCCACTCGCACGTAAAATCTAATTTTACTTTCTTATGCTATAAATTGCTAGGTACTATTAATTCTCGTAATCCAATTGCAGTTGCGGTGGTGAAGCGATGTCACAATCTAACCATTTTATTTCAACAGTTTAAAATCATGTTAGTCTTCAACCGGTCAATACCGTATTTGTAATAACAAATGATAAATTATTGCTGAATGAACACGAAAATAGCTGAAGTAAAATTGTATATTGCAGAATGTGTGGGCATTATTTTTCAAATGCTGGTTCACCTCACAATCGACTGCAGCTCATGTATTCAGTGTCACACTGAGGCAGCAGAGAGAATTGAACTCTGCTAGGAGAAGCTGTTCCACTGCATCAAAGTGTCGTTACGGTAGTAACACCCATATAGCAGCCTGCTTCATGCGTAAGAGTACATTCTTTTCCATTATACAAGTGTGACAAAAATTTTATTTATGTGGTAAGCTCTCACAGTACCATGACAGCGGGGAGGGTTGGAAGGACTCTTATTCAGAATTCTTTATAAGGCTAAGAACATAGGGTTCTATAGCTCATTCACCAAAGAGATAGGAATAAAAAAAAGAAGTACTCAGTAAGAAAGGGACGTTCAGAAACGGTATTTGACGTTTTGAAAACCACGAAATCATCCTTTTTGTAATAGTCTCCTCCCCTTGGTTTTACTCACTGTGAGGGAGGCAATAACTCTTACGTCTGTCAGTTCAGACAATATTTTCTATAACGGCAAGCAGCCCCCTTCCTTTACTTCCCCTTGTATAATATGTGTGTTCAACAGGTCAAACCGTGCTATATATATATTTCCATCCCATTTTCTCCATCATAAGAATAATAACAACAAGAAGAGAGAAAGAAAGCGCTCTTGTAAGAGCAGCCCGCAGCTACAAGAGATTGTGGTGTCCGAGGGACTCTGCTACTTGTCTAACCTTTTCAGACTGACCTGTGAACACGCGTGTTGTTCTCCTAATAATGTAACTGAATTTGTCGAACACAGACCTATAATGTTATTGATGAGTTTGAGGTGTTGTTAGAGAGAGAAAAAAAAGGTCACTTAATAAAAAATAAAATTCTGTATCTCTATCATCAATCAGTCAAGTGATCCATCAATCACACAACTAATCAGAGAAGTAATCCATCAGTCTATCAGCCAATCATACGAGATATTTAATACCGTTAAAGACATTAATTGGAAACGGTTGTGGTGTTCACATACGTTACACACAGGGCACTATAGCTATAGTAACACGGTTGAACGACGGGATCTCGTTTTACAGCGTAACGTGGCGTATGTAAAACTCTCCACAGTCAGCAGTAAATGAGCAGCCTCTCTCTCCTATTTCACACTTAATTACTTGTGTTTCTGGACAACACGAAATAAATATCAAATTTTTCACACAATAATATATGAAGAAATATTTAATAAAAGTGAATGTTTTACCAACAGTAATCTCACTAGAGGTTTTGATTTATCTAGAGAAAATCAAAACACGAGAACTATTACACGATTAGAAGAAAGTATATAAAGATTATAAGTAACAAAGTACTCCAATACAATAAAATATTAATTGGCTTACGAAAATACAACAGTCTTCAAATGTATTATTGTACCATCTCAACATTACGCTAGATGGCAGTAGTGTTTTATGATTATGTTTTCTTGTTATCAGTTGTGCCAACTATGGAATCTTCATTGAACTCTGTGGACGGTTACTAGTCAAGAAGGCTTTGTTGATTCAGTTTCATTTTTATTAAAACAGTTGCATTCCACTTCAATCATCCGTATCCCAGTAATCAACGTCACTTGACTGATTATTTTCAATAAATCTTAGTATTAAACAATCTCTGATATGTGACTATCCATAATATCATATAGCAGAAGCTATAACGAACATAACCTAAATAATATAAACAAGTGTTAGAAAAGTTTTAATTAGGGATGATGAAATAAACAAGAAACGTTTTAATTAACGATGATGAAATAAAAAATAAACATGAATAATTTTAAAAGAAACAATTATTGAAAGTACAATTTTCAAATTTGAATGTTTTAGTGGTTGGTGGTTCAGTTGATGTTATATTGGACGTGTGCGTAAAAGAAGTGAACTCGTTGATGTACATAGTGTACTATCCCTCAACTTATTCAGGATTTCCGAATGGTGCTCTTCATATATGACCAGTGATCTTTATTAATTCTTGTTCTTGAATGCCAGTGCGAATCATATTTGAAAGTGCTGTGCATCGACTGGAATGGTTTGTAATTTTCTGTTTTTTGACGTCCAGACCAGTGCAGTTTGAAATGTTGGCAAACAAAGAAACAAATAAAATAAACAAATGCTAGGGACGCGATAAAATTAAACAAATGCTAGGGACGCGATAAAATTGTGCGTTAAGCAGCCATGATTGGTTGAAAGACGTCCTTTCGTACCGTTTTATTGGTCAAAAGTAGTGTGACGTAGTAAAAGTGTAATAGTCATGCTAATATTATACAAATCTATACGAAAGCAACATTTCACTATGAATTCTCCCATGAACCATGGTGTTATCGCAGATGCAGCCTCTTATCAACACTGACAAATGCGTCAAGAGTGGAATATTTTAAAACCTGGAAAAACGGTTTATAAAAATATATATATAACAGTAGGCTAAGTTTTCATTTGCTAAGAACCGAATCGTACCGTACAAATCAGAGCAAGTCATCTCAACTTCAGTTCAGAAAAACTTCCAAGCAGCGAATAGTTACCATTTTAGTATCGGTACCTAAATTCGTTTTATTACCTCAAATTATACCACTGATTGAGATTCTGGCTTATACATCTATTATCAGTAGAGAGCGGAATTTTAGGTCCTAAAAAGTGGCAATTTAGGCGCCTAAAATAGGCTCTTAAAATCCTTTATTTAGGCTCTATAAAATAAAAAGTAAGATTTATTGTTAAAGAATGACACTAATATAAGATTCAACATTTACAGTATTTAATGGAAAAGTCTAGGATTAAAAAGAAACTTCCACACATTTCACATTTTACAAGGGTACACATGCATACACAAAATGAAGACATTCTCTCTTTAAGTTAGTGTTTTTCGTTCACCAATCACATTTCCATAGTTTGCTTCACAGTAGATGATTAGCACCTATTGTGGCTATTGTATCGCTCACTGCTGTATTTACAAATGGTGGGAAAAAAGGAAGAGGTTGTTATCTGTCTTGGAATGTAAGAGAATGCTTATTCGGGCACAACCCTGCGAGTTTGTGTTAAACAGACAGAGGAAGATATAATAATAATAATAATAATAATAATAATAATAATAATAATAATAATAACAACACTAGAGCTATTAATAATATTAATTAATTAATTAATTTGCTTAATTCTCACCTGTTGCAATACTCAGTTATTTACTGGCTTTTAAGGAACCCGGAGGTTCATTGCCGCCCTCACATAAGCCCGCCATTGGTCCCTATCCTGAGCAAGATTAATCCATTCTCTATCATCATATCCCACCTACATCAAATTCATTTTTAATATTATCTTCCCATCTACGTCTCGGCTTCCCTAAAAGTCTTTTTTCCTCCGCCTCCCAACTAACACTCTATATGCATTTCTGGATTCGCTCATACGTGCTACATGCCCTGCCCATCTCAAACGTATGGACCTATTGCAATATGTATGTAATATATTCCGAGATTTTCTTCAGGGAATATTCTGCACCTATCACTAAAGAACATTTTACACACTAACATTGTTTTCAACATAGACAGCTACCGGTACCCATTTAATATAGAACTGGAAAGAAAATTATGATTGCTTAATTTACGTAAGCATCACGTACTAATATAATAATTACTTGATTACTTTCCGTTTTTGTGTTAAGTGAATACCGCTAGCGGTTTGTGATGAAAACAATATTACTGTGTAAAATATTCTTTTACGGTTGATACAGATAATATTCGCCGAGGAAATTGTCAGAATATATTGCATAGGCCTTTCTATTGCAACAGCAGAGAATTGAGCAAATTATTAATTCATATATCTATGTTATCATTGTTCTATCATTATTATTATTATTATTATTATTATTATTATTATTATTATTATCATCATCACCACCATCAATATAATCTGATTCGGTACTGATAGCGCATACTATAGGAGATTTTGATGCATATTTCGATACCAATCGAAACTATAGCAATACCAATAATTATTTATTATTAAATTTGACTAAGAAAAAAGGCTTTCACTAAAGGTTTTAAAGTAGGCCTACTGATAAAGAATCAAAACAATGACATCTATAAGTTAAATATCGATAGTATCGAGGTAAGGAGAAATCTAAATCCTAAGTCTAATAAAATTACTAATACAGTACATTATCCATTCATGCATAAGCAGTAATAAAAAAACATAGTTATGTATTTTAACCGCTCTGATAGTAATGTATACACACCCAACCGAGTAAAATCAAAACGCGTGGATTTCGTAACATTTTATTAAAACATGTAAGACAAAAGAAACAAATTCCGCCTCTGCCTGAACTTGAACGCGAGCCCTTTCAGTTCGTAGACTGTCACGCTTTCGAAAAGGCTTCTAAAAATTCTTACCACGCTCGAACAGTTTCTCATAAAGTAAACAGCCTTTGTAGTAACACTAATAACGAATAATACAGGATATATGTGGTGGCCCTGCTATAAGGCAATCACATTAACTGACAGTATTCACAATCCCGCAAAACTGAAGAAGAAACCGGTTGTGAGACCAATTTCCTGAAAACAGATAATAATTAAATGATGATATTGATGAAAACGACGTTGACATCCGACTATGCTGAAAAGCCTTTTCTATTACTTCTAATATAGCCCAAATTATACAAATCACTAATAAAAAAAGACACTTTTAATAAATGGAAGGATTTATTTTAAATCTAGGCACATTAAAATCATATCCATACTAATTTAAGGAACCTTATCAATTTTACCTCTATACTAGTTTAAGGAACTTTATTAATTTTACTTGTTATTTCTAGGTATAATTTTTATTTATTATTATTATATTATTATTTTAAAGTCATTACTTTATTTTTCCATTAACACTAATATCTTGGTAATTATCATTGTCCCAATGTAACCCGTGCTGTGCTGATCATACTAATTGTACTATTCCTTTAGTTGTGAGATTATATTCATATGTATTATTTTTTTTTAAGTTAATACTTGTATACTAGAATGTATTTTCCTGTTTGTGATTATGTATTCAATCTCTTTTTATTTTATTATATTTATTTTCTATTATTATTATTTTTAAATTAATACTGATTGTGTATATGTATTCAATCTCTCTTTTTATTTTATTATTATTACTATTATTATTATTATTATTATTATTATTATTATTATTATTATTATTATTAGGTTAGTACTTGTATACCGTTATGTATTTTTCTGTATGCGTTTTGATCCTGGTTGAGTGGAAGAGAAGGCCTGATGGCCTTAACTCTGCCAGGGAAAATAAAATAATAATAATAATAATAATAATAATAATAATAATAATAATACATATTATTATTATTATTATTATTATTATTATTATTATTATTATGTTAATCTTTGACACAGTACAGATGGATTTTAGGAAACTTTAGAGATAGAGGCTAGATGGCAATACAGTACAGATGGATTTTAGGAAATTTTAGAGATAGAGGCTAGAAGGCAATGTACCTATATGCAGCACTTAATCAGTTTCTCTTGACAGAATTATTATCGAATTTTACAACTTTCAATTTATCATTTTGAGAGCTACATTTTTCACATTCTGTGACTATTACTACTCAAACCGGTAATGTATTCAACTTAACCCATTCCCAAGCCGAGTTTGGTAGACCTAATTTTCACAAATTTTCATCTAGGCCTATAAGAAAACTCTTAGAAATCGACAATAAACATAATGAAAGCTCCTGAATCGGCAGAGATTTGTTATTAATGCAGTAGGCCTAATATTTAAGTAAGGAATTGTCTTATATACTATCTCTATTAGCGTTGTTATTTTACATCTCATTATAATTTTAGTTTGATTTTGTGTATCCTATATTAATGAATATATTCGATATTAATTTCCAAAATATCACAATCATCACCATCACCCTTTCAGCAATGGATTCCGCTCGTGTGGTTGGCATGGTGTGAATTACTATCTATCAATATATTCTGAATAAGCATTTGTGGGTCCTTTTCTTTCTCCGAGTGTTTAGTTTTTTTACGATTTTATTTAAACTGAAAGCTAACTAAAGCAGCACACAGAAACTGCCAAAGCAATGACAAACTTGTAAAAACACATATATTATGTTATCGCTATTGAATGGATGGATACTACAAAATGCCGTATACTGAAAGGACAGTATGATCACCGTTTCACATGTAAGCCCCAATACCTCATACTGTCGGATCTTTGTTTTCTTGCAACATTCGGTCTCTGTCATTATTAACTAACATGTTTGGTAGCTACAGTTCATTAGCTCAAACTCTAAACCACTAATGAACCCAACATACTTTCCTTAACCTCATTATCTTGCTGAAATTAGAGGCTGTTCAATTCGGTGTCTAATAAAATAACAAGATAAATCCAACGCCCCGGCTAAAACAAACAATGGGCACGAAGCGGTAGCGCTATTAGTATCATTACAATTCGTTTCAGGCGGGTGAGACCTGTGAAGCCCCCTTAATTTGCCACCCATCATTCGAGTGTACAGCCGGAGAATGAATGCTAATTCCATTTCTTCTCTTTTGTGGGTTCTTACAGTGCACGTCTGTAAAGGAAGGCAGCGATGACCCGGAGGCTGCAGTTGCCCGCCACCGCCGCCGGTCGCTTCTGAGTGGGTGTCAGAAACTCCCATCGTGACCTTCCCCATTCGCAAAGAGTTCTCTCGAGACTGCAGCAGCAACCACACGGACTCGGCAACACCGAGCAAGAAACTGACTGGAGCGCCTCCTGGGCGATGACTCCAGAACTAAACTCGCCTACCTTCTTTTTACCTGGTGCCCCGGAGGGGAGTGAGGTTGGAATCGCTTGTTGCTTGACTGGCTGGCTGGCTGACAAGGCCATGGTCAAAGCGGACCCGGCTAGTCCAGTCTAGTACTCCGAGCCGCTAGGAGCTCGCAGTCTGTCAGCGAGCGCGGGGGAACACGGCCGAGCCAGCTTCATTGTTAATGAGCAATGACAAAACTGCATTTTTTTACGATAAGTGAAGTAGTCGTGACAAGTTCTTAATGCGGCGCGGGATTCGGTTACAGCGTCCGACACCCGGTGCTGTCAGATTTAATGAGTGAGTTGAGTGGTGGTTCGTGAGTATGTGAAGTGCTGGGGCCGCTACGCTCCGTCGCGACGCGTCTATGGAGCCCCGGTGGTGGCCGTCGTCGTGGCGTTTGTGTTAATGTGGTGAAACCCGAGAATACGAGTGAAGCGTGATATGTGAATAGCGACACGCGGAAAGAGATTGGAGAGGAAATAATGATAGGTAGCAATTATGTGAATAGACGGCAGCCATTGTCATAACATTACAGTCACGATGCAAGTGAGCCCCGTGGTGTTCACGGTGCTGCTGGGCGCCATCTTCGGCGTGCTGTCGGCGTCGCTGAGTAAGGCGCTGCGGTACCAGGCGCCCGACGAGTGCAAGTGGGTGGTGCTTAACGCGAACGGCGGCAGTGGCGATTTCACGGGAACGGGCGGGAGTGAAGGAGGCTTCGACGAGGACGTCGGCCTCGTGTGTCGGCTGCGAACAATCAACAGCGAGCTGGAGAACACCAACTTCAGCGTCATACAGCCCCAACATACGGTGCGGCTTCGACTCGAGTGCAGTGACATTCTGTTCTTCCAGAGTTCGCTCAACTCCGGCAGTTTTAGGCCCCTGGTAGAGCTCCGGGACCTCGCTATCGAATACTGTAAGATCGGCAACCTCTCGGCAGGGGCGTTCCGGGGGCTCCGGGAACTGCGCAACCTCACAATACGCACTCACAACACGGACTGGTCCGCGATGACGCTCGAGGTGGATCCGGACGCGTTTACTGAAGAGTTAGGCCTCCTGGAACGCCTGGACCTAGGTGAGAATAACATGTGGAGTCTGCCCGAGGGTGTGTTCTGCCCCCTTCATAGTCTCGAAGTCCTTAACCTCACCAGAAATAGGCTCCGGGATGTGGTCGGGTTCCGATTCGGCGGCGCCGTCTCCTCCAACCTGAATCCTTCCGAACGCTGCGGCGGCAACCTCAAGATCCTCGATCTGTCCAACAATAGCATCGACTCTCTTCCTCCTGCCGCTCTTTCCGGTCTCTCGCGACTTCAGAAATTAAATGTCCAAGGAAATGGAATGTCTTTCCTAGCCGACAGGGCCCTCGAAGGGCTTACCTCACTCACCATCCTCCGTCTTGCAGACAACAAGCTAGTCAGTCTTCCGCCCGAACTCTTTGCAGACACTCGGGACATAAAGGAAGTTTATCTACAAAACAATTCTATAAACGTACTGGCACCCGGACTTTTCAATGACCTGACTCAACTCCTTGTCCTAGATTTATCAAAAAATGAATTGACCGCCGAGTGGGTAAATACAGCAACATTTACTGGATTAGTACGTCTTGTGGTACTAGACCTATCCCACAATCGCATAGCGAAGCTGGAGCCGGCAGTATTCAGAGATCTCTACAGCCTACAGATATTACGACTAGAAGACAATCTAATAGAGACGATTCCAGAGAACACATTTTCCTCATTATACAACCTACACACCCTCATCCTTTCTAACAATAAGTTAGCTATAATTGACAGTTACACATTCAACGGCCTGTACGTTCTCAGTCTCCTATCCTTAGACAATAACTTAATCCAGTCAATTCATCCCGAGGCATTAAAAAATTCCTCCAGTCTCCAGGACTTGCATCTCAATGGTAATAAGTTGTTTGAAGTTCCTACAGTACTGAACGATGTGCCACTCCTCAAGACGCTCGATCTAGGAGAGAATCACATAGCAAACATTGCGAACTCCAGTTTCGCTGGAATGCAACACATGTATGGACTTCGATTAACCGAAAACAATATCGGTAATATTACAAAAGGCACTTTTGATAAAATGTCTGCCCTGAAAATATTAAATCTTTCTCGTAATAAAATCCAGAAAGTTGAACCGGGGGCTTTTGATGCTAATGTGAATTTACAGGCAATTCGACTTGATGGCAATCAACTGACAGATATCGGCTCTCTCTTCACAAAGCTTCCCAGCCTAATATGGCTCAATATATCTGACAATCAGCTGGAGTGGTTCGATTACGCTTTAATTCCCACGGGTCTTCAGTGGCTCGACATTCATGCTAATCGCATAGCCGAGTTAGGAAACTACTTCGAGATTGAGAGTCAACTTCACCTCAGCACTTTCGACGCCAGCTCTAACAAGCTGACAGAGATCACCGGGAGTGCAATACCCGACAGCGTCGAACTCTTGTTTCTAAACGATAATCTCATATCGAAAGTGCAATCCTACACGTTCTTCAAGAAACCGAACCTCACCAGAGTCGACCTGTTCGGCAACAAGATAACCAGCCTCAACCCCAACTCCTTGCGGATCTCGGCCGTGCCTCCATTACGCAGCCTGCCCGAGTTCTACATTGGAGGCAACCCATACCAATGTGACTGCACAATGGACTGGTTGCAGAGAATTAATGTCGAAAACCGTGCTAGAAATCAGCCCAAACTAATGGACCTAGATAGTATATATTGTAAACTCCTCTACAACCGCGGACGTACCTACATCCCCCTAGTGGAAGCTGCCCCCAATCAGTTCCTATGCCGCTACGAGTTCCATTGCTTCGCCCTCTGCCACTGCTGCGACTTCGACGCCTGCGACTGTGAGATGACATGCCCTACCAACTGCACCTGCTACCACGATCAATCGTGGTCTGCCAACGTCGTGGACTGTGCCAGCGCCGGCTACGTCGATCGCCTGCCTGACCAAATTCCAATGGACGCCACTCAACTTTATTTAGATGGCAACGATATCAAAGCAGTCGGCAGTCACGCTTTCATTGGTCGCAAACGACTTAAAATACTGTTCATGAACGCCTCCAATATAGAAATAATACATAACAGAACATTCAACGGATTGAAGGAGCTCGAGCTGCTTCATGTAGAAGACAACAGAATCCGCGAGCTGAAGGGCTACGAGTTCGAGGGACTGGACAGTCTCCGAGAATTGTACCTGCAGGGCAACAAGATCACATCTATTCACAACGCGACATTTATGCCTATGAGGGAACTGAGAGTGCTTCGGCTGGACCATAATCGCATCAAGCACTTCGCGGTCTGGCAGCTGTCGTCGGACCTCACTGACATCCGCTTGTCTGCAAATTCTTGGACTTGCGACTGTGAATTCACGGATCGGTTCCGGGACTGGATACAACACGCCGGCGAGGCGATCAGAGACCTCAGCTCCCTGCGGTGTGTCTACAGCAACAGCAACGGAACGACCGTCGAGGATGGCGAAGACGTGCCGGAAGAAACGGATGGAGAGGATGGATACTTCCTAATTTCCGATAATAATTCCACTTGCTTCGGTGCCAATGTCATAGATAATACCATCAATGGCAACTACACCTCAACAAAGACAATTATTCAGCGTCAGGCCATCCAAGACTACATCCCACTCCTCATTGCCACCCTGTGCGCCTTCCTCATTGTCATCGCCATCACCTTGACCGTGTTCATCTTCCGGCAGGAGATGAGAGTCTGGTTCCACTCCCGCTTCGGTATCCGGCTATTCTACCGCAGGACTGATATCGACCGCGATGATCGCGATAAGTTATTCGACGCGTTCGTTAGTTACAGCTCCAAGGACGAGGCGTTCGTCGCCGAGGAGCTGGCGCCCATCTTAGAGCACGGGGATCCGCCCTACAAACTGTGTCTCCACTACCGGGACTTCCCCGTGGGCGCGTTTATCGCGGACACTATCGTGCAGGCCGTGGAGTCCTCGCGGCGGACGATCATGGTTCTCTCCGAGAACTTCATCAAGTCTGAGTGGTGCCGTTTCGAGTTCAAGTCCGCGCACCACCAAGTGTTACGCGACCGGAGAAGGAGGCTAATCGTTGTCCTCCTGGGGGAAGTGCCGCAGAAAGACTTGGACCCCGACATCCGACTCTATCTCAAGACCAATACTTACCTCCAGTGGGGCGATAAACTGTTCTGGGAGAAGCTGCGGTTCGCTCTACCGGACGTGCCCAACAACCAGAGAACTCGAAACGCTACGCGCAATAGCAACAACACGAACAACAGCAATCATCACCACGTGGTGCACCATCATGTCCACCGGCACAACAACCACAACCACAGCCACCCGAACAACACGACGGGGGCGCCCAACACGACGAACACGACGCCCAGGTCCGTCGCCATACACATATGAGTCAGTGCGAGTGTGATATCTACTAGTGTGTAAATATGGTACAAAGTGTAATTTAGTGATCGATTCAGCAGAGCACAGAAAGCAGGTACTGAGAAACCGCTCATCTAGCCACTACTATTGTATATAGAATTCGAAGCATTGTGCTGTGAACGAAGTAATTTATTTTAGTTTATCTTCTTCTCTTTCTCACTCTCTCCAAGAAGTTTATTGTAATCGTTGCTTTGATTATGGTGCTATTCGGCTTCCAAGTTTCGTCAGTCAACCGCTACAGAGTGTAAGGTAAAACAACTTTCTTGTCTCTTACAGATACGTAACATTGCAGTATATTTGGTAACAAAGAAATGCTTTCACAATATTACTTCCACTTCTATACTTTCAATATTTACTCGTTTTGAAGTGAAGACAACTGTTACGATGAACAGTGAACAGTAGAGTACTCGTTTATATTTTTGTTTTACTTTTATATGACGCTGGTTTACGAACTGGCTAACAGCCGTGTGACATATGAAGTTTATTGTAAATATAAAGTGCCTTGCTATTGTGGGATTGAAGCGTCCAATAAAATCCCGTCATCATTATAAAACATTGTGTCCATTTTTGTCAAAAAAATTTTAGTGAAATTTCCTCAACCTTAAATCCTATTAACATGTATTCCTAAACATAGGCCTATAAACATACATACTCGGAAGAGTTTATTCTGTAAGGTAGAAAGTAATGGAGGGAAACGAGGTTGTTATTAGGGATTGTACTGCAACGTTGCAGACGGGGGAACTACATGAAAGTGTAATTGTTTTAATAACATACAAGTACAGCACGGCATTTTATGACACCTTTATGTGTACATTTTCTCCATCTTGAAAGAAAGTATTCTCACGGCGCGTTTAATGACTCTTTACAACTATACACATCACAAATATGTGAATGACGGTAATTACTCCATAATGACGGGACGTAAACAGTGGAAAAGAAATTCTTTCTAAAGATGTCACAATGTTTAAAATCCATGCTAAATTGTAACATCGTGCTAAAATATGTCATAAGTTCACGCAGAAACGTCGTTTATATTTTAAATGCGTATTTAAATTGTGTTGAATTTAAAACAGTCAATGTTTTGCATATATTAATTCGTATGTCTTGTCTTTGTTCTTGCATTGTTGTTCTGTGCTTCCATCCCATACATGCATTGATGTCACTTCATGTTTTCATACAATTCACATATCAAGAAACCTAAACATAAACTTCTGGACTAAAAATAAAAATCCGTTACATTTTAAACTGTTAATGTCGTATATCTGCTGAGATAAAATAAAGAGAACAGTTTATGTTAGAATTCGGTAGCGAACTGACAAAGTTTCATCATACAAAATATACTTCAATATTTTTAGATTAATGCTTTTTGGACATTGATTGTAAAAATTCTGATACTAATAATTTCATAGTAGAGTGAAAATGTAAAAAATGTCAAACAGGGAAAGTTAAAACTTAAAATTTCAACTTGTTTATTAGTTATTTATTCAACTTTTTGCTGCGATATATTATGTCAATTTTCTTCTACTTGTTACCATAAAAAGAAAATTAATTAAAATTGTAGGCATGCAGGTAATAATGCTGGGGAGCTAGTTATATAGTATGTCATTTAGATAATTTTGAGAGCAAATTTATTAGCTTCTCTGGTACATAAACTCATACGTCGCCATAAAGAAGAAACAGTCGAGCGTATACAGACATTACCACCAACTTGGGTTACAAAATTCGCTTGCAGTTGCTAAAATGTTTCTCACAAATTGCAAGGAGGTAATTTCCTAACTAAACAGTATTAATATAAGCAAACCAACATCAATTACTTTTTTTTTTTTTTTTTCTGGAATCGCAATCTCGATTAGAATCTTGAAAACCTAAACGAGAACAGGTTGCGATAAGTAGCAGGCAGCGGATTTGATTCTAGTTACGTGTTTCACGACGCAGTCGGGCGACAGCACGCAACCGACGAGCAGTCGGCAGAAACAAGGGCCTTCGCGCGGTCAATTGCCCAGGCAGAAAGTCGCCTCGCTCCCCCGCTCAGCACCGCGCTGTCCGCACGGCAGGCACCTCATAATGACAGAGCGCTTCTTGTAGCTGCCTGCTGCCAGGCCGATCGACCACAACTTGCAAACCCAAGAAACAACACTCCACTTTCTCATTTTATCTTCCTTCCCCTCCCTCGCAACTATCACGTTGTTAACTTTTTTATTTGAAATAACATGAAAATCATCGTGGAAAAACCATGTTGGGCCGCAGATGGAATGGCGCATAAAAAAGAATTACATCTATTAAAGGAAAGTTGTTAAAAAAAGACCCTAGACAACTCCCACCTTTTCTACGAAAACATTACTCACCGAAAGCAGGCTACTTTAATTTTAAAAGGTACCGCGACGGACAATGGAAAGAAGACTTTATGGCCGATGTTCCATGAATAAAAATGTTAAGTTAAATATTTCGAAGGAAGGGACTTTGGAAATATACTTTCCCGATATATAGCATCTGCAGTAAATCTAATTTATTGTGTATTTAATTACATTCCTTATTAACCGTACTTTAAAAGTTTGAAAAGACGAACAATTTTAAACTGACAACTGATAAGAAGTACGTGTAGGTAATTGGTTCTGTGTATGATATTATTACCGTAACTTCGAAGTTTTCCATTAAATGCTCTTGTAGTGATTTCCATTATTTAGAAAGGAAAATTAGCTCCAAAACAACACAGTGACAACAGTTTTAATTGGTACTTGATCATAGTGTGTAGAGACTGTATAACCATGTAGAGTTCATTCTTATTTGACGCTTATCTAGAAACTATCTTCGCCGAGATGTAGCAATACTGAAATAATGAGTAAGAAATGTTCCTCACTGACACGAAAATATTTCTAATTGCACACATAAATTATGTTACAAAGAAAATCTACACAACACAATATTATTTCCATGCAACTAACATAGTTTTAAAAATGTAAAACAATAACTAATTGGACTCTTTGTTAAGATGTATACAAGCATATTGGACTCTTTGTTAAGATTTATACAAGCATATTGGACTCTTTGTTAAGATTTATACAAGCATTTAGTACTTGGAAATGGTGAAGTTCTATAAGCCGAAACAATTTTCACCATTAATTGAGCCTATTTATATTGACATGTGCATTTACTTTTATCAAATAATAATAATAATAATAATAATAATAATAATAATAATAATAATACTCACAGATGAGACATAACTAAATGAAACCGATCTAAAAAGAATTATGGAATTATATAAAGAAATAAACGAAAGAAAAAATGTAAACGATATTGCTGTAACATATTAAATCTACATTAATGCTCTAAATATTGATTGTAAAAATTCCTATATAAATTCATAATATTGGATTTTTTTTAAGGAACGAGCATTCTACTTCTGAGTGACAGAAGTTCTGTTTTTAAGTGGGCTTATAAAATCTTTCAAAGTTAAATCGGTATTGATGGTCATTTGTCTCCTTGTTTGATGCAAAGGAAAATAAAAGTCCTTCCGCAGTATAAATATTTAAGCCTCTTTAGTCAGTAAGTAAAAATGGTGGATTATAATTAAAATTTCATCCAAATATAAAAAAAAAAAACTCACAAAATTTAACTATTTCATCCAAAACGTCTCATAATTATCCATTGTGCGACTGGGATGCCGTCAGGAATACCAGTGAAGAATCTATAAAAAAATAGAATTGGTAGAATTGGATTTTGACATCATCACCATCACTATGTTTAATCTGTTGAACTTCAAGAAAATCCCTCGCAACTATTCGGAGGTTTCAAACTTCTCGATGTTCTGCGGGTTTGTAATTTAGTATTATTTTGGAGAACCTATCTTTCGCACTTTTAAAATCTTTACGTACTAGTTTTGTTTATATAGGCTACATGTCTTCTATAGACATTTTCTTTCGGATATCAAAACTTCTTTCGTCTAGAAGTGTGCATTTGGCCATTGAACGCAACAGTCTCATTACTGTCGACCCAGTTTTTATTACTTAACATTCAACTTTCACTTGCATAGGCACCGCCATCTTACTGAAACATTTTAATTGCGTGTTTCCTAGATTTTCTGTCCAGTATTTTCGTGTTATTCAATTGAAAATTGCTTAATTTTATGTGTACATTTTCTATTAGACTCTTTGGCGTATTAAAACACAGGTCAAATAAAAGTGATTTTGTCTTATGCTCAGAGTTATTTTGTATCTTACATTAAATATTTTCCTCGAAATGCCATTCTGTTTTAGAGGATGAAATTTTCACATTAAAACCATAATCTTCTGCACATTCCGAGATGTATTAGTTGTTTGGAGAACTTTCAGATTCACTAAAAATAACCTGCTATTATTAAATATTATTCATAACTGTATCATAAATTTAAATCTTAAATTAGAAATGCTAGTCACTGTTTGAATTAAAAAACCACTGAAGTTCGGAATGGACAAGTCTCTTGAACTCTTTGATTTACGTTAAGTTTCTTAGTAACCAATTAGCATCCCTTCGTCAATTCCCTTCTTTGTGTTTCTTATGTCGGTTTAAAGGTTTTGTGTTATTTTATAAACGAAAAATATATGCAATTTAATGACTGCATTAAATCATTTGTTTAGTATTAGTTTGTATCGCAACGAAACGCTTGAAGACTCGTACGTCATCTTTCTTTAATGATAAAATTCCAAACGTTGGCAAAGAAAAATACAGCAAATTATAACATACTCGTAGATAGTAGTAGGGCTATTACTTCGTCCAAGCAGAGAAATAAACTGGAAATATATCAACAACCAAAATATCACTATTCTTGTACTGCAGTACTTAAAAAAGCGACAGACAACTCAATTTAGTTGTTACCCAATAGGTTCTATCAATTTATTACTCTTAAAGATATAATTTTTGCAAAATAAAATACTGAAATATGTATGTAAATATCGGAGAATATTTATTAATACATGCACTGTAAACATATTAATATAATAACTGTAATAATAATAATAATAATAATAATAATAATAATAATAATAATAATAATAATAATATGGTCCCGAAAATAAATTTTATCATGAAATTTCTGACAGTACATGGTAGGACCGGTGCCCACAGAACATAGTGATGAACTTGGGGGACCTACAGTAAGTAGCGAAATCCGGTAGTCAGCCATAACGCCTAAGGGAATCATCGTGCCAACTACACCTTAACTCCGTACTGATTGGATGATCGTTTACTTCTGCTGAAGCGTGTGGACATGAAATCAGCAGTGAGCTGGTAGATAGGCCTCGGCCCTTCGTGGGCTGTCACGCAACGACTTTAATAACAGGATAGTTATCATGCTATACGTATAATTTACTGCGGCAGTATGTCAAGAAAGTCAGTCGGAGATTTTCAAAGGTGATATGTTTGCGTTTGTCGCTGAAAAATATTTTACACAGTGAAAGTATTTTTTCTCGGTCCAAAGAAGTTACACATTAGAGAAAGAGAGAGAAAAAAAAGACTAGACCGACATAAATTATATATTGTCTAATGCTGGAAGATTAAAATATATATTTCTTCCAGTAATAAGTTTGATTTTAAAAATAGGAATATAATAGTAAATGTATATCCATTCCACTGTTTAAATGGGAAATTATTTTTCCTTTGAGATATGATTCTAACATGCACAACCAAATTCACGTAAAATATTCAACTCATTTTGTTAAAAAATATCATTTTTACATTTGTACTGCAATGTTACATGTAACATGCAATTTGTATATAGGTCTATGATGGAGTCTGATTATAACCTATCACGCATGCAGATTTTGAATCATACAATACGTAAGCATATAGTAGCTTAAAAATTAATTATATGTTTTATGTCTTATTTATACTGTTCGTTGTTTTTGTTTGTTATTTAAAAAGCTAGCATAAAATTATGGTGCAATTATTTAAATATGAATAGCAAGTTTAGGAATTCAGTTAGGCCTATCTTTATTATCTCTAGCATTAAATTACCATTAACACCATTGTGATTATGTAGAAATAGCTTCGCGATTAAACATTATATTAATAGGCGTAAATGAAGTGCAAAAATTTATGGCAGTGTTAACAATTCATTTCATACAATAAGCTATGTACATATAAACGTAGGTTATACAAACATTTATATGACAAAATTAAAAGGTCTGTAATGACAACATTAAATTCGGACGTTTGAAATGGGCAGGGCATGTAGCACATATGGGCGAATCCAGAAATACATATCGAGTTTTAGTTCAGAGGCCGGAAGGATTAAGACCTTTGGGGAGGCCGAGACGTAGATGGGAGGATAATATGAAAATTAATTTGAGAAAGGTGAGATATGCTGATATAGACTGGATTAATCTTGCACAGGATAGGTACCGATGGCGGGCTCATGTGAGGGCGGCAATGAACCTGCTGGTTCCTTAAAAGCCATTTGTAAGTAAGTAAATAAGTAATGACAACACTAATGTGTCTGAATTGCGAAAATAGTTACCCTTTATCCTGCTTTCGCGACTTTATTCTAAGAGAAAATAATGAGATGTATATTCAAAATATTTAACTTAATTTAAATATTTCTGAAAGCTTATAGGCTCTATACTATTTTAATATGCCTTATTTAAGGTATGACTAGAAGAGATACTTACGGAATTTAAAAACAACAATAGAACATAAAATAACTTTTTATAAGAAAAGCGAAAGTTAAGTCTCTACATCTTCCTCTTTTCTTCTTTTTCAAATGTGACTAAAAAAACGCTTCTTTCACTCTCTTCATCCATACTATTTCGCAAAAGCATGCTGAAGTTGGAAATGATAATTTACTAGACGTTAAGTGATCTTTTCATTAATACAATGTCATCTCATTATAATACCAATTGATTCATAACCATGTTAAAATACAGTAGTAGCGTTTTATTTATAGGTCTAATGAGCA
Organism: Periplaneta americana; assembly: GCF_040183065.1. Taxonomy (NCBI): domain Eukaryota; kingdom Metazoa; phylum Arthropoda; class Insecta; order Blattodea; family Blattidae; genus Periplaneta; species Periplaneta americana. Next base: position 37,133,303 of record NC_091125.1, read on the forward strand.
CTGATTTGGACAATATTTACAGAAATTCAAAATTAAAATTAAATTAAAAATGTATCTTGATAATTAATTTCAAATAACAATTACTTCTTTTTATCTGTTTATAAGACTATTAATGTTTATTTAAATGTATCTAACAAGCAAACATTCTGATGGGGGCAGATAAAAAAGTTATTTTTTTTTCACCATGTTGATAATGTCAAAAGAAGTCCTTATAAAAATTTTGGCCACTCGAGTGCAACTTACGAGGGCCGTAAAAAATAAGTTCGCCAGGGGCCGTTAACAGAAAGAAAACATAATTTTATTGGAAAAATTTATTAGAACAGACACAGCAATTGTAAAGCTATTTTTAAACATATTCGCCATCGGAATTGAGATATTTGTCATATCATGGGATCGACAGACGGCTGTCAAACGCTGGTTCCGATCCCAGGCAGCTGACTTCAACGATACAAAGATACAAAAATTTATCCCATGGTATGACAAATGTCTCAATTCCAGTGGGGGATATGTTGACAAATAGAGTAACAATTGCTGTATCTGTTGCAATAAATCTTTCCATGCAATTGTGTTTTTTTCTGTAAACGGCCCCAGGGAAAATCACTTTCTGAACGACCTCGTAATTGCGGTCGAGTGGCCAAAATTTGTATAAACACTTCTTTTGACATTATTAACATGATGGAAGTAAGAAATTTAACTTTTTTTATCTGCCCTCATTAGAATGTTTGCTTGTAACTTGTATTGGAATATTACAATCATAATTTAAGTTCAATAATTCGCCTCTTCCATCCTCACTTTCATGGGATTTCTGAACCAAATCTCTATATTCACAAGCTGTGACACTTCATGCTCATGTGAACAAAACGATTGAAGGCAACCGTTTCAGGTAGGCCTAGCATATTATGACAAACACAAAACACTTTCAATTCTAAAGTCTATTTATTTCCTCCCGAATTATATTGTCGTGAAGCAAAACTATCATCATCACCATCACCGTCATCTTCATTTGCAACACCTAATCACAAGAGGGGATTGGTGATTCATTAACACTAAACATTTCAAAATAATGATCTGGTAATGCGGCCAGAACGGGCTCGTCACTATGGGATAACATTGTGTTTTATGGAAGTTTTGATAATGATAATTAAAATAGCAATGCTACCATTGCAGTATATTATTTTGTATGTTCTTCAGCTCGAATATGCAATTACTGACTACATTTTTAATTTCATTATTTAATTTCAATGACGTTATTTGAATGAAACTTAAAGTTTTATTAGAGATCCTCATGTAATTTTGGTCCAATCGACGGTAGTATACGGTATATTTTAATTTCTTAAATATAATATTTTTATAATTAATCTGAAACATATTTTTCTCGAGGTTTCTTTAAAATACTCGGCTGGTGGAAGAAGCCCCTGATTTTTTAAACATAAATATCGCGTAGAAGTGAGTCTTATAATAGTCTATGTAAGTTGGTCAAGTTGTAACTGAGTCGCAGTGATTTACGCCCTTAAATTCAGCGCTCGGTAGTCAAAATCACATAGTATCAATGTCACTGATGTAAGAAAATATAACAAGGATGGACATTAATAATTATATCGCCTCATTCGTATTATTATAAAAGTACAGATAAAAACTTGCCCAATAATAAATACGACATCTCAAATTTTCCAAACAGTCTGGAAATCAACGTAGATATTTAAATATTTAAAAATTCATTACAAAACATCAGATGGTTGCACGACATGAAAGAAAGTCCCAGTTATGTATTAATACGTATCATAAGAACTAAAATATAACAGAGTGAACAATAGTAAAGCACTAATGCCTAGCTATTACATTTATATTTCAACTGCAACTTTAATATTAACTTTGTTTTAGTCCAGTCTCAAACAAATAAAATAAATTAACTAAAAAAAAATTATCAATAACTCGCATACTTGACATCTTAGCTACGCTAGTAGGCCTACTTCAAGTGCAAACGTTAAAGACATATGAGATAATTTCATTAAATGTACGTTTAAAATAAGATATATCTATTCAATAATAAAAGATTCACACGTAGAATGGTAGGATTGTTATGAATAACTGAAGCATATTATTCAAAATATTGGATGGAAAATTCACTCACAATCATGAGTACAACGGCATCAAGGTCCAGAAATTTGTACATACAAAAAATTAAGCAAAATAATAATAATAATAATAATAATAATAATAATAATACACTGAGAATATGTAATTTCAACAACAGAAAAGAAATGTGTTCGAAAAATAAATTTATTTACAACAATTCATTCATTTATTCATAGTTTTCTGCCCAAGGACAAGTCTTCTATTGAAAAATCGGCATTCTTCAATCATTTCTATTTTCTGCCTGCCTATTAGTCTCCGCATATGATCCATATCCCTCAATGTCCTCTATCACCTTATATCTGTCCACACCTGTGGAGTAACGGTCAACGGGTCTGGCCTCGAAACCAGGTGACCCGGGTTCGAATCCCGGTCGGGGGCAAGCTCCCTGGTTGAGGTTTTTTCCGGGGTTTTCCCTCAACCCAATACGAGCAAATGCAGGGTAACTTTCGGTGCTGGACCCCGGACTCATTTCACCGGCGTTATCACCTTCATTTCATTCAGACGCTAAATAACCTAGATGTTGATACAGCGTCGTAAAATAACCCAATAAAATTAAAAAAAAAACCTTATATCTTCTTCTGCTCCGAATTTTTCTCCCGTTCAAAGTGCATTCTTCAGTAGATAGTTTCTTCTCAGCCAGTGAACCAAACGAATCCTTTTCCTCGTCCTGATAAGTTTCAGCATCATTCTTTCTTCACCCACTCTTTCAAACACAGCTTCATTTATTATTCTGTCTGTCCATTTCACACGTTCCAGTCTTTTTCATATTCATATTTCAAATTCTTTTACTCGCTTCTCTTCACTTCATCATAATGTCCTTGTTTCTCCTCCATACAATGCCACACTCCACATAAAGCACTACACCAGTCTCTTCTTTAGTTCTTTTCCTGAGGAACAGATGCTCCTTTTTCTATTAAAAGCTTCCTTTGTCATTGCTATTCCTCTTTCAGCTTCCTGGCAGCAGTTCATGCACTTCCCCTACTGCCTCATTTAGTATTAGCATGTTTACCTTCTTTATTTTTCTTCCGACAACCATAGTTTTCGCCTTGTTTGCATTTATCTTCATCTCATACTGCTGACAGGTGTCATTTAGCTTCAGTACATATTCTTCTCGACAAAAGCGCAATGAATTATAATGAATAAATTCATATTGAAACCGGGTGCAGTATTTCCGTTAAACGTCTGAAAAAAATTCGGATTCGACACGTGTCTGATTCCAAAAGTTTCGATAAGAAATTCTGTATTAGTACAATCCGAAGAAATAGAGTTTGGAGAGTATATTTTCTGTTTTTGATGTGACTTTCCCCTTCAAGAATATTCATAATACGTGCAGGATTGTCAGTGATTAAAAGCATACGTATGTCCATAATAAAATACTAAGTACAGACAGAAATGACAGATGGCAGAGAAAACGGAGTTACAATGAGAAATACTATTCCAAAATTATCTTTATCCACCACAAATTTAATTTGTTTCCGGCGAGAGCCAAGACAGTATGAATTTAGTTAAAGGAGGCTCTATGCATTTTTAATGCCATGTTAGAGTGCTGGAGAAAAAAAGACAGCATCGTATACGTCAATTTAAAAATTATTTTAAATAACGAAAATCTACAAGACTATTAAATAGCAGCACCAGTTTAAAAATAATTATAGTTCGCATAATAATAATAATAATAATAATAATAATAATAATAATAATAATAATAATAATAAGAATAATAATAATAATAATAATAATAATAACAATAACAATAACAATAATAATAATAATAATAATAGTAATAATAATAATCATCATCATCATCATAGAACATATATTGCAAAAGTTCGAAGGAATCCTAACTAGTATAGGCTATAGAAAGACGAAAATATAATATAGGAACAAATACGTGTAATAAAATACACATTATCAATATGCAGTAATTACAATCAGCATAATTTTATTATAATTATGAGAGAGATGTGCGAATGAATTTATCTTATTCCATTGTATCGCAATATGTAATCAAAGTTACCGTGCCTTTCCTCTGTGAAGCATAGCCTGTTGCAGAGCAATGTTTTGTACTGTGTAGTGTGTTTTCTCCAATCCAGAACGCGTTACCGGTATCCAAATATACAGTACTCATACTAACAGTTTTACGATTTTTCTTCTAATACTAATTTAACACAACTGCTTTCTCAATAGCTTCACTTTAAAACTGAAATACAAGTAAAAGAAAAGGTATTCAATTAATTTTTCTGACAAATACGAAGTAGGTGGATATGCATTACAAATATTTTAATCGAAATGTACATTATGTTAATAATAAAGTGCTTACTGTATTTCTGTATTTCTTTAAAATAATGTAAAATGTACTTTTCCCGTTTTCATTGTAGCAATGAAGACTATTCGCAGAAAGTCAGTTTTCGCAAATATTCGAAACAAATTTATTGTCATAAATGTCACATTTCGACCCTCCCAAATACTAACATTGTAACTCAATTTTTTATGGTTTTGAGTTATACTAGTTAATATGGTCTTAAAATGTTTCTTTTTCTCCCAGTACTATCATTGTAGCTCTAAACCTCCCCAATCGTATGTAAAATCTTATTGTTACTATCTGTATACACTGATTTACATGATCATTTTAAAACTTCATTTGCTTCTCCTGAAAAATGGAAGAAAGTGAGTTACAATGTTAATAATTGTGAGGGTCGACTTATAAAACCTGCATATACTTCTTGGTGCATCGCTGAGCCACATTTCGATTTTATTGCTAATAAAAAATATGCCCTAATCATAAGCAAGATCGATTTTATATATGTAAATCGAGATTCTACTTAGTTGGTTTACGAACACATGCAAACGATCAGGGAAAATTATCATATGTTTGCAGAAATTTAAGTAATTACATTTAATCGTATACTGAATTATGACACAGTATGCTTTCGCAGTAATTTCACATCAGAAGAACAAATATTTTAAACGTTTGTATAGCCTAGATATTTGATTAAAGACTTGGTAAAAAACAGTTGCGATATTAATTGTTTATATTATTTATATTTCAGTCACAGGTAGGGTTGCCAGATTTTACAAATATAAAAGAGGGACATTTTACTTCACTTGATATACAAATGACTTAATAATATGTATTAATACAGTGTAGCATATGTATGTATAGCATAATTTTACAGAATTACTTTTTCAACATTTTAATTAATCATTACATTTGTTATAATTTACATTACCGTAATGTATCATTGACTGTGACAATTTAATTAAAAAAAAACAAAAGAAAAACATTTTTGAGCAACATTTAGATTAACATATAAATATCAAAATACATACTTAAAGTGGTAGGAGAGTATTCTCTTAAATCTGCATCCCCCTCAAGTCTGACTGCTTGGTGCATTACTTTGTTTCGCGTCGTACGCGAATTTTCAATTCCGCGTAGGAATGGGTAATATCTTGAAAAGCAGAACATTCTGCTTCCCGTGACGGATATGAGCGAGACACAGAAAAATTTCCTGAAAATTCGGAATGTCCCGCCATATCGGGACATCTGGCAACCCTAGACTCAGAGCCATGTACGGAATCATTATTTACAGGTACTTATGATGGGCGTAATGAACTAATCAGTGAGAAGTTATGTTGAACAGCATATAACAGAATACAACGCGTTCATATAGCTACAATACGTAAACATGCAATGTAAAGGTCACTAAGTACTACTTGAAAAGTTAACCCAAGAAAATCCATTCTACTTAACATAGCAAAATAAGTACGTCTATATTTATAATAAGAGTATATCAATTTTTAATAGTGACAGACTTATACATATGATGACAAAAGGCAACTTACACGACCAACGAATTCTGTTATGTTTACTTCATTCTATCAGTGAATGACGTTCCTTGTTAGTTCATAACAGCAGAAAGAGGGGCTTGGTTTATAGTTATATTTCGCCTTAAAACATAATATCAGCAATCTCGAATATGATACCATACCTTCATACACGAGGAGGTAATATACTCCGATGGTGTCTCAGATTATCTTGATGCGAAGCTGATTTGCCGTTATAACCGATTCCAAGTTGTATGCATTATTCTGATTTAGCTAACGGTTTTGAAGCAGACAAACTTTTCCATGATACGCAACAAAGCAAACCGTTATTTACGTCGATTGCACGGGTATGCATGCACACAACCGGCGCTGTTCACCGCCCTGTGCTCTTCTTCTTACCCCGACATACTATGATTAGTGTCGTGCCAACACACAAAGAACAATTTTACAACAAAGAAATTGTCATTCTTACCGCATTTACACAGAGTTCATTGACGAGATAACCACAGAATTTTTTATATAGTATATGTTTATGGCACCCATTTTCAGGAAATGACTTCATGCAAACTGCCGATCTTGAGATCGAATCAATAATTTTTCTAGTCAGTAGATACAGAATTTGTTTCTCTGAAGTTTACAGCGGTTGGTACATGGTACCTGATAGGGGCTCGGGAATTACATTCGAACACCCAGACCGATTTCCTCAGAGAACGCTCCAACGTAATTTTTTATGCGATCGAAGGAAGAAACAACAAACGAGGAAACATTACTAGCCGAAGGATCCGAGATTCATAGATTCAGATCTGGCTGAGTGTAACAGATTTTAAAGAACGATACAACTGGGAGCCCGTATCGTAGATTTACGGCATATAAAATAACCTTGTCCTTAAATGAGGACTGCAGGCAACATTTGTACGTCATTACTCGTGCACGTTGAATTTCAACGCTGAATTACTTCTCCAGCTCAAAGTGTCATTAAATGCAATACTATCACCTCCAACTATCACTACCACCACCACCACCACTACCATCACCATCACCAATGGCTTAGTTCATATCATATAAGATATTTGGTATGAACCACTGACATAGTAACTCTATAACTAATACAATGAATATTTGAAATTATAGACCAAATATTTTTTTTTTTGAAGAGTAGAGCACTTCACAAACTTTAATAAGTACAATTACATACCGGTATTTCTCGACATTATCTTGTAATTTTTATATCTTTAAAAATAATTAGAACTACATTTTTACAATTCAGAATATTTATACCCGGAATACTATTACAAAGTTCTGCTAAGACTATTTCGTGAATAGAATATTAAATAAACAATATTAACAAAATAAAAAAAATGTTTATTCAATTTATTTTACATACATATCGAACTTAATATGCTGGAACGACTTTCTATATAGGCCTATATGCTTTAGTATTACTTGCCATCTAGTGTTATGAATCTGAACTGCAGATGAAGTATTGATTTTTATTCACAATTCAGTAGTACTTGCCATCTAGTGCTTTTTTAAAATTAGTTTTTATTTTACGACACTATGTTAACTGCTATGGTTACTAGCGTCTGAATGAAATGAAAGTGGTAATGCCTGCAAAATGAGTTCAGGATTCAGCGCCGAAAGTTATCCAGCATTTGCTCTTAATGGGTTGAGAGAAAAATCCGAAAAAAACTTCAAACAGATAACTTGTTCCAACCAGGATTTAAACTCGGGCTCGCTCGTTTCATGGTCAGGTGTGCTAATCGTTACTCCACAGCGGTGGACACCATCTGGTACTGAAAATCTCCGAACTACAGGTGAATAAGTGAACAGCGGAATGATGTGAAGTACTTAATTTTATTAAACTGAATGTGATCTAAATACAATGAAAGTTATAATTTAACCTATGTTACAGTAGTAATTCTAAATATACGTTTGAAACTTCTAATTGGAAGTACAAAATATGGAATTGACATCCTTTACAAGTAAAAGTATTTTATGGAAAGGATGCTCGTTGTTGCTTCGTACTTCGTTTATAATGACAATAGGTTAGATATTCTGCGTTGCCGGTAATTTGTATAGGCCTATAGGGTTTCATTGAGATGCGCTGTCACAGCCTTTTAAATATTCCCCGTACTGAACCATGCCAATTGTGAATCAAGTGCGACAATATGCAGACAATTGCGAATCAGATACATGATTTCTTCGAAAATATCACAGTGATAAATGACCGTCATTTGTTGAAATTAAACGAATTCCTATACCGGATTGGTCACGACTGTGTGAGTGAAATAGTTAAGCAAATATGTCCAATTCATTCTACGTAGAATTGTAGATATTCGTGCCGTCTGAATCTACTGTACAGCCTATTGTTCAAAATTTTTTACAATATTCATAGTACAGTATTAAGTTCTTTGCGCGTATTCACTTCTCTTGCAGTAAATGGAATAAAGGTCGTAATTTCATTTCCGCTACATCTATTTGCTGTACTTGTTTCTTTATTAGTGTTTAAGTTTCTGAGCTGTGCAAAAAAACCGGAACTGCCATCACCTTACGGAATTTTCAAACTGTGTCCGTTTGAAATTTAAGTAACTTTCTTTTAATAGTTTCAATCAATTTCTAAATTAAATTTGTTTTATACGTCACTAAAATAGTATAGGAGATTATGCATCCAAAATACCTAAAACTAACAATTTGCTTTACCCTTATATTATCGTACCTGCTTACTTTCTGGCTTTTAAGGAACTCAGAGATTCATTGCCGCCATCGGTCCCTAACCTGTTCAGTCTCTACCATCATAACCCACCTCACTCAAATCCATTTCCATATTATTCTCCCATCTACGTCTCTGTCTTCTCAAAGGTCTTTTTCCTTCCAGCCTTCCAACTAACACTCTATATGCATTTCTGGATTCGCCCATACGTGCTACATGCCCTGTCCATCTCAAACGTCTGGATTTAATATTCTTAATTATGTCAGGTGAAGAATACAATGCGTGCAGTTCTGCGTTGTGTAACTTTCTCCATTCTCCTGTAACTTCATCCCTCTTAGCCCCAAATATTTTCCTAGGATCCTTAGTCTCAAACACTCTTATATTATTATATTATTAATGTTTTTGTTCTCAATGCTCTTTATCCTTTAAATGCAACTACTTTTGTTTATTATAATTATTAATGTAAAGTTAATGTTGTCTAGTTAATATCCTGACAGACCTAATGAATTACATTAAAGTTTGAAATAACCAGTTCCATAGCGCAGAACCATCAACAATTTATTTATACCGCTCTCTGTAAATTAATAGAATTTATGTTGGAATTTCAATTACAATAATGAAAGTTAAAACTTAAGAATTTATTAGTATTTCAACATTCTCATCTAAGCACTAATTCCTTACACTAGGACTGTAGAGCCAGTACACAAACCTGACGTAAGTTCTTATTTCCAATGTGTTTCAAAAGTAACGCATGATAGAAATTAAAATTGAATGATGGACTTTGGACAAGAAGCTTATGCACGTCAAACCTTGTATTTAGAAAATATAATTTTATGAAAATAATATTTTTGTGACCATTATTGTGCGAGTTATGACGTCATAAAGAACATTTTTAAATGGAACTTTGTAATTTTTATATCATCTGAAAGAGCATATTATTTTTATGCAATATTTCATTAATTTTATACAAGGCACTATGCTTGTGGTTACTATGGTAACTAGAGGTCTATTATTGTTGGTACATTTGCTAGTCCCTGTATTTTGAAAGCAGTTTTATTGACGAAATCAATCAATATAAACCAAGATGTTCTTAACAGAAAATGATATTTTTATGTCTGTAACATGTCCGTGTTCTCTGAATTTCGCTTATATTCTACTCACAGTTGACTGAGGAATAGGTGGCCGATTTGGATGAGTTTCGTTTAAAAGTATATGCATAACACTTGTTGTGTATGTCTTATGTCACCAAATCACACCATAATCGGAATCTCAATTCTCTAAGTTTGTGTTAAGAACATCTGGTTTTATGTTGATTTCATAATAAAACCACAGTCTAGTATATACTGTCACGAAGCTCAATACGTAGTAAATATGCATCCATAGATAGTTGCTAACCACTAGGATCGCTAATATCGCCTCATTACAGACAATGCGAAATAGTACCGGCACAGTCTATTGTTCCTAGCACCCTCACAACTCAAGCTTCGTGACTGTATATACTAGACTGTGATAAAACTGCGTCCATAAGAACTAAAAAATGTATAAACAATAAAATTATTACCATAGTAACCATAATCATAGTGCTTCTGTATAACAAATATAAAACATTTCATAAGAATATGCTCATTCAGATTATATTAAAAAAACTATAGTGTGCTACTTGAAATAAAAATATTCTCGATGACGTCATAACTTGCACAACAATAGTAGCAAAAATATTATGTTTGCATAAAAATATTCCTTTCTTAATATAAGGTTTGACGTGTCTGAGCTTTTTGTCCAAAATCCCATCATTCAATTTAAATTGCAATTATGCGTTACTGTTGAAAAACCCTGACATAAATAATATAAAATCTATTAGAATGATAATAGAATTGATAACTTGAGACATTTCATCACACCACATGAGAATCCGGATACATTTTAACTTATAATCTATAACAACAAGTATAATGTTGATGTAAAAGACGAAGATTTGTTCTTACAGATGTTACGAAGTATTCCCACATTATATGGCTGAACTCGTCATCTCGTCAATGAACCTTCGTAAATGTTGAGCCTGTTGGTAACTCACATGATAGCTAAATTGTAAAATATAATTTTCCGAAAGTTTTTTTACACAAGTTCTTGGTTCCGACTCCATCCAAAATTACTTCTTCCAACTTCGACCCCACAATTCTTGACTCTGCACAGGCGTACTTGCAACATAGAAGGAGTATGACATCTCGACAGTACCTTCTTCATTGAAAAATCTTTATCTATATTAATCCCGTTAACTTTTCTCGTCAGGCGTATGACCTCTGTCGGACGCAGTGGTTATGCGAATAGCATGTGTGCCTCCTAACTAAGAGGTCTGAGGTTCGATTCCCAGCATAGGTAATGAAACAAATTTATCTTCCGTCCATGGGAATGGATGTTCGTCCGTTGTATTTAATTATCCAGTGATGTCTCTGTGGTGGCATGCCAATCCCAAGACCGGGAGGCCTGCATTTGTAAGCTGTTTAGTGTACGACCGAATGAAGCTCCCCTACACGCAATGGTGTCGGACAAAAGGGAGAGTGAGGAAAGTAAAGAGCTCTACTTAGTTCAGGTTGTTGAGACTTGATATCAAACGGGAAACAGGTTCTCTCAATACGACGCTGTTCGAGAAGTCATATGAGCAAGTAATAGCCCTCTTGGTGATTCAGTTTTCGGCAATAAAATCTCGCGACTTACATTTCACATTATGTGAAAAAATTCCTAGACACACGGAGAATTACGTTTCTATCAACAGAATTTTACTCTAAAGTCTAAACAATGGTATTCACTTTTTGTAGGGCTGTTGTCTTAATAATAATAATAATAATAATAATAATAATAATAATAATAATAATAATAATAATAATATAGCCCTATAAGGGCCCAGATCGACCAGCCCGCTGCTGGCCTCACGTCCACGATCATACAACCACAATGGAGGTATCGTGTGGTTAATACGATGATCCCCCCAACCGTTATAGCTGGTTTTAGTAACCGGATTTCATTACCTATCATAGCTCCCCAAGTGCATTATGCTGGATGGCCGAAATTTCACGAGAAAATTTCTTTTCCCAAGGACTCGAAACAGCGCGCATTCCGTAACGCGAGTCATAGGCCGGATGCCTTAGACCATAACGCTACGGCGCGGGATGTTTTCTTGTAAGTTTTCAATTTTAAAAATTTTTGTCACTTTCCAAGCAGATGTCTTGGGTACACCTGCGTGTTGAGATACCTTTCGTAATGATTTCGTGGGAGGTTGTTCTAGCTTGTAGCTTATGCCACCGAATTTTTATAAGTTAGAACACAATTTCTGCGCCTTCTTTTACATTTGAAAATGAGCCGCTATCTCTAATTTTTTTTTACTAAATTTCGAATTTTTTATTGTTGTAGAAATATAGCACACCATTTTTTTATGATTTATTCATAATATAGGACTACGTATCATAAAATGAAATTCAATGTTCTAATATGTACTGCACTGTTGTGAACTAAACTGGAATACAATGAATTGAAGTCAGCTGTAGGAAAAATTAACGCTCTAACCTTGACGCCACTTCAGCCTGTGTTAACTGCTCGTACTACGCAACACAAAATCTTCTCTAGTCCGATGCAGGGGAACTACTATTTCCTCTGCAGTCATGTTCGATCTTTAACAGTAGAAGAAGGTGAACGACATTTACCTAAACGAAACCTGTTTCTTAGCGAACGCTCTAATGTGTCTCTGTTTCAAGTTTAATACTTATGAATATTTTGGGACTTCAGTAGCTACTATATAAAATACTGTCATGAATGAATTAACAATAGAACAAACTGTGCAAATAATGTAGGCCATGGGCCTATTATTTCCTACTTAGTTTAGCCTATTAAAGATGCTAATGCATGTATTCCTTCAACTCTTAGTTACGCATCAGAGATATAAAACTAAAAAAAAATAAGTAGGCTACTTGAAAGAAGAATTTAGGAATAATATTTATACCCAAAACAATAGTAATGTCAGAAAATGAAGACAAAAGAACTATGAAAGTTATAAATAATTACTTTAGCAACCAAATACTAAATCAACACCTTGGAAGAATGGGTATGTACCTGTAATTACAAAAGATAAAATACATTAAAATAAGGTCAGTTGTACAATGAAAACGTGTAAGTAAAATATTACAGATAGGCCTACGATTGAGATACTCCGATAACGTAACAAAAATATCTAAAACTGGTAGGCACAGATGCATGAAAAAAACTTATGCGAAACAGAATTGTTTGTCAAAATGTTGTTCAGTTGCGAAAAACATTCGTAGGTCTATTTGATAATCTACTGTAGCAGAGTGACTTTACTATTTAAACAAGCGCTACATATATCTCTAAGGAATTAAACGACCTTACATTTTATACTAAATATTTCTTTGCATAGATTAACATTCCGTTCTTGATTAAGCATTCTTCTACTGATTTTATGAAACAATGGCCTATTAAACACTGGCAAGTAATGGAACTCATTGCTCATGTAACCGGCATAGAACAAAGCCAATGATTCAGTGAGCATAGCCAAATACTAGACAAAAGACCTGCGCTCAACCTTATATGAGTCGGTTAGAGTCATAACTCACTTGTTTCAAAAATGAAAATTTTCACAAATGAGGGAAAACATATTTGTAATTCTTCTTCTTCTTCTTCTTCTTCTTCTTCTTCTTCTTCTTCGGTCCCTTCTGCTGCTAAGCATGGGTTCGCCTCTCTCCGTCCATATATTTGTAATACTTAGGGTCCATATTCTTCACAATGAAGGTTAATAAGTTAAAGAGTAATTATTAAAAAGTACTATTCAGATTTGTAACCGTATTTATGTATACAGGAGTAAAAGTTATTTAGCTTTGAATTATGGATCATACGAGTTTTGACAACGACCTTTGGATCATGAGTGTTCTGAGAGTGCTCCCTTTGGAACATGTGAGTTTAGAATGTGGCCAGTTGGGATCATGTGGAATTTGACAGTAACAAATTAAAATATTACACAAGAACATTACCTAAAGCATATTTTAAAATTCAATGTAAAAAAATAGGTGCCCTATTATTAAATTCTTCAGATGAGTACATTTTACAAAATAATATAGTACAATATATATTGAGGGGTACAGTCTGAGAAAAGGATAAGTCACAAATCTTGGAATAGGAAAATTAGGTATTCTCAGAACAATCTGAGAATTTATGATAGAAATTTAAATTCCAGTGGGCTAAGTTATTGCCAGAGTTATTGCAATTGTGACACAACATTCTAGAGACGAGAAAAAACTAAATTTTGTTAGAAAAGCGGGTTCTCCCCTTATTTGAGTCGACCTTTCAATTTACAACTTACAAAAGAAATACTGATTATAAATTTTATCAAAACTAAAATTTTCGTTACAACATTCCTTTATATCACAAGATTAATATCTGCTTCCATCAATTCGCACATATGTTCAATATTGTCCAATTGATTATTATTCACGGCACCATCAATGACAAATACATGTAGAACTTGAATATATTATAATTGTGATAAAACACTCGGCCTTGCTTAATTTACTAATATATCAGTAGGAGCCAAGCAGAATCAGAAAAGAATAGACTAACCTTGCTAATTTGGCCTGGTTTCTTTTCGTTATTTCTGGAGCTGCTATACATTTCCGTGGTCGTCCTCTCTCTCCAACCGGTAATACGTTCTCTTCTATAATATTACGCTTACAAAATGCTCAATTACAGCAGCTAAATTCACTGATATTTATAAAAATAACACAGCACATGCAAGATACTCATCCGCAACCCTATTCTACACAACAAGAAATGGAGAAGCGGGAGGGAAATACTGATCGGTGATTGGCCAAGAAGCGCTATAGAACATAACTCACAAGACCCAAGTTTGTCGCCCGTATACACAAGCATCATGTAAGAAATATGAAAAATTAACCTCTGAATCGTGTTCTACACAGATAACCGCATGGGAATATAACGGTATCTCAATTTTTCATTTTTTGGAGCATGTGGGTTATGATTCTAACCGACTCATATGTACAGTAGTAGCTATAAAGTTAAAATATCTACTTCTCTGCAGAAAATCGAATCAGGGTCCGCTGGATTTTTAACCAATTGAGCTTCTGAGTCGGAAGAAACCGCAATTAAGGCACTAAATGTAATACCGAGTATTTCGTAAAGTACAGGCTCAGATCTATGATATCGATTTTTCCCTTTCATTTGGGAGTAAGATTCATAAATTACCAGCGTAGACATGATCTCCATCTCATGTTGCGGTGTCGGTCCGTGGACAAGGGTTACGGAATCAGCGGTCCCCCAACCTTTTCATTATGAACGTTTACTCTTGAACTTTCAACCAGCCCCGACACCTATAGGCATTTAAGGCACATTTAATGGCAGGTTTATTCCAGCCGAGAGTAACTGCTCTGGTAATGTTACAACATACGGTCATGCATGATTATGCATTAGTCTTTGCGGAATTCAACTCCTAAGGAGAAAGTGAAGAGAGCGATCTAGACTCGTAACTTTTATCATCTGGGGACTCTACCATCAGTTCTAGGCTGCCCACATAAAAGGCAAAGTTGAATTCTAATGCATTTACCTTCAAGGATCGCGACCTCGTCCTCACTCGTCGTGTGAGGATCATCAACCAACAACAACATAGTATTCACAAGTAGCGGCATTCCCTAGTCTTGGAGCAACAGCATAGCTTAACAAACACAAGATGACGTAACAAAGTTATTATCATTATTCCCATCAACGCCATCTAGTTAAGGAATGGGCCCTTTCGCCCTTCCACACTCCTATGAGAATTGTAAACTGACACAAGTACAGTTATATTACCGGTTGAGAGAGAAACAGAGATTAAGGGTGTTTGAGAATAAGGTTCTTAGGAAAAAATTTGGGGCTAAGAGGGATGAAGTTATAGGAGAATGGAGAAAGTTACACAACGCAGAACTGCACGCATTGTATTCTTCACCTGACATAATTAGGAACATTAAATCCAGACGTTTGAGATGGACAGGGCATGTAGCACGCATGGGCGAATCCAGAAATGTATATAGAGTGCTAGTTGAGAGGCCGTACGGAAAAATACCTTTGGGGAAGCCAAGACGTAGATGACAGGATAATATTAAAATGGATTTGAGGAAGGTGGGATATGGTGGTAGAGACTGGATTAATCTTGCACAGGATAGGAACCTATGGCGACTTATGTGAGGACGGCAATCAACTTGCGGGTCCCTTAAAAGCCATTAGTAACTAAGTACAGAGACTCATGGTTGTGTGGTCACTAAGGTGCAAGGCCGCGGCATGAGACAATACAGTACAACCAAGTTAAGTAACGCTCAAATGCCTCTAGAAGAAAGTAGAGCTCCACTTCTCTGCTGATAATCACACCCGAGAAAAGTGAATTTTTAGCTAGAAATCCTACCGATTGAGACATAGTAGAAAACCCTTTGTATTATTATTATTATTATTATTATTATTATTATTATTATTATTATTATTATTATTATTATTATTTGTAACAGTTAAGGCCAGCTTAATCGTGATTAGAATCCCGTGTAAGATATCCTTATCACAGATGGAGAAAGCAACCTGAAACTATCATTTTCACCTTCTACAGACAAAAATTAGGCTTCATGACATTATTCCTCTGTCTTGCTGTAGGTCTGTCAGTACTTCTGGTTTCTTGATGTAGATAAGTCAGTAAAATCTTTGGAAGTCTAGCCTGTGTCACATGTTTCATATGTTCAAGCCAATCTTTCTTCTGAAACCAATGTATTGTATCATATTCCTATAGAGCAAGTATCGATAATCATAACATACCTGCTGTTATCTACGTAAAGATTATTTTTTTTGGTCCTACAGAATACATCTGTTATGGTAATTGTTAATTGTTACCATAACAGATGTATTCTGTAGGACCAAAAAATAATAATCTTTATGTGGATTCTTCGAGCAACAGTGCATATTACTGTACAGATTACTGTGGAATCCTGGCCACCAAGTCACTCAACTGAGTACGCTCCTTGTGTAATATAAAATGTCAACATACATGCCCAACTTGGAGTCAGGCCACAAAGGGAAAAATAATGGAGGAGAGGGGTTCGATCCGGTGCTGTGGATTGAACTTCGGCGTAGCTCAATGGTGAGAGCGCTTGGTACATAGAACCAAGGACCCGGGTCCGATCCCCGGCGCCGGAGCGAATTTTTCTCCTCTAATATTAATTGATACCTGCTGTTAGTATCGACTCCTGAATGATGTAACCTATAGTATGGTCATGATAATGATGACGATTAACTTATTTGCAAGAAGTTTAAATGTCAGGCGAGAATCGGCTTGCGAGCAATAATTTAAATATTTAGTGATTTGTTGGACATCTTTTATTCCTAAATATAGAGGCAGTAGATATTTTATACGGCGAACGCGGGCATAGAGGCACATAGGCGTACATATGTACATGCGTGCATATGTGCGTGCGTGCATACATACATACATACACACACATACATACATACATACATACATACATACATACATACATACATACATTCTCGTTCATACATACATACATACCACACATAGCCACCGGCGTGACTCAGTCGGTTAAGACGCTTGCCTGCCGGTCTGAAGTTGCGCTAGGGCGCGGGTTCGATCCCTTCTTGGGCTGATTACCTGGTTGGGTTTTTTCCGAGGTTTTTCCCAACCTTAAGGTAAATGCCAGGTAATCTATGGCGAATCCTCGGCCTCATCTGACCGAATACCATTTCACTATCACAAATCTCATCGACGCTAAATAACCTCGTAGTTGATACAGCGTCGTTAAATAACCAACTAATTAAAAAATTAAAAAACTACATACAGACATACATTACATACATAATGTTTACGGTCAAATGAAATTAGACCTCTTGTTCAATGCATATACAGGAAAAGGAAGGTGGAATAGAGTGAAAATTGATGGTAAATGTTTGCTTAGCTTGGAGATCCAGCATGGGTCCAAACACCTAAACTTGTTTTGGCCCATTGTGTGTCCTATATATGCGATGATTGGCTAAGTCCGACAGTTAGTCCGGACTGCATCTTTGAATCTGAGTCTGACAGGTGGGTCATACTACCTTAGCCAGGTTCCATCCGCAGACGAGTAGCCTGATAAGCCTCAGGACCCGGAATCACAAGATCTTCCTCTATCGGCATCGAAAACCCGTTTTACTTCCAACACTTAACTCGAGTCCATTTTTTAACTATTACAGGTGATAAAATGGAAAGAGGGGAAGAAAGAGACTGTTGGTGGAATGATAAAGGGTACGAGAGTACCCCAGAGAAAACCCTTCAACGTCTACTTTGTCTTCCACAAATGCTGAGGATAGATCTTAGACAATAGAAGAACAGCCGACTGGTTCTTAAGCCACAAACGCGGCGAGAAATAACATACAGTCACGCACAGAAGTATAAGCACAGAGGAATCTCAAAACATGAACTTCATGCTAATGTTAATGTATAGACAGATATCGAACAATTTAGCTGCTAGGACACTTAACCCTTTTGTTGTGCAAGATGCTATATACAGAGAAAAGAAACTGAAAACACCAAAGCAAATAGTACATTAAAATATCTGTAGGGACGCTTTATGATGGGACACAAATATGGGCACGGCGAACTACGTAAATCCAGGAAACAGGCATTAGTACTATCTTAGTTGTTGTTGAATACACACCCAGCAATCTACTACTTCATAAACAAACACTTTAAGAATTATTACTGAGCACAATGGGAAAGAAGGGAAAAGAGTTGATAATTAAGGAAAGAGAAATTATAATGAACCTACGTAAAAAACAGAAATCTTACAATGAAATAGGCAAAGTTGTGAATAGAATCTGCTTTACAGTAAGAACAGTAATCAGGAATTTCAACAAAACAAAAACATTGATAAAAAGCTGCGAACAGGGCAGCCATCTAAGCTAGATAACAGGGAGAGGAGAAATATTATGAAACTTGTTAAAGAAAATCCCAGGATTACTTCAACACAAATAGCAGCAGAATTAAAATAATATTTAGGAAAATATGTTACATCTCCGTAAAATGAGAAGAGTACTACACAAAAAGGGGTACCATGCAAGAGTGGCAAGAAACAAGCCCTATATAAGCAAAGTAAATATGAAGAAGAGAGTGCTGTTTATTTTTTTAGTAGGTTATTTTACGACGCTTTATCAACAGCTTAGGTTATTTAGCGTCTGAATGAGATGAAGGTGATAATGCCGATGAAATGAGTCCGGGGTCCAGCACCGAAAGTTACCCAGCATTTTCTCATATTGGGTTGAGGGAAAACCCCGGAAAAAACCTCAACCAGGTAACTTGCCCCGACCGGGAATCGAACCCGGGTCACCTGGTTTCGCGGCCAGACGCGCTAACCGTTATTCCACAGGTGTGGACGTGCTGTTTGTAAATGACTATGTGTCCGAAGAATGTGAGTTCTGAAAAAAGTTATATTTTCTGATGAGAGCAAATTTAACAATTTTCAGAATAATGGATGCATTTTGGTGTGGAGAACAAAGAATGGGGAATGAGGTTTGGAAAATAACAAATCCACTGTACAACAAAGAGGTGGTGGCGTTATGGTATGGGAGTGTAAGGCAGTTGATGGGGTAGATGAACTTGTGTTTATTGATGGGATGCAAAGCAATCTCGAGAAAAGTGCAAACAAACTCGGCCTCGCAGACAATTACTCCTTCCAAAAGGACAACGATCCTGAAATATTGCAAAGATTGTTGGTTTGTGGATCGTTTATAACACCCCTCATCAACTTCACACTTCTTCACAGTCACCAGACATTAACCCCATCGAACACCTATGAGGAAAATTGGGTAGAAGAGTGCGTAAATACGCCATTACTAGCAAAAAGCTATTTAAGGAGACGCTTCCGAAATAGTGTCGAGAAATAGGAGCTGAAGTCACTGGTAAGCTTGTTGGTTCCAGTAAAAGAGGCTTAAGATGATTATTAACAGGATAGGGACGCCAACTAAGTATCAAATGAGTGATCATTTTGTGTGTGATAGCAAAAAAAAAAAAAAAACTGACCAAAATTGTACTGTGCCTATACTTGTGTCCACCATTAACAGAGGCAAGAATAACAATTATTTTATTTTCTGTGTTCAATTAACTTTTATTTTCATTTCTAAAATATTATTTTATACTTACAGGAGTGCAGGTTCATTTATTTTCAATTCCAATGTTATAATATGTATAATGGAGTAAAATATCAATTTCTAAATCTGTATTCTGCTGATGTGCTTATACAGGGACATCATTTTATTTTTACTAAAATTTTTAATATTAACCTGTCTATACCTTTAAAGAACCGGAAACACAGCTTCCTCCCCCCTCCAAGACTGGAGTTCGATGATACTGGCGTAAAACACAAATCACTCTACTAGGTATAGGAAGGAAGAAAAGTAGTTCATCCATTTACGTAAACTAGGAAATATCGCGATTTTGAGTTTGATAATTTTCATTAGGTTTTTCTTTAATCAAAGTACAGTACTGTATTAAGAATAAGTGTTTTTACTCACGAAGTGAGTTATCCATGCCAAACGTATTCATTATGCAGTGTATATTATACTGTCTACAGCACATTAGCGTACAATATAGAGAAAGAAGTTAAATTGAAAAATAATCATAATATGAATATTTAAACACAATTTTGAAAATGGTGGCCGTTCATTTCAATACAGGCTTCAGTTCTTTTGTGCATATTATCGCACTATAGACTATTGCATCTAATTCCAATTGCCAGTTTCGTCCTTCGTACTAGTAACTCATGTTGAAATAATTCTGTACCTACTCTACGTATTGTAAATTCAATCTTCACTTCTGCCCGACCCGAAAATATAAAATTACTCAGACATGCTATCTACTGTCCGTCCAAGTAGTTATGCCGCAGGATTGTAGAAAGGGAGGAAATCACGTGGCAGTTAATTACTTAACGAGGCCCTTTTATTTAAGTTAAATTAAACAGCTGTATAATATTACGTAAACTTCCAATTCCTAAGAGAAATTAATGTTTTCAGAAAAGAGCTAAGACAGCCCAGCTTTTACAGAGGGGCGAGCAGAAGCAGGTGGGGGAAATCGGGATGCGATGTAGGCAAACGGACAGTACCTGTGCGAAAATATGATTCAATATTGAAAGCTATTTCGTCACTGGAAAACGCGAACATATTTCTGGAACGTACTATACTCAGTAACTCAGTACTGCTTACTATCTGCGATCTTGGTTCTGTGTGGAGTTGGAACTTCCTTAGTAGAAGGGGTGGGAGTGAAGTACATTCAAAAACTCAGGTACAATAAAAATTGAAGTAAAAATAAAATGATGTCCCTATACTTCTGTCCGTGACTGTATGTAGGCCTACATGATGTTTACGATCAAATGAGCCGTTGATAGCAGAAATGGTGTAAGTCAAAAATGGGTAATGAGGATTAAAGTAAACATTCTGTAAAATACAGCGCAAAGTAGCAATTAATATTCAATTTATTTAAACTATTAGTAGTCAGTGGATTGCACGAAGGACATATTAATTGCTACTTTGCGCTATATTTTACAGCATTTTTATTTTAAACCTCATTACCCAATTTTTACTTACACCACTTCTGCTCTGAACGGCACAAATAATGAAAGCTTAAACCTGTTGTTCAATGTATACTGTATACGGGAAAAGAATGGAGAAATAGGGTGAAGACTGGTGGTAAATGTTACGTAACTGTTAACCGTCTTGAGTTCATTTCAATGGAAATAAAACAAAAATAGAAGTTGAGTATTATTTACGCTTACAATATACACCAAAATTTTTTCAGCATGAGAACAAACTTTAATTGTCTGTATATGAATTTCAGAGTAACAAACAAAGAAATGTCAGTTGTGGCAAAATTTACGTGAGAAAATAAAACTTGGCGGTCCGTTTTTACAGAAGTTAATATTATACGAAGAGTCTGTGATAATATAACCATAAAGTGACAGGCAATAGAGAGAGATAGAAGGGGAGAAATATTTCTGACAAACAGTAGGTCTACAGAAAATTTTTTGGTAGACAAACTTCTCTTTCAAGAATCCATGTGAAAATTTCAGAGACAGCTCATGGTAATTAGAGAATTCCCTTGTCCCTAGTCTGAATCAGTTGGGGGTGTCAGTGTGATCCGAAATTTATCTGTCTATCGGTCGTACCAAAGAATCAATAGGTATATACGTATATAATTTTATTTATATTCGAAGATCTTTTACCCCTTGACCGCTATACGCCCGCTTATATCATACCCGGGCTTTTTAAATATGACTTGAGAGATTATATCTCACAAATTCAGCAGAATATAATAATTCTATTATTTTTTTTTATTTTATATAGGCCTACAGCATGTAGATATAGTATAATTTCGCAAGAAGTCATTGTTCAACATTAATAATAATAATAATAATAATAATAATAATAATAATAATAATAATAATAATATTCTGAGATACATATGTTATAGAAATGAAGTGACTGTTCTTTCCTCAATGCTTAATATACTACACTGGCAACATGATTACACAGACAGAATTTCGCATTGACACATTTTTTGGCATGGGCAATAATATTTTGAGAGATATAGCCTATATTTTAGAATTAATACAGTGTTATTTTATGTGGGATTACATATATTCACATACTTCATTAGGAACATGACAAAAGTATCATTGATATGCATACAATTCGTTTTCCATCTGTTGTATAAATGTGTATATATGTTGGTGTGCTCACTCGAAAGCAAGTTATGCAATTATTGACAATGTGAAAAACACGGAGTTTCTAAGTTGATGTCTGCAACTTTGAGCGACTATCCTTGAGCTTTATTTTACTACGGTCATTACGAATGCTATTCGTACTGAAATGACAGTTGCTTAAAATCGAATGGCATGTTACTGGCTATCATAGGAATATGTGGGATAAAAACATCTTCGCCTTTCGTTTTGCCAGTTAATACTGTCACTTCTATTACGTTTTGCATGAGTTTTCCACACCAGTTCCTGTTCCATTGTATAATTTTGGTGGGTAAATATTTCGCAATAGCACTATTGGTGATTCAATATTAAGTATTAAATTATGTATTGGTAATCTTGTGTTTTCAAAGAATTCAAGAATTCAGTTGGTAAAACAGTCTGCTCACTATCTACAACTATCTCGAGAAACTCATAATACGGTTCTGGACTCCATAAAGTTACTTATTGCATGAATTATCTACATTTTGAGCTTCATAATGTATCAACGTTGTTATTTTATGTCTGTTACTTTTTCCATGGCCTCATGAAAGTCGATGTTGACAACAGACAATAATAAAGAACAAATTGACTATAGAAGATTGCATTTAATATTATACATTAATATTATGGTGTTTATGTCTATTTTTTATCATTTCAATTAATTTAACGTCCATTAGTCCGATTTTAATGTAGCTTATGTTTTTCTTCTAGTTATGAAGGTTAAATGTGTAAACTTTGGCACATATGGTCAAAGCGTGTAGATTTGTATAGAGAACATACATGCATGCATGCATACATACATGCATGCATACATACATGCATACGTGCATACATATATGCAAGCTTGCATACATACATACATACATACATACATACATACATACATACATACATACATACATACATACATACATACATATTCACTTTTATATATTAAGATTGTCTTATGTTAGATATAGCAACATAAATTTACCCAATGAGAATTTGCCAAAATTATCCCGATATAGCCTACATTTTCCTACAAGTAGCATCTTTGATAGGCCTACCATCCATTTGCACATGGACAGCAAACTACTGGAGAATTTCCTACATACCTAATATTTACGAGTAAATTCATTCAAGAGCGATAAACACAAGAGTGATACCTCTTTATTTAAATATTCAATTTAGTGACTTACTCAGAATCACCTATAAAAAACTTTTTTTCACAAATTCTTGTTATGTAAGATACTATATTATATTCACAAACAAGAGAAACTGCTTGCTGCAGGAACAGGTGAACAGACATAATGTGTGATATTGACGATGAGGGAAGACAAATTCACAGAAGGAAGATTGTAGATTCTACTCACTTTAGTCACGGGAGTTAACATTTATTCACTTTACATTGTAGGCTGCAGTAGAGCCCTGCTAGTCCAAACCTCACTAATCCGAAATTAGGGATAATACGAACATGTCAAAAAGAAACTGAAAGTAGATCATTTTAATAGTAGGTGCAGCATTTGGAAACTCATAATATACTGTACATTATACAGTACAACTTACTTTATCACTAGTAAATGAATTAGTCCTTGTTTACTAAACTACTATGATAATCTGTCAGTTTCGTCTGAAGAAGAGCAGACAATCTTGACGTAGCGGTTGACAATGAAAGGTGGGGAGGGGATAATGCGTGGTTTCACTGCTTGCATTCCTGCCCTTCTTTTAATCCGAAATTTCGATAATCCGAACAGGCCCTGGTCCCAATTATTTCAGACTAGCGGAACTCCACTTTATTGTATTGTGTTGTATTTTGGGACGAGCCCAGGGCGACAAATTCGTAAGGGCTGCAAAATTTTGAGAATAGAAAAAAATTAATCCGGAAATAAATTTTCGATATTTTCCTACTTCAAAGATGCCTGCTTTAGATGGTAGTATTGGTTAAATTATTGTTACATACCACTTTTGTTATACAGTTTTACTACTAAATGTATAAGATTTGCATAATTTAGTTGGTGGGCACCCAACATTTTTTCGGGCACTACTTCCATACGGGGCTGATTACAACCCAGCTTTACGGTCGTACTACCTAGATAGGAATATTCCAAACCCACACCGGCTCAATACGCTAAGGTTGGCTTCTTATCGAGACTTCGAGCAGGCAACCCCACTCGTCCCTAAATCAACCCCTCCGTGCTTCGCCAGTGGACGTGGGGAATGCTATGGAATTATGGCGGAATGGAGATCGAATGGAATGATGTAGACGTCTAGGGTGGGGAAACGGATGAACGGATGAACCTCAACTGCGACCTTGCCCGCTACAAGTGTCACTATGGATTTTTCAAATAAAAAGTCCCAGATCTGACCACTCATCTACCGCAAGGGGTTTCACTTTGCATGCTTTTCTGTTGTATTATGTCAGAGACAGGCTTGCTTTACACTGATATAACATTTGTCATTTTATTTTGGTCAAGTAACTTATATTATATCATTCGATTATAAATGTACATTAAGAAACATAATACGAATTATTAACTACCTAATATTAATAAATTATTATTGCATAACTTTTAACTTATAAAAACTTAACATACTGTTTCACTTATTGTTTTTGTTAAAAAATAAAGTAAGAAAATTTTGCTGTGCATTTTCAATGGCATGCTAAAGATTTCTGAGATCTCTTCATGGCCGGTTGAAGATCACAACAACCAAATGAAAATATTTTGTTAGCAAGCGACTTGTTATGTTCATTTTAGGAACAAATTACTCACATGAATAAGTAGAGCCAAACATACAAAGCAAACGTATTGGAAAGCAAATGAGCGCAGTTCAAGGAAAACCTCGTCTGATAAAGGCTTGCATAAATCAAGTCCTATCTTACCGCGACACCTAATTAATGTGTTGTTTTGTACTTGTTCTACTACTAACTGTAAATATTGCGGAGCTTCTACAGGGTTGAACGATAGAGATCCACTTAAAATATAAAGTTCTTTCTCCATACAGTTCAATTTAAAAAAATTCCCTTTTGAATGACCTCTAGAAGTTATTCAATTATTTCTTTATGTCGATGGAAGATAGGCATATAGATATAAAATAATACCAGATTTTCATTCCTTTGGGAACTTGTAATGAGGAGCATTCATTTGAACCAGAATGTATTAACAGCACGTCACTGGAGTATAGTAGGCTTACTAAGAAGTAATGTTTACGTGTCTGTTTCCCTTCTTCCTAAAGAATCTGGTGAATGGAGTTGAAGTTGACGTATCGCTTTCCCGTCTCTTTCGTTAATGGTGATATATGGTGACAGATATAAAAGATATAGATTATACAACTCCAAATATGTTTGTCTCAGAGAAATAAAATTACGAACAAAAGAATTATGTTTTCAATCGAAAACTTTTTCACGCAATAATTTTAGATCTTGAAAACAAAAACATTAATTTTTTGAAACCATTTGCCAACTTTAGCCATTAGCAAAACAGATGTAGAAAAGCTAGTTATGTGTCCACAGGATTTTTTGCTGTATATTGCCACTTTTATAATATTGTTATTCACTGATACCCATAATGCATAACAATTATTGTGGAGTGTTTTCTCCATTATTAAAGAATTGAACATGTAATAGTTTATCTAAATACATTCTATGAACGCAGAATTCAAATATGCAACAATAATAAAACGAAACAAGCGTTTCTCCTATCTTAATATGATGTTGAAAAGGAATAAAATTTTCGCTTCACGAAAATAATACTAAGATGGAAAAAACTTATTTTGAAACGATGTTCCTCAATTGTTATTTATTTACCTACTAGCTGTACCCGTGCGCTCCGATGCACTTATTAGAAATGAATATGAAGTAGTTACATAATTAAAATAGAACATTCGGTCCAGGGAACATTCGTGTTTGATAGAAGAATATATCGTTCAATATGCTACTTAATTTAAATTGTATTTAAATAATTAAAATGCTATCATTTTGGTCCAGAGGCCACTCATTTGGTACAAAGATAATTCGTTTAACATTTTTCTAAATTAGTCTTGAATGCATCCTTTAATAAACCACTCCAAATTAATAGAGTTGATTGTGTACGAAGATCATTTTTATGTTAACCTTACTATGCATCTTTTTTTTTTTTTTGTTAAGCTTATTTTATTCACGCCTTAACATCTGTGGTCATGTCGCGTGTTTAGAATGTGTGGGTATATCAGCAGGCCGTTTTTACTCTTGTTGAGTTCCTGTTTCTATTGTGTGTTGTAGATGGCTTGTGTTCATGTAACTGATTATAGACTTTGATTAATGTTTTCGGTATTGGTAATTGAGGCGGTGATGAATAATGGCATGTATCTTTCCAATCCGGCATTTGCCTTTATGACTAAGGGAAATCATGAAAAACCTCAGTGAGATTGGTCGGCCACGGGGTTTGAACCCGTGACCCCCGAATGCGTGTCTCAAATGCTACCGCCTGAGCCAACTCGTTCGGATGTATATAATTGTTTATGCAAATAAAAAATGAGGTACCCTACATAAATATTATTTTAAGAAACACAGGAAACGAATATGGGTAAATTATGAGCGCAGAAACGCCATTTCATGACACCTTTGAAAATAACTGAGCTCCAGTGATCTCTATGGTAAAATGAGTGTATACAATTAGAGTAGCCTATTTTATGTGGACCAAATAAAATTGCAATAATCAAGTTATACAATATTTCGACAGAATATCAAGTTTCCTGTGCCTACAGATTTCTCTTCATCTTACCTCAGTTCTCATTTGTAGCATTACATCCATCTAGAGAAACTACAAATTTCAAATAGTGAAGGTTAATTAGCTTCTGAGATTATTTCATACAAACACACAAAATATTCTCTGTATATTAATATTGATAAACGTCAAGGCCGCCTTAAATAGACGGAGTCATTTGTTTTGATTTCATTGTATCCATCGTCGTCGTTCCTGCAATAACTCCTATGTCACATATCGATTTTCAGATTTTTGCTGTATTAAATAACTTAAATAGTGATGCAGCAAATAATACAATCTACTATATATAACTTAATTATATTTCTTTCTTTCGAAAATGTAAGAATTCACGATCTCCTATGCACTACTGCCATAGAATAAATAAATTTGTTTTTCTTCCTACTAAAAAATTTAATATTTTGCACACAGAAGTTACGGAACAACGACACTATAATCTTAGGCGGCGGTGGAAATGTATTGTATTGTTATTTTAAATATTGTTGTATATCCTTAAATATCAGTCCTATCAAAATTTTGTCTGGGATAAAACGTATCGGAAATCATTTTTAAGGAAACTTTTGTTATGTAACATTTTTCACAAAAATCAATAATAAACGAGATATTTCGGTTTATTTAATTCAGGCCCCCTTATGACCCCCCTTTTAAATAAAGTATTTTGAATGTCATATAGCCTAAAATCTAAGTTACAACGAACTTAATTTATGTTCCAATTTTCATCGAAATCCGTTCAGCCATTATCGCGTGAAAAGGTAACAAACAGACAGACAGACAGACAGACATACAAACAAAAATTTCAAAAAAGCGATTTTCGGTTTCAGGATGATTAATTATACATGTTGACACTAATTATTTTTGTAAAAGCGAAAATTACCAGAAAAATTTCGCTTACACATTTATTATTAGCAGGGAAAGGATTTATATGTAAATACATATTTACTTATAAAGCTAATATAATTTATATTTTGCATTATCTTTATGTTTCACAATGTGTAGGGTTGAAAAATCCTACTTTTATTTTCCATATTTTTCCATATTTTAGAGTTTAGTACATATTTTCGTTAATTTCCATATATTTTCCATATTTCATATAAAACAGTCCATATTATATTAGGTTTAACAATAAAACAAAACAAAATTCCATTAACTTTTAAAAATACATTTCAACAATAGAGATTTAAACACATGTTCAGTAATCCCTTTAACATCAGAGTTATTTGAAAATTAGCAGTCCTATCAACAATGGGAAAGTAAGTTACAAAACTGTATTAATTTAATTTAAAATTTTTAACAGACTTCAGTTGTGCAGCTCAACAGTTAAATGCCAGTCAGAGTACACATAGGTTCAGTTTTGTAAATCATACTATAAAGACGGTAAATATGCCAAAAGTACGTCATTCAGTCAATTTAAAATCAAAACTAACAAGTTACATTTCAGAATTTAAAGAAGATGGTTTATCAACTGACAATAAAATATTATTTTGTAATTTGTGTCAGTGTGCAGTATCATCTACACAAAAGTTCCTGGTGCAACAACACATTACAACTAGTAAACATCAGGCCAACAAACAACTAAATTCCAAGCAGAGACAATTGTTTTTAACACAACCAACAACATCGAATGTAAGATCTGAGTTTAACATCGACCTGTGCCGTTCTCTCATCTCTGCTGATATTCCTCTCTACAAACTAAAGAATAAGGTCTTCAGGGAATTCCTTGAAAAATATACTCAACATACAATCCCGGATGAGTCAACACTTAGGAAGACGTATGCTCCATCCATCTACGATGAGACAATACAGAAGATAAGAGATGAAATTAAAGATAGTTCAATTTGGGTTTCCATTGATGAGACTCCCGACAAAGAAGGTAGACTTGTTGGTAATGTAGTTATCGGTTTGTTAAGTGAACAATATTCTGAACGAATTCTTTTACATTGTGATGTTCTAGAAAAGTGCAATAACAAAACTATAGTTAAACTGTTCAACGAAGCTATGGGTATCCTGTGGCCAAAGGGTATTATGTACGATAATGTGTTATTCTTTATTAGCGATGCTGCCCCTTATATGGTCAAAGCTGGACAAGCATTATCTGTTGTATATCCTAAATTGACTCATTTTACTTGTGTGGCGCATGCATTTCATCGTGTGGCAGAAGTGGTCAGAGACAATTTCCCTAAAGTAGATTTGTTGATTTCATCAGTGAAAAAAGTATTTCTCAAAGCTCCCAGTAGAGTTAACGTGTTGAAAGAAATGTACCCTGAAATTCCATTGCCACCAAAGCCAATTTTAACTAGATGGGGTACATGGCTAGAAGCAGTTGAATATTATGCCGAACATATAGACTCTATTAACAATGTTCTCCTTGCATTGGACTCTGAAGATGCAGTCTCAATTGATACTGCGAAAACAGTTACCTGTGACATAAGTGTGAAGAATGACTTAGCTCACATTCAGCATACATTTTCATGCATCATAAAAACGCTCAAAAGTCTCCAAAATAGGCACCTTTCACTATCTGAAAGTTTTGAAATTATAAATAGTACTGTGGAACAACTGAATCGTGGTAGAGGTAAAGTTGCAGATGCAGTAAGAGCTAAGGTGGACACTGTACTTTCAAAAAACCCTGGATATGAAGAACTACAAAAGGTTGTTGCTGTGATGAGTGGTGAATCAACAGTGAAGATTAACTTGGACTTATCCCCAGCAGACATTGTGAAATTGAATTATGTACCAGTTACTTCTTGTGACGTCGAACGCTCTTTTAGTCAGTATAAATCTATCCTCAGAGACAATAGAAGAAGATTCACTTTTCAGCACTTGAAAGAAATGTTTGTAACCTATTGTTATGGTAACAGACAATAAAAATTGTGTTTTGTTGAAACTACATTGGAAGATAAGGTACGTCCATTATATTTTTTGTTTAGTTTGATTAAAATGTACCAATATTTAACGTACATAGTCATTTTTTTATAATTTTATGTCCATATTTAATTCCATATTTTGGTAAAAATCCATATTTAATTCCATATTTTGGTAAAAATAACTACATATATATTTACATATTTCATATATTTTTAGTCCATATAAATCCGTTCCCTGATTATTAGTATAGATATCCTCTGAGTTGTCTCTTTTTTCACTACACACTTGTCCGGAAAAAAAATATTGGCACAAAGAAAAATTCACGAAAATAGATTTTTAGTGTTGATCGTCCAAATGAACAATAATTTAACGAAGTAAATGTATTTAACACAATACGTACTCGCTATTATATAAGTTCAAATCTATTAAATGAGAAAGTAACAAACATTTGATACAGAATTATACACTCTTAACCACAAATAATCGCATTTTCTCCCTAAACAACTTTCAAACTCAAATAGCTCATAAATAGTTCAAGCTATAAGAACTAAATATAGTAAAAGTAGCATTAATTTTTATTTTTAACCCCATAAATATCATTGTATGAAATTATAGTTTTTATTTTGTATCTTAAAGACAAACTCCGCTGGAGTGAGATGTATAGAATAAGATAATAGGCCTAGTAGCAATAGTATGCTCAGACATTTAATATCATACGTCGTCGGGCTTCGCAAATTGCACTAAATATTAAACACGATAAAAATATTATCTAGACTCTGTACTAATTTTAAAGTTTTGCATTTAATAATTGTCTTTGTCGTTAGAATAAGCGTTTCTATTATTACGATGAGTGTTTATTTTGTGGACAAATATTTCATTCTCTCTCAAAATTACATAATTGTATGGTAATTATAAATTATTTCGAAATTGTATACTTTTATACACTGTATATGCATGAAGAATTAAAAATGAGTTCTTGGCCAAGAATGTAATTGTAAGACAATACACTGAAAGTCCATTTCTCAAAACCCGCGCATAAAATAAAGTTATCCCTATTACAAGCCATTATAGACAATCGGCATTAGTAACAGTAGTAACTCGCCGCCTTTATCCACATGAAAATATCTTTTGTACTCATATCTATTAGAGCAGACGTCTCCAAAAACGTACTCGCGAGTAAGCCCCTGAACGGAACTGAAGCCAGTATGTAATGCGCGCGCTCCGCCTCACCCATCCCCACCTGTACGGTACTCAATGTTTATGCGCAAACGAAGAGCAGTGGCGGACTGTCATTATCATTGTGTTGGTCGGCGTGTTCCACCTTTTCACAATGTCTTCTAATCATGGACGTAGTACATTCAAGGATGAAAGGGAAGATATGTTAGTGCGAAGAATATGAAATGTTTAATTTGTTCGAAAAATCTTCTGTGTGTGTTAAAATTCAACATGTGAAAATAATTTATTTTGGACGTCTCTATATAACTGTTGGTTATACATAATAATAAGTATATTACGATACGTTTACACTCAGTTTCGCAAGATATACTTACAGTTTTCGTTTCATTTTAGGTGAAATACATACAAATCTTTTGATTAATTTGAAACAAGAAAATACAAACACAAAAACACAAATCACACACGTATTCTCACTCTTAAACACAAAAACTTCTTGCTAGCTATGTTCTAACTTGGAATATTGGAAAATCAATGAAGCACTTTACCGAATGAGCATTTGTAAAATTGTGCATGCAGTATGTCTTCTAGATGTAATGCGAGATGAATTATTCGATTATTGAATATTCTCCATTTAAAAGTAGAAGCTTCCTAGTTTGTCAAAATAATATACAAACGTATGATATTTCTTATCCTTTCAATGTTAATATTTGTAAACATAAGGGAGATCGTTGCCGCAATCCCTCACTGACGCTCCCATCTGTTGAGATACGAGTCTCTCCCCACTTCTACAGCCCTATAGCACACTGTGTTCGGCGGGCAACATCGGGATCACGAATGACTATACGCGTTTTGGAGACCTCTGTATTAGAGCATTGGTCGTCAGTATGCGCTGAAATGGATAAAGTGTAAGGAGTGTCTTGGAATATGCACCGTCGCGTCGTGCAGAAGGGAAAGAAAGAAAGCATACCCGCCAGTAGCCACGGATGCACGATAGTGCAATGTCTTATTCGCGGGTAAGCGACTCTAGTCCGAGGGAGCACTGTGCTGATGACCGCTGTATTAGGGACTGGGTGAACCCCGGGCCATAGTGCGGTAGTAAGGATTGGATCAATGGAGAAACCCCATCAGGAATAAAACCCGCGACCTTCCGGCTTGTAGGTCAACGCCTTAACCACGAACTAACATTCGACCCTTGGATAAAATAGTGCAACATTTCAAAATGTATTATTAAAGATATCTAAATTTCTTTATCTTGGACAACTGATAAAAAATGCAGAGGCTTACAGTAGGCCTATACATAAAGAGAGATAGGTCTACGAGATAATACGACTTTTACTACAGAGATTATGGACTCTCGAAACACGGAAACTTCCAATGCCAGTCACTGAAGTATACTTATTCAATTTGCTCGCGAAAATACTGTATAGAGCTATCTATACTAATAATAAATCTGTAGCCAAATTTTTTCTGGTAATTTTCGATTTTCCAAAAATAATTGGTGTTAACATGTATAATTAACCATCCTGGAACCGAAAATCGCTTTTTTGAAATTTTTATTTGTATGTCTGTCTGTCTGGATGTTTGTTACCTTTTCACGCGATAATGGCTGAACTGATTTATATAAATATTGGAATATAAATTAAGTTCGTTGTAACTTAGATTTTAGGCTATATGGCATTCAAAATACTTTATTTAAAAGGGGGGGGGGTTATAAGGAGACTTGAATTAAATAAATAGAAATATCTTCTTTATTATTAATTTTCGTGAAAAATGTTACATAACAAAAGTTTTTTTTAATTATTTCCGATAAGTTTTATTCTATACAAAATTTTGATAGGACTGATATTTCATGAGATAAATAAGTTTTAATATTTATATAATAACGCCATCTAATGCGCTGTAATGAAATAAAAAACAAATGGCTTCATCTATAAGGGGTCTTGGACAACAACAAACGAAAGCTCTTAAACATAGTCTACAGAAAATGTTTCTGTGTTTGTATGAAGTAATATAGATTAAAGGATATACAAGACTTTAAAAATAACAATATAATACTTTTTCACCGCCGCCTCAGATTATAGAGTTGTTGTTCCTGCAATAAATCCTATATGCAAAATATAAAATTTTTGAGTAGAAAGAAAAAACACATTTATTCATTCCAGGGCAATGGTACATAGGAGATCGTGAATTCTTACATTTTCGAAAGAAAGAAATATAATTACATATCACTATATATGCTATATCACTATTTAAGTTATTTGAGGGGTTCAGAACCATAGTGGGCCAAGCGCCATTTACTTAAGACGTAGAAAACGAGGGTTAAAATTAAATTATTACCATAATTCAATGGAAACATATAGCAAGTAATATAAAGTATACACAATAAATCTAAATGATATCAGTCTTCATTAGACTATGGTTGCATGCAATAACAATTAAGAAACGTGTTAAAGGAATTGTCATTGCACCAAATGAGTGATCTCGGGACCAAAATGATCGCATTTTAATTATTTAAGTACAATTTAAATTAAGTAACATATTAAACGATTTATCCTTCTATCAAACACGAATGTTCTCTGGATAAAATGTCTTATTATGTCTATTATGTAATTACTTTATATTTATTTCTAACGGGTGCAGCGGAGCGCACGGGTACGGCTAGTTAGAAATAATTTATCTCAAACTTGTGTTTATTAAACATACCGTACCTTGATCTCACAAATGTTGTATGTATAATACTATAGCGTATTCTGGATAAATATGATGAACGATAGCTTGTGATTCGAGTTTAAAGCGAAACCACCCTAATTTTTGCAAATAAATTACATAACGTGGAATAGGATAGATTTATTTCTCGCATAAGGTGAGCATAACAATAATAATGTTTTCATTATAACCACCACCATATTTTTCTTCTTCATCCACGAACACTGAACTTTTGAAGTCAGCTGCGACCCCAAATTGTTCTCGCCTTATCAGTTCTGAGCATGCGCAGTATGTTATAACTGGAACTTGGAAAATTCAGATGGCCCAAATTTTGTTTCTGGGTCTGTACATAAGTTAGTCTTGCATGTAATCCTCCATCATTTCATCGTTAAAAGAAAATCTATGGTGCGTGATAAAAAGGGCATAAGTCATAAATTGCAAGTTTTCAGTAGAACAAAAGCAGAGTTTGAATGAGGACGAATACCATTATGATGGACTGATAATCTGACCTTACTCCATCATTATGGAAAAAGATAGACATATTATGGCATTTATAACATCTGGAAAAGTACTTTTTTTGTATTCACATAGAGGTCATTACTCAAAATCGCCAATTTCTGACTTACTTACGCCCTTTTTACTGTGCACCATAGAAATATTCTCAAGTAACTTAGTCTATTTTAATTGTTTTAGTCTATCGTTTTCTTGAAATATCCAGTAGGTCTACGTAGTGTCAAATACCATTTTGGCTCCCTGGACTACTATTATCGTTTACTGTCATCCAAACTTTACTTACAAAAAGTGAATAAGTGAATGATTTTTAAGCTTTAATTCACCACCCATTTTTATAACCTTCGAAAATTATTCTCGGGAGATATTCAACATAACAGTTGTATTTATTTATGTGTGCAATACTGCTAGGCAAATATTCGTTAGAAATAGGTTTATTTGGAGTAATGAATTTATGACGTATTGTTAGGAGATATTTTCTTGAGTACAATTTTACTTTCATTAGTTTTAGTATGTAACATTTTTCGACGGTACACTTTTGCGTCCTTAGTTCACATAAACATAAGCAAAAGAAAAATATAGACTACATATAACAAAAGTATGAATCATTGAAATTATGTGCAGAGGTTATATAAATGATATTTCAAAATCTGGATAGATGACTTAAGGGCCGTAAGGGTAATTTCCTTACAGATTGTTCTCGGTAAACAAAATGGTTGCCAAAAATTTTAAAAATATTTTGTTATAATTCCCCTGCTTCCAATGAATAGACCCATAATTTAATTGTCCCCAGATGAATATTTTTATATGGTTCATAAATTTGCATCTGAATTCGGATGAATGTTAACATAAAATAGGTGTGTTAACTATTTATTTACCGTTCCTATCAAACTACAGTGGGTATTCTGAGACGATATGGCAGAACTGATCAAAGATAGGCAAGGACGGAACAATATTCATCTCGTACTTTTCCTATGACAAAATCCGTTGCGCCGAAATTTTGCTATAATAATAATAATAATAATAATAATAATAATAATAATAATAATAATAATAATAATAGTAGGCCTACTCACTGTTGTTCACATAATTATGATCTTCTGTACCCGGTATAATCACCTGGTCTTTATTATTATTAATTATAATAATAATAATAATAATAATAATACAGAAGATCATAATTATGTGAACAACAGTGAGTACTATACGCATTGAATGAAATGGCAAGGAAATATAATTTTATCTGAAAATATCTTACAATGAAAAAAAGACGGTGGTATAGGCCTAATACCGAAATACCTGGTCAAGATCTCACAACTTTTCTACCTAGAACTTCAGAATGTGAAAACTATAGCTCTAACCATAAAGGGGTCGTTCAAAATTTATAAGGATCATTGTAGTAAAATTTAAAATAATTTTCTTTTTTACTATTGTTTTGAACACTTTTTTCAGTTGTCGAATATTTCAGTTAGTTATTTGTAATTTTTAGTTTCATTCACTCATGGTGTTCTGCCCAAGGGAAGGTCTTTCACTGCAAATCCAGCATTATCCAGTCTTTCCTATTTTCTGCCTTCCTCTTTGTCTCCTCATATGATCCATATATCTTAATGTCGTCTATCATCTGATATCTTCTTCTGCTCCGAACTCTTCTCCCGTTCACCATTCCTTCCAATGCATCCTTAAGAAGGCAATTTCTTCTCAATCAGTGACCCAGTCAATTTATTTTCCTCTTTCTGATCAGTTTCAGCATAATTCTTTCTTTATCCACTCTTTCAAACACAGCTTCGTTTCTTAATCTTTCTGTCTACTTCACACGCTCCATCCTTGTCCATAGGCTATCGACATTTCAAATGCTTCTGGTCGCTTTTCTTCACTTCGTCGTAATGTCCATATAACCTTTTATTATTATTACTTTTCATTTTTTATCAAAATTTATCGGAATACTTGTATATGGAATTGTATTTCTTGTTATTGTATACTTTGTCTTTGTTGGCAGCCTATAGTAGTAGGAAGTATTAAATAAATAATAAATGTATGATAAGAAATAGTAATAAATAATAAGACAATTGGACATGCAAACCGTCCACCGTTATGGTTCCGTAAATAGCACGTGCGCTCCCCGTTCGATTCCCGACGTGGGAGGAGATTTATCTCCATCGCACGGGACTAGGAATAGGTGTTTGTCCCTTGTCTTGTATTTGCATTGTAACGTCTCCACGGCAGTTCTGTATTGTGCTGACCACACAGACAGCGAGATCCACAGTGTAAAAAGTATAGTATATAGTCATTGTTCCTGCAATAACTCCTATGTGACATATTTACCGATTTTCAGATTTTTGCTCTATTAAATAACTTAAATACTGATACAGCAAATAATAAAATCTCCTATATGTAATGATATCTCTTTCTTTCAAAAATGTAAGAATTCACAATCTGCTATGTAGCACTGCCATAGAATAAATAAATGTGTTTTTCTTCCTACTCAAAAATTTTATATTTTGCACATAGGATTTATTGCAGGAACAACGACATGTCCAAAGATATGTCTTCTCTACAACATTGAGTTGTTGGTGAATACACAAGGCGAAGGCAAAACAAGACAAAGGGCAAAGAAGAAAGAACACGTTTAACTAATAAAATTAATCTACATAATTCCAGTGATTGGTAATAGAGACATATAAATGGAGTTAAATATAGCCTACACAATGAAACGTGCAGTACAACTACAAGAATGTTACTTTCTTAAGAAGGGTAGTCAGCTACATGAGGAGACATCAAAGAAGAAATAAAAAAATTAAAAAGTTAAATATTTTTCATTCTAATGCTAAGTTTTTATCATAGGCTATATCAGACTGAAAAGATCACGTATCCAGAATTAATGTCATGCGAACACCCAAGAAAATCTGAATAGCCTGTAAGTCTAGGCCACATTATTACTTCAAGAAGGAGACATACAGGCTATGGGATATCAAATTTAAGACAGAAAAATTCACTGCTGTGGAGTAACGGTTTCACTATAAAATGAGCGAGCCCAGATTCAAATCCTGGTTGGGAAAAGTTGTTTTTTCCCCCCGGATTTTTCCCATTAAGAGCAAATGCTGGGTAAGTTTCAGCTCTGGACCCTGACTCATTTTGCTGGCATTATCACTTTAATTTCACTCAGACGCTAGATAGCTATAAGTTAATAATAATAATAATAATAATAATAATAATAATAATAATAATAATAATAATAATAAATAATTCGTGGCGCTGCAGCCATTTAAGGGCGCAGACCGACCAGCCCAATGCTGGCCTCACGTCCAAATGCTGAAGCAAAGGTGGACGATCATCCAACCAGAAAGGAGGTATCATGTGGTTAGCACGATGGTCCCCCAGTCGTTATAGCTGGCTTTCATAACAGGAATTCGATACCTATCGAAGATTCCCAAGTGTATCATGATGCTGGGGCACCGGTTCCATACACTGGCCAAAATTTCATGAGAACAGTTCTTCCCCTATGAGGACTCGAATCAGCGCACATTCCGAAACGCGAGTCCTAGGCAGGATGCCTTAGATCACGACGTCACGGCACGGAACGCTAGATTAACCATAGGAGTTGATAAAGCGATGTAAAATAAACAAATTGAAAAAGAAAAGACGGATAGAATATGAAATACTCCGAGAAGACGGAACAAATCAAGGATGGAATAATCTATGAATGGTATTATTATTATTATTATTATTATTATTATTATTATTATTATTAATGCGATGTTAATTCTACATCGACCAACTATGTTCATAGTTAGAAATCTTTTTCAACGTTACAGGCTTATTCCTGTAGGCTTATTAATATTGAATATCCAACTATATTGAACTCTATTTCACCATGAGATACTGTATGTTGGCGTTACAGATTAATATTCAATACTATAGCCCGAATTTTCTTTCTTATGGTTCCCATAGCTCGTGTTAAATTCATTTAAAATTTCATAATTTTATTCCATAAACCAAATGTCATTCTTAATTAGGCTTATTGTACTAATTTATATAACTACTTCAAAATCATTTTCTAGTCCCACAGTCTTTCCGGTGAGACTAAAAATTAGTTTCCATTTAATTTCTGACTTTGAATGAGAATGTTATAAATAGGCCTATGCATATAGATACGAATGATGGATAAGATAAATGAAAGTTAAACTTGATGTCAATGAAAACTAATCGCAAAATAAAGGCTTTTTTATTATATTTCAAAATTCTATTTATACCTGTAATCTTACAAAACCCAAATCTGAGTGGCAATTTCCTTCATCTATTCGCAGTACTTCACAATGACTCTATATCCATACTAGGAGTTAGAGAAAAGTACAAGAACCACTTTCCATTTGCGTCGATGAACAGAACATTTGCTCCAAATAGGCCTACTATTGTACAGAGTTAAAAATTCAATCAAAGATAAATTAATTTTATCACGATGTAGTACAAGTAACACGTTAGAAACACTAATTTAAGTGTAGAAATAGAACGGGAAAAAAGAAAGTGAGCGAGGGATAAAAGAGAATAAGACGCGAAAAGATTAGAAGTTTATCAAATTATGGACATTTAAGGCCATTGTTAAGAGTTCTCAAGTGATGTAAAGAAATGCAAAGAGAACGTCAAAGAAATACAATTACTGCTATACAAATTGACTATAAAGAAACATTAATTATAGAAGTGACAATTGGCATTGGATGAAAATATAACATACTTTAAATATTCTAAAAGGGGCGATGTAAATTGCGGCCCGAGCTGATTGTTTACTGTTTTCGAGTAGGCCTAGTTAAGTTGCGCTCCTTATCTAAGCAGGTAGTACTTAAGTTGCGGCCAATGCGGGGTGTACACTAGCAGTGACCTAACTGGTATGTCAAAAATCACGTAGACATTAATATCAATTCGATTTAAAGGAGCTGATTATTCATTTAAAGGTTTCAATGTACGTACTCTCGAAGGTTAACGATCAGACTGCGGATTTTGGGTCCAGATACTGAACGTTAGGTGTACGTCAGTTGTATAAAGGTTATTGAACTCAATGCTACGCTTCCTCCGTATGCCAAGGGACGTGATGCCTTGTCACTGTGTAGGGATCGAAAATCTTCTGTCTGAATAATGATAAATCGATAGCATAATCGACGTTGTGAAGTCACAAACTTATACTGGCGCCAGAATGCACTTTATAACCTTACTTGCTAACAGATTAGGCCTATTTAGAGCCACATATGGAGGTTATATTAAATGTAAAAGGACGACCGATGCTCTTAGAGGGATGCAAGTTCAGACCGCATAGAACTACTGTAGATGAAATGGAATATAGCGATGAATCTGTAGCGTTAAAATTTGTTGTTTTTTATTGACTATTACGCTTTTACTATTACTTTTTTACTACTTTTGACCAATAAAACGGTACGAAAGGACGTCTTTCAACCAATCATGGCTGCTTATCGCACAATTTTATAGCGTCCCTAGCATTTGTTTAATTTTATCGCTTCCCTAGCATTTGTTTCTTTTTATCACTACCCTAGCATTTGTTTCTTTGTTTGCCAACATTTCAAACTGCACTGGTCTGGAAGTTAAAAAACAGAAAATTACAAACCACTCCAGTCGATGCACAGCACTTTCAAATATGACTCGCATTGGCATTCAAGAACAAGAATTAATAAAGATCACTGGTCCTAGCTATGCATCTTCCCTGAAACCCTATTTATAAATAAATGAAGAGCATCATTCGGAAATACTGAATCAGATTGAGGAATACACCATGTACATAAACGAGTTCCATTTCTTTTATGCACACGTCCAATAATTTCATTGTTCCTTTTAAAATTATTCACGTTTATTTTTTATTTCATCATCCTTAATTAAACGTTTTCTTGTTTATTTCATCATCCCTAATTAAAACTTTTCTAACACTTGTTTATATTATTTAGGTTATGTTCGTTATAGCTTCTGCTATATGATATTATGGATAGTCACATATCAGAGATTGTTTAATACTAAGATTTATTGAAAATAATCTGTCAAGTGACGTTGATTACTGGGATACGGATGATTGAAGTGGAATGCAACTGTTTTAATAAAAATGAAACTGAATCAACAAAGTCTTCTTGACTAGTAACCGTCCACAGAGTTCAATGAAGATTCCATAGTTGGCACAACTGATAACAAGAAAACAGCTAATCATAACACACTACTGCCATCTAGCGTAATATTTGTAATGTTGAGATGGTACAATAATACATTTGAAGACAGTTGTATTTTCGTAAGTCAATTAATATTTTATTGTATTGGAATATTTCGTTATTTATAATCTTTATATACTTTCTTCTAATCGTGTATTAGTCGATTAGATCCCAAAAAAATTGATTTTCTCTATCTGCTCGTGTTCCACTCGCATATTTATCGAAAACCTCTAGGTAGATTACTGTTGACAATAGAGATATTGTTACAGACAACATTACTTTTCATAATCAACCCTAAACTTTGTGAGAAAGAATTTCAACAGCAAAGTTTCAGTACGTTTGTTAAACTAAAAGCACTAGAAAACGAGCACCAGAACAAATTGTTTCATAAAGAACTAAATGCTGGTGGTGGTAAAGAATCAATTAACAAAACTGGCATCGAGTTTATTTAAAAATAATATTCGAATTTACCTAAGACGTTGGAAGAGTGCAGTAATGTCATTAAAAGCATAAACTTGAAGATAAATAAAAACGAGGAATTTTTAATGGTAAATAACGAAAATGAGAAGTAACCTTCATATGTTGGGAACATCCCTTTTTTAAGGAAATCAACTTATATAGTTATATGCAATTACGGGCCGCAATTTACGCGTCCTATAGATAAGCACAGGCTGCAATTTACCCGTTGTAAACTGCGGGCTGCTACTTACCGCCTCCGCTCTAAACACTGGCCATACAGGATTCCCTTGACCACACTGTGCAATGAATATAAAATGATCGTGGAAAATGTGCACGTAAAGTGTATCAGTATCCCTGTTATCCAAATTAAGGATTGCTTCATTTGATCTGTTCTGTCTTCATTTCTATAAGGATTTTAAACCAAAACTGTAAATTCTCAAACAACAGGTCTCCATGATTGTGTGACAAGCAAAGCGCAAAACCACTATGTGAGATAACAGAGAACAAATATGAGACATACGTGGTCATAAATACAGCCGTACAGAAGATCGAAAAGTTTATATTTTCTTGTAGCCTAGGTAACTGAACCAGAGTCCGCTGGATTTGTAGCCTATGTTACCACTTGAAACAGCGAAGGATAGGTGTACAGCATACTTAGTATCAAATGAGAAATTCTGATATATATATATATATTTTTTTTCTTTTCTTTTCTTTCTTTCTTTCCTTC
Source organism: Periplaneta americana (assembly GCF_040183065.1). Lineage (NCBI taxonomy): Eukaryota > Metazoa > Arthropoda > Insecta > Blattodea > Blattidae > Periplaneta > Periplaneta americana. The sequence continues at coordinate 37,175,164 of NC_091125.1, forward strand.
TGTAGCGCCTATATCTCTGGAGGAGAAGTCTCGGATAAAGTAGCTGTATCAGGATGGGCATCCTTAGTCCTTGCGTTTTGTTTACAAACATTAACTAGTTGTCGCGTGTCCCCCAGCCGACAGTAGTGACGACATACCTATATTCAGTTCCTATCGGCTGTACTGTCCATTCACTGATGTTTTAGTTAGGTGGTGAGGAGCGCTCTTCCCAGCGGGTAGAGTTTTAGCTAGTGGAAGCGGGTAGTGTTTACTTAGTCTGAAATAAGTCAAAGCCCTATCCTATACAGCTTTACAGCCTATCCTAATACAGCTACTTTATCCGAACCTTAGTCATAACAATTGAAACTTTTCGAGATCTCTAAAGTCACATGGTGGTATTTTGTGATGTAACATCAGCTGGCACCGAGTATTCAAGCAAGACATCCAGCACATCAATTTGAAAATGGAGTTCGAATAACAAGCTTGAACTCAATATTAAGGCTAATTCTGTAGCCATTGGCATAGTTCAGGAAATAGCACGTTTTCCTTCGGAACTGAGACTGTTAGGGCGTAGGCTGAAATCCATCTAGGCCTGATTACATGATTGATCTATTCTGAAGATATCTCCAACTGCACGTCCGGTAATCCCATCTCCCCCATTACGATCTCGCTATCAACAACTCCTTCGACACTAGATAACCTTACAGTTGATACAGCGTCGTTAAATACCAATTGAATGGCTAATTTTGATATTACTAAATTGAATAACGTTGTTTCGATGTTCCTCCTGACACATATCTCGAACTCCTTATAGGCCTACAATAGAATCTTAATACCAGATATGTTTCTCATTTCTGATTCGAAGCATTCACAGGATAGGCTATACGTACAATGAATAGAAAACTGCAGTAATGAGCTTCAAGCGATATAAAATTCCAGACACTTCGCATTAATGATATTTTATTAACTTACATTCTTTCATTATTTATTTTTCTTTGCCTTCTCTGTTTCTTCCTTCATTATTTCTACCTTTCCTTCTTCCTTTCTTTGTTTCTGCCTTTTTTTCAACAGACTTCTTTTCTTTCTACTTCATTTCCTCCTTCACTGAATTTTAGTTTTTTATTTCCTTCATTTTTTCTTTCTTTCATTCTTTCGGCGTTTTACCATTTTATATAGTATTTTTTCTCTTATTTTCTTTCTTTTTTTCTCTCTCTTTTCTTTCCTTCTTTTTTGTCCTTTTGTTTTTAGGTTTCTTGTCATTTGCAAGATTTGTAGTTTTTTCCTTTCTTCCTAGTTCCAATATATAATTTCTTTCTTTATTTCTTTAGATTTCATAGCATTTCATAAATTAGACCTATTTCTTCTTTGATTAATCGCTTCTTTATTTGTTATACTTTCTAATTTTCTTTCACCTTTAATTCATACAGTATCAGAAATTTTAGATCTTCCTCTATTTTCTTTCTGTCTTACTTCAAAGCTTTCACCTTCTACTAAGGTTGATTTTTCCCTTTATTTTATTTACGCCTTCCTTCTTTTCTTTAAGCATCGTACCATTTTCAAAGATCGCTATTTTGTCTATTACTGACAATTTCATTCTTCCATAGTGTATAGATAAATGATGGGACCCTCGTGAAATGGAGAAGCACGACTGATTGACAAGAGATAAATAACCATATTCTTAACGAATTCAGGACTTAAATTTGAGCACTTTTGTTATCACCACTAAAACAACGAAACTGGAAGTAATTTACATTTCAAATCTATTACAAACCCAAATAATTTACACAGTTTTATCCATCAAAATTTGATATTCAAATTCCGTCTTAACAGTTGCGTACACAACAGTCTGTAACAAAGGAACATTTTTGTTCAGATTTTGACACTTAAAGACAGATTAAGAAAGGTACAGAGTGAAGATACACCTTTTGCACACCTTACATTACCACTATTTCTTTTTAAACTGACAACTTCTTGTAAAAAAATTATGGGTGCTATGCATACACATTTCGCTAGCCCGCGTTACGAGTGTGCTAAACTAGTCCTGGCTATCGACTGATTACTTGTACAGGATTCATATCATATCATATCGCTAACACTGGTTTATGAATACGAAAAACGTTAGTTCGCTAATCATCCACCGGAAGCCCGCGCTAAGAATGTCTATGAATATGGCCCTTTATGCTTAAGAACTCCTCACTACAATCTCTTGAATTACAAGAGTAGCCTAATCAACTAAAGATGAAATAACAGATTACAAGATTACAAAGATTTTATTGCAAGCAAAAATTACATACAATAACAAAGATTTTACAATACTATTGTAATACTAGTATATGAATATTCTTCAAAATTCAAAATTGATTACCAATCTCATAGTCAAATAGCCTACATATTACAAATTATTGTATAAATACAAGGTAACTGGGTCACACCCGAAAAAGCAAGATGCTTGAGGTCGGGTGTGACCAATAATGAAAACTGGATAGAAGGAAAAAAAAATAAATAAATATTAATAATAATAATAATAATAATAATAATAATAATAATAGTAGTAATAATAATAATAATCACAACTGTGATTAAACTGTTAAATATAATTACACATAAAGTTTAAAAATAATAAGAAAAACAAACAAACAAAACGGTACCATAGCCTATACATAAATATACTAAGTTAAGAATACAACATTGTTAAAGTGACAGAAAAAAAAAAGAATAAGAATTTACACGATTATAATTTTAAAACCAGTTCAAGCATTTGTTTTTGAATAATGTATTGTTTAATAATTTCAGTTTAGGATTCCTCTTTATAAAATCATTATATAATCTTGGACCGTAATTAGAACTGTGCCTTAGACCTGCTTCAGTCTTACATTGAGATGGATTAAAAGTAACACTTATTGCTCAATATTTACAAAAGTACAGGCAACATTGGCCTCAACACAGACCTATAAAAAATGGAACGTTCCAGAATAAATAAATATACAGATTCTTTATACCGTACTACGATGGAAAAGATCCGTTGGAAGACCTCAAATGATGGTGGAAACCAGGCCACTAGGCCTATTATTTCGAAGGCAGAAGGAGAGGTGTTGATTATGATATGATGAAAACGTAGATTTCTCGCTACGAAACAGGTGGACCAACGACGCACACACAACAAATTTTAGTGACCGGCTTAACTTAATAATTTCGTTGTTGATTTTCATGACGAAGTCAAAATAAAGTTTATGAGAGACAAAGATGATATATAAGCAAGTTTCCTTACTGTGTTTCCGTTTCCGCTTACATAGCTCTAACTTTGTCTTATTTTCAACAGAAAGGAAGTGTTCGGCATTCTCAGTAAAAATTCAACATGTCCTTTCGCACACTGCATGGCCGACATACTTGAATAGCTACTTAATCTGAGAATAAATTTGAATATTAATTTTTGATGAGAGATCGATATAAGCCTGGCATCATTATTGAACATTTTTAAAAACTCTGGTGCATCTTAAAACCTATGGAGAAATAATTAAAAAGTTTTAGGCCTAAATTCAATAATTAGAGATTTCACTACTGGTAGTTGTACGAAAATAGTACACAGTTATAAAGTTGTGTAATGTTATTGCCTCAGCAGAGGACAACGATCATCCAAATAGTATAGGGTAACGTGTGGTAAACATGATAATCTCCCCAGTCGTAATAGCGGATTGCGAAACTGGGTTCCGCTACTTGACTGTAGCTCCCAAATTCATCACAATGCTGAGTGGGTATTGGTCCCATACTCTGACCACACAGCTATGGTGTGGGACATCTTGTTAAATACATTATAATAGGGTATATACTATTTTATATTTTTAAAAAAATCCAGCATTTAAAAGCTGCTCGAAGAGTCCCCGACACTTTTCCTTTTCTGCTTCGGACCTCACATCAAAAGACAACGTAAAAGCTTGTAATGCCTATTAAGTTAACACATATATTATTATTATTATTATTATTATTATTATTATTATTATTATTATTATTATTAATCTAATGCTCCAGACTATTGCAACTCAGCCATCAGTCTTCTAGCCTCCCAATATATTTGTCCATTCGTCCCGGTCCACAATATATATATTAGTTTCTAATCACATGTTCCGTAAAATATGATATCTCAGTTTGCGGCCTGTCTAACGAATGTTCCCAAGTTGTACGACTGAATAGTAGCCCAAGAGAAATGATTTCGCGGACACTGAATAAAATTGTTGCCAAACGGCTGGCATTTATTATTACACTCTCGAACTAATATAATATACTAATTTATGTATTTCAGGGATGTCAAAGAGCCTGTATTACGTGCTCATACTACAAGCAATACAAATCCAATAAGGTTCACTTTTCAGCAAGGTAAAGTTGAATCATCGCTCTTAAGGAAATGTTGTGCGGGTTCTTGAGAGCACGCAGTGCAAATGCTTTGACATCCCTGATGTACCGGTATTTTTAACATGAGCAGTCCGTAGTTTGTGTAAAAACTCTCAGTGCTGACTCAAAACAAAAATATCATTGCCGTATACAGTCTATGTAGGTCCTACGTGTGCGTATGTTGCCGATATTTTTGATAAAAACCTATCCATGGTATACGTGATTTCTGAGAAGATTTTCTCTCAGCAGAACTATAATAGTATCGCTGGCCATTTCCATTTTGCTCTTGCTCCACTACTATAATAATCACTATCTTACAAAACATCAATATAGGTCTACAGTGCAGAAATGACTATAAATAACTACATAAAGTCCTCACACAAAACTAGATACTGTTTGTCATTTAAATGTTTTATTTTCACGGTTGTAGCCCGTGTTCAAATCCCTGCAGGTCCAAGTCAAATTTGTGTTAACATATCATTGTCGTATACAGATGATGCTTGAAACTCCGTTTCGCCAACAGCATTCCACCACAGTTCCACTAATCGTCACCATCATGCTATACTATGCACTTCGTTTCCCGTGGTGTATCCATGGCAATGACTACGGCGGTAAAGCCAACTACAGCTCGGCGCGTCGCTCATAGATGGGGAAGCTTGGGTAAATGACGCAAAGTCAAGCATCAACCGTTGGCTAGATAAATTAACGTTTGATTACAAAGGCAGTTGATATTTTCCACAATCGCTCAGACACTAATTAGCTCTAGTATGTCCAACTACAGTTTAGCGGAGACCTATTTCGTCCTCGGCATGAAAATGGAGAGTTTCTGTATCTCCTTGACTGAATGTTTCGTCCTTGTCTTGTCTGTTCTGTGTTGTCTTAATATCCGGCTTGTGCTATGCTAACCACATGACCAAGAAGTTTCGCTAATTCTGAATACCTAAAGTTGGTTTAAAATCTTCACAAAAATGAGAAAGAAAAGAACGAAGTTATCCAACTCCTAACTGGATGATGATGGTGGTGGTAGTGGTGATGGTGATGATGGTGATGATGGTGATGATGATGATGATTATTATGATGATAGCGGTTGTGGCGGTGGTGATGGTGGTGGTGGTGGTTAAAATGTATTCTAATGTAAGTGATATTTCTACTACCAATATTCTTGTGTTAGTGTAGGTATAAGTGCTTCTTGGAAGAGATATCAGAGCATCCCTCAGAACTTAAGCCTAAGCAGGACTTCAATGCACCATGATGGAAATTAGTTGTGCGCCGATTGTGCTGCCTGACTAAGCCGGCCCAATTACCTGCCACGCTACGCATTCCTCTCCAACCATAAAATCCGTATTCCTGATAGTGGTCTGTTGTACCTCATAGATCTATCTGAGTAGTCATATCCCCCTTACGGGAAAGTAAAGTTACTGGGGGCTCCAGCTTCTCTTACGCAGATCTATGAATTGCCTAGAATTGATCACCACTGCCATCTACGAACCGTTGGCCAAACCGTGATGAACACCTACTACGTCGGATGATTGATTTGGCGCCGTACAAACAGAAGTGGTACCCCGTTTCGTCGAAACGGAGATGATAACGAAAAGGAAATTGCGGAGTGTGTTGGAAAATGACGAGGGGAAAACGAGAAAACACGCAGGAAAAATTTCACAACCTTGATTTTGTCCACCACAAATGCAACTTCCCGTCGCCGGGATTTGGACGCTGAACCGCAGTAGTCTTAATTCGGCGCCCTGCCAACTGAGTTACCAAGGCGGGTTTCACGTTTGTTAATTTGTATTCTACACACTAAAGGTAGTGGTTTATATTGTACTAGCCTTTACAATACTTTATGTTTTCCGCTCAAGCTTTGTTTCCTACTACTTTATCTATGTGTTATTAATTCAAAATAATCATAAAGAAAGGATTTAATTAACAAGAGTCCGAACCTTGAGACTGAAATTATTTTTAAAAAGTAAATCAGCACTTCATTAGCCACAAGCGTACCTCAGGAAAGAATTAATCATCTGATCCGGGGCTATTTTCGAACGTGGTTCGAATCCCGCCTGGTAAATTATCTATGTGGATGTCTTCCACGTTTTTTCCAATTGAAGAGGTGGATTCCAAAGTATCCTAAGTACTTTTTTAAAGATTTTAACTTGCTTTATTCACCTTTTAATTTATCCTCTTGAAGCCTATATATAACTGTGTAAGTTTATTAAACAGACTCTCCTCAGTCTGGACATATCCGTTTGATAAAACACATGCAGCAACTAAAGGCGTCAAATTTATTTTATCAGTTTTTGTCACTTATCTCATAACGTGTCGTTTGGACTTAGACCAGTTTGGAATTCACCTCTTCAATTTAAAAGCGAATGTCAGGTAATCATGGGGAATTCTAGGTCTTATATCGCCAAAATACCATCTAGTTATCACCAATTCTATCCACGTTAAATAGTTTAGTTATCGATACAGCGTCGTTAAATTAATGAGTATGATTTTATTTCAATAATACAACATATAGTTTAGTAGTAAATTCATTTGTTAATACTTTTGTAAATCAAATTAACTGCTAAGCTTTGTCAAGAGGCATCCTTGAGATCGAGGAAGAAAATATACTAGGCCTACTACTAAAAATAATCTATGTTTAATGACTGCATTTTTTATCCGTTGTTTTTTTTTCTGTATGATATTTAGTAATAAATTTCAATAAAAATATAACGATAACATGGTTAGCATGGCACAAGCACACAGCTTAAGATTAACATAATATGCACACAAGACAAGCAACAAACGCTTATTTCTTACGACAGAAAATAATCTTTACCTCCGTAAAACAAATGGAAACAGTGTCCGTTGCATTTGTAGTTCCTTAGTACAACCTTGAGTTCTTAAAACATAATAATCTACAAAGCAGTGTTTGTAAACTTGATTGTGTAATACAAATAAAGGGGCGGCATTCTGTGCGATAGTCCATTGGAAATACTAGCGTCTGTAAGCTTGCAACAACGTAAATAGTACACAATATTAGGCCTACCGTGAAATCCTGTGGTTTAATGCGCGAGTGTATGTCTAATAGTGTGGGCAAGATTTTCATGTTTTTACACGGCTTTATAACGCTATTGTGGTTTTGAGGTACAAGAATTAAGAGTCCTAACACTCCTTTTGTATTTAGCTACAGTGAAACCTGCAGCGATTTCAATTTATGTAACTCTTACATTTCTTTCGGTAAAGACTATAAGAAAAGCTAAAGTTAAAAATTAAACAATTTCAGGTACATAAAAGTTTATAAAAAAAATTCATGCTCAAGATATTTCTCTATTAATTAGTATTCAACTTCAAATGGAGAGCTTGAGTCCAAATCCTTTTTAGAGTATGAATGTAGGCCTATGTTCGTTGTTAACTTCATGTCCTGTGTTGTCTTAGACTTAGATGGAGGTCCGCTGTCGTGTTGGCCTGTCTAGTGTGTATTCGTAGATGAAGTTAAAAGTGCTAGAACTAAGATAAATAAACACATTAAAAAGACTAATTTTAATCTGTTCATGTAGCAGATCAGATATGAAACCTCCATTTATGTGCAAGAGGAAATGTTGCATTCGGCAGTAAGGTATGAAACTTATTCTTGAATAAATTATGAGATAATATATGAAATTATGACACAACGAACGACACTATACAACACGATTTTCTTAGTAAAAACAATATTAGGTCTACACTCCAGTGGTTTTCAATCCAAGCCTCAGGATTGAAAAACTAATGCACTAGGAATCTGAATTGTAAGAAGCACTAATGGTCAAGATTAATATGATAATCATCATCATCACCATTATTATTGTTATTATTATTAATATTAATAGTACTATCATCATCATTATCATCATCATTCACAAAATATATCACCTTTCAGGTATCTTTCAGTGTCATAAATTTCAGCAACTAAAACGTTCATGAATCCTTTCCTAGGTCTCCTAATATTTATTTTTCATATAACTTAGGTCTACATATGAAATGCATTATTAATTTTGAAATTCACGATTTATTTTTCAATTATTTTTGTATGCCATTATTTCTCCTGTTGACAAAAATAGTTTATTTCTTTAGTTAGAGGGTCTAGAATTAAAAAAAAAAAAAATACCAGCGGTGCAAAATGTTTAGTCGAAAAATGGCAATGCAATCATTCGTTTTATCTTACAGCACGCTAGCAATGTACACTCGGAACAGATTTATTATTAAAATAATTAATTAAGAATGTAAAACGCACCGAACATAACGAATATAAGTTGAAACAAAAATAAAATACATTGAACTTTTCAAATCTAGGTACGAAAAATATCTTTCCTTTGGAAATTACGAAATTTCTCCTGTTCAAAAGTAGATACATAAATTAACTAACATACAGAAAACAGTTACCTGCATATCGATGGCTTAGAGCACAAATAGGCCTATTATGTCCTCTTTTTCTAACTTTCGGGAAATAATGAATATAAGTTGAAACAAAAATAAAACACAATGAACTTTTCAAGCCAAATCTAGGTACGAAAAATATGTTTCCTTTGGAAATTATGAAATTTGTCCTGTTCAAAAGTAGATATAGAAATTAATTAATATACAGAAAACAGTTCCCTGCATATCGATAGCTTAGGGCACAAACAAGCCTATTATGTCCACATTTTCTAACTTTCGGGGAATAATGAATATAAGTTGAAACAAAAATAAAACACATTGAACTTTTCAAGCCAAATCTAGGTATGAAAAATATCTTTCCTTTGGAAATTATGAAATTTTTCCTGTTCAAAAGTAGATACATAAATTAATTAATATACAGAAAACAGTTCCCTGCATATCGATGGCTTAGGGCACAAACAAGCCTATTATGTCCACATTTTCTAACTTTCGGGGAATAATGAATATAAGTTGAAACAAAAATAAAACACATTGAACTTTTCAAGCCAAATCTAGGTATGAAAAATATCTTTCCTTTGGAAATTATGAAATTTTTCCTGTTCAAAAGTAGATACATAAATTAATTAATATACAGAAAACAGTTCCCTGCATATCGATGGCTTAGGGCACAAACAAGGCTATTATGTCCACATTTTCTAACTTTCGGGAAATAATGAATATAAGTTGAAAGAAAAATAAAACACATTGAACTTTTCAAGTCAAATCTAGGTATGAAAAATATCTTTCCTTTGGAAATTATGAAATTTTTCCTGTTCAAAAGTAGATACATAAATTAATGAATATACAGAAAACAGTTCCCTGCATATCGATGGCTTAGAGCACAAATAGGCCTATTATGTCCTCTTTTTCTAACTTTCGGGAAATAATGAATATAAGTTGAAACAAAAATAAAACACATTGAACTTCTCAAGCCAAATCTAGGTACGAAAAATATGTTTCCTTTGGAAATTATGAAATTTGTCCTGTTCAAAAGTAGGTATATAAATTAATTAATATACAGACAACAGTTAGCTGCATATCGATGTCTTAGAGCACAAATAGACCTATTATGGTCACTTTTTCTAACTTTCGGAAAACCTTGAAACATCTTATAGAAATAACGTAGCAATATATAATTGTTATATTAATAGTGCCCTATATCAATACAATATAATACTTGTGCAGAATGAAGATTTAGCCTCATACAATCAGTAGGCCTATATCCATACCTCAATTTTGATCAGAAATGGGCATAGGCCTACAATATTTGTGCTCTAAGCCATTGGTTCGCAACCTTTTCAGTGTCACGGACCCCTAAAAGTTCCATTTAATGTTGGCGGACCTTCAAAAATATGTTGCATATTTTAGGCCGATAAATATGTTGTACTCATTATATATTTTCATAATATGGTGAATTAAGTATCCTTAATGAATTCGGTAGCGATATTAAATTTTAGACTTAGTTTTTGACTACAATTTCAAGCCGAAAGCACAAAATACAAAGATATCACGTTTTCCTGAGAAAGATAAATCAGTTTCTTAGACTTGCCGAAAGTTGTTATTGGGATGGTTGATATTGCCTTGTAGCTGGCAGTTTTCACAAGTCTGGTTCACTTGTAGATACTCCAAAATCGCAAGTTTAGCTCAACATTAAATTTACATCTATATCAATTCTTCATGGAGACCAACAGAAAATGTACACTGGACACCAAGTATGTTGATGCAAATGACGTTTAGATGTTGTATTGTGGATCGGAAAACATGGGGATACATGGGTGAATGCAGTTAAGATTGAAACAAGATCGTTGTGAAAAACACGATTTTTAAGCTCGTGTCAGAAGTTAATAACTAACAGTTTCCCTTCCTCTTTGACATACGCCCTACGAACTATTTTTTGTCACATAGAAGGATTTTCACCTAATTGTTTTTTTTTCAATTGCAGAAAGGAAAATATTCCCTTAATTTTAATGTTAATAAATCAAGATGTTCTTCATAGTCCCAACGATATCGGACAAGAGTTCATAACCACATGTTGCCAGGAAGTTACTTAGTGTGGGAAATTAATCGACCAAAGCTGGACTACAAGTGTAATTTTTTATCATTGCTTCAATTTTATCCTGAAGCGCGAACACCTAAAGCTGGACCGTGAAAACTGAATTCAAATAATTTAAAAATCTAAAGTAACAGAATAAGTAGGCTAGACTTGCAAACTAAGAGAAATCCCTCAGGTGATCTCATTCCTAGTAAACTCTAAGTTATATCTCAAAAGTCTGACACAAACAAACAAAATATTCTTTCAAGTTGAGAAAAGTCAGAAAACGCGATGAAGTTAAGTTTAATTGAAATGCCATTTGAAAAATATTTCTTGTTCCTGCGGGCCTCTGGGTCCGCGGACCACAGGTTGGAAACCACTGCTCTAAGTCACAGATATACAGTATAAAAATATGCTAACGTGCAACGAACTCTGGATTCACTGTCAAGGTCAGCTGCGTAGCTCAGACGGTAGGGCGTTTGTCTGTTGCTTCGGAGATGCGCTTGGACGTGGATTCGATACTCGCTTGGCCTGTTTACCTGGTTGGGGCTTTCCGAGGCTTTCCCCAACTTTAAAGCGAATGTGAAGTAATGCCTCATCTCGCCAAATACCACCTTGCAATCATCAATTCAACCGACGCTAAACAACCTAGTAACTAATATGGCGTCGTTAAATAATCTACTAAAATCACTGTCAATATATTAAGAATGAACCAACAGGTTTTAATTTGTATAAGTAATTTCATACTCCAAACACTGTAGGTTGCTTTCTTAAATATTTAAAGTGGAATAGCAACGAAGAGCATTACAAGACTGAACGGAAAGGTATACCTGCAAATTGCATATATTTTCTAAAATTTGTTCGAAGAAATTTTATGAACATAAAATTTTGAATGATGAATTGAAGATAGGGCTACTCGAAATGGCTAACTTTAATAATTTTACGACTTATGATTTATATTTTTTACTTTAAAATTTCTTATTAAGTAGTCCAATATTATTATGGTTTAGTTAAAGATTCATAATTTAAAAATTTCCGGTAGGGACGAGATTATCCACCTTCCTTTAACCAGAATAGGGTGTGTCCAATACAATACCTTTTCTTAGTACGAGTATATTATTTTAAATGAGGGCTTGTGCGAAGCTGCATACTACAATGATGAAAAGTTTTTAAATTAAAAACAATAAAATGTAAACTTTGTATATTCAACTCGCTTGAAGTAATAGTCATCTCACTTCGATGATTTGATCACACATAAACAAATTTCAAAGTGTAGAGACATTTTTGTAAAGAGTTTTAAGCCTACTACGAGGCACACAATTATTGGAATTTGCTAGGATTTTGAGAATCAGTAACTTGTTAATCACGACTGTCCGCTATTTGAAGGAAAAACTGAATATATAGTATTAAAAAGTTAGCTAAAGGAATCAAATTTTGTCACATTATTTGTCTAACGACCGAAAATAAACTACAGTCTTCCAATATTCTAAACTTAATACGCGTATTATGCAGATAAAATGGTTCGTAAATATTGAACAAAGACGGGAAGACTAACGAGGAATATAAAAACAGTACGTAGATGGGAGGGTAATATTAAAATGCATTTGAGAGAGGTGGGGTATGATGATAGAGACTGGATTAATCTTGCACAGGATAGGGAACAATGGCGAGCTTATGTGAGGGCGGCAATGAACCTCCGAGTTCCTTAAAAGCCATTTGTAAATAAGTAATGTTAATGTTTCATAGCTTAATGTAATCACAGAATATTAGTCAAGCATTAATTTCCTGCGTAAAACAAAGTAAAAATATGTTTTCCGTGTTGTCACATCCGTTATAGACGCAGAATAAATATGGGAAATGCCTGCTGTTATTCGATTGAGAAGCTTTTGTCATCCAGTCTGCTCTCAGAAAACCTGGAAGTTGGTTTTATAAAACAGTCATATTGCCGGTTGTTCTCTATGGTTGTGAAACTTGGACTCGAATTTTGAGAGAGAGTAGAGGTTAAGGGTATTCGAGAATAAGGTGCTTAGGAAACTATTTGGGGCTAAGAGGGATGAAATTACAGGAAAATGGAGAAAGTTACACAACGTAGAACTGCACGCATTGTATTCCTCACCTGATATAATTAGGAATATTAAATCCAGACGTTTGCAATGGACAGAGCATGTAGTGCAGTACGTATGGGCGAATCCAGAAATGCATATAGAGTGTTAGTTGGAAGGTCGGAGGGAAAAAGATCTTTGAGGAGTCCGAGACACAGATAGGAAGATAATATTAAAATGGATTTGAGGGAGGTGGGATATGGTGGTAGAGACTGGATTAATCTTGCTCAGGATAGGGACCGACGGGGGGCTTGTGTGCGGGCGGCAATGAACCTCCGGGTTCCTTAAAAGCCATTTGTAAGAAAGTAAGTAGCGATTTTAAATGGTACATATTTCCCGTTATTACATTTTAACCAGTATTTAAAATTTTGTCCTAGCTGAATATGCTGATTCCGAAAATAAAGGTAAAGAGAAGACCAATACTCTTATACTATCCGGGATATAGTACGACAACTCAATTATATCGAGTTCTCTTGCCTGTAAGAAAAATTAATTTACCTTGCCAGACTAGGTTTCTCCATTTTAGAACAAAGCAGTTCTAAAGAAAACAAATTACTTTTTATTCTTAATTTAAGCCCTTTCACCAATGAACGCTGCTTTTAATCAATAACGATTGGTAACAAGATTAACAACAAGATATTCTAAATTGGAAAAAATTAGAAATGAGGCAATGAGAAGAAAAACGAAAGTTCAAAATTCAATTTTAGATTTTGTGAAATATAAGCAATTAGAATGGTATGGGCATGTTCGATGAATGTCAGAAAGATTCTAGTCTGGATATCACCTGGAAGAGGAAAGAGAGGTCGTCCAAAAGCACTTGGATGAGGGAAAAAGGTTTAGAAGAAATGGACTTGGAAGACAGAACAGAATGGAGGAAGAAAATAAAAGTGGAATGAACTTTGGACACAAAAAATGCATTTATATGTATGATGATGATGATGATGATGATGATGATGATGAATAGCGATCGGTAATGGCACAAAGATAAATAAACAAAATAAACAATTACTTTTATTTTCCGTGACACGAGAATTGGTAGATAATATTCCTAAATATTAGGCCTAATCTACATTTCTTTAAGCTTTCTTTATTTTTGAAGAAATTTCCGATTGGGGGCAAAACTTCGTAGATAATTTCTGTAACACAAACATTTCGAGCACACAGTAGCCTACCCATACCGTTTCATTTTCCGATTTATCTTATGCATAGTAATAATAGCAGTAGTAAGAAAATTAAAAAAAATAAATAATAATAATAATAATAATAATAATAATAATAATAATAATAATGCACCCTAATATAACTGTCAGTTACATTTTTCAAGCTATTTAATAATAATAATAATAATAATAATAATGATAATGATAATAATAACAATAATAATAACAATAATAATAATAATAATAATAATAATAATAATTTATTTTAGCTGGCTGAGTAAAGGCAAGGCCTTCTCTTCCACTCAACGAGCACAAATTATACATACATATAAATGAACTTACAAGCAACAAAGAACAACAAATCGAGTTAGATAAAAGTTATGTGTAGCTATACAAGAATTACTTATGAATTAAACAGTAAAATACTATGAAGTATTAATTAAACAGTGAGTTACAAACTGGGTAGCAAAATTAAACTAATTTACATAGAATGTCAATATATTTCAAATAATCCTAAATAATAGGAAGAAATTATATTGAGAACAATATGTTATGTTCATACTCTTCTTATCACCACAGAAATTATAAGTATGCGCGAATAAAGTGCAGATTTGTATGAAAAGTCTTTAATTTCTCATCAAATAAAAAATAGGGAAAGTATTACAATGTTAATCACGTCGATTTTTAATATACCTTTTCAGTATAGGCCTACCTATTGCTTTCATTCCATTATACTAAAGAGTGATTCTAGCTTGCAGTCTGTCTGTTCATCTATGTGCAGCGAGGTGATTTACTCAAATTTATTCTCGATGTTTCTATTGCTTTCTTTATTTTCTCATTATTTATTCCGATGCTGCAAAAAAAGGAAAACTATTTCGAAGTTATCGTTGAAATACATATTTTGAACATTCTTGATACCAAACAATAATTTGTTTTCGGCATGCCGGCTGTCTGAGTATACTACGTTGTGGGACGGATTTTCATTACATTCCGTATCTACGAGTTAATTGAGGCTTTAATAATGTATATGCATGACATAATCATCTTATGCAAAAATTAATGGATCTTTATTTTAAACACAAAATGACAATTTACTCATAATCGCTCTAAAATGTTTTATTAGTTTTGGTTCTTATGTTAAATGAAATGGTAAATACAACTAATCCGAAAATTCGAAATAATCCTTATTTCATTATAAAATAATCAATAAGAGCATACTTCCCGTTCAAGGCGACTAAATAGGCATAATACAGCGATATGTTTTATATGCTTATACTATTACCCGCGAAGACAACGTTCAATTTCGTAATACGGTTTAAGGAGGTTCGGAACGCCCTATCCCTGTAATGTCTAATTTGCCTCACTACTTGACCTATCTCCTCAGCAACTACGTGAATTTTACAGATTTTTCTAACAGTATTTATCTCACTTTAACATGAACTTTTGCAATTTTATTAAAATTATATGCTATAATTTGTAATTAAATAGAAATCTACTGCAAATTAGAAAGAGAATAATTCAGTTTGTAATATTTTTAAATAATGAGAAAGTATAAAAGGAAAGTCCTGACTTAAAATTTGGAAGCGTAACAAATGATTAACCCTTAACTTGGCAAAACTTCATTTCTCACACTAGTTTATTAAACCTTGTCGGACCGTGAAGACAACAACTATCGCAATGTCCATATTTTTATATCATCATCATTATCATCATCATCATGACTTTATTTCATTTGAGGCTATGAAATCTTTTGTTTTAAACTAGGATTAGATACCCTATTATTTTAGATATAAATTATTTTTAACTTGAGTAGTATTAGTTAAGATCTTGAAACAATTATTCATATGAATAATTTTCTATCCCACAAATAATACCACTAAGATGATTAATACTATTTTTATTTCTTTCTATTATATTTATATTATTCAACTCTATAAATTACTTCTCATATATTCCAATTAAATCATTAACAGAAAAAAAAATAATTAATATAAAAATTATAAATTGAAAATGATAAGTACATCATCACCACCATACAAGGATTAAGCCATAGGCTCGTTCCGGTTTCATGAAAGCTAGAATTGTTAGAATTGTTCAGATCATCTTCTGTGTGGACGTCCAATATTTCTCTTTCCATGAGGTCTATAATTTAACAACAGTTTTGTAAATCTTTCTTCTGGCATTCTATCAATATGTTGTTTCCAGGCGTTCCTATAATTAACTATTCGATCAGTGAGTTTGAAAATATTTAATTCTTTTCTTATATCTTCATTTCGTTTTTTATCTAGTAGAGTATATCCTGTTATATTTCTTAGAAATCTATCTCTACTGCTTCCATTCCTTGTTCTTGTCTCTTGGTGATCGTCCAACATTCCGATCCATACATTAATATAGGAACAGTCATTACTTTATAAAATTTCATTTTTGTTTCTTTCCTCGTATTTTAAGGGTTCTTTTAATAGTGCCAAACATCAGATTAAATTTATTTATTTTATCATTAATATCTTCACTTTTAATATAGGATAAGTTAAAACCTAAATATTTAAAACTATTCACTTGCTCTAAAATTGTATTATCAATTACTATTTTTGCTCTTAAGGAATCATGTCCTTTAAATGCTAAAATTTTAGTTTTATTCTTTGATATTTTAAAATTATAATTGGCACTTATTTCTTCCAATGTAAAAATAGCTCTTTGTAAATCATCTTCAGAACTGGAAATCACTACTTGATCATCGGCAAATAATATTGTATCTAACAATTTATTATTTATTTTGAAATGCTTATTTAAACTGATCTGCCATTTTAAAATGACTTCGTCTATATATAAATTAAATAAAGAAGGCGATAGAGGACACCCTTGTCTGATACCACGATTTATTACTATCTTTTTTGCTCTTTTTTATATGTTGTACAATATTCTAATATTGTGAAATTTTAATTTCCCTACCAATTTTTTTTCTATTGTTCTACTGAAATTATAACATATAGCCTATTAACCTGTTGTATCCTATAGGATACATTATAAATTTAAGGGTTAAAAATTGCATTATTTTATGTTCGACAGAAGCTGAGAAAATGGGGTAGGTGCTCACCGTGCGGGACATGTAATGTCCCGAAGCACTTCAGCCCCAAAGAGGCTTTTTGTGCACCAGTAATGAAATGAGTTATGTGCTGACTGTAGCCTACTATCCTGATAAGTCGGCTCCACTGTCCGACACACTAAGCATTCCTCTCCAGCTTTCAAATCCATATAGGTTTACCATATCTCTGGCGATTGCCTGGCGTACCTTACGCACGCACGCACACCCGCACACACACACTGCACTATAAATAATTTATCATACGAGTATCCCGTCAGTCAAACAAGAATCCGGTGGATTTCGGTGACTCTTATACAGATCTCTGAGTCGTCTAGAACCCAGCACCATTGTCATCTACCACTATCTGTACAAACCACAAGAAACGCCTACTTTGACGGACGGACGATTCGACGATACGCAAACACATGAGATTCCGTATTTTCGAGACGGAGATAATGAGAAAGGGGAATTGTGGAGAGTGTTGGTGAAATAACTGAAAAAAACGGGAGAATCCCGAAAGAGAAAAACTCTCACAACCTTGATTGTGCCAACCACAAATGCAACTTTGTCATCGCCGAAGTTTGAATTCCGGTTCGCGAACATCGAAAGCCAGCGCTCTGTCAACTAAGTTAGAAAGGTGGCTGAGAAAATGGGGTATAGGCCTAATTTAACATTACAGAAATATGATACTCCAATACTGAGAAATTACACCGCAAACATTCATAAAAGTTTCAAACTAGCTTTTCGTCCATTAGTACTAACGTTTGTCTTCAGAATATTTTAAATATTTACTGTAATATTATCTTTTCAAGTGTTATGGCTACATCCAACGTTCAGTTGGTGACAAGAACGCGCCTAAAATGGCCAGCCACAAGTCTCAGGTTGAGTGCATTTGGTACTGTATGTCCAAGTAGAACCTAGCAGTTGTTAACATTTCTCTGGTCAACGTCTAGATCAGCTATTTCACCCATATGCCAGTGTGCAGCGAGAAAATGAAAACAGTAAAGATTGTAGCAAAACCTGGAAAAATTAAAGTGAAAAGAGTAATAAAAATACGTAGTGAGACTACAAGAGTCAAAATTCAACGAACGCGGCAGACGTCAACATTCAATAAACACATTCCCTCCTAAAACCCTCAAAATCCCCCCCCCCCGGTTGGGAGCCAATGGTTTAGATTATATGAGTATGTCGAGGGATTTTAAATTATACCTTTAGTGTGTCACGTGTTGAAAAAAGTTTGAAAATCGTTGGTCCAGATGATGTATAATATGCATAGTAACGTATAATTTTTCTTGTAGTTGTATTGCATTTCTGGAGGTGTGGAAGAGAAGGTCTGATGACCTTAACTTCATCAGAGTAAATAAATAAATGGATTTTAATGTGATATCAAATGGGTGGTTACCATTGATGAAAGATGGGAGTAATATATATAAGATTTTCCCTAAGCTTACCTACAGCAAAACCAGAGCCAAAATTTTGAACATTTATTTCGTTTTTCAAACATCGAGAAAGGCGGTATCAAGAAAAGAAGATAAGAAGGAAACATCATCGACAAAAAGACAGAACATATTTGAACATATATGTTTCAGTTCTTTTATCACGTTGCGAATATATTCCAATGTATCATTTAATTTCTTGACTTATCATTCAACCAAATAATATGAAGATGAACTTTCGTTTATTTTATTGCACATATAGCGATATTTTCCATAATATAAAAACATAAGTTATGTACAAATTCATATTAATTATGTGTTCATTAATAATATTTTGCTGCTTTTGAACATCTGTATTTAAAAGTTACGGAACAATTACAAATACATTATTTACTTGTCAAATAACCAGCTATACTGTGCAAGCAGATTATTGAAGTGTAAACTGTAGAACTAAATGATTTTGTAGGTATTCGATTACATGTCTAATTCTTTAAGAAAGAGCAATCCCGACTGGCTTTGCCGTCCTAACTAACTTTAGAATTATTGTTTGTAGGCCCAAATAAAAAAAAAAACATGAGTAGGCACAATGTAGCCTCTAAGAGTGGCAGAAGTGAAGAAGTTCCGTAAGTTGTAGGCCTAAATATGTAGTAATCTTCTTAAATGTTCGTGCAATGAGGGACTATAAATTAAGGTTAAGTTGAATACTTTTATACTCAATACTTCTCCGAATTTAAAAAGGATACAGTTTATGACAGGTAAAATGAGATATGAAAAATGCAGCACACAAAACAAAACTGACTGCTTATGAATTGTTTCTCAAATATTTGATCATCATCATCATCATCATCATCATCATCCTTCATGAATTAGGACTCTGTAGACCAGTTTCGGCCCCATCTAGCAGTCTTCTAAAAGGTCTTCCTGGTCGACGATGTCCTCTAGGTTTACATTGCATCATAATTTTTGGGATTCTTGAATTTTCCATTCTTCTTACATGATCTAGCCAATTTAATTTGTATCTGTTGCTTTTTTCTTCTACTGACTCTACTTCTAATTGTTCTAAAATTTCTTCATTCCTTTTTCGGTCTAAAAGAGTATATCCTGCTGTCCTCCTGAAAAATTTCATTTCCGTTGCTTTGATTCTGGTCATGTCTTTTTTCTTTAATGTCAAAATCTCGCTTCCGTATAAAAGGGAGGGTAATGCTAGTGTATTATATATTTTTATTCTTTAGATTTTTGTATTAATTTAGCTTTTAATGTATTGTTTATTATTCTAGAATTTGTGTAAATTTGGTAATTTTCTTGTTCATATCTTTTATTTATTTCTAAATCAGAGTCACCAGTTGGATCTGGCATTGCACTCAATTATTCTTCGTTAATTTTGGGGCGTATAGGAATATTCACTATGTCGTAGATCAGCCTTGGGCATAAAGAGGAATGAAAAAGGAAATGAGATATCCCAGCCCATGTCCTTTCCGCTTCACCGTTTTAGAAACGAACACATAATAAAGCACTGTGCATCAGTGGTGGATTTTAGGCGAACGCGAGAGTCGAAAGCTTATAGGCTACAATCCGTCACTCAGCAATGCTTGCCTTCAGATCTACTGGTATCGGTCCGATACATAACTGTCTCTGCCGGGAAATGCGGAGTGAGGAGTTAAGGAGTAGTCTGCAGTACTTCAATTGAATTATTAACGCCCAGACACTTTGTAACTGCATTGCAGAAAAGAGGTTAGAATACGCATTTCCATACTCTTCATTGTCGCGCTCTTTCCAGTCTACTCTTTTTCGTTTTCGGTTCTATTCTGGGGGTTCTTTTGCACACTTTCGTCCGTTCAACTCCTGGTTTAGAAATTGTACAAAGTCACAACACTACACAGAAGATGCACTGCCCGTCTGTAGCTCCACTCTCATTAATTTATGCATTAATTTGTGTAAATTGGTTCCAAACCGCAGACATCAGCAGCTTTATTTGTGCAATAGCATAGTGACGTACATAATCCCGTAGCAAAAACACTCAAAGCCTTCTTAAAACGTCCGTCACAGAATTTTGTTTCACAGCGTTCGACCCTTACACAATCTAAGGAAGTTTCACCTTAATAAATTTGAGGTTAATTTGGAACTACACAAAAGAAAAGTTACTACAAAAAAAAATAAATAAATATTCTTATTTTTTTCTTACAGTAAAGGGAAGTCTATAGATATGCACTAGTCCACACATCTTTCTCGACCACAGGGTAGTACCATCTTTGTCATTCGACACGAATTCAAGATTATCATAATCTCCGTCCTCACAAGTCCGAATTTTAGCCGCTGCGCTGTTCTTGTGAACTCATAGTTCTTGCCAAGGACAAGGCATCACCAACCAAAATAAATAAGTTTGAATTTAAGCGTCTCACAATCAATTTGTCGCTTATTTCCATCAAGTAGGCCTACCGGAAAAGAAATATTGTACAAAGCGTTACGAACTCAATTATAAACAACATTAGCCCAATTTCAAGAACATTCTATTTGAAGAATACTCCAAAATCACAACTAATATCTTTCTTTGAAAGCTATAATGTCACGACAACCATTGGAGGACCTAGCACTTTGAATCGCTGAAGGGTATAGATATAATAGAGAAGAGGTGTAAAGATCTGATCACAGGCAGAAGTGAAAAATACGATCTTGTCAAGTTCATGAACACAGCAACGGTCACTAATTAATAAGTGTAGAAATGTATAAACTGATAATATGATAATGACGGTAATTATCGGCATATGTTTAAGGAGTGGTGCTAGATAAGATAAGGAGGCGTCTTTTACTGGACTTGAAGACCGCCTGCGGTGGAATACTTTTGATTCTGATCTGCGTGGCTTTTGTTACCTTTGAGGTATTTGGAAAGCATTAATATTAAGTCACGTTTGAAACAATAAGAGTGACATAAGAGACGATACATACTTTGTAGGAACTGCATAGGTATACTTACAGCTAGAGTTGCGGCATCGTTTAATACCAGAGCCGTACTTTTGGTATAATGCCGAAACCAGGTATTATTGATACGTGGTATCAATGATAACATTGGTTGGATTGGTAACATGAATGCTTCTAAGGACTATGAACATTTTTTTTTGTTTTAAAAAATATACATTTTCGTAATGAAAACAGTATTATAGCTTCATAGTACATATATTTAAACTAAATATGAGTAAATTAATCGTTTTCTATTAATGTACACATATCAATATTAATAAAACCAAAATAAAAAGGAATTGAATTGCAATACTTTGCATGATATGGACTTCGGCTTATACTTTCAGTGCAAAATGACTGCGCTTATTCTTGCAAAAGAAGGGAAAAATAACATTAGATACTCTTTCAAAATAGATTTCACGAAATCACAGAAAGCAAAACTTAAATATTTTGTACAAATAACCTATTGTAAAGTTTTCTTGCAACAATTCGCAAGATCACTCGATCTCTTCATCGGACGAAATTGCGCTCCTTCATTCTCAACTCGTTCTGGTGCATTATCCTTGTATCGGAGATTCCATTGTACCGAAACCTACTTTTCGGTTGTTGCCGGGGAAAGTCTCTTCCTAGTTTTTGTGTGGATTCGCTCATGGGTTGACTAGTCGCGCTCACTTGCGGCTGTTGATGGGGTACATTCAGAAGATTGGATGCCAGTGAACTTATCGGTTGTTTGCCACATAATCCCCTACACCAGGTAGAAGGTGAGACACATTGACCAGCAGCCCACAAACTGTCTCGGGAAAAATTCTCATTGCTTTCTTTAAATTCGGCTAAATTTGCCATGATTATTTCACTGTCATGACCTAGCATGTTGCTACAATCAGGATGTAATCGAATGCTTCGTTCTCCTCATTTCTAATCAGAGCCAACCCCTTGTACCGTGAATCCAATAAGTTTTCTGCAGCATGAATGAGCTTGCATGTGAATTCCTTCCTCTTCTTTATAATTAACTGATCGGACGAAGAGAACATTGAACTATCTCGTAGTACTAGCTCGTCGTGATTTGACATCTTCTTTCCTTCATGTATGTCCTTTCCATCTCTACTTCCTCATTTTAATTTATTTCTCAACTGATTTCTCACCACAAACTTCCCACAATGCAGAGTTACTTATTACTTCATGTTATTTTACACAAATTACTCTTCTCAAGCAGCGATTTAAGAATGTCTGTAATCTATTTGTAATTTGGCTAGTTTTCCAGCTTCCATAACCGTATAGCGAATGTGATTTAACATTGCTGTAAAATACAGTTTCTTTAATCATCGTTTTATCTAAGATATCACGGGTGGTTAGCCTATGATATCAAGTACTTTGGTGGGGCTGCCACCTTATCGCGCGAGATATTTGCCAGTTCATAGATGTCCTTGGCCATTTGACAGGCATTACCTCTTATCAACACAAGTGGAGACTGGTTATTCCGCCAGACATTCGGTCGTCATTGCCTCGTTAGTAATGAACAGGGTGCACCACGAGAAGGTGACTTGTGCCCAGTATTAACAATAAATTATTAATTTCTCTCCTTTCGTTCCAGTCCTCCCAACCTTCTTCTTGTAGACCTCTTGCTCTCATGTTTTTCACAATTCCTTCCCTTTTCCTCCTTTCTTTTCTCTTGTTAACATACATACATACATCCATCATCATCATCATCATCATCATCATCATCATCATCATCGACGGTAAGGATTAGACCTATTGTCCTGTTCCGTCTCAGAATTGTTCACACAAGCCTCTCACACAAAGTGATACAACGCATATTTTCTCCATTACTTTCTTAGCGTACTTGTAGAACGTGTATTACAATATACTCGAAATGTCTGTTTACACATCTAAGATTAAATAGTGCTTCCCACCTACTATAGGCAGCTTGGAGAACGTTTGCCCAGAGGCGGACAGATTCCATTCTACTTGACTACATGCAATTAGACGTCCAGTTCAACGAGTGAGGAGAAATGACTACGAGGTAAGGGTAACTATAACTATTGCAATCCAGTTTCTGGAAATGTGGAAGTAGACTGGCTTCGTAGAACACAATAGGCCTAAAATTCATGGAGTGAATGAGCATGTAAACGCCAAGTCACATTATTTGGCCTGTGTTTTTAGCAGTTTAGGGCCATATTCATAGACATTCTAGGCGCGGGCTTCCAGTGGATGATCACCGAACAACGCTTTTCGTATTCATAAACCAGTGTTAACGATATGATATGATATGAATCCTGTACAAGTAGTCACTCGATAGCCGGGGCTAGTTTAGCACGCTCATAGCGCGGGCTAGCGAAATGTCTATGCATAGCACCCTTAGAGTCATAATTCTTGGCTTTACAAATAAATTGTAATAATATCTTTCGCGATATATTGCAATCAAAACATACCGTGAATTTCAAATCGCAGTGTAAGTGCAACGATGTCCTAGGGCAGGGCTGGGCAGCAAGAGCGGATTCTACTCTCCACGGGGAGCCATATGATTTCTCTTCATCCCCTTTCTTCCCCGCCGAACACCGCGCAGCGTTGATTCTGTAACTGATGAATATTAAGCGTCTCCGTTTAGAGTCTGGATGCGCTCCCGATGCCCAGCCCTGTCCTATAGTTTAAGAATTTCACGCGTTCAACGCAGTCTGAGTTTTTTTTTTTTTTTTTGCCCCATGTCATGATGGAGAAACGTTTTGGAGCTACGTATCAGCTTCATGATGTCTACTAACATATTGGAAATAAATTATTTATAGCCTACGTATACGAAGTAGATTGTTTTTCCGTAAACAAAACATTATACAATTTTTCGTTTCCATATAAAGAATGATTACGAATTATGTAAAGAGAATTTCACGATAATCCGATAATTTCATTTTCTTTTATTTTAATAGAAGTTGTATAAGCTTAGTCAAGAGAAAATTGCATCCTCAAATATCGTTAACTTCCTTTGAAATTAAAGTGTACACTAAACAGAACAAATTTGTGTTCACAAAGCACTGCGGTTTGTTTAATCTAGGTTATTCATGTGGTATGAGGAGAAATATATGAGCCGTTGAGAGCAGAAAGTGGTGTAAGTCAAAAATGGGTAATGAGGATTAAAATAAACATTCTGTAAAATACAGCGCAAAGTAGTAATTAATATTCAATTTATTTAAACTATTAGTAGTCAGTGGATAGCACGAAGGATGCATTAATTGCTATTTTGCGCTGTATTTTACAGAATTTTTACCTTAAACCTCATTACCCAATTTTGACTTACATCACTTCTGCTGTGAACGGCTCATATACTAATAAACCTAGTGTAATGCTTGCAGTCTTTCATTTTAGATAAAGTATTAGGATGACTTAAGAAAATATGTGTTAGATCCACAGCATATTTGGTATATGGAGAACGCGTCAGACAGGGATCAATAAAATGTCTCCTTATCAAAGATTTCCTTGATAGCTGTTTTACTGAGAGATATTATTCTGCATGAAGATGATGCTTTAATACAATGAATCAGACCTATTAATACGCACTTATAAAATTAAAATAAGTTTCAAACAGAAAGAAAAATTAATTAATTGTGGTAAAATTCAAGAAGTACGAACTTGACTTTTTAATTTATATTAACAAGTCTATTACCATGATAATAAAAAAAGATTGAAGGATAAGAAACGCCTATATTTTATGAATTCAAGTAGTGTAGTTTTATTTTGAGTAAACTGTATTCGTTATAATTTCAATATGTAACTTTATTTCGAACAAACCGTGTATATTACTGTCTGCTGCCAACAGAAAATAATACATTGTGACAAGTTTAATTTATTGTGAGAAAAAAAAACAATTTATACTGTGATGCATTACTGAAGATAGAATTAATGTAGGGTAATTCAGTGACAAACGCATATCAATATTATATACGTAGAAAAAGAAACATATTTGAAAGATGTTTTCAAGTTATGAAAAATCATGCCGCATTTATAGTCAATTAATTAAAGTTTAAAGAAATTATGTAAGTTAGATAACCTTTTTACACGGATATATCAATTGTTATGTTTGGAGCCTGAAGCTGTAAGAGTCACATTCCGTTAAAATGATTTTTCATATATTTGATTAACCTTTGCAAATAAACATTTATTTAACAGTAAAATATTTATAATGCACAACGTTGTATTTCGTCGTTGATTTTATGAAACCTCCCATATGACAGTACATATCATTTTTTTCAGGAGAAATAGAAAAGTAATTAAATATGAATGTACAGACAGAATAAAAAACGCTGCTATGTTGGAAAGAATGGGTGAAGAAAGAATAATGCTGAAATTCATCAGGAAGAGAAAAAAGAGTGGCTGGTCAATGGCTGAAAAGAAACTGCCTACTGAAGGATGCACTGGAAGGAATGGTGAACGGGAGAAGAGTTCGAGGCAGAAGAAGATATCAAGTAGCCTAATAGACGACATTAAAATATAATACTTATGGAGCATATGGGGAGACAAAGAGGAAGACAGAAAATAGGAAAGACTGGAGAAAGCTGGATTTGCAGTGAAAGATCTGCACTTGGGCAGAACACTATGAATGAATGAAGGTCTATATAAAAATATTAAATAAATCTGTAGAAATCGTTGGTGAATATGATGACATCATCGACGATCAGTGTAGATCTATTTATGTTTAATTACTTTTGTGCGAGATCGTGCGTATTTGCTTGCTTTCCGCACAAAACCAATACGCGGTAAGTGTGAAATACCACATTCAGTATTCCCAACGTAACACACATAATAATTTCCCTCTTCTTACCGCTTAAGCGCCATATTCATTTTACTGCTTTAGGCTTCTAACATATTATTTTTAGAGACGTTTAACATAGTAATAATTATAAATTGGAAACTTACCACTGCAATTCCACTTAAATTGCAATATTAATTATTGTTTTTAAATATATGCAAAAATTAAGTAAAGTCTACTACTCCACGAAACTTATTGCATTCCTGATACAAGTAACATTAAGGAAGCCGTGAAAAAATCAACAAGATTCCAGATGCCGATGTTATTACTGCAATATGTTATATAAATAATATTGTTAAAATATTAAAATGAAAAATAAATCATTACATAACCTTACCGTTTGTTTTAAGTTCGCATTTATAGACTGGGGGGAAAAAAAAGACAGACGTATATCACGGCCTGCTGGAATATAGTAAACACAGAAAACATTTTATAGCAACATTGTTGAAGATAGATATTTTAGTTTTTAAAAGTTGCCGTCATTAAACAGAAACCAAGATGAAGATTTCATTGCAACTAATTAGAAATTCGTCTTTCAGGTATGTAATAAACGATCTTCGCACAAAATAATGTACGATACAAGAGCGGTATGTTTGTTTTCATGTTCTCGGAAATTAAAAAAGCTTAACTACGTTTCGCTTTTTCAATCTTTTCCTCGAACATGAAAACATCAACATACCGCTCTTGTAACGCATATTACTATGTTCTTTCTCCTGGAAAATTATGCTCTGTACTGTCACATACGAGATTTCATAAAATCAACGACAATTTTGAAAAGAAAGTTAATACATATATGAGGGGGTCAGAAGCAAAGGGATATAAGTGCACTTAAGTTATTCGTGAGAAAATGTGGTTGAAAGTAGGCTATTTAAGATTTCGTAAATTCCGTGAAATTTTTTATTTCAATATTTGTGTGTGGTGTGGTTAAAAGATGTATCCTTTGCCACTACAATTTTAAATGTTTTAGCTTGCCCTGGATGCACTTAACGCATGTTCTTAGAAATGACACTTGTGCACCTTTGCTTCTGACCTCCTCATATATATTTTTGTTTTTTAAGATCAGATTCATTAAGAATTCAGGAGAAAAATCGCAATATTTTAATGCTCAACGCTTACCGTATGAAAAATTTAAAAACCCTACACTTACTCTGACATAAACTGAGGTTATTGTAATATCTTATAACATAACACAGGAATAACATTTTCACTACACAAACAGACATAGAAATTTGGTCCAGCAAATTCTCCCAACGTTACACTTATTTGACAGTTCAAAGGCAAGGATAAAATACATTCATTGGTATCTACGTAAAGATTGAGTTTTGGTCTTACAGAATTTATCTGTTATGGTAACAATGGCTTCTACTTGAAAGAGAAAAGAATTGAATCGCCTATTTCAGAAACCAGTTAAGCGCCAAGTTAGCCAATTTGGGGGGGGGGAACTGTCTAGCATCAGACTGAAAGGTTTGGTAGTTTTTTTTTCTACTGAAAGTAGTATATATTGAATACTTTTTATCTAGGAAGGAAAATTATTTTGTACGTTTTAACTTAGCTGTAAAAAATACGAAAAAGTTTTTCACTTAACTGGTTCCTGCAATAAACGAGTGGTGCAGACGTATTTTTATGACATAATTCTCGAGTTCTTTAGGATTTTGTTATAAAACTCACATTTTTAAAGGAAATGTGTAATGTCTTTAGGGATAGTATTTTTAAGCAATAAATGACAAATTCTCCCTAATCTGTTATGTGAAATACCATGGATTTTCATAAACACATTCTTGCAAACATGTTTCAGTACATCACTAGTCCTTAAATTACAATTGTAAGAATGAGATCTTTTAAAAGTGCCCTGATTAACATTTTCATTGCCTAATTCTTGCTCTGGACCTTGTTTTTTACGTATACGATTAACTTCAGTAACCTCAGCCAAAGTCTGAATATAGGTATCTTGAGAGCTTTTATTTTCAAGAGAATGAAAATATCTTCATGTTTCATTTATCACTTCCTCATGAATGTTTAAATAACATTTCGCATTACACTTACAAGTGAGAATGTCGGGCTTGGTTTTCTGAGGTACTTCTCTGCCAGAATAAGAAAGATTGCATTTTCCTTTCATCCTTGCATTGCGAATAGTATTACGTTTATAAGTGTTTTCGTTTACTACTCCTCGTTTCCTTTTAGGTACAGGCACAGTATAGTATATACAGTCGCGAAGCTCAATACGTAGTAAATATGCAAACATTAGATAGTTGCTCACCACTAGGATCGCTAATATCGCCTCATTACAGGCAATGCAAAATAGTACCGTCACAGTCTATTGTTTCTAGCACCCTCAAAACTCAAGCTTCGTGACTGTATAATAGTAGACTGTGGTACAGGTTCGTCTTCTGAACTTTGAGACATTTCACTACGATATAGGTCTACTGTTGTTATTTAAAAAAACACTACGCTAACCACAAAACACTTTTTCAATCAGTTGGTCACAAAAACATGAACTCAAAATGTAGCCTCAGTTTACTACAGCAACCAGCCAAGCGCTGTCGCTTGACTGGTTTCTGACCTAAACACGAAATTCAACGTAATGCCTGGCCATTACAGGAGGACGGCATTTGACTGGTTTCAGCACTAAAATGTACATATTCCCTCATAGAACATTATGCCGCCATTAACTCATTTTTTTCTTGTTTCGGCGTTTGACTGGTTTCTGAAATAAGCGATTCAATTGTGGTGATTCTAACTTATTGTACGTTCGCTCGGAGAAAAACCAGGGGTTGGGGACTCAAAGAAAAATGACACACAAGGCCACACAAGTTACTGCTGTTTCTTTCGTCCCGCGCAGAAGTAAACACCACATAGTTGCCAGTTCTGTGACGTCTTGGAGTGCACGTAGCTTGCATTATCTGTTTAGAGTGAAATATGTGGCGACCATGGGAGTATGTTGAAGAGAGTGAACAACATAGTGATGACGACAATAATTGTAATGTTCGTACTTCTCCTGTTGGAAGAGGTCATTCATTAGAAAGACAACTGCACATTTATAAAAAAATGTATACCTATTTTTCAGTGAAGGAAAAGGCAAATGCGATTTGCCAATAAAATTGCTGAAACTATTGGCGCTACGGCTATTTCAAGATCATTAGTGAAGAAAATAATTTCTGTCACTATAACCGAGTATAACATTCCTAAAAAGAAAACTGAGACTACATTACAAACAGTTACAAAATTCAAGAAATTTGATGAACGTTACAACAACCACATAACCCCTACTTAAATTGGACATCATTTTAAGTGCAGTTCAAGAAAAGACACAAGGTACAGATTGCGAATTTCCTTAAAAGAGAACCACATTAATGGAAATCTTAATGGATAAGGGATTTTCGTACAAGAAGCACGTTCGCTGACCCAAAGTAACGGAATCCAGAAGAATCCAGATTTGGAGATCAGATTATTTGAACCTGGTGCGTTATCGTCGTCAGCTAGGATAACAGGATTTGTATCTAGATGAAACATGGTACGATACACACAACGAAATAATTTTCCGATAGATGGAACAGCCTCATGTGATGAATAATTATATTTTTTTTTCTACTAAAAAGGAGCGAGGGTTGTCATACTTCACAATGGGGGAAGAAATGGTTTTGTAGCACATGTTCTGTTAGTAACTCATGAGTTTAATGGATGCTCCAGCAGATTATTATGTATCCATACTGCAACTATATTTGAAGAATGGTTTGAAGATAGACCGAAATTTCTTGAAAAACCGCCAGTAATCATTATGGATAACGCGCGGTATCATTCTCAGCTTCCACAACAAATGCCCAAAACACAATCTGAAATAAGGTATTACAAAAATAAACACAAAATAACATTACCAACTCCACCTCCTGTAACAGTGTTAACAGTTGAAGAAATTTATTGGACCCATTTACCAAACTAACAAGAAGTATGCAGTAGACGAATTGGCTTTAAAATATGGACATACTGCTCTCAGATTATCCTAATACCACAGTTGTTTTAACCCTATTGAATACGTGTGGTCTGAATTAAAAAGAGAAGTTTAATAAAAAATGCCCTTGGCAAGAAGAAGTGTAAAGGACGTTAGAGTACTGATAGAAAACGTTATGACAAAAATTGATAACGTGAAACATTGGTCAAAATACGTAGCGCATGTGGAGGCGACAGAAAGAAAATATCGTGGCATTGATGATCAAGAAGAAATAGATAGGCCATCAATAATCGAGGCGGTAGCCGGAAAAAATGGCCCATAAGCAAAAGTCATGTTTCGAAATAACAATGATTGAAAGATTTGTATTTATGTAATTGCGATTTGAATGCACTTTTATGTAAATAATAATTTGCATACTGTTACAATAATATTTGTCTACAAGTGTTTGTTAAATAATGAATTCCGACTTTAATAACGTTATATATATACAGGGACATCAATTTATTTTTACCAACATTTTTAACATTAACCTGGCTATACCCGGAAACACTGTTACCCCCTTCCATTACAGGAGTTTGGAGTTACTAGTGCAATATGTAAACAAATCATTTTACTAGCTATAGGAGGAGAGAAAAGTAGTGTATCCCTTTATGTTAAAGGGAAATACGATATTAGGATTTTCAGTTTGATCACCACTTTTACGGAATTTATCAAAATACAGCAGAGTAGTAACATTTTTTTTTTCAAAAACTCAACTTTTCAGGTGGCTATGTTCATTATGTAATGTCTACTTTATTTAGCATATTAATTATTGGTGTTAACATACAATATAGAGAGTGCACTTAAATTGAGGGGGTCATAAGTAAAGGGCTGTAAGTGAACTTAAGTTACTTTTGAGAAAATGGGGTTTAAATATTTTAGCTTTCGTAAAATCGGTGAAATTTTTATTTAAATTTTACTATGTGATGCGCTTAAAATATCCATTTGCCACTAAAATTTTAGATACTTTATCTCACACTGGATGCACTTAGCTCATGTTATTACAAATGCCACTAGCATTCCTTTGCTTCTAGCCACCTCAATTCAAAATAAGCTAATCTGAATTTTTAAACAAGTTGCTGAAAATGGTTGCCGTTCATTACAATGCAGGCTTCAATTCTTTACGCATATTATTAAAAACATTTTGAAGCATATTCTCTGAAATTGAATTTATCGTTTCTTGAATATAATTTTTAGTACGATATTATTAATATAGGTTCTTTCTTCTATAGAAAACGCAACCATATTTCTGAAACACACTATACACTGCAGTGTTTACTTCACTGCTTGAAGATTTCGAATGCAACAGCGGCCGTAAGTTTGTGTGTCTGACGGTAGCAAGGACATTAGTGAAGGGGTGGGAGTGAAGTACATTCAGAAATGCAGGTACAATAAAAATGCAAGTAAAAATAAAATGATGTCCCTGTATATATATATATATATTATACGAGCATATTATAGCTCCTTTTTCCAGAGAACAAGTTTATTTTATCAAAATACTTTCAACATGACCATATTTTAGCAGAAATTATAAACATCAACATTGAACAGCGCACATTACAGGGGTTTACAAGTTCATAATCACTTTATTAAAATTATATTTATTACATGCATCTCATAGTTACGTCATAAATTGTACCGAATACGTACAAAAAATATCTGTTGGGTACAGAATACAGATTACAGGTTATTTAGTATTAATCTAGAATGGATCCACACTCACTTCAAAGTTTATCTTCAGTTTATCCTGGATGGAGTCACACTCACTTTGAAGATCATCTTCACTAATGTTTGCTGAGTTCCACTACTACGCAAGGGTGCATGGGTTCATTCAATTAGCTACTCTGCCCTCTGTTTACAAGATATTGAAACGAAACTACGTAAGCAAGTAGATTTTAAAACGGAGAATCGAATTAAACTATCCACCGAAAAAGGCCTATAGA
Source organism: Periplaneta americana (assembly GCF_040183065.1). Lineage (NCBI taxonomy): Eukaryota > Metazoa > Arthropoda > Insecta > Blattodea > Blattidae > Periplaneta > Periplaneta americana. The sequence goes on from NC_091125.1 coordinate 37,207,450, forward strand.
CCTATGGGTCCATTTTCCGGCTACCGCCTCAATTGTGATCAACTTGGACGATACCGAAATGTCATCCTCGTCATTATCAGAGGAAGATGAGTGCAGACATCAGTAGTACTGAAATGTTGTTTTTATGTACGTATACAATCACCCAATAGTGGCTACAACGATCATAATGATATTAATAATAATAATAATAATAATAATAATAATAATAATAATAATAATAATAATAATAATAGGCTAATAAGAATGACATGTTATTAGTGAAAATAAACACAGATCGTAAGTGGGACGTTTAAGTGATGTTGCAACGCGGCTTCCGTAGTCGCGTATCGAGTTGCTTAAGAACAAACCACTGCTTCGGTAGTTTACTCACTTATTGCACTCCGAGCGAAGACAGGACATTGCCTCGCTGCACGGTAACATCTCAACATATGACTTTCTGGGAGAAGGTGAGGTCGTGAAGATTAAACAATAACTTCCGATGTACAAAACCGCTCAGGTCAACTAGCCTAACTCCGTGTGACTTCTTTTTTTTTTTTTTTTTTAATTATGTGAAAGATGAAATGCTTGTATCACCTTTACTGCAAATTCTAACTATAATGAAACAGCGGATCACAAATGCCTTGGACCCTATCACAGGTGACACACTGCGCGAAGCTAGAATTTCGTCTCAATATTTGTAGTGTAACTCACGGAGTATACCTGGGTACATATCAAGAGTGTGAATAGTGTACAAAACTTTCAGAGTTACTCTATCGGTTAATGAAGTTGTTTTAAATTCAGAATCGTTTAATCTTTACGCCATTTTAAAAATGTAAAGTACTTGTATGACTTGAGGCTTTCCCGGCGTTTGATATAGAATAACTCTTCTCGGGTTCTCAGCCAGGTGAGTTGGAGATTAGCTTCCAAGCTTTCGACGGCTAGCTCTTCCATCTTCTTCAGGGTCGAAAGCTTGGAAGCTAATCTCCACTCACCTGGCTGAGAACCCGAGAAGAGTTATTCTGTAAAGTACTTCTATCCTTACTATGTGCATGTATGTTTCAGGATTTGATTTTATGTGGCATAAGATAAAAGTAAATTGCCACATTTGAGCTCTGTGCAAGAAGTGCTGATTGTATAATTTTTCTTAACTAATCTTATCACTGTCGTCGTACTCAACACCACCACCACCACCACCACCATAATCACTATCATCATTAATCAGGTGTTAAGCTTATAAATTTAATCTCGTTATATCTTATAAAGAGTGAAATCGTTCAATTTGCTCCTTCTTCGGTCTAATCACGATCTCTTCTGTAAGTTCATTTATGACAAGCAATTACTTACAATCATTTCCATATCTGTACTCGACTGAATTATTTAACGCAAATATAATACCAAGCAAATAGTAATTATAACAAGCAGACTACAGGAAACGATGTCTGTAAATTGTTTCAAAAGGTCATAACATTGCGGGAGTACGCAAAGTTAATTTATGTGTAAAATTTACGGCTCTTCTTTTTCTTCTACATAGAAAAGGACAGCATCAAATAGCAAAAACAAATAAATCATATTTTAAAATATTCAGAGAATTCTTGACTTATTAAATAAGTTTCATAAAATACTCGCTGCTGTAGAGCCAGGATCATAGTTAGGCCTATGCATTGTACAGAACTCTGCCAAAATACGTGAAGTCCCCTAATCAATGAAGAAATGATTGTATTAGTATCAAGGCAGGAATAAGAGCATGGACTTCTATGTGTGACTTACTTATGGCTTTTAAGGAACCCGGAGGTTCATTGCCGCCCTTACATAAGCCAGCCATCGCTCCCTATCCTGAGCAAGATTAATCCCGCCTCTACAATCATATCCCACCTCCCTCAAATCCATTTTAATATTATTCTCCCATCTACGTCTCGGCCTCCTCAAAGGTCTTTTTTCCCTCCGGCCTCCCAACTAACACTCTATATGCATTTCTGGGTTCGCCCATACGTGCCCATCTCAGATGTCTAGAATTTAATGTTCCTAATTACGTCAGGTGAAGAATACAATGCGTGCAGTTCTGCGTTGTGTAATTTACTCCATTCTCCTGTAACTTCATCCCTCTTAGCCCCAAATATTATTTTGGGGTTTCGTAAGAAGCTGTTTTTTACAGTGATGGGTTGTTAGTCCTTCGCGCAACCCCCAAGCTGGAGGATCACTCCTCATAGGCTGTCCGCGACTGCTTATTCAATATATTCGCAGCTACTCTCCATATCTGGAGGCCGTCTCCTCTATCCGCAACCTGAGGACGCGCCATGCGGTGGTAATAGGGACCCACAATTCATACACATAACTACCAACAAAAAATAGATAGGATATATTCTTAGGCTTTTGGTCTAATTGTAGGCCTAAAATGAAACCGTATAGAAATATCAAAGATTAGTTAATATTTTACATTATTTTTCCCTAATTGACGAAAAATAATTACAAAATCTATCCCTTCATTGACTTGGGTTTAAAAGTAGAAATTTTAGTATCATGAATATAACACATACTGTCTCATTATGTCTTCGTTTTATATGTTTCAGAAGAACTCAGCTCTGTGTTACCATTGATGTTGCCACTATTTTTAATCAAAAATAGATATAAAACTAAATTACCTAATGTACCTAAATAATAGCCTACGATAAACTTCCGATCTCTACATTGGACACAATAAAATAATAATAATAATAATAATAATAATAATAATAATAATAATAATAATAGTCGACTGACGAAACCAGATTTTGCTACTGACTGTAACTCCCAAACGTCCTCTCGATGCTAGGTGGGCACCGGTCCCATAGACTAGTGGGAATTTCATGAGAGAATTTCCTCCCCTATGAGGTCTCGAACAAGTGTTAAATATAAACGAGTTTTAATTCTTAAACCTTACGAAAATGCTGTCCCAAATACTATGTAATACCCAGGACAGTGACAATCATGTCTCATACATATCTCAGCCCAAATGACATTTCCTGTAGGACAAAGCGGCTTCGGAAGTAAATGATGTTATTCGAGTACTTCATATTCTTCTAAAGTTTTCACATACTCACATATTATGTTATTGACTCCGAACAAACCATTATAAGCTCGCATAATGGAAAGTGAGCCATAAACTGCCTCATCTTATAACATGAGCTCATCTTATTCATTATAAAGATAAAGCAATTGTTATATAGCAAAAAATGCATTTCGAGATTTTCACGAAAAAAAAAAAATAAAAATAATAATAATAATAATAATAATAATAATAATAATAATAATAATAATATACTAATAATAATAATGATTTATTTAAACTGCCAGAATTAAGGGCATACGGGCTTCTCTGACACTCAACTAGGAGTAAAACTGCGTTACAAAAACACTACAAATTTACAAAGTAAAGTACACTACAACTTTACACACAAAACTGAAGAAGATAATCATAATATAATGTAAACAACAAGTCAGTAGAAATCAGATATAATATATAACATATAGAAAGAAAGGAAAATGCATAATAAAATGTGAACAGTAGGTCAAAATAAATTAGATATACAAAGTATAAAAATATAAGGCCAATAATAATATTGATAATAATAATAATAATAATAATAATAATAATAATAATAATAATAATAATAATTACGTACACATTTTCAGTATCCCTGGAGCCAAAAGAGCGCTTTTGGATATTCCGTCAATCTTCCCCTATATGTGCAGGAATTTCGTCTAAACTACAAGACTGAATTCGTTCATATTCAATATCTACAAGTCAATTTATCCGGGAATGATGCACATGAAGTTCAATAAACTTCCAGTAACAAATAAATAATTTATTTGAAGTAAAAAAAACATAACAATGGCGTTTTACTTCAAGAATATAGGCAGATGATTGTTTCGCGATTAATAAATCCGTAAAACGCATAATAAAAAAATCATGTTATCTACGTGACAGTGTTATTTATAACTAGAGTCCGGATGTTTAAGCGTTTATTTTGTTTAAAATAGGCAGGCATATAGGCACTAAAATAGTAAAAATAGACAGTGAAAGAGGCATTTATTATTCATGGAAACAGACGAAAAATAGTCAAATACTTACTAAACTATCCCATACAGTACTCACTTTCCTTGGTTACATGTCACAACGAGATGCTTTTTTAAGTTGTTAACTGCCATAGTGAGCCGTCAGAGAGAACGTTTTTCATGGTGGAAAAAGATCTTTCTACATCTACTGAAGTGACTGGAGCGAACTTAAAACAACTTATTTCAGAAGGACTGTCTCTACTTTCTTTCAGAGATTGGGAAAAACAGAACTGTGTATTATCTCAAAAGGAGGGGTGTGAGAAAGGATTAAAGACTTCGAAGTACGCGTGACTTGTGCGTGCAAGCAACAACAGTAACGGGACCTGGAGACTTGCTTTTAATACTTCCCTCATCCCCTTTCTTTCGCTGATAAACCCCGAAGTGACCTGAGCACTGAGGGTTATACTGTTCAAACATATTTGTTAAGTGACATAAAAGATGGAAACATATGTATTGCTGGAGAATAAGATTCTCAGCGAATATTTGTGTGAGGTGAATATATATTTTTAATTTGTACAACCGTTCTTTTTTTTTTTTTTTTGATGTAATTTATGTCGGTTTATTTTAAATCCATTAAAAGTATAGAAAATGTGCAGTAACAACATAAAAAGGCTAAAAATAAAAAGAAATTTAACCTTAAAATAGGCAACGGGAGCTTAAATACGCAAAAAAGGCAAAATAAAAATTGGGCTTATCGTCCCCAAATGTGTGGAAATGTGTTTATCTCTAATAGGTCTTTCACACATACATTCAGTTTAAAAAAAGGCATTTTGCCTAACATCCGGGCTCTATTTATAACACTTGATCTATAAGAGACAAAAAAAGCAACAAACACACAAAACAAAGGAAAAACAGAGCGAAGTCTCGCATAAGAAATTCGTTGTCTTCGTTCACTTGTATAATTACCTAAGCTTTCACGAAATCAAGCGAAGTCTTCCGAAGCGGACTTCGTGTAATGACAGTCGGTCTTTTTTTTTTCTTATCTAAGATGGTACTTTGTCTTGTGAATTTGGTGCTTTATTTTTCGGAGCCAGTATCTTTTTAGCTCCCTCCGGAAGGAAGCTCTCAAGGATTCAATTTTTTTTCTTCAGAAATTAATCATCAGTGCTAGGAAAAACTTCTCTGGCCTTTTCCACAGAACAATGTACCTTTTTCTCTTAATATATTTATTACATTAAATCTGCTAAGTTACTTTCTTACGTCCCAAAGAGCTCTCTGGTCTCTATAGAGGGTTATAAACTCGATCCAAATTATTTATTGTCATTGAAAGGCATGATAATTACTGAACAGATCATAAAAGAATGCACGATTTAAATAGAAACTGTGGTGAGCATGCTCATATTCTCTCACACACGTAGATATGCCCGGCGTTGGACTTGAACTCGTAGCGGCCACTGAGCCAAACCTCAAGTCGAGCATTCCAAGCGCCAACTAGGCTCGCAGAACCGATAAAATGTTCGAGCATGTTCATCAAGCCAGCTAGTAACTACTTTGAACATGTTCGCCGGATATTTCCAGCGTGTGTGAGGACTCTAATGGATGAAGCAGGGAGAAAGTACAAAATATTAGGCGAACGCAATAAGTCAATAGACCGTAGTATATACCGAACCGTCAAAATAAAAATATCGGTACAGTTTTATGAAAATAACACATGCTGACCCATGTATAGGCAACGCAATAATAAATTAATCTATTTATCATGTTACTAATGATAGGCCTGTTAGTTTCTTTTGTTAAACTACTATTTATAAGAACTATGAAAATTAAATCATTTAGGGTAAACGCGGGTGAATCGGATCATTTTTAAAGTAATTATAAATAAAAGTGGCAATACGCTGTTAATTCTTGTGTCTCTTACTGTCCGCTGCAAGATAATTTCATTAACTTTAAGTCTGACGCAACAGTCTGTCAGAAATAGTTATTATGTTTTATTTTTTTTTCAATTTAATTGGTTGTTAAAATTGATCCGAATCATCCTCCAGTGGCGGGTGAATAGGATTGGTATTGCGGGTGAATCGGATTGAAAGAAAAAGCAGTGGAAACTTATTATTCATACTATAAGATACAAAATTAGAAGCTCAGTAATAGAAAAATCACATTTCTTAGTTTCTCTGTTTTCAAACACATTTTCCACAGATAAACGTCTTTTAGCTCCCACACACACCTCGCGGTACCATTTACCCTTACGTTGGCACTGGATCCATTCTCCTTTCTTCACAGACTTGGGATCAGAATATTTCAACATACAAAATTGGCAAAAGTCATCACTCCCTTCATTGTCTATTTCTACAACCACACCTCATCCTCCTCATCATAATCATCATCATCAAAGTCGTCGTCATCATCACTATCGTCAATCTCAATCATGTCCTCACTTTCTCTTTGCACATTTTTTCTGTTCATTCTGCATCCTTTCTTACTATTTATCTTCTCGTTTTTTAATTCTTGCTTTTTCTTCATTTGTGCTATGTTCTCTGGTGAAGTGAGAAGACAAGCAATTTGTCTGGGTCTTCCTCGTGCTGAAGTCTACCCATCCGGAATTAAAAAAAAAAAACAATATTGCCATTTCTATATAAAATAAGCAGTTCAAACTACCCGCCATTCACTGATCCGTTTCGCCCGCACATGCACAGAAATACTTATTTGCAAATTGGCAGAACTGGCAGCAAATAAATGAGAACATCAGGTGAGGTTATAGAATCAAGACAGAATCTTCTTTCCTACACATTATTTGTTGCGTAAGTTTTAATAATACGTGTTCAAAAAATTGTTTAATCCAGAGCTAAAAAATAACAAAATGGCAAACTCAGAGCATCTACGTACCTCAAACTTATAAAAAGTAGTCTATTTATCACCAGCAGGTCGTACACACGCCAACTACTTATGGTCATCGAACTCAAATACTAGCATTCTTTGACTTCAGAGGATGGTATTAGCAAGAACTCACTAGCGCACTCTAGGACCAGCAATTTATATTAATTGATCCGATTCGTCCTCCAATCCGATTCACCCGCGTTTACCCTACTATACACCAAAATAAGAATATTAAATCTTCATTTTTTGCACTGCACAAAAAATGTATATCTGTTATGATGTCATGAAGTAAAATATCTGATTTCAATTATAAATTGTACGCTTAAGTAGTTGCGTGCAATTAATTTTGCACAAATTGGAATGTAGTCTACGCATAGCCTACTGTAAGCGCTTCCGAAAGGTATTTACTTTAGAGTAAAGTTGCCTATTCCCGTGATACTTTTTTAAAATTTAATGTCAGTCAAAGCTTTGCCGTTCGACCATAGCGCCAGACATCTTTCTCGAAAGAGTGCATCTTTCGCCTACTTTTGAGACATCGGTGAACTTCCTAGCAAGATACCCAATCCTGTGATATTTAGTGAAAGAAACGTATCACGGAATTAGGCAACTTTACCCTATTATTTACAAAAATTTTGATTCTAAATTCATGGATATGGCAAATGGCATTATAATTAATTACTGAATTAGTCACTTATCGTGCAACCTGCAGCATTATAACAGCAAATATATTTGAATCGGATTTTGAGAAACCCCATAAGTCAATTTTTAACAAAATTGAGTTTATTGTTAATTCCTGTTCTATAGGGACAGATATACCATTTTGTAGAAAAATACTACAAGTTAAACGGTATTTTTGTTGTGACAAGTGCGCTTGAAAATATTAGGTTTCGTGAAGAAGGCCCTTAAGTCAGTGAGAAGGCTGACACAGAATGAACAAAACTATGGCCTAAGCCGTTGTGTTTGGTAAATTAATTACCTTGTTTCTGAATTTTGAATTTGCTAGAATAATACTGTTGTATTTTGTATAATGTATTATTGTATTAGATTATTTCATGCAGAACTTTATTATTTATGTCCTTAGTGACATTTCATACAGGTTAGAGTAAAATTTGTTCAAATGAAGCAAAAATTATGAAATCGGATTCTAAATAGTGGTTTTGAGTATTAAATTTGTGTTATCCTTTAATCAAATGGTCAATTATTTCATGAAATAAAGAGATAGTTTTGCTAAATCTTTACCGGATTTTGAGGAACCCGTAACTCAAACAATTTCAAACATAAATATTGAGTCATATTCTATTTAAAAAACATTATTTTATACAGAAATATTTGTTATCTTTTTACCAACATTCTTCATTTCAAATATTCCAATTCTTAAATTATGTATTTCTTTTAAACAGTTTTTTGTGTTTCTCCGAAACGTTGTATTTCGTGACTTAAGGGGTTTCTAAAAAATCGATTCATTTACTGATATTACTCGTATCTCTCGAATAGAAAAGTGTCTTCAACTGACTACGAGAAACCGGCAATTCTTCCAATAATATACTACGATTTTAGCTGCCTTGTATATTTGGGAAAAGTAATATTTTTATAGAACAATAGCTTTTTATCTTCGCTATATGACCAAAACAGCCGGCAACCTTATTACATTAATTTTGTAAAATAAGTCCTAAATATTTTTTCCAAACAAGTTTTCAATTCGAATTTGAATTAAGACGTTAATTTTTACAGACATATAAAGTTCTTACTTCCATGATTACTAAGATTACTTGATATTTTCAAAACAATTAGTGTGTACAGTATATATGTAAGTTTATAATAGCATGTCTAAAACGATCTCGAACGGAGGTAACACTGTCATCATCATTACCTGTGTTTACAGTCTATGAAGGACCGTGGCCTCTCTCATAATCCTACGCCACTCTTCTCTATTTTCTTACGCTCAAAGCTCTGAGATCTTTTCCCACTTCTTCTTGCCATCACAGTCTTTGTCTTTCTACCAAACGCCTTCCTCCCGATCTATCTTCTAAACGTCTTTTAACCCCTCTGTTCTTTTGCATTCTATGTATAATTATGTGTCAGTCATTTTACTCTTTATTTTTTATAGATTATACGTAAGTGTAGGAAAATCAAACAATGTGTATGTTCTTCATTTATTCAAATTTTCCATTATCCATTTACAAAGCTGTGTCGAGATATGCCGTGCAAAAAGTTTCCTTTCTCATACTGCTAAAATATTTTAGTCTCCTCATTTTAACATTCAAGACTGTACTATGAAGTACGCAGGGCTTATATATATTTTGAGCTTCTTTTGTTCTTGTTATTCTTTGACTCTTCAACATATTTACAAATGGAAAATAACACATTTTCCTTAATCAATATTTCTTTTATTATTTATGTCTAAACTAATATCATTGTGTTCTGTAACATCCAAATATACAAGCTGATCAACATGTTCATAATTTATGTAATTAATTTTGTTACATCATGTTTTTTATCAATGTTTATTTATTCTACTGGAAATACAGTCACGTAAATAACAATAATAATTTTTCAGAAACATGGATATGGAGACATAAGCTTACTACGTACACACTGCGTATAAAGAGACACACTTGTGGTTCCCTAAAAAACCTATTTAGAGATTTTCATGAAAAAATATTTTCAGTAAAACAAAATAAAAATTTTGGGAGGATATGACATCTGTCTGTTTTCCTGTCTGTCTGTGCTAAATGATTTCTCCTAAACTATTATTTTCTTCATATTAAGTATGAACGTATTAATTTATTCGAGAATTATGTACACGATATGTAACAATTTCCAGTAAAAATTAATTATTGTTTATTTTTTCGATCAACATCTCAAAATGGCGACACACTTCAAATCAAATAAAAGATATTCACAATGTTCGTTTGTGGCATTATGTTGTGGTACAATCGTACTTCTTATAAGATATTCCACTTATAGCTGATTTCTTTTTTCACAGAATTATTTTTACTTTTAATTGTGATTTGCGTTATTACCGCATCCAGCATAGAATACATATCACAAAAGCCTGTGCAGATACACGCGGATCGCTTCTTCTTAAAGTATTAGAGGATATTACATCTAAACCCGTAGTTATGCATATGGGCGAATAATGTCTGCAGAAATAATTCGTTTCACATATTCCCTTTCAATTATATCAGACTCCACAGTACTACCGATATTGAGTAGAAACAAATATACATATAAACTTGTTATAAACCATTACACTGATTAAGCACGTACCGGTACGAGTATTTTTGTCACTCTTTTCAAGTTTGTTATTTAACGACATTGTATCAGCTACTAGATTATTAAGCGGCAGCCGGCTGGTATGTCTTGGAGCTTGGTCTTTCATGGGATGTCGCGCCACGAACTGCTTATTGATATTTTGTGTGAAATCCAGAAAATAAGTTTATCTCCTTATTTAGATGTACTGGAAATAACTTTATGTAGATACGTCTCTTGAATAATAACTGAATAGGAAATAAACACGTGCATTTTGAATAAGAGAGACAGGGAAAACAATTAATGGCATAAAATGGATTATTGGCAAAGAAGCCTACACAAAAGATAAATGAAATAATTATAGAAAAAACGGGAATCGAATAAATAACTATGGAAAGAATAGAAAACAAAATTCTAAAAAATGGTATATTGGACATTGCCAAAGGATGCCAGAAGAATGATGATCCAAACAACTTATAGATTGGTCTTCTCTTGAAAAAAAACCAGGAGGGCCCAGAACGCCATGAAGATCGCATACATGTGGAATTATGAGAGAGAGGATTGACTGAATAAGGCATACAGAACCGATCGGAATGGAGACTAGAAACAGCAACCGACTTCATTTGGACTAAGCTGGATATAAGTAAAGGAAGATAAGAAAATATAATATTATAAACAGAAAATCATTGGTAACATAATAATAGAAGATTAATTGTTGCGAAATGCGTGAAATGTACAATGAAAAATTATGTATGGTGTTCGTGACAGCGATTTTTTACAACATCCTTGTAAAACCTGGCAGATCAAGAGAAACTGCATCCCTCCAACAATCGAAGCCGGTCCAACAGAGAGAGAAAGAGAGAAGGAACGTCCTCCCACCGTCATGGGAGAGGCGTTCGACAAAAGGCAGCATATAAGACAGTGATGAAGACTGTGGTAGTGCTGAGGGTGGTAGTGGAGACAGAGATGATAGCAGCAGTGTTTTTATTAATTTCAGTGATATATTTTCACAATTTGCATGAATAACATCTTGTTTGCTACGTGTTTGGTTGAAATCTTTCTTGGTTAATTAACGACGCTTTAACAACTGTAAGGTCATGTAGTGTCGAGGATTGGTGATAGGGAGATGATATTTAGGGTCATGAGTCCGAAATTTCGCCATGGGATTACCTGATATTCGCCTTACAGTTAGGGAAATTCTCAAGTAATCAGACCAAGCGAGTGCTCCGAATCACCTGACAAAAGCACTATCGTCTGGGCTACGCCTAAGAAGGAGTAGTGAAGAAGTGCTCAAATATAATAATAACACACACGTTTTTGGGTAGGCTACATACAGAAATAATGAATACCATACTGGAAACGTCCATATCAGTGCAACTCTGTGGATATGCACACAATGTAATGACACAAAATCGCCACTTCACTATAGAGAATATCTTCAATTAAGGTAGGCCTATTTATCTATCCTTGGGAGAAAAATTTATAAATTTTATCCAATTTTTTAAAACTGTCTTTTCCCTGATTACTTGACACAAAATTAAGGATTTTCACACATTCAAATATTTTTGGCGGGAAAGAAGGGGCAATTTTTAAAGCGAAAACTGAAATTTTTTGTTTTAGTTCTTAGCCCACAGTTTTTATGTTAGAATAAAATTTATTTTACAGTCTTACTCCTAAAAGAACACAGAAGAAGCTGTGAAAACAGTTGTTCCCTATCTTATAGGCCTACCATTAAGGAAAAATGTCAGTTAATTTTTTTTTTAAATACTGTATCAAACATAAAAATTAAACTTTAAGCTCTTGAAGTTTTAAATTAACTTTCTTGAGTAGTAGGACACTGTTTGTAGTATGGCACTTAGCTACAATAATCAGCTTCATTTTGTTGCAAGAATGATGCAAATATCTCAATTCTAAGTGCAATTTGTGTTAACATCAGTGTTGTAAAATGATCTAAACTGAACATGAAGAAAAATGATCTACATTCTGAAAGTATGAAAAATTGTAAAATCAAACAGACAACTTCCTATCTGTGTGAAAAATAATACAGTCAAAATACCAGTGGCGTACGCAGAATTTTGTCAAGGGGGAAGGGGCGTTTATTAATAAAATTGTTTCCTATTTACATTATCGGCACTTTAAATTTTGTGTATACCACCACCACCACCACCACCACCACCACTACTACTATTATTATTATGCGGTATATTTATTAATATTATACTATGTTCTAATAGAGCATATTCATGAATATCCTTTCAAAATCTTTGAAACGTAATTATTTCACAGCCATCCAATTTTAACTTCTGTTTAATTTTATATAATAAAAATGCTTGTGTCATTATTAGGTTCGTTCGAACAACAATCAGGAACCGTCCGTAACCATCGTGAGCATGCGCAGTACAGAAAAAGCGTTCCAACACAATCCGAACCAGTTCTGAACCGGAAACGTGTACTGCAGTCGGGCGTTCCAACAAGCTTTTGACACGGGTTCGGAACGGTCAGAAATAGTCCGTGGATTGAGGCATGTACGGAAGAGTACGCGAGACGCGCATGCGCACAAGCTCACCAACGTCTCCTGGATACTGAAGAAAGACATGATCGACTGTTTACATCAATGAGGTTAAAGATGAAAAGTGACAGTACAGACGAATAATAAAACTAGAGATTTAATTTAAATTTTCGCCAAAAAGAAAGGGAATGGAAATTATTTGGGTATTGAAATAGTTAATTACAATTTCAACATACAGCTTTGATTAAAAGTATAATAAATAACGTACATACATAAATAATTAAAAAAAGACCTATTATTTAGATGAGAGTCCCCCAGTACACGACATTGAATTAGAATTCTTGCCTTCCATATTTTTTGTCATCTTTTTATAGAAAATGATCGAAATTCTATTTTCTGCAATTAGAATTAGCTGCAAAACGATAATAATAAGCATCCCGTTCTTAGCAAAGATGATCACAGTTATATCATCTCTGGATTTAGTACATAACGATCCGCGAAAGCGTTCCAACAGCGACCAGTCCAGTTTCAATTAGAGTTGGGTCGATTCGTGAACGAATCGTTCATTCGAACGACTAATAATAAAGAATCGTAAGAATCGATTCGTGGTATCAACGAATCGTCGTTCAAAAGAATCGTAACGAATCGTCGTTCAAAAGAATAGTAAGGAATCGGCATGGTATCGTAACCAACGATTCTATTAGTTGTTTGATGTAACCTGTCAACGGACATTTCCGAACCGTGTCGAATGCTCCCGAGCGAGAGTGAAATCAAAATATGTACTGCATTTGTTAAGTATGGAAAATAATGAACACAAACCTGAAATTTGCATAGTTAAATAGAGATGTAATGCAAAAAATGTACTTCATAATAAGGTTCAGTTGATAAATTATAATTTAGAGACATTATCTTGGGTAATTTTGTAGACTAATAGAGGTCATACTGATGGTTCCAGCCAATGAGAAAGAGACAATCCAATGTCTCGCCTCTTATGCCATCTATGCGAGAGATGTAGAACGTTGGTTTGCAAAGGAAAGTGTCTTGCGACGATTCAAAAGAATAGTTGGAATCGCAGACTGGGAAGAATCGTGAAATCCTTGACGATTCAAAAGAATAGTTGGAATCGCAGACTGAGAAGAATCGTGAACGAATCGTTAGAATCGATTCGTAATGTATGATTGAATCGTTGGAATCGACTTCTGAAAAAGAATCGTGTTGCCCAACTCTAGTTTCAATCCCATAGCAGATGCTCAACTAGCGCATGCGCATAAGATCGTACAGGAACCGTACATGAACTGATCCATGAACCGCTTGTTGGAACGAACCTATTACACTTATACTGCAATCATTTTTGTATATATTTAGACAAATAATAAACAATAATGGTACATGGAACTCACCAAGGATGACGAATGAAACTGGCATGATGAATATATTGAAGGGGTAGGAGGACTCTGCCTTATGTCGATGTAGATTTTGTTAGCCTGACAGTGAAAAAATAGAGAAGAAATGGAGAAAAAAATACTCAAATCTAACTATGCCATTTTTTTTTTAAGTTCAAGGGGGGAGGAGTTCAAACGCGGTAACCTCCTCCCCTTACGTACGCCCCTGAATTCTACCGTCAAATTCTAATTGTTATTAGAAGAAAAAATATATATAATCAACAGAATGTAACGGATTGACATTTGCAGAACTGTACTTCCGGTATGAAGTGAGGGTGTTTATGGTCAATAAAAACTCAGCTTATTAATTAACCGAACACCATAGAGAAAAAACGAATATATTTTTGAAAACTAGAAACTTTAAGTTTTCAGATGACATAAAAATAAAACAATTAAATTTCTGAAGGAAAATAAAAAATTAAGGGTACATGAGTACCTTAAAAAAGGAAACACACGCACAGTTTTGACAAATATGAGTAAAATAGGACAGAAGCGAGAATTGATACAAGACTGGAGAACTGAGGGTTATGCCTATAACATTTTCAAGTTCTTTTTGAAATTAGTATTTTAGTAAATTCCTCAGTATAGAGTTTTTTTAAGGAAATAATGGTAATTAAGTACCTTCTGAATAATAATAATAATAATAATAATAATAATAATAATAATAATATTTTTATTTCCTTTTATTCTTGGCTGCAAGTATTATTCGCAGATTATGTGTCTACTGCAGTCTGTGTCCTTACGATCTGATCCGGAAAATGTATTTTTTTCCCACAATTTTTCAAGGATATTGTAGTAGATGTAGTTGAAACAATTACAATAACAGTAGAAGACACTTTTATTTACATATACTTTCAACTGCAGGCATTATTCAGCATAAAAATTCAACGTGAGCGAAAAATTACCGACAAATTTTGTCTGGAGCTCTCTGTCTGAAACAGGGTTCTTTTACGTGAGTAAAGCGCCTCTTTGTGATATTTTTCACGTAAAGACTATTTATTATTTTATTAAACTTGATACAAGTTATTATGTACGGCTCATTACATACTGAATATGTAATATAAGCAAATCCGATCAGAAGTCACTGTTTTATGACAGACATACAGGCAACTTAAAGGCAAGCCAAAAACCTCATTTTGGTTTGCTAAAAATGTGGAATTCCGTGAAAATATCCAAATACTGTACATTTTTCACAGCACCGCAATATTTTCATTTTATTCTTCGTGAAATAAGAGAATAAAAATGTGAGACTGTGTTAAACTCATGGTAACAGACAAGATCTACTGAAAGAGCAATGTAACCAGCTGTAGAAAAAGAAGATTGACTTGACTGAATGAAAAATGGTGGGAGCAGTTCAGATGAGTTGAAACTGGCAGCCATCTCCAAATCATGTTCTGCGGACGGTAATGATGATGATCCAGTGCGCTACGTTTAGAAAACAAATATGCATTCAGCTGTTGTGTATGGACATACTGTTTGAAAACTAGAATATTATTCGGGATTTTTCACTCTTAATCTCTGGGAAAATAAACAACAAACTCCATAAAACTCTATTTTGGTTACCATGTAGTGCTCTGGAAACGTATACCGGTACTGAGGGAATATTACGATATTACTGTAAAGGATTATTCGTCTCTAATCTCATTTATAACTACAGCCTAGTAACAATACTTTTCACGGCATGAATTGCATTATTACTAGGCCTACCTATCCTTTGACTTTTGTTTCGGACTACTGCTGAGTAGATGAACTGTCGTAAAATATTTTTAACTTTTAATTGAAACAAAGATAATTGGTTGCTAACATCATACCTTCCATCTATCGGCCAGAAAAATCCATCTTCCTCAACCATTTTAGGAATCTAACCAAGAGACCACAGAATATAACTGTGATACAGTCATTCGCCACCATTCTTTAATTTTACATTAACATTCCAAGTAAAATTAATTAAACCTTAAATAAACTTTACTTATTAACTAGCCGTACCCGTGCGCTCCATTGCACCTGTTAGAAATAAATATAAAGTAATTACATAATTAAAATAGGACGTTTGATCCAGGGAACCACTTTTACAACAGCGCAAGATAATCTGCTTCGCTCATTACCCAATTTCTTTTGCATTGCATTTATTGCATATATATTTTATCTATTTTAACACGATTCAATTGAGCATAGTTAAAATTTGATTTATAAAATAATGGATTGCTAAGCTAACGTACTATTACTGAATACTAAATCAATACACTCTCGTTGTTCGTTAATTCTCTGAGATTAAAATGAGTGTACATACAGTAAATATTATTTTAAGAAATACAGAAAACGAATGTACAAAATAGCCTATCAAATTTTCTGTGCATAAGAAGCTATTTTAATCTTACCTGTCCTCGATTTACTCAGACACTGTAATAACATTATAGCATTATGTCCATCTAGAGAAACTACACTTTCCAATGGTGAAATAATAATTAATTATACAAATCGGTTAATTTATCTTCTGATATTACTTCATACAAACACAGAAACATTCTCTGTAGGCTAGCTTTCGAGTGTTGATGTCCAAGGCCCCTGTTTCGATTGTTGTTGTCCAAGGCCCCTTATAGACGAAGTCATTTGTTCTTAATTCATTGCACCGTCTTAGATGGCGTTATTTTAATTTTAAAACTCATTTATCTCATTAAATATCAGTCCTATCAAAATTTTGTAAAGAATAAAACTTATCGGAAATCATTTTTAAAGAAACTTTTGTTATGTAACATTTTTCATGAAAATCAATAATAAGCGAGATATTTCGATTTATTTAATTCAGGCCTCCTTATAACCCCCCTTTTAAATAAAGTATTTTGAATGCCATATAGCCTAAAATCTAAGTTACAACGAACTTAATTCATATTCCAATTTTCATATAAATCGGTTCAGCCATTATCGCGTGAAAAGGTAACAAACATACAGACAGACATACAAACAAAAATTTCAAAAATGCGATTTTCGGTTTCAGGGTGGTTAATTATATATGTTAGAACCAATTATTTTTGGAAAATCGAAAATTATCAGAAAAATTTCGGCTACAGATTTATTATTAGGTAGTATAGATATGAGGGACAGAAATTAACAGTGATTCGACTTTACTTTAGTTCTAATGTTAAAATAACTTATATACGAACCGTAAGTAATGACAGTTATTTAAGGGGATTATTCTTTGAGATATTTCAAACTTAAAACTTTCATACAATTCTGCTGGTTTTTTCTTCCTCTTCGAGGTAAAAATTGTTTTATATGAAATACTTCATAGCGTGTTTTGGGGTAGCCATTGATTTAACTCCCAATATGCCCAGTTAATTTGAGAGAGCAGTGTATTAGGATAATAAATGATTGAAAGAATTTTAGTTTCGTCCTTTAAATGGACAGAAGTTTAATCGAAACAAATGTAACTTTTCATTCCGAAAAGGAATATTAAAATGTGTCATTTGTTCGGATCAAATTCCTGTAAACGCCACTTGTCAAGAAATTGTAATATCTCTATCTGAATATATCGTCGTTGTTCCTGCAATAACTCCTTTGTGACATATTGATCGATTTTCAGTTTTTTTTTACTCTATTAAATAACTTAAATAGTGATACAGCAAATAATAAAAATCTCCTATATATAATTATATTTCTTTGTTTCGAAAATGTAAGAATTCACAGTCTCCTATGTACGGCTGCCATAGGATGAATAAATGTGTTTTTTCTTTCTACTAAAAATTTTTATATTTTGCACATAGGAGTTATTGCAGGAACAACGACGATATAATAATATATTATTGCATTTTATACACACAAAATAACTGCGATGTCATTGTTTGAAAGTGTGTTTAAATAGCTAGTTACAAACACGATTGTTAGAGGAATCCAACACTCCAAACTTAAATTTTCTTCTTTATGTGTAACGTTATATTTGACCTACAGTACCAGAAAAAAATTAAAAGATTTCGTGGAGGGGAAATTCGACTTCGTTTGTCATAAAAATGCTTACGTCGTAACCCGATAAAATGGCAATGTGAACGAATCCATTCCTACAGGCAGGGGAATCCGCATGTCTACATAACCTACTTGGAAGAGTTTATTGTAGTCCATGGCGAGGGCCAATATATTTTCAAAAATAATATTATTAATTTGTGTATTGACATGGACGAGAAACAGACGAGTTCACAATAACATGCGTAACTATATAAAATTAATAAAAGCTTGGCATTACTCATGTAATAATAATAATAATAATAATAATAATAATAATAATAATAATAATAATATAAGCCGTAGATCCCCAGTAGAGCAAGCCTCTTGCTTGGGCAGGGGTGGCTCGAGTCTTGACCATCAGAAGAGCTGAAACTGATGGTCTATATTTATATTCCTAGTTTTATTGTCCACAATTTAGCACTGGTTGTTGCTGCCGCTCAAAGTTGGTTGACTGCGTCCTTCCACCGTGTTGTTTGGCATCCTATTCTGGTCACAGTCCTCCTAGCTGCAACTTGAACTCGTCCCCCATCTGGTTCTCGGTCGTCCACGGTTTCTCCAGCCAATTCTTGGATCCCATAGTGTCGCCGTGTGTCCATCTGATAGGTTGAATTCGTACCACGTGTCCTTCCCAATGCTATTTCATCATTTCACGTCCTCGATGCCGCTTCGTCGCCGTACTTCTTCGTTTCTGACTCTGTCTTTCAAGCTTATTACGAGTATTTTCCTTTCCATTCTTCTTTGACATCTTTTAATGTCTGTTTCTTGGTGAGTGACCAGGATTGCGCCCCATACAGAAGTACAGGTGCAATGCAGCTGTTGAAGATCTGCCTCTTGTTCTGCAATTTCTGGCTCTTGTCCATTAGGATGAAGGACAGACTCCTAAACTTTTTCCATGCTGATATAGGTCGCGAGCAGGGACTACCGACGGAAGGAATGTGAATGAAACAATGTGATAAGGAAGAGCGGGCGACAGGAAAGGTCACGAGATAGCTTGAATAATATTCAAGAGTACAGTCGGAAGAGAAATGACATCAATAGAATCAGTCTTGCGTTGTGATAGTTACATTACGACTTTAGTTTGTTCCATTGCATGTGAATACGTATCTTGTATTGCACGTTCATTCGTAAACATATGTTGTGCGTTTAATTAGCTTCGAATTTTTCTCTTGCTACGTTCTTTATTTCCACAGTGATGTCCTCATTTGATCATCTTCTTGAAAGAGACAGTACTTCCATCGGCTCGCACCTCTCGCCCCTCCGCGTGCCTACATAGACACGTCAAAACAGACAGCAACGCCACCATTGCTTTTCGGTAATCGTTCCTTGCGTGAGCTATATATTCATATATAGATGTATAAATAATAACTTTACGAGATATTCTCATGTGCTTATTATACAGTGCACCAGTTAATTGTTAACTTTTTGTTCTTCTTGTTGTTGTAGGCCTAAATTGTGTTTATTATTATTATTATTATTAATATTATTATTATTATTATTATTATTATTATTATTATTATTATTATTATCAGCATTTAGCCTATGAATAGACCTGAAGTGGGAATATGTTCCTAACAACACGGAGCACTTTACGATTATTCTGAGATGGCAAGGAATACAGTAATTTGAATAGTGGTTGCTTTCTCGCCTGTTGTGTGTGACTGACAGCACATGGCTTATGAAAGAGCCGAAGATGAGCGAACATGTATTTGCTCGTGAGATGTCAGCACGTGTGACGGCTTATTCATACTACACGAGTATATTCCCGTCATCTTTTCAGTATGACATACTCAATTATTGGTGTGTCTTATCAAACGAAGAGGGTCGCAATATGTGGGCGGAGGACAAGTCAAAATATTATTACTCCGTGATGGAATTTGAGTTCTAAAACTGAACGAGCTATATCGAATGACTGCATCTTCCGACAAAATTATTATATGCTTGTGCATCAGAAATATCTAGCAAACTCTAATCTCTGCTTCAAGTTGCATACTCATTATGTATTTGAAGTGTGAGATGTATTATTACAATTATTAGTCGCCCTAGGTAGCGCAGTTGGTATAGCACTGGTCTTCTATTCTCGAGGTTGCGGATTCGATCCCGACCGAGGTCGATGGCATTTAAGTGTGTTTAAATGCGACAGACTCATATCAGTAGATTTACTGGCATGTGAAAGAACTCCTGAGGGACAAAAATTCCGGCACACCGGCGACGCAGATATAACCTCTGCACTTGCGAGCGTCGTTAAATAAACCATAATTAAAAAAATATATATACAGATATTAATATCAATACATTTCATGTCCACAGCAAAAGACACAACTCGAAACAGCACAATTTAAGAACAGATAATAGAATGATTTAATGCAAATAAACTAGCACTGAATCTTGGTAAAACCAGCATAATCTATTTTTGTACACATAATAGTGTCCAGTTCTCTTACAATATTAAATTAAATAGAACTGATCTCAAATTATAGACATCGTCGTGTAACATCATTAATTGTCACTGCCTTGAAAAACAAATCCTGGGAAGTAGAAGAAGAAATACACTAATACCACAGTCTAGTACATACAGTCACGAAGCTTAATACGTAGGGAATACGCATCCGTAGATAGTTGCTAACCACTAGGATCGCTACTATCGCCTCATCACAGACAATGCGAAATAGTACCTGTACAGTCTATTGTTCCTAGTACCCTCATAAACTCAAGCTTCGTGACTGTATATACTAGACTGTGCTAATACACTGCTTAGCAACGAATGGTTTTACCAGGCGCGTGGATATTTTGGCATATTCGAAGACCACCAAAAACGGCTTCATTATTGACCCAACCATTAGAATGGAAACAGACGACAATCTGAAGAAGTTCATATTGAGAAGAAAAATATCTACAAGCCAACGATTAATTACTTCAAAGTACCATCTTCAACATCTAGAAGTTATAGGTCTTTTAATTTGGTCTCGAGGTGTAATTCCAAAACGTTTTTAATCTTTTCGGAAAGAATTTGGATTACCCAACTCACTAAGGGCCGTATTCATAGACTTTCTTAGCGCGGGCTTCATGTGGATGATCAGCGAACTAACGTTTTTCGTATTGATAAACCAGTGTTAGTGATATGAAATGCTATGAATCCTGTACAAGTAACCAGTCGATAGCCGGGGCTAGTTTAGCACGTTCGTAGCGCAGGCTAGCGAAATGTCTATGAATAGCACCCTAGCAGACGAAATTGTAGTTACAGTTCTTAAGAAATCTTGTCAAATGTTAAGTCATCACATCCATCATATTTCTTAAATGTATTTAGGTATTTTATTCAGTATATATCTCTACTTTTCCAAACAAAAATGTAATTTTATTGCTTCAATGATAGCTGTACCAAATTTTGTGAGTATACCGAATCCTATGGGACTACCTCCGTTGAAAAGCAGTTTTTAAAATAAATATAAGCACAATATTTCTTGATTTAGGGTTGAATCTCTGCCTGTTATGCATTAAGATTCTTATCTTCTATTGGCAATATAAATACACTTAAAATGTCATACTTCGCATATTCTCATTCTATAATAGAATACAGATTAATATTCTGGAGCAACTCATTCGAAGCTAAACATAGAGAAGGATAGAGACTGGTGTGCATAAAAGGATATCATGAAAAAAGACTTTCCACAATTTAGAAATATTGATCTTATCTTGTGAGTACATTCTTTCCCAGATGATACCAAGATACATTTAGTACTAATCAAAACAATCATAATTTTAATACATGACAAATCAGATCTCCGTGTCCCTACTGTTAGTCTAAGCTGTTTTTTTTAGAAAAGAAGTTCATTATTCATTACGATCTTTAGTGCACTGCCTAATTTATTGTCTTAAAGCCTTGAAGGGCTAAAAAAAAAGGTTCACAACAGAATTAACCGAATTTCTGAATACTTGGACAATCGTTTATGCTTGTAAATCGAATTAATCTGCTTGCTATGTAGAGCCACCAGAGTAGCACAGTTGTCAAGAGGCGTTTGCCTGTTGATCTGGAGTTGAGCCAGGATTTGGGTTATATTCCCGCGTGGAGTGATTACCTGGTTGGATTTATTCCGAGGTTTTCCCCAATCATAAGGTAAATGTCATGTAATCTATGGCGAATTCTCGGCTTCACCTGATCTCGCTAAAATAATGTTTAACTCTTGACTTGTTCCACATCTTAAAACTTCAATTCTGATGTAAGATCTATGGAATACAACATTAAACGAAATGAAAACTTAAACAAGAGCATTTCAGTTTAATTTTGTCTACCCCGATTAAAATCTGATTCCTAATACTCTTAACATAGTTTCATTCCTTTACAAAACTTTTAACGGCTATATTGAATGCATATATAGTGTTAAATATTTGCGGATGATAATTATATCAGAATCTGAGGACATGGAAATAATGTTACAGACGCTATTATAAATTTTAAAGAAATTGAAACTGAAAATAAATGCCAAGAAGATCAGATTATTAATGGTGGGTAAAAAACCAAGCCTCCTTGCCATATCAGAATTGGAAGTGTTAAAATAGAAGTTAATCAGTCCTGTTGCCTCCATAGTTTCTTCACAAATAATGACAATAAAAGTACAGTCGAAATTTAAAGAAGAATTGCTGTACCTGAACGTCTTCAGGTACAGCAGTTACTGACCTGCAACCACATCAACATTGAAGCAAGGAAAACATTAATCAAAAATTTAATCTGAAGTGTGCATTATTATGTGGAAGCAAAAATCAGCTATTTTGAAAACAAGAAA